>NC_056732.1:1832610777-1833210777 GCF_019279795.1 Protopterus annectens | reverse complement strand
GTTATGGTTTAATTGCCACTCATGTGGGTCTAGGAGATTTCTGCTTAAGTTGTCTGCCAGAGAGTTTTGGTTGCCTGTCAGGAATTGGTGCTAGCAGGTGAATCTGCATAGCTGAAGCCGTGTGCCAAAGGGTCATGGCTAGCTTACATAGTGGATAAGAGTGGGTTCCTCCTTGTTTGTTGATATACCACATCACTGTGGTGTTGTCTGTTTTGATTAGCAGAGGCCCCGGAGAGAGTAGAGGTCTGAGAGCTGTCAGAGCATGTTGAACAGCTAACATCTCTTTTTGGTTGATGTGCAGATGAATCTAATTTGGGTCCAGTGGCCCTGAATGCACCTGCCATCCAGGTGTGCACCCCAGGCATAGTCTGATGCATTTGTGGTTAGGGTCTGGGTGGTGTTGGGTTGTGAAAAGGGAAGTCCCTTGTTGTGATTGCATGCTGCTGCCCAGCAAAAAAATTCTTTCCTTAGACAAGGTATCATAGATATAATAGTTTCCAGGTCCTGAGAATGTTGACACCAAAGGCTTTTTAACTACCACTGAAGTTTCCTCATATGCAGTCTGGCATATGGAATTAGTAGAATACAGGAGGCCATGAACCCTAGAGCTTGCAGGATTTTCCTTGTGGTAAACTGGGTTCTGGTGGCCAGTTGAGAGCAGTAGCCTGTCAGATAGGCTTGTTTTTCTGCAGTAAGGTATGCCATCTGGGATGCTGTGTCCAGGCTTGCTCCCAGGAATACAATTTTCTGACTAGGGACTAGATTGGATTTCTTTTCAATTATAGTGTACCCCAGTGAGGTCAGTAGGTCTTTTAAAAATGTCAGGTGCTGTAACGGACTGTCTGCCTGAATGAGGCAGTCATCCGAGTAGGAGTAGATTTGAATATTTCTTTGTCTGCAAAAAGCAATGGCTGGAGCCAGGCATTTTGTGAAAACTCTGGGAGCAGTGGATAAGCCAAAGAGAAGTGCAGAGAAATGATAATTCATAGATCCTGCCCTGATACATAGATATTTCCTGCAAGAGTCTCTGATTGGGATGTGCAGATAGGCGTCTTTTAGGTCTAGAGTGGCTAACCAGGCATCTTTGGACAGCATAGCAAGAAACTGCTGAAGGGTGAGCTATTTGAATTTTTGTACAACCAGGAAGGTGTTTAGAATGGATAGATCTAGGATTGGGCACCAGGTGCCCTCTATTCTGGGTACCAGGAAAAGTCTGGAATAGAACCCTTGGCTTATCTGGTCTGCAGGAACAGGCTGAATTACCCTCATAGAGAGCAGGGAATTAACTTGGTTTTGTGCCTCTGCCCACTGGTTTGGAGGAAGATCTGGAAACTCTTTTGGGGTTGGCAGTGTGTGGAAATAAAATTTGTACCCCTGGGACACTATGTTGAGGACCCATCAATCATTGGTGATGGAGGCCCAGTTACTTGCATGGGAGGCAAGTTTTCCTCCTAGGGGCACAAGCAGGTGGGCAGAGGTAACAGGTGGAGTTGAGAAGTCATTGTGAATTCTTTCCATAAGGGGGTGGCTTAGCACTCCCTGTTTTAGAAGTGGAGGTACTCCATTGCTTACATCTCTGCATTCCCTGGGCCTGCTGACTGGGGGTCTGCTTCCCCTAGGTCTAGTCTGAGGCAGCCTAGAGGGGGCTGGAAAGGACCAGTGTTTTGAGGGGCAATGCCTACGGAATATCAGAGGCTGGACTTGCAAAAAGCCTTTAACTGTCTGCATATATTTAACTTTTTCTTCCATCTTTTTTAAAACCTCTTCTGCCTTGGTGCCAAACAGATTGAATTTGTTCAGTGGTGCATCCAATAATTTTGATTTGACATGGTCTGTTCCTTAAGCCAAGCATGCCTTCTAAGTACAGAACCTGTGACTGCTGCCCTGCAGGATGCTTCTAGGGCATTAAACTCACATTGCAGGGTATGCTTAGTAACTTGGCTTGCAGAATGCATACGTTCCTGTAATTCTTTATTTTCTGCATAGTCTGGAAAGGTAGATCATTTTTGTTTAATAGGTGCCATGGTATGTTGCTGGTATTTCAGCATGTGGAACTGACAATTTAATGCTGTAATGGCAAGAGTTGCAGATGTGTATACTTTTTTACCCCATCTGTCTAAAGCTCGGGAATCCCTATCCAAATGGGTGAGATTCTTAGCTATGGATATTGTGGGTCCCCTGAATACCCCAAGTTCCACAGGGAAAAGGTATATCCTAGTGGTAGTGGATTATGCTACACGATACCCTGAGGCAGTGGCTTTGTCCTCCATTGAGGCAGAGAAGGTGATAAATGCTCTGTTAGAGATTTTCAGCAGGGTAGGTTTCCCAAAAGAAATACTGACTGACAGAGGTGCCAGTTTCATGTCAGGCCTGCTGGCTTGTCTGTGGAAGTCCTGTGGGGTGAAGCACATGAAGACCACCCTCTGCCATCTCCAGACTAAAGGTCTTGTTGAAAGGTTAAACTCTACAATAAAGTGCATGCTACGGGCATTTGCAGATCAGTTTAAGCGGGAGTGGGACAAATATCTACCCCATCTGTTGTTTGCTTACAGAAAGGTTCCCCAGGAATCTGCAGGTTTTTCACCCTTTGAGTTGCTGTATGGGCATGGGGTGAGGGGACCTCTAGATTTAATTAAAGATGAGTGGAAAGGTGAGTGCGAGTCTCACAAGGAGTCTGTTGTGGCATACATCCTAAACCTCAGGACAAAGCTCAGGGAACTCATGGACTTGGCCCAGGAGAACCTGGCAGAAGCCGCACAACAGAAAAAGGTGTGGTATGACAGGAATGCTCGAGCTAGAGAGAATGCTGTGGGGCAGCAGGTAATGGTTCTCATTCCTGTCAGGCACAACAAGCTGCAAGCAGCTTGGCAGGGACCCTACAAGGTGGTAAGAAAGGTAAGTGATGTTAACTACATGGTGGAACTGCTAGGCAGAAGGCAGGGGCACAAATTGTATCATGTTAACATGATGAAACCCTACCATGACAGGGTGACCCTTGTGCTGAGCATTTGCAGTGGATTTCAGGAGGAGTCTGAGGGAGATCTGGTGACTGATCTCCTCAGTGATGCTCGGGCTGACACCTCATTGGAAGGGGTAACATTGTCCCAGCAGCTATCTCCTCCCCACATTCAAGAAATCCGAGCAGTGTTGCAGGAATTTGGGGACATGTTCACAGGGAAACCTGGGTGCACCCACCTGGGGCAGCACCAGGTGGATACAGGACCCCAAAGACCTATTAGGCAGGCCCCTTATAGAGTGCCTGAGAGAGTCAAACATACTCTGAGGGAGGAGGAACAGGAGATGTTGGAACTAGGGGTGATTCAAGAGCCCAACAGTCCCTGGGCCTCCTCAGTGGTGCTGGTGCCAAAGAAGGATAGCAGCACCATGTTCTGTGTGGACTACAGGAAATTAAAATAGTCACACAGAGTCAGATGCTTACCCCATGCCTAAGACAGATGAGGCCCTAGAGCAGCTGGGTAGGGTAAAGTATCTTACAACCATT
This sequence comes from Protopterus annectens, assembly GCF_019279795.1. NCBI lineage: Eukaryota > Metazoa > Chordata > Ceratodontiformes > Protopteridae > Protopterus > Protopterus annectens. Next base: position 1,833,207,275 of record NC_056732.1, on the reverse strand, counting down.
GAGCTTACCAAGGGTTACTGGCAGGTGCCCTTGACTCACAGTGCTAGAGAGAAGTCAGCCTTTGTGACTCATTTCGGCTTGTATGAGTTCACAAATATGCCCTTTGGGATGAAGAATGTCCCAGCAACTTTTTAGTGGTTGGTAGATCATATCCTAACAGGAGCAGGAGGGTTTACCTTGCTTACCTAGATGATATTGCCATCTACAGCCATTCCTGGTCAGAGCACGTTCAGCATGTCAGGGAGGTGCTGGGCAGACTACAGAGGGCAGGGTTGACCTTTAAGCCGAGCAAATGTCAGGTGGGTATGGCGAGGTCTTCTACCTAGGACATAGAGTGGGGAGTGGTAGGATAAGGCCAGAACCTGCCAAAGTGGAAGCCATTCAGGCATGGCCTGCACCTGTTACTAAAAAGCAGGTGAGGGCATTTTTAGGGACAGCAGGGTACCACAGAGAGTTCGTTCCCAGTTATAGTACCATAGCTGCTCCCCTCACAGACCTAACAAGGAAGAACAGGCCAGATAAGGTAGTGTGGACACCAGCATGTGAGCAGGCATTCCAGATGCTTAAAGAAGCTTTGGGAGGACCCCCTGTGTTTGCCAGTCCAGATTACAGCAAAGAATTTGTTGTGTAGGTGGATACTTCAAACCATGGGGTGGGGGCTGTACTTAGCCAGATTTCTTCCGAGGGAGAAGAGCACCCAGTGGTTTATCTCAGTTGTAGGCTCCAACCCAGGGAGGAATGCTATGCAGCTGTAGAAAAGGAATGTCTAGCCATAGTTCAGTCACTGCAGAAACTTCAGCCTTATCTGTATAGGTCCATAGGTTGGTACTAGGCAATTGGCCCTAGGGCCTATACAAGCCTAGCCATAACGATTCCCTGGCTATTTCTTCCCACACTATTTACTTCCCTGGTCACCTGTCTAGCAGTATGGAAGAAAATTCTCTGTTATGACAGATCACAACCCCCTAACATGGATAAATAGAGCCAGCCAGTGAAATGCCAAGTTGCTAAGATGGAGCCTAGGGTTGCAAGCATATGATATGTCAGTGCAGCACCACAGCGGGATTAGCAATGCCAATGCAGATGGGCACTCAAGACAGGGAATGGGGTAAGGTATACTCAGATAGACCTAACCCTTTCAAGCAGTGTTTCTCAAGGGTCACTTGAAAAACTAGCTTGAGTTCTCCCGGGGGGGGGGGGGCCTGAAGGCTGCCAGCCTAGCCAGATAAAATGTTATAGATAATTCTGTCATCTGTTAATATTAATGTAAACCACAAGCTTGTTGTCTTAAATGGTAAAAATAGTGTTACATGTGGAACTGGAAAAAAATGTAATAACAGTGCACTCTACTAATCAAGTAAAGCATGTTGTGACTCTTTGATGTAAACACATCTTTGGCCAGTCTAGATTAAGGAATTCTTGCTATTGTTTTAAGGCCCATGTTAATGGCAGAATTTGCAGGCATAAATATCCTATATTGCTCTGGTTTCTGCCCAGAGGTGAAGAATGTAAATGTAGTTTCTGTTAGCCTGGGAACCTAGGGAAGTGTGAAGAATGATGCAATGTGAACCAGGAATGTGATTTTAAAAATAGAGAGAATCAGAGAGCATTAAGCATTTTTGTCTTGACCATCCAACTCAACACTCTACCTTTGATCCATATGTAAGTTTATCTTTGACTTGTGTTTTTTCTTAGAAATAGCTAGAAACTAGAAAGATTAGACTGTTTTTCTGTGATGTCAGAACTGTACTATTGAATTATTTTAAGTATTTCTCTTTGATCTCTGAAGTCTTGAGTAGCACTGTGAAGTAAAAAGTATTATCTTGTGTTTTTATTATTTATTATTAAATATTTTAAAACCTTTCAACTGTGGCTGTTTTGTGCAGAGATAATTTAAGCTCTAGAGTACATTGCATGTATATAGTGATCCTATATGAAGTCACTCTAATAAGCCTTGACTGTTTAGTCACACTTACCAGTTGGATAATAATATTGTTCAGTAATAATTGGACACCTTTTTAAGGACCTTCGAGTAGCTGATAAATATTAGTGGGTGGTGGCAGCTGATACTACCATATAGTCTAGGAAAAAGGGGCACAGCTGAAGAGCCTGTACCAGCCTTCCCCAGGAGTGTCTGTGTGGTTGTATAAACTCTTCTCAAAGTGTGTGTGTGTGTGTGTGTGTGTGTGTGTCAGCTACTTGGGCAAGGACACGAAGCACTGGTTGGACAGAGAGGATGCTGGAGGTTTTAGCTTGCCCACTAGACTGAGATCTGGACCCTATAGCTGTACCAGTGGGGAGTCCTATTTCTTTCTTGATAGACTGCTTTAAATAATTCTTAATTATTCCACATATCTCTTCTTGTGTCTTCATTATTTTCCATCTTTATTTTTCAGTTCTCTTGCTTTCTTTTCTTCTTTTATTAATTAAGTATGGTGCTACATCTTCTTTTTTCCTTTGTAAACCATATATTTGTTTATATAATAAATTATTAATGCCATCCTGATTTGTCTTATTTCTTTCTCATAATAAACTCTTTCATTTCTATTTCTCTGAATATTTCTTGACTTAATCTAGTACATATTGCCTTTTCATTTTTCCTTTTTCCTGTATGCATTCACAATTCACAAAAGCACTTTTTTGTATTTTTCTTTAAAACTAATCCACCAAGTAGTCCAATTCTCATAAAACTCTCTCATCTCAATATGATTTTTTTATAATTTATTAATCCCTTCTTTATTTGGTTCCAATTCTTTTTCATTTAACCTTTTAATTCATTTATCTATTTTATTGTATTCTTCTTTTATATTTATATGTAACCATATAACTAAATGATCAGAAAACCCATTTTTGCTTTACTCCTTTTTGTATATGTCTTAAACCTTCTGATATTAAACAATTTCTATTTTTAATTCATTCCTCCTGTAAGTCCAATGATTATTCTCTGATACTGCAGTGGTGGTGCTGCGGTAGCGTTGTCGCCTCACAGTAAGACATCGTCCTGTTCAATTCTCAGCTAGAGCGTCTTCTGTGTGGAGACATGCGTGAATGGGCGTATCTTCATTGAAGGTTGTGCATCAGAGCTGGCAGCTCGGCACGTAAAAATCTACTGCCAATCATTAGCGGACCAGAGTTCCGCTGTGGCGACCGCTAACAGGGAAAAGCCGAAAGACACAACAACAACAACATATGTAATTTACCACATCTAATTATCTCATTCAGCACTTTAAGGTCACATCCATTATTCTTGTTTTGTCTTAAATTACAATTAAAATCATCTACTGACATAGTATTCATATTTACACCCATATAATTAATTTTTAAACATTATTTCTCTGTCTTTTATTGTAACATACGCATATATAGCTATGATTTTGTAAATATTATTTCTCCATCTAATATCCAGTACAATTATATATCCTATTTCAACAATGGTCACATCTAATATTTTAGTATCATCTTGACATAATATACATATCCCAGAGTGTGTTTCTTTTCCTATATTCCAAATGACACGTCCATTCCATATCTTTTCTGTTTGAATCCCATCATTTTCTGTTAAGTCTAAATATCTTCTAATATTATTATATTCATATTCAACTTTCCAATATGCCTATCCTTCTTTTAATATTTTTCATACTATTAACATTCAATGCTAACATCTTCATTTTCTTTTGATGACGTTGTTACATTATCTTTTTCATCCTTTACCTTTCTTGCTTTCTTTTGCGAATATACCTTTAATTTTCCTTTTTTTTTCCTATGGAAGTTTTCCTCAATCTGTTTGCCAATTTACCTCTTCTTCCTCACTTCTCTCACCATTTTCCTTACCTTTCTTTTCTTGTTCTACATTGTTTTCTACCTTGTCATTTAATTCATGTTTTATTGTTTTCTTGTATTATTATTTCTTCATGCTCTGTATGTTGTATTACTTCTTTGTCAGCTATTTTATCATCATTTTCACATTCTAACCATGCATGACCAGTGTTACCACATTTTTTACACTTTAAATCACATTTCTTTGCTTCATGTCCTGTCTTACCACATACAAAACATTTTATTTTATTACAATTACTTATCAAATGATCATTTTTATCACAGAAGAAACATGTTCTTGGTTGATCCTTATACTTTACATAACCCGTTACCATTCACATTTATTATACTTGGAATGTGAATTATGTTATCAGTTATCGTTTTTAAAATGACACCACATTCCCAATGCCCCAGTTCATAGTCCTTCTTCATCATAAACCTTTGTAAATGTGTTGTTGATACAACAAACAATGAATAAATATTGCTTCAATTCACTGGCTTCAATTTCAGTTGTGAATTGCACCATTATTATTTATTTATTTTTTTGTCTAAAGAAAGCTTGAATAACATATTCAGATCATGTGCTATTGTGTTTTTGTTTTTCATATCTTCTTAAGAAATTTTCCATAGCCTGTCCAGTCTTAATTATGTCACAAAAGGTCTCTTTATTAATTAGAATAAATGATCTTGCCTGTTTGGGTGTCATTCCAAATGGTGCAATTATTGAGTCACAAACCTGATAATGGTTCAGTCCTTGCTCATTTTTATTGCTTATACCTACGGTAAACATTTTCCTTGTTTCTTTTACTTGTTCTTTCCTTTCGTCTCCGTGTCTTACAGTTTGTGCATACAATGTCTTTTCTGGCTCCTTTTGCTTTTCACCTTCAGCCTATCCCTCAATCTTGTCCATTATCTCACTCCAAGAAACAATTGTTTTGTTTTCCAGTTCACTTTGGTTGATCATGTCAACCAAATAATCATCCCACAGCCCTCTGGACTGAAGGGTTGTAGTAATACATCCATTCAGCCGCTTCGTTTCACCCTCAAATAACCTGTTTTGAAACAAATCCTCTGAATCCGGCCCCACCATCTCTGGCACATCAACCTTCTCCTTTGTCTCCTTTTCCTTTGATATGGACTTGCTCTCCACTCTCACAACATTAACATTTCCATTGGCAGTGATTCTTCCAACTCCATAGTCTTTTCAGCAACAACTGAAACGTTCATGCTATCAGCACACTGGGTTACATCTTCCATTGCTCTGTCTCTCCAGTTCACCTTCACACCTAGAATGGAGACAGGAACCGGATGTGCCACCTTCAATTTCGTCCCCTATGCCAAAGAGTAGGGGAAGTTCCCTGATGCCCTGTTCAAATTCCTCTTAGTAGTATAAATATCATCTCAGGTCTCCCCTGAAAAGAGGCTACTAACGTAATGGGACTACCCCAGCCAATAAAAAGATCAATAAAAATAAATAAATAAATAATCACAGAAGTCATGCTAAAAGGAATAATCTCAGGATGCTGAATCTCCTTGAACAGATTAAAGGTAGTGACACTAGGGTATTTGTTTCTAGAGAGATGAACAAACTACTAGAAGGGGTGACCCTTCTAGTCATTGAGCAGGTGCATTAGATTACTGCCAGGCAGAAAAACCTACAACATCCTAGGCAGTCTATTTTCATGTGTCTAAGCTTAGGAGACAGAAAGCATATTTTTATTAAAGCAAGATTAATGGGATGTGAACTGTGGATGGTGGGGACACCGGTCAGAATTGTGCCTGAATATAGTACACTGTCTTTCTCAAGAGGAAAGCCATAGCAGTAGCATAGCTAGGGCAGGAAGAGATGGACAACTGCCTGGGATCTAAGTGGTGGGGGGGGGTGCTATCAGCCAATCTCTCTTTAATGCAGTACCGTTTTTTAAAAGCCGGGATTGCAATTGCGGTCAAACCTGAGTGCTCTAACACTCAGTGTGTGGTATAAGCTGTAGCAACTGAAAGGGTGAAATGTTTGAGAATTTCCTTGGTGACAGAGGGGGCAAAGAAAGGGAACTGAATAACCTTTGAGATAATATTCTACACCCAAATGTCTTTGGTAATGGATGTCCATGCTTTGGGGTGCAGAGATAAGCACTCCTCTACTGCCCCCAGAGAGTGGCAGTTGAGCAAGCATTCAGGAGAATTGATAAGGCTTCTCAGAGAAGGGACTACAGAAGCCTTAGTTTTGTGGACCTCTTCTGCCACAAGGCGGCATCCACCATTAGAGTTCCTCCCTCTGCAACTAGGGATCTATCTGTAGGAGTTGGGACTCACAGAACCACCATTTTTTGCCACTTTTTTGGTTCTTGGAAAATAACTTCTGGGGCATAGAAACTGTATTCGAGTGGCAGATAGAGGTTTTTCTGTCTTGCTCACTCCTAGAAATTATCTTTGTAAATGCCCATTTTGATGGTTTGACTCTCTCTGGACCAAAAGTCAAAGGACATAAAAACTAAAAGCACCAAAGGGTAACAATATAACAAACTCCACAAACAATCCTTTGTTTCACAGCTGACATCTATAACGCTCTTATTCTAATGAGTTTGCATGACCGGGATATTCAAAATAATCTTACAGAAAACTGAAACTAATTTTAGGTAATTCGGAATTAACAAGGATTTTAGGAACACAACCTAAGTTTGTTTATAAAAGAACTCAGAATCTTAAACAGTTACTATAATAAACAGTAAGAACTATCAGGCGGTTACATATTCTTGTGGAACTAGTCCTTGTAGTAATTGTTAAGTGTTGCAGGTTTATTAATAATTGTGACAGTTATTATTTTGAACAGTATGGTTTTCACTTTGTAGCTAAAGACCGATATAATTGTAACAGTGTAAGTATAGTTTATCTTGCAATGTGCATGAACTGTCATAGTTTTTACATTGGGAAAATCATTAGGAAATTGTCAAATAGGATTAGAGAGCATCTGTTGGCCATTAAGAAACATGACATTATTAATGGTTTGCTAAGCACAAGAAAATTGAATTTTTAGTGCTTGAAAAAGTGAAACAAAATTCATTTGTTGACTCTTAACATTCTTTTTTGGAAAAACAAGAGTTAAAATGGCAAGTTTTTCTAAGGGCTGATTTCCCACCAGGTATTAATGACACTATTAGTGTTAAAAGTGTTTTAAAATATGTTTTGTGAGCTGTAAAAGTTTTTTGTAACAACTACTGTTTCTTTAAATCAAACAAAAGTTATTCAGAGGTATTTATTTTATACGTGTTGTTATTGGATGTTTTAAAAGGTGATGTCATTTTCTTTAAATTTAATTGTACTATGTGTGATTTTTAAACAGTTTCTAATGAAGTTCAGCATTACATGAACGAAAACCCTAAGACTATTTTTTGTGCAATTGTGGTTTTATTTTTTGTACTATAAAGGCTTTATAGTGATCAGCTGAGAAACAAAGGGGTGTTTGTGGATTTACAAAGAATATCTTGCAGTGCTCCACAAAGTCACACAAGTGCATCCAAACATGTCTCCTTATTTTAATGCCTGTATCTGCTTCTCTCGAAGTGCCTCCCATAGTATTAGAAATTATGCACATTCAATCCTTTGAAAGGGACTGAAATTGGGCGTGGCTAGGATGTAGACTGGTTGGCAGCATCTTTTCCCAGCTCTGCACTCAAAAGATATTTCTGACAGGAATTTTTAAAAACTAGATATTGTAGACAAACCTATTTTGTTGAATTACTTCTACTAATATCACTAGAAGTCTACAGTGCAAAAAACTTGGATTTAAACATTATTTTTCCTGTCAAAAACAAGAAGGAAGGTATCTGAATCTACTGAAAATGAGCTTTTCTAAGCATACCACACAGGACCAGATGATGAAAAAGGAGATACAGTCTTTATTAAATGCTATACAAGACTTGTCAGTGAAATTTGACAAAATGAATACCAAACTGGACACTTTTGAGGAGAGATCTACAAAACAAATACAGCAACTACAAGAAATAATGACGCAACAGAAGTCTCAAATAGCTGACATAGAGAGATCCTTAAATGATACTGAGGGCAGACTCTCAGAACAAGATCTTCAGCTACATTTTTTATCACAACAAAATGCTTCATTACAAAATAAAATAGAGGATCTAGAGAATAGGTCCATATGAAATGACCTTCACATCTATGGGCTACCAGAGAAAACAGAGGGAGATAACATGGTGACTTTCCTTACTACCTGGTTACCAGAAGTTTTAAAATTGTCTGAAGCTCTTTCTTATGGAATTGAAAGAGCCCACAGATCCTTAAGAGCTGCTTCATCAACCATCAAATCAAAAAATCACCCGAGATCAATAATAGTAAAGTTTTTTTCATCACAGGACAAGGAACTTATTTTAAAAACAGCATGGTCAACTTCTCCAGTTAAATACAAAGACAGCATAATCAGATTTGATAATGATTATTCTGCTGGAGTTATAACTGCAAGAAAAGAATGTCTCCCTCTGATAAAGGAATTGAAAAAAAGGCAACTTAAAGTCCACTTGCTGTTCCCTGCAAGAATAAAAATATTTTTTACTGAAGGTCCTAAAATGTTTGACACTCTGCAAGCAACAGTTTCTTATATTTCAGCTAATAAAACCTTGGATAATGTGGAAGGAATGGATTTCTCCCAATTTGGGGTTAAGCGTCACTTAGAAAAAAATGAATGGAGCACTGCTGACAAGAAGAAGAAGAAACGATAAAAGACATATGAAAAACACAAACATTATTGTCTTCTATTTGCTCTGTAAGGCAAAAAAGTTCTTTGAAAGCATTCATGCTTTACACATGTGTCAGTCTTTGAAGTAATATAAATACAAGATAAGCAGGACATTTTATAACTAAAGCAAACAACCCTAAAGAAAGCAAGGTAACATATCTTTCTCTATTACAGTGTAAATACTTGCAGTCATGATTTTTCTAACTCTAAATGATATTTAGATAGTTCATTTATAAATTACCTGCCTTTTACTGCTAGTATAGAATATGATGTATTTACACTGACATATTAATGTGGTGTGTTTAAATGAGCATGATTCCTTTTTATATTATTTACACTAAGCTGCATGAAATATCTAAACTGATGTATTTAATTCACATAATAATATATAAAAACTGATAGTAATAACTGTCAAAAAAGTGCCTTGAAAAGTAATTATCTATTCTCTGATGCTAAAAGTGCCTTTTTGACTAACAAACAACTGCTTGGCTTGTATATCTGCCCTTAATGTTAAGAAAACTAATAGAAGTTTAATGAGCTGGTGTTCAGTTTAAAAAAGTCCTAAAAACTTCACTTACTTTGTTTTTGTCTTCCCGCCATGGTCACGAGCTGGGAACTCTTATTTTACCACCCCTGAATGAAGGTTCTTCAGTTAGAATCCATTACAGTGTGTTAAACCTTCTAACAGCACAAAATGAAAGTAAACAGTCATGAGTGATGTCAGCACTAAAACAAGACAGTATGGGTGTGGTGTCAGCTCTAAGCTACTTAAAGTAACCAGCACACTATTTATGAGATGGCAAAGTGCTTTTACAGTTTAACAAATATTAAAAGTACACTGAAGTACCTAATGAATTTAGAAGGTATCAACACATACATGACATTTTATTATATTGTAATATTTGTTATTCATTTTGAATTGTACACATAAACAGCACACAAAGCTTAAAAAGAAGTATATCACTTGGAAGAAACTGTATGAATAGTTAACACATACAGACTTTACTACAATCTTTTCTGATAAGATCACCCATGTAAATTACTATAATTTAACTTAATTTTATAAAAATTTAATATATTTAAGTCCTTGACTGGAACTATATAACATATTTGTAAACACACTGCAGCTAGTGTACTCAACCTTAAGGATAGTAAGTCAATTAAGGTTCATGAATGTAGCTATGTGTTATTAGGCATTTTAAGGGTAAAAAGGAGTTGCTGTTTAATTATCAAGATACTCTGTAAATATTAAATTGTTCAAGTAGCACAATCATTAAGCAGTAATGAGCAAGAAAAAATCTCAGACTTGCTTATGATATTGTTATATATATATATATAGGAAAGAACTGCTGAATTATAAGTATGCTTTTATTAAAGGCAAGTTATATTAATATTGAACATCTTCACTGAAAATGAATGGTTGTGTAGAAAATCAGTAACTCCCATTATATAACCAAGGCTAAAGAGATTGTCTTGTATGTCTAAATTGATCAGCCTTGAACCTTAGATTGCAAATAGACATGCAGCGTACTTTTACTTATAATACTGAATATATATTATATAACATCACAAACGCTAAAGCCATTGTCAGCTACATCTCATATCAATCAGCATTAAAATATGAATTGAATAGCATAGGCATTTACTAACATATTGCTGTTGGTACCTGATATGCATATAAGTAACAGGTCTAATTTCTGTCTATGAAAGTAAATACCAGGCTGTGTGCATTTGTTAATTATGAAACAAGAGCGTGCTATCCTTTTTAATATCCTATAGGTATGTACTTGTTAGAGACACACACATGCTGCAAAGCTGCTAGTTATTGCATATTCATTGGTATATTTCTGACTGCAGTGTTATAAATATATGGTGTGGACCACTTGAGTTGAGAATATGTCTCTATATTGGGCATGTTCTCTTTTTGAACATTGTATATTATCTATAATATGATATTGAGTACCCTCACTAAATTCAAAGAAGCCACAATAGAAACAAATATTTATTAAAAATGGAGAATAGAAGGATGAAGAGAAAAATGAAGGAAAATGGTTGATGGTCATATAAGGTTATCTTTTCCTGTGTATGTAGAAGAGTTGACAGTAATAAGTACCAAACAATTGTGTTATAGCATATTTAAAGCCTACTTTGCTTCTCATATTTTCCAACCTTACAGTTATAACACTGCAGATAAATCCTGTAATATCATAAGGAGTATGAGTTGCTATTTGACATATGACATATGTGGTACACTAGCGATGAAATATGCCAGTGGCACTAATAAATATATAGGAATTGCTAAGAAATATAGTCTTAAACTATATAATACCAATGCCAAAAACAAATTAGTAGCATTCATACCACTAAGATATGACTTTTTGAATTAAAAGAAAACTATAAGATTACTGATAAATGACAATACAAATGTAACGTTATATTCATTGTTACAGATACTTTATGATTTAATCAACTTGTGGCATGGTTAACTGATGCATATAATGCTTAACATTTTTTTTTTATGTATGTATGCATATATGTGTGTATGTATGTATGTGTGTATATGTATATGTGTGTGTATGTGTATGTATGTATATGTACATATATGTATATATATGTATATATATATATATATATATATATATATATATATATATATATATAGGTAGACCATTACAATAAATTTGATACCTATGAATGCCACTTACACTATAAGGGAGATAGACAGCAAGCATATTACTTTTAAGATGCATAACAGTTATTGCTACACAAAAGATATATTAAAATAAAAGATTTTCCTTTACAATTTAAACAAAACCAAATAGTTAAGTATTAAATCTATGTATAGTTGTGTTGCCTTAGTGTTTTATAAAATATTAAAAATAGATAAAGACTGTATTTAAGTAATCTGTAAAGACAAATACATGTATACTTAAAAGATATATAAGATACTTTTCATTATAAAACTACCATATGGGAGGATGCTGAAATGCAGACTTAGAGAGATCGCTTGAATGATTAGATCATTCAAGGATGAGATTTTTTTCTCATGGAGGGGTTTGGTGGTTGTTTATCTTATATTGTTCTCAGTTATGATCTTGTAATTTACTTTTATTGGGTGTCTATAATCTATTGTAATACTGTTGGAAGAAGAAAGAACAAGTCATTCTCTTCATGTACACACATCTACACATTGTTACAGTATATGAATATGGATAAAAGCAAAGCTAATATAAATCCAATTGCAAAGTGTATATCTCTTAATGTAAATGGTTTAAATAATAGCTTCAAAGGGGAAGTCTTTATAGATATTTAAAGCTATGTGAAGCGACTAGTATTTTTACAGGAAACACACCTTACACAGGAAGACATAAATAAAATAAACAATAAAAATTATACAATACTAGTAAGTTCCACCTATAATCAGAAGCGAAGGGGAGTAGCAATTTTGTGGAAAAACACTACTTTAATGCCTAAAATCATAAACACGTTCCATGACAACTCAGGAATGTTTTGTCTAGTGACAATATCTATCAATGAAATGATCTATACATTAGTGAATATTTATTGGATACCAGGACTAGGTGTTAGAGTGGCCAAACAACACTTAGAAGACATTGTACAATATACCAAAGGCAATTTAATCATAGCTGGAGATTTCAATTGCATTATAAAAGAAACTGACACAAATACTAAAACTACACGTAAGAGATCACCTTTAACAAAGTTGTTATCTGAGTTTGTTGAAACTTTTAATATAGTTGACATAAATGAGTATGCTATCCCAGATTCACTATTCTTCACACATTTTTCCCATAGGCATAATACATACTCTAGAATAGATAGAGTGTACATAGCAAAGGATTTAACCTCTAAATTAAATAAAGTCAAGGCAACTTCATGTCCATTTTCGGACCATAACACCATAACGTTTGAGATAGACTTATGTTTCAAGATAAGGATATCAGTAACAAGAATACCATCTTACATAACAAATCTCAAAGATTTTAAGGAATTTTATATTAAAGAGACACAAACATTCCTAGATATCAATCTTACAAAAGATGTATCTGAAATATATATATGGGATGCATTGAAAGCATACCTATATGGAAGAGCGGTGGGATGGTATAAAACTAAACAAAAACAGTGGAATAAGGAATTAATGGAATTACAGTCAAAAGTAGATAATTTAAAGCTTGATATTCAAAATGGAAACACCAACTTAATAAAAGAACTAGAAGGTACTAATAAAAATACACAGAGACGCTACACCACAAAACAATGATCAGCTTAGAAAAAATTAAACTATGTTACTATTCAAAGAACCCTAAAAACCAACGAAGAATAGCAAATAGGACTAAAAAGGTTATTAAAACAAATCAAATCAAGGAAATACATAATATAGAAACCAAAAAGAAAGTATCTGATTTAGAAGGAATACTAGAAGCTTTTAGGCTATTTTTCATAAACTTAATAATCAAAATGAGAAAACAGAAACACATTCAGTATTGAAAGCTTTTCTCAAAAACAATGTTAAAGTTAGGTTATTAGAGGAGCAGGTACAACTAATAGATAAACAAATAACAATGACAGAACTTAAAGCTGAAGTAAATAAGCTAAAATTAAATAAAGCTCCAGGTATAGATAATATCACCCCAGAAATGTTTAAATTACTATCAAACGAGGTTTTGCTGTTGTTATTGAATGTCTTTACATCAGTTAAAAATGGTAAAGACATTCCTCCTTCTTGGAAGTACACATTAATATCACCAATTCTGAAACAAAATAAAGATCCCAGTGAATGTTCATCATACAGACCCATTTCACTTCTTAATATAGATTATAAAATTTTTATGGCAATACATGCTGCTCGAATAAAACAATTACTATCACTTTTGATAGAGGAGGATCAAACAGGTTTTATAAAAGATAGGAACACTTATGACAACATTAAAATAATTCTTTCCTTAATTGATTATATAAATGTCACAAAAAACAAAATGAATGTTATTAGCTTAGACATAAATAATGCATTTGATTCAGTGAACTGGGATTATCTGTGGTTAGTTTTAGAAGAATATGGCTTCTCAAACAACTTCACTTTGTTAATAAAATCATTATATGAAAAATCATTGGCTTATATAAAACTGGGATCTTGTCTGTCTAAATCTATTAAAATAACTAAGGGCACAAAACAAGTCTGCCCTCTTTCTCCGTTATTGTTTGCGCTAGTCATTGTTCCCTTAGCAAATAATATATTATGGATAAAAATATTGAAGGAATACAACTAGACAACAGCCTAGAGCTTAAAATTCAACTTTTTGCTGATGATATTTTAATTACCTTAAAAAATAATAATAGCTGTTTAAAAGCATTATGGGACTCAATTCAAAACTTTCAAAACGTTTCAAGTCTTAAATTTAATGAGAACAAAACAAATGTATTGCTTATAAATACTAATAAAAAAGATCTAAATAAAAATACCATAAATATATCTCTACCGATAATATAATTAAATACTTGGGAATTATAATAACTAACAACCTATATACTACAATTGAAACAAATTATAAAGAGACCTTAAATAATATTAAAAATCTAATACAAAGATGGAATAAATTCTTCTTTTCAATGGAAGAAAGGCTTTATATAATTAAAATGATCATATTTCCAAAAATTCTTTATGTCATACAAGCTTGTTCTTTGCCACCAGCTAAATCACACCTAAAACAAATGATTTAATGGTAAGATTCCTATGGTATCCAAAAAAACCAAGGATAGCTATGAAGTATCATCTAGATAATTGGGATATAGGTGGCATAGGTTTACCAGACATAGAAATATATTTGCATTCATCCATTATTAAAACAATATCATTATGGCTAAATACAAAATATACATCAAAATGGAAGCTAGTTCATGAGAGAATCTGGTTAAAATCAGGATTTGTAGTAGCAAATAAGTATACAGATTTAAACAATTTTCTATGGCTGATGAAGGAATATATGATGATACATAAGAATAAAAATATAAGTTCCAAATACATTACTTATACATTAAAAATTTTCCAAAATCTTATTAATAGCAATCCTGATATTAAAGCATGGTCATTTCTTTTATATCCAGTAGCGTACACACAAGGTAATATAATAACATTTAATATGGAAGTAGTCAACATGCTTAAAGAAAAGGGATTAATATATTGGCATCAATTGCTAAACTCTGGAAAACCTCTGACAATAGACCAGATTAAACAGAAATTAAATATGGAAGATAGTTCGTGGTTACATGTACAAGAATTAAGACAGTATATATTAAGCAAACAAGAAACAATGCAACCATCAATAAGACAAAATGTTCCTAACCTTATAGAACATATAATATTACTAACGAATCAACCCATTACTGGAAAGGATACTTATCATCTATTTATAAAACAAACAAAAAATAAAAATGCATAATAATGACAAAATATGGAATTATTATAGATCAGTTAATGGACATGTGCCAAATGACAGAGATAAAAAACTAATTCTTCTCTCTCCAAAGCAGACATCACTTTCATTTCATTGGAGACTCTTTACATGGCAATTCATACACAGATCTTATGTAACCCCTCATAAAATGGAACTTATGTTTAAGAAAAATATTGGCTGCTGGAGATGTGATTTATCAATAAAAGCAGACTGGCAACATATGTTCTACGAATGCCATTTGATTAAACCATATTGGGATAAAATAAATTATTTTCTGCAAATGGTATTCAATGATAAATTCAGATTTCCAAATCTATTATTTTGTTTAATGCACCTGTACCCGACTGTGTGCCAAGAACAAAATATGTAATCTTATGGACTCTCCTAGCTATTGCAAGGAAGAACATTACATCAAACTGGAAATCCAAAGCTTCTCCAACTTTTAAGCAATTCATGAATATGGTGTCAGCAGTATCGCAATTGGAAATGAACACTATTAAAGGAAGAACTGAAAGAACTACGTCATTATAAAAAGTAACTGAAATACTGGAGAATAATGACTGCAGCAGATTATAATCAGGAAACAGTTGTATAGAAAGTCAATTATATGTCAACAATAGACACCCTTGTAAATACTTTTTATTTTGGTTTTAATGTTTGATATCTGTTTAGAGGTTTTAGCCTACCTTTTTAAATAATTTGTTAATACTTCATTGTCATAAATAACCTGCATTCATGTTTTCTTGTTTTTGGAAATGAATAAAAATATTTACAAAAAAAAGAAAGGGACTGAAAGGTGGCCAGATGTGAATCTACCATTTTCTAGGCCTCTGTAGAGATGGACACTGAGACAGAGATTTGTCTGGAAAGCTCCATTATCAATCTCTCTGAAATATTGCCATGTATGCCAGATAATTCAATGCCCTCAGTGCAAACGTCATCATGTGTGCCAGATAATTCAATGCCCTCAGAGCAAAGGTTGTCATATGTGCCAGATAATTCAGTGCCCTCAGGCCAAAGGTCACTGAAGCATAAACCCACTTCACAAACCCAGCCAAGTTACTAGACTCCCTGTTAGGTGGATGGACAGAGGAGCTCTCCTTAGCCAGGTCCCTTTTTATGGCCACTGCAACTACCTTAGAATCAACTGCTGGACCTTTGCTCCAATGAGGCCGATCTTTGGGGGAAACAAGAAATGTGTCTATTTTGTATGGTATTGGTTCAGTAACATTTTGTTCCTTCCATACCCGCTTCAAGATTAGGTTGACCATCTCATCCACAGGAGGGACCACCCATGATGTATCTGGGCTGGAATCCTAGACATCAAGGAACAGTGACTCCTTTTTAAAGGGGCTTCAGAGAACCATCTACCTATCTGCCTCAAAGGTTTGAGGCTCTCCTCAAATGACATCCTCAAGGGTTGATCTGGGGGACCCTTCCCCTTCATCAAAATTGGTGTCTTCAGTGAGACACTCCTGTGGGTAGTCTATGTGCCTCCTCTTGTATGTATGCTTCCATGGAGCCTCTGTGGTGGGGTGGTCCAGTGAGGACTCAGAAGATAGATGAGAGCCCTGGGAATGGCCTGCCTTGAGGCTTGACAGAAACAACAGTTCTAATGGGATAGGAAGTGATGGATAAAGACCCGAGGGCTTTTGATGGAGGATGGGCAGAGCTTAGCATGTAAGCAAAGTCCATTCAGGAGGAAGGGAGATCACTCTCTCTAAAGCCTAGAATGCAGAAGCAAATGGAGAACTCAAAATCACTCTGGGAGGAGCCAAGGCATCCAGCCCAGATTGGTCTCAGATCCCTGATCAGGTAGGCACTGAAGCCAAAGGCACAGCCAAGTTATCTTGCCATGAAGTTCTGAGGGAAAGACATGGCTCTGACACCTTCAGAGTCGATCCCCCAACCCCAGATCCAGCACTGACTCTTCGGCTCTGAGATCTTTTTAGATGAAAGGCACTTGGAACCACTCAGATCAGAGAAGTCACTGGAGTAGAAGAGAAACAGTTCTTCAGATCTAATGAGGGCAACCACTGGATGAAAATTGGATCCAGAGACCCCAATGCCAGAGGATGGATTGGGGTAGGCATAACTACTGGAAAAAGGGAAGGACTGAAACTTATGAAGATAACAGGGGTCAGACCTGGAAGAACTGAATTTTGGTCCTGAGGAACTTCCTCATCATTCTATCTACTTCTGCTTCTGTGAGACCTTTGATAGACCAGACCAACCTGATGGATGAAGAAGTGGATGGAGGCCTGGAGGAGGGGTGCATTACCCCTTCTTGTAGGAAGGAAGAATGAAGTCTTGGGGACACCAGCTCTGCAGAAAATCATAAGAGGAAGAGTAAAAGATTCAGTGAGGATTGAATCTGAAAGGGATGTTGAATCTGATGACCTAGGCATCTTGAACGCTGGAGAAGAAGATGCAATAGAAGAGGCAAAACAGTCAGGGGAGCACTTCTTAGCCTCCTTCTTTTTTTCCTTGACTTTTTGCTACACTTTTCCCCCTTATGTCTGTCCAAAGACTTTCTGACAGATGGGGACACTCCAGAAGTTGAAGAAGAGGAAGGTAGAGACAGGAATGAGTTTCAAGTAGGTGTTGGAAGAAGTCCCTTCAGGACTAACTTATTATGATGCTCCATAATGGTTCTCTGGCCAAAAGCAGTACACATGGAGCAGTCCTCTTCAAGATGCCCTGCACCCAAGATAATAGACATACGTAGCATGTACGTCTAGATTTGAGATTTTGTGGTCACAGGCCACACATTTTTTTAAAGCTGGAAGGTTTCATGGCCAGGCTGTGTGGAAAAAGAAAACACAACAACCAAAGAAAAATATGAACCAAAAACAATAGTCCCTACAAATTAACACTGAGCATATTAAAACTCAGTTAAGGAATTATTAGTACAAATTATTAGTACATGACTATTAGTCTTAAGCAGAGAGAATAGTACCAATGGCATTAGGAACATGTGAAAGTTATTAAATTTTTGTGAGGTGTGAAGGAGAGTTGTAAAGTCTGAAAAGGGTGAGGTAAAAGAAGAAATTGGATACCTAGAGGACAAAAACCTAGCGAAGAAACAATTTCACGTATCTGAGTTATCTTAGCAATGGACCATGTTGTACTCTAATGAGCAGCAAACGAGATCTGAGGTAATGTTGGTGATATGAGGGGATTATGGATAAAGATGGGAGCCTGAGTTTTGGATCCTAAAGTCTAGAGTGGCTGAAGATGTATCTGAGGTCAGATCTGAAGACCCATCAGTTGAGAAAAGTATGGAAGAGACAACATCGGATCCTACATTTGACTGTAGGTTCTACATTTTTATATTTATTTCATATCTTCTACCTTTTTTATGGATTTTGTGAACCACTGAGTACACAAGTCCACTATCTTGAGCTGCCAATATGATCCTTTATTCTTTTGGTTTAAATTCACCCCACCTGTGCCACTTTTGTCAAGTTCCCCTGTAATTGTGGGCTTTACAGGGTTTTTTTTTTCTTTCATTTTTCTGATTCTATGCTTTGTTTTGTTTTTTCACTTTTTGTTGTTACCTGATTTTTGTCCACTTCTGGGTTCATATTTATGTCTGCACCTTTCCTAAATGTTTCTGCTACTCTAAGCAACTGTGTCATAATAAGACTTGTTTTTTTTTCATAATTTAGAACTTTCAGTATGTTTGAATCTGATAGGTTCATACATTCGTACTAGGCTAACTGCCCTTGTGGGCCATTTTAAGCCTAGCCAATTACCCCATATGAGAATCAAACCCTGAACCTTGGGAATGTAAGGTAGATATCTTAACCATTATGCCAGCCTCCCACCCCATGATAATATTAATAATTATGTATACAATCCCACAAACACCAACATATATGCATGGTCACTTATAAGGAGGCTAACGTGTCTTTCAGACAGAGATATGTCTTCATTCAGACAGATACAGAGTCCATGGACTAGTCTTGGCAAACTCCAGTCTATGTCATTCAATTTGCATGAAGCAATTTTCTTTTTTCCATTAAAAGATTACCCAGCTCTTTTTGTGTATGGTCTATCATACCAAAGACGTATGTTAGAACATGAAGTGCAAGTTGATTTACAGCTGAGCTTTATTCCTACATGTCAAAGCAGTTTTCAGTAATACTTACAGTCTTCTTGTTCCAATATTGCATTCCTCCCCAAGTTTTATATTTTCTTGGTTCATCAAATTCCTTGCTACAAGTGATGCTTTTACATATCTGTCAATACCAATTGACTTTCTTATTTCATCTAAAAAGCTTTTAATGACTTGTAGCTATACTTTCAGGTGTTCCTCTGATAAGCTAGTTTGAAATCATCCACAAAATGTAGATAAGACATCATTTGAAAGAATGATTTATATGGAGTCAGACTGAGTCCATGGACTAGACTGTTAAGTAAACAGCTTAATAGGAGTCAAGACAAGGAAACATCCTGGAATATTCTACACTGACTTCTCAAGGAAAACAATGGCGGTGACAAAGAAACACACTGGAATATTTATTTTATTTACCGGGTAGTGTCCGACTGGGCTAGTAGCCCAATTTCAGCAGAGACTCAGGGAGAAAACTCCACAGACAGATAAACAAATATTAAGTTACATACGTGTTCATAAAAATTTCATTACATAAGTGTAAGTTTAACAAAAAACAGTGAAAAAAGTTAAAAATAATACATTATAGGAACACAACCAAAACACGTATACTACAAGAATCTTGACAACTGGGTGAAAATTGAGACAGAAACAGTGAGCATGCCTAATGAGCAGATGTGTGGACATGTAGAGCTAATATAATGATTAACAATGAGAATTATGAAGTACTGAAAGTAGTCCAAAATAAAAAAGTGAGGGGATGATCAACTATAACCTTGAAGAATAGAGACAATCAGCTATAAAGAAATAGATGGGTGTAATTGAGGCCATAGTAGGAGAGAGGAGTTATCCAGGGGTATAACAATGACACAGCCACTTGCTTTTAAGGTATTCTTTTATTTATGTTTTAAAGGAAGAACAGCAGGGGGTGTTTTCTAAGCTTAGGAGCAAGGCATTCCAAGACTTGACTACTTTGTATGAGTAGAGGGGATCAGCATTGGTAGTTATGTGATTGTGTTATTTTGAGCAGTGATCTACCAGATGATCTAAGGATCTGCTGTTTACCTGTAGCTGGACTAGGGTTGAAATTGTGAGGCAGTTACTTGGGTTGTGTATGATTTTATGGGTGAGGGCAAGTTGGTTTAGGGTTAACAAGTTGGGGAGTTCTAGGCAGTTAAATTGTAGAAGAGCAGAACAATGTTGGGCTTTATGGGGTCGATTGGTGGCAAACTTAGCAATTTTGTTATAGTACATTTCTAGATTATGAAGATCAGTCTTGCGTAAGTTGGTGAAGATGTGAGAGCAACAGAGAAGTATAGGGAGAAGCTGAAATCTAGCTGTGGCTAGCCTAGCTTGGGATGTTAGGTAAGGTTTAGCTCTGTAGAAAGCACAGAGTTTGAAGTAGACTGTTTAAATAGTAAGTGAGATATGACTATCGAATTTGAGATGGTCATCTATTGTAATACCTAGGGGCTTGGCCTGGTTTGTAGGATCAGTTTTGGTACCATTAGTAGAGTGAATAGAGAGGGGTTGGGAGTTTTGCTTGGTGGTTTTGTTACTAAATTATTAATTTAGTCTTACTAGGGTTGAGGATGAGTTGGTGGTTTGATAGAAAAGTTTCAATTTCCAGGAATGCTTTTTGCATCTTTTTTGCAGTTGTTGGGAAGGGGCAGATAAGAGATGTACCATCTGCATATTGTATGATTTAGGCAAGTTGGGGTGCTGTATTAAGGTTACTGTATTAAGGTTATTAGTAAAGATGATAAATAGCAGGGGGTCAAGTAATGAACCTTGGGGTATCCCGTTGGACACTAGGAGTAGTGGGGAGAGATTGTTCTCCCATTTAGTAGCCTGTTGATGGTTTGATAGATAACTGTGAAATCATGTCAGGGATGCTGGACTGAAACTGAGTGCAGCAAGTTTGTCCAGTAGTAGTTGGTGGAAAATGATGTTAAAAGCTTTTGATATGTCCAGGAAAATTGCAGAGACTAGTTGTCCTTTGTTCATGAGGTGATGAATAGTGTTAGTGATGAATAACAAGGCTGTGTTTGTGCTATACTGGGGTCAAAAACCATGCTGAGTATTGGATAGGATGCTGTTTGCGGTAAGGTGGTTGAGAAGTTGTAGCTGAATACATTTCTCTAGGATTTTGGCTATGGGTGGGAGGATAGCTATGGGGCAGAAGTTTGAGATTTCTCTAGAGAGGCCACCCTTGTAGATCATGATGATGTGAGCGACTTTCCAAAGGAGAGGCACATATTGTTCTAAGACAGAATTATTGATTAGTATAGAGATAGGATAGGCAATGGCTGGTGCTGTTATTTTTAGGAATTCATTTGGTAGTTGATCGGCTGCTGGGCAGCAGGGTTTTAGTTTGCTTAGGAGCTTTTTAATGTAAGTTTGAATAGGTCTAAAGAAGGAGTTTGTAGTACTAGAGGCAGGAGAGGGGAGTGTGAGAGGTAGTTGTTAGTGGTTACTAAGGAGGCAGGAGATGGAGTTGATGAAGTTAGAGTTAAACTGTGAAGCAAAGGGTTCAGAGGTACTGGTTGTGGATGGAGTGGGGGTGGAGGATTTACCAGAGTTGAGCAGGAAGTTGATTGATTGCCAGAATTTTTGTGGGTTGTGAAGTGACTTTTGTTGGGGAGGTTTGGAAGTAGTGTTTATTGTCATTGTGAATATTTTTCTTGGTTTGCTTTCTTAGTTGTTGATAAGTGGTGAGGTCAGATTTGTTTTTTGTGGATAGGTATAGGGCTCTGTCGCTGTCTCTTTGTTTAATCAGTTGTTTAGTGTCAAAAGAAAGCCATGTTAATTGTTTGGATTTGGTGCATATTTTTCTGGTGGGGGATAGGCTGTTTACTATTTCAATAAATTTGTTGTTAAAAAATTCTACCGCAAGGTCAAGATTTAGGTTATGTAATGGTGACCAATCACAGCATTTTAGTAATAGATTAAAGAGGTCAGGGGAGAAATGTTTCTTACTACAGATGTATTTGAAGGGATTGTAAGACTGAGTTTGAATTCTTTTTCAAGTAGAAATGTAGGGGCATGGTCACTAAGGTTGATAGTCAGGCAGCCAGTTTGGACACTTAGGTTAGGCTTGTTAGTAAACAGTCAAGTAGTGACTCTTTTTTAGAGTGTTTGTCAGTGCAAGCAGGACAGTTTATAACTTGGGAGAAATTATATAGACGTATAACGTTGGTGGAGCAGTTAGAGGAGAAACAGAGCCAGTCAAGATTAAAGTCACCAAGGATGATAGTTTCTTGATTGAAAGTATAGGCAGACCAAGAGAGGAGAAGCTCTATGTTGGGAAAATTGTTGCCAGGGGCAGATATGTAGCTATGATAATCATGGTTTTATGAGGATTTATTTGCAGGCGGGTTATGAGGAGCTCAGTATTAGGGATGTCTGGAGTTGTATAGTTTAATTTTTCTAGTTTTAGAGTCTTTAAACATAATTGCTACACCACCACCTCTTTTGTTTAGTCTGTCTTGTCTAATAACGCTATAACTGTTTCAAGTAATTTCTGAGTCTTTGATGTGAGGTTTTAACCAGGTCTCAGTCTACACTGAATTCTCAAAGAAAACGATAATGGTGACAAAGAACATCCTGGAATATTCTACACTGAATTCTCAAGGAAAACAATATTGGTGATAAAGAAACACCCAGAATATTCTACACTGAATTCTCAGGGAAAACAAAATTGGTGATAAAGGAACACCCAGAATATTCTACACTGAATTCCCTAGGAAAACAATATTGGTGACAAAGAAACATCCTGAAATATTCTACATTGAATTCTCATACCACATGTGACGCCCCTGCACCGGCCCAGTAAACATGGAGCCTCAATCCTCACCACTAGTACCTGTGAGGGATGTGCACATTGGGAGGATGACAAGTACACACAACGTAAAGTAAAATTTCCCTTAACAGCACACAGAGATCACAGCCAGTCTGGGGCTGGTTTCTCCTTCTCCCTTCAGATCCCCAATAAGACTCCCCACTGGTACAGCTTTAGGGTTATAATCTGAGCTGAGTGGTCAAGCCAAAACCTCCAGCACCCTCTCTGTCCAACCAGTGCTTCGTGTCCCTGCCCAAGTAGCTCACACACACACACACACACACACACACACACACACACACACACACACACACACACTTTGAGATTTGATTTATATACAAACACACAGACACTCCTGGGGAAGGCTGGCACAGGTTCACTAGCTATGCCCCCTTCTGCCCAGACTATACGGTAGTACCAGCTGCCACCAACCACTACTTATCAGCTACTATAAGTCCCTTCCCAAAGGGTGACTGATTCTACTGTGTAATGTTATTGTTATCTTAATGGTAAGTGTGACCAAGACTAAGGCTATTTAGGAGTGGCCTATACAGTGTCACCAAATACATATGCAAGTATGCTAAGAGCTTAAATATCTCAACAAACTAGACACGATTAAAATGTTTAAATATATTTAATAATAAATAATAAAAGAACAAGACAATATTCAATAACTCAGCACAGTGACAACAGAGCTCAGAAACACAGGAAATATTTAAAAACAGCATTGCAGGACAGTCTCAAATAAATACAGAAAACATCTAAACTAATCTTACTATATTCATATACATCTCTAAGAGAAATCACTGTAATTTAGTACTTACTATTAACAAGGCAAGTGCTGATGAGAGAATGTTGTCAGATCCAAAAACAAAGTGCACAGACTCACTCTCTGAGATAATTCTTAAATTGCTATCAAGTATTACTTCTGGGTTATCTCAGATTACATCATTCTTTGTCACTTCTGCCTTCAGTTCCCAGGCTAACAGAAACTTAAAATTTAGCACCTCTGTGTCAAAACTACTTGTCTCACAGAAGCTTACCTAGAACTGGAAGTCGTAAAACAGTTAAATACTTTTACATTTGAAACCTGTAATTATTTCTGTTTTCAGGCAATAGAAAGAACTCTTGGCTCTAGACATTCTGTCTTCTTGCTGAAACTGAGAGATAACACAATCTTAAACAACTTCAGCTTATTTTCTCGAGGGTTTGCAAGTTAACTCTGTATGTCCCAGCTACTACTATTGAAACATACATTTGCACAGGCATACAGTTTACATCCATTTCTGTTCTTTCCCAGTAGGGTACACTGTGATTACATTTTTGAAGCTCAGTACAGAACATACAGTCTGCGGTGGTGCAGAGGTAGCATTGTCGCCTCAGAGCAAGAGGTTCTCCCATTCAATTCTCGGCTGGAGCGCCTTCTGTGTGGAGTCTGCATGTCCTCCCCACGGTCGAGTGGCATTCAAAAGACATGCATGATTGGGTGTGCCTTCGTTGAAGGCTGGGCTGGCACCTCGGCACCATAAAAATCTACTGCCAATCATTAGCAGACCATTCCACTGTGGTGACCCCTAACCAGGAAAAGCCGAAAGAAGAAGAACAAGTACAGAACATACAGTTCAACACACATTTCTGCACCAGTAGGTTAAATATACACATAACATATAGTGTTCTTACATTTGTAAGACAAGCATACAAATCATATTACTATTCACAAATGACATAGAATTATTTACAAAATTCCAGCTAGCTGGGCTGGCAGCATTTTGGTTTGTCACACCCCAGACTGCAATTTAACCTCAGGTTAAATTGCAAAGTGTTTTGCCATTTTTTATAGTAAATGTAACACAATTCATAAATTTGTGGTGGACATTGTACATTTTTTAGTAATCTATAGTTCAGGAGTGTGGAATACTGTCAGATAATTTTTTGTAATCCATGTATGCTTTACTGAGATTATTTATTTATTTTTTTACATATCTCCATTATGGCTTTGTTTGACAAAATATCATCCTTAGTTCCTTATATGTCTCTTTTATTCCCTTTCTTTTCTAATGCAATGACTGAACTTTTATCCAAAGCCCTTTCTACTCTGTATTCATCAGTTCCTGTATAATATCTGTATATTGTTGGGAGACATGTTATTGGTCAATAGTTTTACATTCATTTCGAGGTTAATTTTTAAATTTGAGTATAGTTTTATCTGCCTTTGTTAATTTTTCCAAAGGTTTAGATGATTTTTAAACTTTGACAGGCATAAGTATCAATAGAATCAGTGTTGCTTTAACGCTTGATGTATGCCAAAGTGTTGTTCAAAACACCTGTACTGTATCCAGAATTGCCTCTTTCTACCATTCACATGAGGTCACTTGTATTAGTAGTCCTTTAAATATACTAGATTTTTTTATTAGCTCAGTTCATCCTACAACTGCTACATGTGAATATGTCGATGCCTTATCAGAGATCTCATGAGTGCAAAACCCTTGTCACACATCACACATTTATGGGGCTTCTGCCTTTTAATTTCTCCAAATGCTTTGGGTTGCTAATACCATGACAGGAATGTATTCCATTCCTGAGTCACGGTATAGAGTTCATGAAATTATCATTGTTATAGACTTTGATCTTTGCCAAGATTGCTCTTGTCAGACCCAGCAATGTACCTAAAATTGCCTCCTTCTGCAGTTCATATGGGGTTATATGTATCGGTAGCATATTTAGGTATGCTTCAAAATTTTGTTTTTTACTACCAGAACTATTACCCCATATTTATCTAATTTGTGTTTGAATATTCTGATATTTGATGAATTTGTCTCTCAGCACACATGGCACTGCAATCATCAGGTGTTACCATTTTTTCGGTGACTACTATATATTTTCTTTTTATTCTACTTAATTGTTGGTATTGTATGGTTTTACGTGATCTGAATGCCTTCATTTTCAGTATTTTTTTTGGGGGGGGTCATGTTTTCAATCCTTTTTTGCTACTAATATGTTTTATCTTTACACATTCCCCGATGCAATGGTTTTGCCATGTTGTTTTATGCCTTTCAGGTTTGTGAGCATACGTCACCCATCAAGAAGATGTGAAACTGTTTCTAGTTCTGTATTACGAAACCTGAAACAGTGCAATCTTGAGCTGCCATAATTAGCATTTACACTTTTGGTTTAACTTCAGCTGTCTTTAACCATTCATGTATCACATACTGATTAATCTGGCCGTGCCACGAGTTCTGTATACCTGTTACTATAACTGTGGCTTTCCAGGTTACTTTTCTTTCTTTTTCTTCTGGCCTTACTCTTTATATATTTTGGGTACTTCCGTTTACTGCCTAATGTTTGCCCTTTACACTCTCTAATCATCATCAAACTGAATTTTGACATATAGTTTTACATCTGCATCAGACACAGTAGTCTAATATGTAGCCTTAAATATGCCTCAAGATCCAGCATATTCAGTCCTCCCTTCTCTCTTGGTAATAAAATGTTTCCCATTAGATTCTGTCTAATTTTCCCACAACGTCCTTCATTTCCTTTGTAAGTCTTTGTTATATTCCCTCTTTGGGTTGATAATACAGTCGACTCCCTCTTATCTGGCCTCTCTTTAACCAGCCTCCTCTTTAACTGGCCAGCAAATTTCTACCATAGCCCTAGCAAAAGACAACAGAGAACAGTACTTCTGCCTCCTCTGAGCTAAATAATGACAGACATTTGAATGTTAGACTTCAAATTCATTAGAAAAATGCATACTAACACAAATCCTGTTATTCTAGATAATTTATAATCTATAAATACAATTTTGTATGCATTTTCTGATTAACCAGCCATTCATTTATCCAGCCTAAGGTGTGATTCCAGTGAGACCGGATAAAAGGGAGTCTACTATAATATGATTGTCCTACATATATCAGCTGTACCACATTGACACTAACCTGTCATCATTTTCACAAACATCATTTGCCATTTTGACTGCAGTTTCTTCCCTTTCTTTAGCAGTCTTATGTTCATCCTGCTTAATCCATACTTCTATACATTTGCACCAACTCGTACAAAGGAGTAGAATTTGTTACTATTGTGATTTTGTCTAATTCATCTTGTATTTACCATTCTATTAAGTCTATGCAGCTCCACCATTACATATTTTATGTCCACCTCAGGGTTCATTGTATAGAGAAGCATATCAGCTGCTGTAAGGCTATCTTTTCTTGCCCCTCCCCCACATTTTACAAGCTAGGATCTCCACATAAATTATAAATAGAGGAGGGGAGATTGGATACCCATGCCTTGTACCTCTGGATAGGTATAAAGGTTCTGAAAGCCAAAAAGAAAGTTGCCCTATCAAAGACTGTTTCAGCATCTAACTACAAAATCATCAGAATGTGTTCTTTATCAATCACATCTCTCTGGATTAATATAGCTCTGTTTATACTACCAAATGTCTTGTCTTCCTCTTATAAAAACTTACTGATCCCATCCAATTATCTGAGCTAACAGCCCTGTCACTGTTTTTGCTAATACGGACATAAATATCTTACAGTCATGATTTAATATGGTGATGAATCTATAAGACACAGAATATCTTAGGTCCTTGCTTTCTTCTGGTGACATCAGCAGCACTGCCCTCTTCCATGAAACAGGGACCTCTGCTTATTGTTGGACATTACCAAACAATCTGTGCCATACTTTTGATAATTTACCTTTTACCTTCCTCCAGAGTTCTACGGGAATGTCATCTTTTCCTAATGTTTTACACTATTTTGGTATTTGATGACTTCCCAAATATCTTCTTCCATTATTTCTGATATCAGTAATCAATTATCTCTCTCACCCATCTCCGGCAAACTTAAATTCATAAACAGATTCCTTCTATCCTCCCCATTAACTTCTACCCCACCTTTCTGATTAGGATTTTTATTTTACTTGGTCCATATTTTTTATTTTTATGGGCTCTCTTTCTATCTTCCCTGTTTCTTGGCTCCTTAATTTAGTTATCATATGATCCACGTTACTGCTTTTGTGGCAAATGTTTGCTGTTTTTTGGAGTTGATGCAAAAAATGTTTGCTTCAGACTTTTAGCTCTAGACTCATTCAGTATCCCAGATAGTCCACCATCGATTGTTTTTAGAGTCTTATTCTCCCCTGCAGCTTGTTTATTTTCCTTATGGCCTGCAAACATTTTGATTGTGCACCCATATTTCCCTATCTTTTCTCATCTTTCCTTGATTCCCTTTTACCTATGTCCCATATTTCAGCTAATCTCCTTTCCTTGGTACCTACCTTATCCAGCACCTCATTACTACCCCCCCAATTAACAAACGGGTTCTTTTTTGGGGGATATACAGGACGTCACCAGTGCATTTCTTCCTTACTCCTCTAATCATATTTTAGTTCTACCAACACAAGTTGCTATCTCTCATATCTTATATTTCCATGCAGAGTGTGGGAGACACATGAGCTGTTTTTATTGCATCTGTTAACCTGAAAGGGCTCATATAGTTCTGTACATACCTTAGATCACAGGAAAGTATGATCTTTCTCGTTGCACTGATTCATCTTCTTTATTAAAACTCAGGTTCCAATCTCTCACTGTTAAGGTAATACCATACTAAAAAGACCCCACATTCCCCAGTATTCCCCATACATCCTTGACTTTGCTCCAGGAGGTAACTATACATCCACTAAGGTAATTTTCTTTCTTCTCAAAGTCCCTTTGACTATTACATAACATATTGCATTCTCTGTCTACTGTCATTCCCAGACTTCTGTTTAGTAGTATTAGTAAGCCCTTCTTTCTGGCTCTCTCCAAATATCTTTACTACTCTGTTATTCTTCTTTTTCTTATTAGCCTCTCCTGTTCCTCTCCACTGAGCTGAGTATCCTGCAGTAATACCACTTGTACGCCATTTGTATCACTATATATAAATAATCTGCCAATCTGTTCACATCCCATAATAGTATTATTCGCTAGTCAATGAAACTCACTTATCTGCATCTACCCATTTTCTCGTATCTCTCTCTCATCCAAAATGTGAGGCAGTATGGTCTTGAAAAAGGATTGGCCAGATTCAGTTTTAACACTGCTAATCTCATAGAAGGTTGATGTAATGTTTTACAGGAAAGTAAGCTGTGTGTATAGCCATAGACTTTCAGTGGAATAGAAAAAGAGGGGAGCATAAAAACTGTCAATAAAGTAAGCCAATTAGGGGGATTCTGTTTGTAGATTATGCTTTTCATTTTCCTTTGCATTAACCACCTATATCATATTAAGAAGGAGAAAGTACAGTTGTGTACCTACCATAAATGTAGATGTTTGAGTGTATTCACTGTTGCAGTCATTACTCTTGGGTTATCCTGCTGGCAGGCTACCCGCAGTCGGCCTGAATTCCAAAGTCCTGGTCCGGCCTCGGTTGCTGTCACCTCTTCCCTGACGTCAGTGTGCCAGGGGTATAAAAGATACAGCCAACGCCATTTTCTTCAGTTTTTCTTGCCCCAGGTGTCAGGTGCCCCCAAAAGGGTAGGCTAAATATATTATACCAATAAACATACATGCAGTAAAGAAACATTTCCTTCATCTACAAGCAAATACACCACATAGGTTGTATAGAATAGAGAAGTACAAATAAACCCCAGCAAAAGAAAGGGGGATGGTGGGAGGGTAATCTGGACTGCAACAGTGAATACACTCGAACATCTACATTTATGGTAGGTATACAACTGTACTATGTTCATCATGTTTCACTGTTGCAGTCATTACTCTTGGGCTGAATCCCAAAGCTGAGGATGGGTGGTTGGGCTAAATAGAATTAGGAGAGGCTATGAGGCCCTGCAGAACTGCAGTGGCAAAGCCTGCTCTGGATTTAGAGTAAAGAGGTAAGTGGTAGTGCTTTGTAAAAGTGTGCACTGAACTCTAAGTTGCAGCCTCTAAGATGTTTTTGGTTGGTACTCCTCTGAGGAAGGCTGCTGAAGTAGCTGCTGCTCTGGTAGAATGAGGCCTAATGCCCTTAGGCACTGATTTGCCATGCTTTGAATAGCAGAAATGGATGCAATGGCCTATCCATTTAGAAATAGTCTGTTCTGAGATAGCCTTTCCTTGTGATCCTGCAGCATATGACACTAAAAGTTGCTCAGTCTTTCTGAAAGCTTTAGTTCTGTCCAAGTAGAAGCGTAGCTGCCTGTGTATGCCCAAATAATGCAGAATTTTCTCACCCTTGTTCTGTGCGTTTGGATAAAAGGTAGGCAAGTGAATGGTTTGCTTGAGGGCCACACTGGACACCACCTTAGGCATAAATGTTGGGTTAGTCCTCAGAGAAACCCTGTCTGGATGAAAAATGATAAAAGGTTCCACAGCCATGAGTGCTTGTAACTCCAAGACTCGTCTTGCAGAGGTTATTGCTAGGAGCAGAGCTGTTTTCCATTATACGAATTTTATATCAGCTGTTGAGGCTGGCTCAAAAGGAGGCAGTGTGAGTTTTTCCAAGACATAATTGAGGTCCCATGCCGGAATTGGTGCTCTCCTTGGAGGCCTGATGTTTTTGGCCCCTCTGAGGTACTGCCTTATTAAAGGATGAGAAAAGATGGGTGGTTCCATATTGTAATGGGCTGAAATGGCAGAGGCCTGAATCTTAACTGATGAAAAGGAAAGGCCTTTGTCCAGCATCTCAGTTAGGTATTGTAAAATCTAAGGGATATTTGGTACATACGTGTCAATGCCTCCTTGTTCCTGGTTCCAAGCACAGAATCTCTTCCATTTTTCTGCATAAGATTTTCTGGTACTGGGCCTCCTGGCCTCCAAGATAACATCCATAACAGCTTTTGAAAGAGGAGTGTTCTGAATGGCTACATTATCCGCCATGCTGCCAGATTTAAGGTCCTGAGTTGGCTGTGCAGGATCTGATTGTTTAGTTGGGTCAGCAAGTGAGAAGTTTGAGGCAATATCCATGCTGGACCTTGAGACAAGCTCTTTAGGATTGGGTACCAGTGCTGGCGTGGCCAGTCTGGTGCAATCAGTATCATTTTTGGCTTCTCTTGTTTGACCTTTAGGAGTACCCTGGGAAGGAGAGGCGGTGGAGGAAAGGCATATACTGTTAGATTTTTCCAGCTGAAGGATAGGGCGTCCACTCTCCATGCTTGTTTGTGATAAATCCTTGTGCAAAATCTCTGTAATTGGCAGTTGTGAGGGGAGGCAAATAGATCTATGTCTGGGCATCCCCATTTCCTTGTTATCATGCTGAAGACTTGTGGATCCAGTTTCCACTCGTGGGGGTCTGCTTAGTTCGTCTGCCAGAGTATTTGTTTTTCCTGGCAGGAATTGTGCTTGCAGGTGAACTTGATAAGTCAATGCTGTGTCCCATAAGGTCATTGCTTGTCTGCAGAGGGGGTAGGAATGTGTACCTCCCTCCTTGTTTATGTACCACATGACCATAGTATTGTCTGTCTTTATCAGTAGCTGTCCTGGATGAAGTAGATCCTTGAAAGCTGTCAGGGCATTCTGAACATCTAGCATCTCTTTTTGATTGATGTGAAGATGCATCTGGCTTGCAGGCCATGTGCCCTGAATACCTTTTCCTGCCATATGGGCCCCCCAGGCATAATCTGATGCATCCATTGTCAGTGTCTGTCTGGCTGTGGATAAAGTGAATGGCAGACCCTTGTTGTGGTGACAGGCCTGTGCCCACCATCGAAACTCCTGTTGCAGGCAGCGAATGAGGGTAATTACTGTCTCCAGGCTGTGGCAATGCTGAGTCCAAACACTTTTTAGATGCCATTGTAGTTTCCTCATATGCAGTCTGGCATATGGAATTAGTAGAATGCAGGATGCCATGAAACCCAAGGCCTGCAGGATTTTCCTTGCAGATAACTGGGTCTTTGTTGCCAACATTTTGAAGTAAGAAGTCAGTTGCTTTTGTTTGTTTGGCATGAGATAAGCCATCTGGGCAGTTGTATTTAAGCTTCCACCCAGGAATATTATCTCTTGAGAGGGTACTAGTTTTGATTTCTTTTCGTTTACTGTGTACCCTAGGCAAAGTAGTAATCTTTTTACAAATGCCAGATGCTTTAGAAGAATGTCTTTGTTCTCTGCTTGAATAAGGCAGTCGTCCAAGTAGGGATATATTTGAATTCCTCTTTGTCTGCAAAATGCAATTACTGGTGCCAGGCATTTTGTGAAGACCCTGGGTGCAGTAGATAAGCCAAAGGGCAGTGCAGAGAATTGGTAGTGCATTGAGCCAGCTATGAATCTGAGGTATCTTCTGCAAGATTGTCTGATTGGGACATGCAGGTATGCCTCAAGTCCAAAGTTACGAGCCAAGCCTTCTTGCCCAGCATAAGCAGTAGCTGCTGTAGAGTCAACATCTTGAATTTTGGAACTTCCAGAAACGTGTTTAGTATAGACAGGTCTAGTACTGGTCTCCAGGCTTTGTCCTTTCCGGGCACTAAGAAATGTCTGGAGTAAAATCCTTGCCCCTGCTCTTGTTGTGGTACTTGTTGAATGGCCCTCATGTTCATGAGGGCTGTAATTTGCTTTTGTGCCTCTGCCCATTGATTGTGTGGCAGGTCTGGCATACCTTTTGCCCTTGGTAGTGTGTGAAAATGGAACCTTTAGCCTTGGGACACTATGTTCAAGACCCATTTGTCTTGGGTAACCATTTGCCAATTTGATGAAAAAAAGTGCTAGTTTTCCCCCTAAGGAGGCTGCCAAAAGAAAAGTGCTTGGATCTGGCAGAGGAAAGTCATTGGGACTGTTTCCTGTAAGGTTGTGATTTGTCTTCTTCGCTTTTGGAGGTAGGAGCACCCCATTGTTTAGGCCTGTATGAGCCCTGAGGCTGAGATCTGCCTCTGGGGCATCTGTATCTGCCTCTTTGTGGTCTGTCTGACATTGGAAAGGACCAGTTTTTAGAAGGCCAATTCCTGCTAAATCTGGGTGGCTGTACCTGTAAGAAATCCTTAACTGTCTGCATGGATTTCACTTTATCCTCCATTTTCTTCAACACCTCTTCTGCTTTAGCACCAAACAAAGTATCATGCTGTAATGGGGCATCTAATAATTTTGCTTTAACATGATCAGGCAGATTCTGTTCCTTTAACCAAGCATGCCTTCTAATAACAGAACCTGTAACAGCGGCCCTTGCAAGAGGCCTCCAGTGAATCATAACCACATTGCAAAGTATGCTTTCCCACTTGTTCAGCTGCATGCAATAAATCCTGCATTTCCTTGTTCTCTGAACATTCAGAATTTGTCAACATTTTCTGTTTAAGCAGTGACATTAAGTATTGCTGATATTTAAGCATATGAAACTGACAATTTAAAGCCCTCACAGCCAAGGTAGCAGAATTGTAAATTTTTTCCACCATCTGTCTATTGCCCTAGAATCTCTATCAGAGGGGACAGGGTTTTTTGCAGTGGAAGCTTTGACCCCTTTGGGACCCTGAGATATAGTTTCTGGGTCAGCAGCGGGGTTTTTACATAGGAATTTATGAGAATCCGGGACCCTGTAGTATCTGTCTGGCTTAGCAGGTGCAGGGGGTAAAGAGTCAGGGGACAGGGCGGACTCTGAAAATACATAATCTACAATGTCTAGAACAGGTGGAATAGCAAGGGGTCTGTGCTGAGGAAGTAGCAGAAAGTCTCTGAGTCTTTTCTTAGATTCAGAGCAATCTTGGCTCTCCCAGTGGAAATGCTCCCTCATGGTATGCAGGGTTTCCCCAAAAGAATAATCCTCGGGAGGAGAGGATGAAGGAATGGATTCTTCAGCATCAAGAGTCCTCATAGGGAGGAATAGAATACTCCTGTTCAGAAGAGGAATCAGAGGAAATAGAAACCTGATCAGAAGAATCATATTCTGTCGCTTGCCTAGGCCTCTTATCAGGAGGGGGATGGGAACCCCTGATCAAAGTAATTAGGTCTTCGGCCATTTTAAGCATCTGTTTTTTAGGCATGGAAGTTTGAGTAGGAGAATGCTGTACTTGTTTCTTTGTCTTTAGAGCTGCTTTAGTCTTTGTCTTTGAAGCTGAAGATGGTTTAACATATAACTGTGTAGGTCTGAAGACACCCTCAGAAGCCGATGCCTGCTCAGTGGCTCCGGACCCATCTGAGGGAATGATTTCCGAGTGTCCAATACCTTGAGTATCCAGAGGCCCAGTTGGCTCCACGTGGGAGTCGGAAGCAGCCTGTGGCTCTGAGGTAGCGGGTGCCAGGGGCTGCGAAAGCGCCTCGCTGAGAACCGTCGGACCGGCAACTGGCCTAACGGAGGCCTCATCGTCGGTTTTGGACCTCGGATGCTTATCCTTTTCCTTGTCCTTGCATTTTTTGTAAACTCCGGTCGTTGGCTGTTCTGACGGCATTATATAAGTAAATATTCGGCCAAAGTAATAATGCAAAATCGAACCGATGCTTAATAGTGTGTTGGTTAAATCTATAACAAAACCGACAGCTAGCAACGTTGTGGTCAGGGCCTAGGCAAGGAATACAGTAAGAGTGAAAATCCTTATGAGGTATTTGCTTCCCACAAGAAATACAATTGTTAACTTTTTGTGACATCAGTTTGGAGCAAGAAAAAAGTTTCCCCAACGGGGTACTTAGCTTTAATGAAGGCTTTGGTACTGAAATTCGGATTTGAAAATCTCAGGAGTCGGCTGACCGGCACTTGTGAACTGCTTTTGCTTCGGGCACCGCGCAGCAAGAAAAACTGAAGAAAATGGTGTCGGCTGCATCTTGTATACCCCTGGCACACTGACATCAGGGAAGAGGCGACAGCAACCGATGCCGGACCAGGACTTTGGAATTCAAGCCGACTGGGGCTAGCCTGCCAGCAGGATAACCCAAGAGTAATGACTGCAACAGTGAAACACGATGAACATCAAATATAACTACATTTGAGTTAGAAACTGATACACTGCAGTCCATATAATCTTGGCCTGCTTTCTGTCAGTCTAATCAATTCATGTCCTCATGTACAACTGCAATCTTTTCAGAAACTCCTAAACCTGGTATACTTTATTCAGCATTCTCCACTACAGTAGTGGGAAGGGTTTTGCAGGCATTCTTCCTATGAAGCTTCAGACTGTGCCTTATGTCTTTGCTCCCTTTGCGGCATTAATCCTTCCACTTCATTACTTTTACCCTTCAGCACATCCATTCTTTACCCAACTTATCGAGGACCTGCTTATGTTCTAAGTAGTCTTTGGAAGTGGGTTAAAAACACCTAAACAATGCAGGATACAACATTTTGAAGTAAAGGTGCATTTCTTTGCAGTTTCTTATATTTGGGAGAAATGCATTTTTTTTTCTAGATGGGGTTTGCAATGAGTGAGTGAGCATTATCTGCATATATCCCAGCATCCCCTAATATGTAGATCATCCCTCTTTTTACATAGAATAGAAAGGATTTCCTCCTTTTATGAGTATGTGCAGAATTTCACTAACACTGGTCTAGGCTGTTTTCTGGGTATGTAACATGGAAGATTAACACTGTGGAGTCTCTTAATATTGCATGTCTTCCTGCAGGATACAAGTCCATCAGCCAAGGAATTTGTTTCTTAAAGTCCATATAGTTTTCTCCTTCTACTTTTTCAGGAATACTTGTAAACCTAATTTTTGTCCCTTCTTGACCCATCTTCCAGTTCTACACTTTTTTCATCTTAGTTTGTGTCACTTCTGTCTCTTTCACAGATACTTGTAGGATGGCAAGTGTATCTCAGTGGAGGGTGGAAGTTTCCCCCATCTCTTACAACTTATTATTCATGTTTATATGCTCCTGAAGAATGCCAAATCCTAAAGATTTCTGCATGCATCTGACATATCCCTTTAGATTTTTAACTTTAAGATAATAATTAGCTTTTTATTATGATGCTGTTGCAAAGTGATTTGCTACTGTTTTATAATTATCTCTATGTAACTGATCAATTTAGGGTGTATCTTTTACATCTGTGAGCATTCCATAAACCATGAATGCAGGATGCTGTTGAAAGCTTTTTAGCCAGGCCATACTGAGATCCACCACTTTTTACAACTCTCTGTTATGGCTTTAACATTAGATGATATTTTGATGCTGTTTAATTCCTTTGCCATTACAATATTTTTTATAAGTGAGAAAACATCTGTCTACATATATTCCAATATACAAACTATATAAGTTAACAAGGCACATTACTGCTCTTCATTTCTGAAGAATGGTTTCAAATTCATTCTCAGGGAGGATTATAGTGTTTACTACTTAGGCTGGTGTCCATTAAGGATGGGCATACAAGTAATTTTAAAGGACTAAGTCACTGTACAAAGATGATAATATCTTTAACTATAAGCTGGATACTGCATCTGGGCCTGGAGTTTTTCAATTGTCTTATTTTTTTCCATCGAGGAGCCTTTCTTAATTTTGTCTCAGTTTTTCTAAATGCTATTTCATTCCATTACATATACATTATATTAACACTTTTTACTGCTTCTCTTACCTCTATTGTCCCTTTTTCACGTCTGTTATTTTCAATAGGATCTTCATACATGTTTCTCCAAAATATATTTGTTTTTTTTTTAAACTGGTATTACTAGTGTTTTCTTCTCCAGTTCCACGTAAAACTGGGTCACAAATGAATTGCTTGTTTTGCACCTTTCCTTTTGTCTGTATAGCGTCTACATTTTGTTCTGATAGCTTTACTTTATTACTGGAAATTATATAAGATAAATCCTAAACTGTTTTGATGGTGTGTGTTGCTTTTATCACATCTGCCTTTCTTAAAATGTTTGATCTGTTTATTTTTCTATACCATTCGAATAATGAAGTTGGTGCAGAGGTTAATGTTGAAATTTATAGTTCCTGTAATACAGGGTTTGATTCTCTCAGCCCTCATTTGTTTCCTCTGTCACCTTGAGTAGATCACTTAACCAGACATTGCTTTCAGATTACACCTGAAAAGGGACTGTCTGTCCATTGGGCCTACCCAGTTAACAAATAGGATTATTATTATTATTATGTTTTGTCTACTCAATGTTATCTGATGACAGCATTCTACTAACTCCTTTCTGTTCCTTTATTATTCTGTTTTTTTGTGGCAGAGTGTTATCTGTTAATACTTTAATTGCATAATAACTTTGTTAGATCGAATGAATCACCCTTAATTGTGTTAACTACTGTGTTCATCTGTTTTACCAGTCTTCTAACACATTTGGTCTTATTTACTTTATGTATTCTCATTCTTAATAGGCCTGCCCATTTCTTTTAAATCAAACATGTCTTCCCTTAGCTCATTGTCTTCTAGACTGACACTGTCTTATTTTCTCCATCCTTCTGCTCTTCCTGTTGTGGTATATTCTTAACTGAAATTTTCAAACAAGTCTCTAAAGAATGTTCCCAAATTCTAGTCTGTGGCAAATCCTCTATGCAAGTACCAAGGTCTGCCTGCTATGCCATTTTCAGAGGATTCATTGACTCATTGTGCTGTGGTATTGCTGGCATAAGAATCTCCCCACTAAAGTCTTTACTTTACAGTTGATCTATCACTTCAAGTTCTATTTGTTGCTCGTCTTACTCACTAAACAGACTGCTTCTCAATGCGTTCCACTCTTGTTTTTGTATTTTTCCTTTGTAAAATTTATCATATCTAGATGTCTTTGTCTGAGTACACCTTCAAATATCTTTGGAGTTGCAGTGATCTTATTGGTTAGTACAGCTTTCTTTTTCACAGAACTATTGCACCATATCAGATCTTTTTTCCTTCACAAGTTTATGATACTTTTTTATGCATTTCAATACTGTCCATGATTTGTTCTTTTTCTTGTGACACTTCATCAATTACATCTTTTTTCAAGATGATCTAATGCTTCTGCATTTAAACATTGCTGTGACCAGATTTGTTTTCTTAAAGATGTTAAATTTTAAGCTGTAGTTTTTAACATATTTTTTTATGTAATTGGTTACTTTTCATTCTTCTCTTACTAAAGATTCTCTTTGTGGAAATTCTGCACTTGTTACACAAAAGAAAGTTTATAATCTCTTTCATATTCTCAGTAGGCCGCTTCATTGCCCTATGCCTCTTGCTTGGACTATCTTTTTTAAATTTAATTTTTGTGGGCTGCTTCTTCCTTCTCCAGGAGGGGGGGGGGAGGGGGCACCTGCAGTGAAGGCTAGCCATATGGTAGAAATGTTTCCATATTTCAAAGATTGTACACTGCCTTTTTTCTGCTGGTTTAATTTCTCCAAATATTTTGGGTTTCTAATACCATAATATGAATAGACCTCATTCCTACGTCTGGGTATAATTAAAATTCATGAAACTAGTAATGTTTCAATATTTGCTGTTAGACAAAAGAGTTCTTTGCAGCACCCACAATGTGCCAGAATTGACTTTGCGGCACCCACAATGTGCCAACAACTGACTCCCTCTGCTATTGACATGGAGTTACATGTTTTGGTAGGATATCTAAATCTACCTGTAAATTCTTTCTTATAAGACCCATTGCTCCTACTGCTATTGGAACTGTCTAGCTTTCTTCTACATTGTTCTAATTTCTGCCTGCAAATCCTAATAATGTATTACTTTGTGATGCACTGTACATGAGACTCTGTAATTGCTAGGTGCTGTAATTTCAATTATCAATGCTACTTTTGTCTTTTCATTGACTACTACAGTTGGTCTTCTCACATCCATTTTTGAATTGTTGGTAATGGGTAATCTCATTTGATGTACACTATCATTCCGTATAATGCTTTGTGGTTCATGATTACAATGTTTCTTGTCTACTTCTACATTGTAGTGTTTGCACAATCTCCAATGCAACAATCTTGCAACATTATTGTGACTTTCAGTGTACCAGTCAGCTGTCATGACTATATCACACAAAGTAACAAGGTGTGCGACTGTTTCTTATTCTTTTTTTTACAATGCCTACATTTATCTGTTTCTACCGCATGTACAATTAACTTTGTAAACCAATGTGTACATCGCCCACTATCATAGGCGGTCATTATTAACCTTTCATCCTTTGGTTTCAACTCACCTCTCCTTAACCATTCCTGCATCAAATCCAGATCATGTTCTAGGAGATCTCTATACTTGCCACAATATTTATGCCTTTTCCACATTTTGTTCCTTCTCAACTGATCATTCTCCTTGTATTCTTTTTTTGGCACATTCAGTTACTGTTTGATCTTTATATACTTCTGGTTTTATTTCTATTCTCACTTGCCACCTGAATGCTTCTGCTAAAGTTAGCAGAGAGGTCATCTTAGACTTCTTCTCCCCATGTTGTAAAACTTTCATTCTGTTTGAATCTGATGAGGTCAGCAGATATGTATGCAGTCCCACAGCTGCTATACATATAATCAATTTTGAGGAGGCCCATACATCAGTCAAATTTTTATACATCATTTAGTAAGTGTAAAGTATTTTTCTCATTTTTCTACCCAGCTGATCCAATATCTTTTGGGGACATTCAGTCACACCAAGATGGTAAGTTAAAACAGGGACAGCAAATTGGTTTATAGCTCGGACTTCATTCCTAGAGATCAGGGCTGTTTCCAATATTAGTTCTATGCTTCTGAGGTATTCCTTAGTTAGTTTTATTTATCTATTAGCTTAGCTGCCCACTGGTACAACTTACTTATGTTATATCACATACATTTCTGTTAATAGCCTTGATTACTGTTTTATCAGACTTCTAACATTTTGGTCTTTTTTTACTTTCTGTAATTTATTTCTTTCATCAATCTTAATACATCTATCCATCTCTATTGAATCAGGCAGCTCTTTCCCCAGATTATTTTCTTCTAAACTGAGGGCACATTCTGTGACACACCACCACTGGACCAGTAATCAAGGAGCCTCAATCCTCACCACTGGAAAAAGTGGGAGATGTACATGGGGAGGATGATAGGTACATACACAGTATTTCCAGATGCAGCTTTCTGCATCAAGTGCAATTTCCCTTAAGAGTACACAGAGACCAGTCTGTCCAGGGCTGGTTTCTCCCTACTTCTCCAGATCCCTAGTAAGACTTCCCACTGGCACAGCTATAGAGTTGAGATCACAGCTGAGAGGCCAAGCCAAGACTTCCAGCACCCCCTCTGTCCAACTAGGGCTTCGTGTCCCTGCTCAAGTAGCTGACAACACATGCACACACACACACACACACACACACACACACACACACACACCTATGAAAGGCTGGCGCAGGATTACTAGCTCCCTTTTGCCCAGACTATAAGGTAGTTATCACTGCCACAAGCCAACTCTTATCAGCCACTTTAAGGCCCTTAACAAAGGGTGCCCAGTCTTACTGTGTAATATTAATACAAATGGTAACTTGACCAAGAGCAAGGCTATTAGGAGTAACCCATACAGTGTCACCAAATAAATATGCAAGTACTCTCAAAACTTAAATATGTCTCACAAAGATCAGCCACAGTGAAAGGTTTAAATATATTTAATAATAAATAATAAAAGAATGGGAAAATACTCAGTATATATTCCTAGTAACATCAGAGTTCAAAACCACAGGAAATATTTAAAACAACATTGCAGGACAGTCTCAAATAAATAAAGAAAAACATCTAAACTATGCTTCACTATATTCCTGACTGAATCTAAGAATGATCATACCTGATTTAACTTACTTAACAGCAAGGCAGATGTGGTGAATGGATTTACTAGTTGTCATGTCAAAAACAGAATACAGAATGCAGTCTTGCTCTCTCTCAGAGACTTCTCAAATTAATATCTCAAATATTACTGCTGGGATGGCTTGCAGAATGTCATCATTTCTTTTAATTTGACTCTATTCCGCTTGCAGAATGTCATCATTTCTTTTAATTTGACTCTATTCCAGGTGAAACCCCCACTGCTGGAATCTGGCAGTATTTCAAATATGCCTGTGAAAATACATAGTCCTCAGATCGTTGACAGGTGCTGGAAGTCATAAAACAATTACATCTCTTCAAATTTCAAGACTAGTAATTATTTAACCTTAGAGACAATACAGAAATCTCCCTAGTTTTAGACATTTTGTCTCGTTGCTACCCTGAAACTGAAAGATATCTTTTATTGCAGAGCCATAAAGTAATTTAATTTCAGCTATTTTTTTGAAGTTTTGTTGGACTGAAGTTAACCTCCTGTGTTCCAGTTTCCAATATAAAAATATATACATTTAAACAGTTACAATAGTGCATGTACATTTATGTTCTCATCCAGTAGGACACACTGTGGATACATTTCAAGCACTTTGCAAAAACCTTTTTCAACACACATCTGTACAAACAAGTTTGATATACACATGATATACAGTTCTAATACAGTTGTAACACAAGCATCTCACATGAATCATGTTGATATTCACAAATAACATAGTTATTTAAAGAATTCCAGATAACTGTATAACTGTGCTGGCAGTATCTCCACTTGTCACACTTCTTTCCCCCTCAAAAACTCAAGCTAGTTTTTCAAGTGACCCTTGAAAAACATTGCTTAAGAGGGATGAGCCTAATTGGGAATACCTTACCCCATTCCCTGTCTTGACAGCCCATCTACATTGGCATTGCTAACCCCACTTTGGTGTTGCACTGTCATATCATATGCCTGCAACCCTAGGCTCCACCTTAGTAACTTGGCATTTTGCTAGATGATTCAACGTAGCTATGTTAAGGGATTGTGGTCTGTAACTACAATGTATTTCTTTCCATACAGATAAGGCTGAAGTTTCTGCAGTGCCCACACTATGGCTAGACATTCCTTTTCTACAGCTGCATAGCATTCCTCCCTGGGTTAGAGACTATGGCTGAGATATACTACTGGGTGGTCTTCTCCCTCTGAGGAAACCTGGCTGAGTACAGCATCCATCCCATGGTTTGAAGCATCCACCTGCACAACAAATTATTTGCTGTAATCTGGACTGGCTAATACAGGGGGTCCTCCCAAAGCTCCTTTAAGCTTATGGAATGCCTGCTTACATGCTGGGGTCCACACTACCTTATCTGGCTTGTTTTTCCTTGTCAGGTTTGTGAGGGGAGCAGCTACGGTACTATAATTGGGGATAAACTTTCTATAGTACTCTGCTGTCCTTAAGAATGCCCTCACCTGCTTTTGGGTAACAGGGGCAGGCCATGCCTGAATGGCTTCCACTTTCACAGGTTCTGGTCTGATCCTACCACTCCCCACTCGATGTCCCAGGTAGGAGACTTCTGCTATACCCATGTGACACCTACTGGACTTAATGGTCAACCCTGCCCTCTGTAGTCTGCCCAGCACCTCCCTGACATGCTAAAGGTGCTCTTGCCAAGAATGGCTGCAGATGACAATATCATCCAGGTAAGCAAGGGCAAAATCTCTTGTTCCTGCTAGGATATGATCTACCAACTTCTGGAATGTCATTGCGGCATTTTTCATCCCAAAGGGCATCTTCGTAAACTCATACAAGCTGAAAGGCTGATCTGTCTCTAGCATTGGCAGTCAAGGTCACCTGCCAGTAGTCCTTGGTAATATCAATAGTGGTAAGATACTTAGCTCCATCCAGCTGGTTGAGAGCTTCATCTGTCCTAGGCATGGGGTAAGCATCTGACTCTGTGTGACTATTTAATTTCCTATAGTCCACACAGAACCTGGTGCTGCCATCCTTCTTTTGGTACCAGTACCACTGGGAAAGCCCAGGGACTGCTCGACTCCTGGATTACCCCTAGTTCAAAATTTCTTGTATCTCCTCCATCTGAGTCTGTTTGACTCTCTCAGGCACCCTATAAGGGGCCTGCTTAATAGGCCTTTGGTACCCTGTATCTATATTGTGCTAAACTAGGTGGGTGCACCCTGGTTTCCAAGTGAACATGCCCCCAAACTCCTTGACACTGTTCGGATTTCTTGAACCTGAGTAGGGGATAGCTGCTAGGACACTGCTACCATTTCCACTGAGGTGTCAGCCCGAGCCTCACTGAGGAGATCAGTCCCCAGATCTCCCTCAGACTCCTCCTGCAATCCACTGCAAATGCTCAGCACAAGGGCCTCTCTATTATGGTATGGTTTCATCATGTTAACATGGTACAATTTGTGCCCCTGCCTAACAGTTCTGCCATGCAGTTCACATCACTGACCTTCCTTATCACTTTGAAGGGTCCCTCCCAAGCTGCCTGCAGGTAGTTGTATCTGACCGGAATGAGAATGATAACCTGCTGCCCCACAGCATACTGTCTAGCTTGAGCATTCCACTCATACCAGACCCTTTTCTGTTGTTGGTCTTCTGCCAGGTTCTCCTGGGCCAAGCCCATGAGTTCCCTAAGCCTTGTCCTGAAGTTTAGGATATATGCCATAACATAATCCTTGTGGGATTTACACTCATCCTCCCATTCATGATGAATCAAATCTAAAGGTCCCCTTACCCATACAGCAACTCAAAGGGTGAAAAACCTGTGCATTCTTGAGGCACCTTTCTGTAAGCAAGCAGATGGGGCAGATATTTGTCCCACTCCCTCTTAAACTGGTCTGCAAATGCCTGTAACATGGTTCTAGTGTAGAGTTTAACCTCTCCAGAAGACCATTAGTCTGGGGGTGTAGGGAGTCATCTTTAGGTGCTTTAGCCCACAGCACTCCCACAGACAAACCAACAGGTTCACAGGTATTTACTAGGCTAATGACCACTAGTGCCCTTATAAGCCTAGCCATGCAACACAAAAGATCTGATGTTTGATTGGCACCTCAGTCAGTAAGTATTCCTT
Source organism: Protopterus annectens (assembly GCF_019279795.1). NCBI lineage: Eukaryota > Metazoa > Chordata > Ceratodontiformes > Protopteridae > Protopterus > Protopterus annectens. The sequence goes on along the minus strand of NC_056732.1, from coordinate 1,833,163,588 downwards.
TTGGAAAACCTACCCTGCTGAAAATCTCTAACAAAGCATTTACCACCTTCTCTGCCTCAATGGAGAACAGAGCCACCACCTCGGGATATCTGGTAGCATAATCTACTACCACTAGGGAATACCTCTTCCCTGTCTGTGGAACGTGGGGTACTCAGAGGCTCCACAATATCCATAGCTACCCTCTGAAATGGCTCCTAAATTACAGGCAAAGACATCAAAGGAGCTTTGACCTTGTCTCCTGCCTTGCCAACCTTTTGGCACTGCTCTCAGGTTCTGCAGTACCCTGTTACATCTCTGGAAATCCCAGGCCAATAAAAGTTTTGCATAATATGGCTCTTGGTATGCTTTATGCCCATATGACTTGCAAATGGAATAACATGGGCTATGGTTAGAAGTGCCAGATGGTAGGCTCTGGGCACTACCAAATGTTGTATTCTCTCACCCTCTAGCCTTCCCTCAAGGGTCCACTCCAATCAAGTGGATCTCTGGCTACCTCCCTCAAACCTTGTAATGTAGGGTCAGAGAGCTGACCCTGTCTTAACTCTCCCTTTGTAACCCTTCCCAGCACCCTTTCCACAAGAAGCCTGGTATTCTCTGACAGTGGTGCCTTACTGTCAGCCTAAGTACTACTACTTACCTCTGCCTTTGCAGTCACTCTGTCCAAGGGAACATCAGTACCCACAAGCAGCTGTGACTCACCTTCAGTCTTACTGCTACAGGGTAGCTCCCTCCCTGAAATAGCCACCTAACTGGTCCAGGCTTCAAGTGTGCAGTCTGTCTGGGTCTCCCCAGGCTACCAGACCCATATGCTTGTCTCCAAGCCTGACTATGTGTAACTGCATGCAGACAAGGTACTAGATTATCAAAATCATTTCCTATCAGGACATCTGCAGGGATATCCTCACACCTACTTGCTTGTTTCCTTTTCCACCCTCCCAGTCAAGGTGAACCCTAGCCAAAGGTATTTGGAATGGGGTCCCTCCTAAAGCTCTGACTGGAGTAGACTGCCCAAGCAAGCTCGTCTTTAACCATTCTAGGCTTCACAATGGTTAGGTCAAAAGCTGTATCTCTCTTAGCAGTGGCCTGTTTCCCATCTACTAAGGCAGGATATAACCTCTTGTTTTAGCTTGGTATCCTTGTTATCTCCAGACAACTTACTGCTGGCATTCTGTCATTCCCACTTACTGGCTCTCCCACCTTTTGTTCCCCACCTTGCCTCTGTGGATATCTATATTTTACATTGCCCCACTGGTTGCATTCAAAACATTTAACCCTTTTTCCTGGTCATGTACCTGAATTCCCCTTTTACTGGCAGACTCTGTTAGGGCAGTTTAGGCTGCCAGACAGGATTTCCCTTACACCCATGAGCAGCACTGGGTATCCCTTTTCTGTGCAGTGATGCACTGCTTGCTAGGTATAGGTCTCCCTTTTTCACCAACTCATCTGCTGTACTGCATTCCGTATCTGCTAACCAGATTCTCATGTCCTCAGGCAAAGTGTTAATGGCTTGCTGCCTCACCAAAAGGTCTTCCAGCCTTTCAAAAGTGGTGACCTGACACCCACTCACCCACCTATTAAAATAAGTGCTTAATTCAGCAATATATTCACACACACTTTCATCTTCCTTGTGTCTATGCTCACAAACCTTTTTTGTATAAGCTTCATGTGTCAACTTAACTCTGACAAACAATTTTTAACAATATTATAATTTAAGAAATCAGAATCAGGCAATTTGGAAACAGCAGTTACAGCTTTACCATGGAGTAAGGGGGGTCAAGAACCATACCCAGAGCCCTTGGTCAGCATTATAATGTTTGCATACCCTTTCAAACATACTATCACAATTATCACCCTCTGTAAATTGTGGAAGAAATTTACTGACCTTTATTGCTTCTGGGGTTCAGTTACTCCCTTCCCCATTACCTCCATGACCCTGATGAAGAGACAGCATCTCCTTTTCATGTGGCCTCTGTATCTTATTTTCTTCAACTTCCAGATGTCTCAGTATCTCATTTTCTTCAGCCTCAAAATGCAGCAGTCTCTCTGCTGGTTTATTTCCATCTGTTTGGCCTCCAGTTCAAGTCTCTTTAACTCCACATGGATTTTTAAATCCTCTGAGGCAAAGTTGAACTGTCCATTTTCTGAGAGGTGTACATCCTCAAGGCCAGTCTGGTTGTCCTCCTGCTTGCTGATCTGTGATGCAGCTCTGATTAAGACTGCAATCATTTCTGCTTTTGTCAGGTTGGCATGCACCAGTCCTTTGGCTTGGCACATCTCAGCCAACTGGCTCCTTGTCAGCTTGCCATAATCCTCTGCTGACATCCTTGCCTGCTCTCCCTGACTAATTAAGCTAACAAAAAAATAAATAAAATGATTGTGATATGAAACTCTGAATGTTCACTGTGTGGCTACTTGAAAGTACAAACACCTTCTTTAGTGACCACTGTTTACATGCTACATGAGTTCAGTATCCACATCACTGAATCCCAATATGTGATGTGGTGATCCCAACAATGCCAACCAATAAATGTGATGCCCCACCACTCAACCAGTAGTCAAGGAGCCTCAATCCTCACCACTGGCAACAGGGGCATGTACGCTGACAGGATGACAGGTGTACACACAGTATTTCCAGATGCAGCTTTCTGCATCAAATGCAATTTCCCTTCAGAGCACACAGAGACCAAAGTCAGTCCGGGGCTGGTTTCTCCCTTTTTCTCCAGATCCCAAGTAAGACTCCCCACTGGCACAGCTATAGAGTTGAGATCATAGCTGAGAACCCAAGCCAAGACCTCCTGAACCCTCTCTGTCCAACCAGTGCTTTGTGTCCCTTCCCAAGTAGCTGACACACACACTCTTTGAGGTTTGATTTACACACACACACACACACACACACACACACACACACACACACACACACACACACACACACACACACACACACACACACACATAGGAAAGGCTGACACAGGTTTACTAGCTATACCCCCTTTTGCCTAGACTATAAGATAGTAATTACTGCCACCAGCCAACTCTTATCAGCTACTTTAAGGCCCTTAACAAAGGGTGCCTAACCTTACTGTGTAATATCAATATTAAAATAAATGGTCCATACAGTGCCACCAAATAAATATGAAAGTACTCTCAAAACTTAAATATGTCTCACAAAGATCAGCCACAGTGAAAATTTTCAATATATTTAATAATAAATAATAAAAAACAAGAAAACACTCAGCATATATTCGCAGTAACATCAGGAGTTCAAAGCCACAGGAAATATTTAAAACAACATTACAGGAGAGTCTCAAATAAATAAACAAAAACATCATGCTTCACTATATCCCTGACTGAATCTAAGATAATTACTATACCTTAGTTAACTTACTTAACAGCAAAGCAGATGTGGTGAATGGATTTTCTAGTTGTTGTCAGGTCCAAAACAGAATACAGAATGGTGTCTCTCTCTCAGAGACTTCTCAAATTAGTATCTTAAATATTACTGCTGGGATAGCATGCAGAATGACATAATTTCTTGTCATCTGACTCTATCCCAGTTGAAACCCCCACTGCTGGAATCTGGTAGTATTTAGCATCTACCTGTGAAAATACACAGACCTCAGATCTTTGGAAGATGCTGGAAGTTCTAAAACAATTGCATCCCTTCACATTTCAAGACTAGTAATTATTTCACCTTAGAGACAATACAGCAAGCTCCCTAGTTTTAGACATTGTGTCTTCTTGCTGCATTGAAACTGAAAGATGATATATTTTATTGCACAGCCGCAAAGTAATTTAATTTTAGCTATTTTTGTGAAGTTTTGCTGGACTGAAGTTAACCTCCTGTGTTCCAGTTTCCACTATTAAAATATATACATTTAAACAGTTACAATAGTGCATGTACAGTGCTGTTCTATTCCAGTAGGACACACTGTGGATAAATTTCAAACACTTTGCAAAAACTTTTTTCAACACACGTCTGTATAAACAAGTTTGATATGCATGACATATAGTTCTAATACAGCTGTAACACAAGCATCTTATATTAATCATGTTGATATTCGCAAATGACATATAGTTATTTACAAAATTCCAGATAGTTGTACTGGCAGCATCTCCCTTTGTCACACATTCTTTGCTTTCTGTTTCTTGTGAGCATTCTGCAGAAAGTTATAGAACATCTTCCTGTGACATATCCTCTTTAACTGTATCTTACGTCATCCATTTCTCCTTCATATTGGCACTCATTGGCCTATCACTCCACAACAATGCCTGCATCAGAGTTGCCACTGTTTCCTGCTCCTTCCCCAAGCTGTTAACTCCAACTAAACTTTTCTACTGGTTTTCTACTGAAGATTCAAGAGCATCATCATCATGTGGCAAGTGATCAGATGCTACCTGTTCCAGCTGTTTCTCTTTAATTTTGGGACTATTTGTTGCATCATGCTCTGACATTACCAGAGTTGGATTTTCTACACTCAATCCTTCACTTCGCAGATAATCCAAATTTCATTTTTATTTCCTTAATGTCTGCATTGCTTATCCTGTTTTCTTATTGATTTTTGTATTGTGAAATTTTCCATATCAGGGTGCCTTTGCCTGTATTTCTCTTCAAATATTTTTGCTGCTCCTTTTTTGTATTGTTTTGCTTTCTCCTTTGCATAAATGTTGAACCAGATCAAATGATCTTTTCTTTCCCACATCCATATTTCTTCTTCAAATGTCTCCTGCTCCTCCTGTTTCTCCTTACTTAAGGGGACTCATTGTTTCAGCATGCTGTGACAGAACCTGTGTTAGATTTTGAACACCAAATCCTTCATTTGGCAGGTATTTTATAACTTCAGCTTCTATTTGTTTAACTACTACCTTACTAATCTTCTGTTCTAATTTTCCTCTATGTGGTCTTATTTTGGTATTTTGAAACTTTTCATATCTGGGTTCCGTTGTCTGTATTTCTCTTCAAATATTTTTGGAGCTGTTTTTTGTACTGATTAGTTTTGCATTCTCCATTGCATACATATTGCACCATGTCAGATCTCTTTCTTTCCCATGTCTATATTTCTTTTTTATACCCTTCAAGAATCTCTGGGTTTTGTTCTTTGTATTTTGCACTTCCTCTGTCACTTCTTTTTTTCCAAGTGGCCCAAAGTTTCTTTGTCTATGTAATGTTTTTCATGGATCTGTTGTACCAGTGAAGATCATTTTTAATTTAAAGGTTTTGACAGTTCTTCTTGTGCAAGTATTTTTCTTCTACTTTCTCTCAATCTTTTTGAATATCTTCTATCTGGAAATTCTCAGCTTCTTGCATAACAATAGCAATACATAACTTCTTCCTTATCCTCAATGCTCTGCTCTATCAGTTTTTGTGGACTACTACTTATACAATAGGGAGTGGACATCCTACCCCGGAGATGGACCTAACCCCACTGCAAGAATATTTGTATGTCTTGAGGATTCTACACTATTTTTCCAGTCCTGGCAACAGTGTCCATACCAGGATTGGGCACTTTTTTACTCTGGGATTTGTGCAACCAGCTGTCTTTTTTTTAACCTGCCACTCTCCGTGCTATATGAAGTATAAAATACAGTAGACATACTACTGTCGTCTTGGTGAGATTTTGTGAAAACAGGATCCACCACATGAAGGTACTCACCAAGACATAAGGATGACTCCAGTTCCTGCAATCCTACTCTCTTTTTCTTGCTGATTTCATCATCTCTCCATTTGGACTATGGTTTAATTTCTCCAAGGCTTTTGGGTTCCTAATATCATGACTGAAATGGACCCCATTCCTAACTCAAACTATAAAGTTCATGAAATTAGTATTGTTTCAATCTTTGATGTTAGATAAAAAGTGCTCTTCGCTGCGCCAGCAAATTCATCTCTCCTTAACCATTCCTGCATCAGATCCTGATTGACATGAAGTTGTTCCAGGAGTTTTCTGTACTTGCAACTATATGTATGCCTTTTCCACATTTCTTGCTTTTTCATCTGATCATTCTTCGTATAGTCTTTGTTTCTTTTGTCTTTTGGCACATTCAGTTGCTGCCTGATTTTTGCCTACTTCTGATTTGATTTCCTTTCCACTTGACACCTATATGCTTCTGCTAATCTAAACAGGGAAGTCATATTAGACTTGTTCGCTTCATATTTTAAAACTTTCACTAAGTTTGGATCTAGTGAAGTCAGCAGATATGCATGCAGTCCTACTATTGCAGATCTATACATGTATTCAATTTTGAGGAGACCCATACTTCCTTCAGAAAGAGGAATATATAATCTTGGCATACACACTGATTTTTATATAGCATTTGATAAATGTAAAGCATTTTTTTTTTATTTTCCTGTGCAACCTATCCAAAACATTTTGGGGCCAATCAGTCACCCCAAAATTGTAAGTTTGAACAGAAAGAGCAAATTGGTTTACAGCTTGGACTTTGTTCCTATATGTCAGAGTCCACTACATAAAGATACTCACCAAAACATGAGGATGACTTCAGTTCCAGTAATACTCCTCTCCTTTTCCTGTTGATTTCATGCTGATGCAATGTCAGATCTACCTTACTTGAAAGCACTTGTCACATGTAGTACATTTGAAAGGCTTCTGCTCAGCATGAACATTCAGATGCCTTGTCGGGCTTCCCTTACTTGTAAAACTCATGACATACGTGACACATTGATAAGGTTTCTCCTGTTTAATGTCTTCAAATGTTTAGGGCTGTTGCATATCACTGTAATGGACCCCATTCCTATGTCAGGGTACAATCAGAGTTCATGAAATCAGTATTATTTCAGTCTGTCAGGTAAGTCAACAGAGCTGTTCTCAGCATCTGCAGTTTACCAGGAATTGTGTCCTGCTGCAGCACATATGGAGTCGCATGTACTTGTACCAGATTTACGTATGACTGTAATTTTTTATTTATTAGACCTGTTGCTCTTGAACTATCTCACCAACCTGCATGTTGTAATGATTACACAGAGATGCAGTATTGCAACACTATAAAGGCCTATCAGTATAAAACCCTCAACCATGAGTATATCACAACCAGCAACAAGAAATGCAACTGCTTTCTCGTTCTGTTTTACAGACCCTGAATTGCCTATATCCCCCTCATTTTCTATAGACTTTGTAAAACAACACGTATGCAGCCTGCAAACTTGAGCTGCCAATATTAGCCTTTCATCTTCTGGTTAAAAATTACCTCTCCTTAACTATTTGTCCATCAAATCCTGTGATTGTTCCAGGAGTTCTCTATACTTGCTAATATAATTGTGGCCTTCCATTTATTTCTCTTTGCATTCTTTATATTTATTATATATAAATATACATATATATATACATATATATATATATATATATATATATATATATATATATATATATATATATATATGTGTGTGTGTGTGTGGGGGTCACTTCATAATCTCAAAATACTGAAATCATGAATTTCAGTATCTCAAAATTATAAGAACGAAAGTTTACAAAGCCAAAAACGCATAATCGCGAATATCAGAATCCAGAAAACCTAACATAAATAGGAGCTGTACCTTTAACAAGAGGTACTTTGTACCAATACTGCAATGGTGTCGAACTGCTTTCCCTCTCCAGGAACTCTGGGAGCTACTCACAAAACTGTGGAATCCCAAAAAGGGAAGCATGTCCTAATTATAGATGGTTAAGTTTACCACCTGGAAAAGAAAGTTGATAAAAGGAATTATTGGTGCTGCAAGTGGAAAACGTCTATGAAGTGTAATGGTATGTTAATAGCAACCCCTGTAGCTGATGGTGAACAATTGTGTAAAACAGTGCCATATGTACATACAGGAGATCCTACTGAAGTTGAGTGATATGTTATGTGTGCAGAATTGAAGCACAGAGCTACTGTGTCAAGAGATGCACCATGCTTATTAGTAAAAGATGCTCTGGCATCTATTTCTTTAGAAGTTGTACCAAATCTCCCCCACAGAAGAGCATTGCTACAGCAAGTAGGAAGGGCGAGAAGGAAAAGTACACCAGCCACATCAAATAGGAATGTTTCGTTACACACATGTAATGACCAACGACTGGTGTTAGAACCATGGCCTTGAGCTCAATGCCAAAAAATGTGTCGTCATCCCCTTTGGGGAAAACCCAGTTCCCATGAATTAACACATCAATGGTATTCCACTGAACACAGAAGGTGTTATAAGAGATCTGGGAACACAGGTTGACAGCAGCCTCTCTTTTGATCACCACATTGCCACTGTGGTCAGAAAGTCCTTCTATGTGGCACATCTCATTACGGAGGGTTTTGCATCCAGGAAGAAAGAGGTCATTGTCTCCCTCTACTCCTCCCTCATTAGGCCAATTATCGAGTACAATGCCCCATTTGGCATGCACCTCACTAGACACCTGCAACAACTGGAGAGGCCACAAAAGTACCTCACAAAGAGGATCTCAGCCCTTAAACACTTGTCCTATATGGACAGACTCAAAAATGTCAACTATTCTCTGCCTCATATCACCTACTTAGAGGTGAACTCTGCTTGAAATACAAAGCCATGTCTGATCCAGCTCTGTTAGAAATGCTACATCTAATGAAATCACAATTCCTCCAGCACCACATGCTCCAGTGACCTCAACCTCATTACCACAATCAACAAAATGTGGTGGAGGGACAGGTTCATAACTCAGAGACTACCCTTGCTATGGAATAGACTTCCCATATATCTCAAACAGAGCACATCACTGGCGCTCTTCAACAGAAACCTTGATGAGTGGATGGGAAATAGAAAATTCACCCCAGGGATCACTCCAGTGGCTCTACTTGACAGAGGCACTGCAAACTAAGGTCGGGTGGCATGATGTCAGGTTAATCCTATGGGCTAGGCTTGTAAAGGCTTCAGGGCCATTAGCCTAGTACACACCTATGAACCTATAATGTGTGGTAAATTTATGAACTGAAGGCTAAGTAACTGCTTCTAAAATATATGTATAGTCCACTCCTTTCTAGAAAGGTAAAGATGTGGTACCTACTTTGGCAGAGTGAGGATTATAGTTAGAATAGTAAAACTGAATGGAGTGGGGGAGACATTTAGAGATTTAGATATTGTCTCTCCCTTTTTTGTGCCACCATAGTTGATCAGATTTTCTAAAGTCTTTACCTTTGGCAAGACAGAATCTCATCTATCTGTGTACATCCAATCAATAAGGAATACATTCAAGATATAACTTTATAGAGAAATGAAGAGGTGGTTCCAAGACTCACTCTGCCCTTGTGAAAAATCGAAAAGGTTGATTTAAAACAGTGAATAAATTTAAGAGCCTGTACTTCAGATAACTGTTTATTACAAGTCTCAGCTACCAGCAATGCAGTCTTTCTTCATGCTAAAAATTAGAGATCATCTGTCTACAGTGTCAAAGAGAGGTTGAGGAGTTAACTTTGCCAAAACAAAATTCAAGACTCAAGAAGGAGACATCTTTTTTCCCCTTTCTGGCCCGATATGTATAACTCCTTTTAAAAATTGTTTTACTTGACACAAAGATGAAAAACGAGGAACCAGTGGTAGTCAGGCTGAAGTAGCTGAGAGATTTACCTTTACTGAAGTGTACACAAGACGAGAAGTGAGCAATTTACACATGTACATGACAGCTAGCACAATTCACACATGTACAAGACAGCTAGCACAGTCATGTACAGGACAACTAGCACAGTTCACACACATACGAGACAACTAGCACAATTTACACATGCAAGAGACAACTAGCACAATTCACACATGTACAAGACGACTAGCACTATTCACACATGTACAAGACGACTAGTACAATTCACACATGTACAAGACGACTAGCACTATTCACACATGTACAAGACGACTAGCACTATTCACACATGTACAAGACGACTAGCACTATTCACACATGTACAAGACGACTAGCACTATTCACACATGTACAAGACGACTAGTACAATTCACACATGTACAAGACAACTAGTAGTGCCCCCACTTCAGATGAGTCTTTTTCTCTATTTTGACAACAAATAATATTTTTCATTTGGCTAAAAAAGGTTTCCTACAAGCATGTTTTCTTGCCTCTTTCAATACCTGTTGCATATTTTCTGCATAAAAGTGTCTAAAAGAGATCAAAATACTATTACCCAGGCAGTCACATTCAGATTCTGAATACTAGGATGTGTGTGATGCCCGTGCCCTGGCCCAGCAATCAAGGAGCCTCAATCCTCACCACTAACACCAGTGAGGGGTATCTCATATAGGTAGAAAGGATATAAATACACACAGTAAAGTACAATTTCCCTTAAGAGCACACAGAGATCACAGTCAGTCCAGGGCTGGTCGCTCCCTTGCTCTCCAGGTCCCCAGTAAGACTCCCCACTGGCACAGCTATAGGGTCCAGATCTCAGCCAGCTGGGCAAGCTAAAATTTCCAGCACCCTCTCTGTCCAACCAGTGCTTTGTCTCCCTGCCCAAGTAGCTGACACACACACACTTTGAGATAAGAGTTTATACAACCACACAGACACTCCTGGGAAAGGCTGGCACAGGTTCTCCAGCTGTGCCCTTATTACCCAGTCTATATGGTAGTACCACCTGCCACCATCCAGCTAATATTTATCAGCTACTCAAAGGCCCTTAAAAGGGTGTCCAATTATTACTGCATAATATTATTATCCAATTGGTAGTATAACTAAACAGTCAAGGATTATTAGAGTGACTTGGTTCAGTAATCACTATAAATATGCAATGTACTCTAGAGCTTAAATTATCTCTACAAAAAAACAGCCACTGTTGAAAGGTTTTAAAATATTTAATAATAAATCATAAAAACACAAGACAATACTTCTTACTACACAGTGCTAGTCAAGAGTTCAGAGAAATACTTAAAATAATTCAGTAGTATAGTTCTGACATCACAGGAAAACAGTCTAATCCTTCTAGTTTCTAGCTATTTCTAATAGAAAACACAAGTCTAAGATAACTTACATAAGAGCAAGACTGTGCTGTGAGTTGGATGGTGAAGACAAAAATGCTTAATCCTCTCTGGTTCGCTCTGTTTAAATTGAAATTGCAATTCCGATTCACATTACATCATTCTTCACACTTCCCTGGGTTCCCAGGCTAACAGAAACTACATTTACATTCTTAACATCTCCTTTTATTATCTTGCAGCTGGTCAGGAAGCAGAGCAATAAAAATACATTTGCATGTTTAAATCTAGCAATTTAACTCTGGGTTAAAACAAGAGCAAGAATTCCTTCAGCTAGACCCTTCGGCACCACTGTCTATATCAAAGGGTCACCACATGCTTTACTTTGGTCAGTAGAGTGCACTGTTGTCACATTTATTTTCCAGTTCCACATGTAACACTATTTCTTTACATTTAAGACAACAAGCCTGTAGTTTAAATTCATATTTACAAATGACAGAATTATCTGCAAAATTCTATTTTGCTAGGCTGGCAGCCTTCACAATGTGAATCAGAGATCCTGTGTCCTATTTGAACAAGTCCACTTTGTGAGGAAGTGTTAGTAATTGTCCCTGGCCAGTAGCAAATGAAGGAAGAACTAGTGTTGTCTGGGTCAAAGGGGAGTCACCAGTAATTTCTTTGGTAAGCCTGCCCAATTGTTTGTAGGTATTAGGAAATGAGAGGAAAGGAGGGAAGGCATGTGTACATATCCTTCTCCTGGGGATCCAAAACACATCTGTCTTCCAGGCCTGTCTGGGAAATATCCTGGAACAGACTGGTTTCACGTGTATGTATAGAAAGGAGGCAAACTTGTCCCACTGGTGGACTATCTACAGGAAGATCTCTAGATGTATCATCCACTCATTGGTGTCTATCCTGGATCTGCTCAGATAGACTTACTGTGTTCTGTTCTGACAGAAGGAAAGTTGCCTGGAGAGATAAGTTGTGTTGGAGTGCCATGTCCCAGGTGGTCATGGTCAGTCTGCAAAGGAGTTATGATCTTTTCCTTGTACCACATTACAATGGTGTTGTCTGTCACCACTGAGAGAGTTTATGGAGACTAAAGATTATTCCGAGCTTTCAGTGCATTTATCAGAAAGTACAGTTGTGCAAAATGTTACCATAACAGTACATGTCCTTCTCTTCACTGGTGCAGTACTCTTAACAAGAGGGATCCCTTGTCATAGGCCGATGATGTCTGGCCAGTATACCAAAGTCTTTTGGTTGTAAGGGTATGCCATACTTCTCACACATGCTCCCCACTCATGGCATAGGGCATAAAGGTGACGTCCGGACATACCAGTCTCAGAAATGAAAAGCCCCAGTAGGAAAGACAATCCAAGGATAAAAGTAGGTAGCAAGCACATCCAGAAGGAAAAAGGACCAGGAGAAGGAGGGAGGGAGTTAATACTGCATCAGTGAAGAGAAAGGCATCTACTGTTATGGTAAGAATTTAGACAGCTGTACTACGTCCTTCTATATTACTGGCGCAGTATTCTTTGCAACAGGGAGAGGGCAAAAGCTCAGGAAGAAAATTGGGAGAAGGCAAGGCCAGCAGAGCCCTACAGTAAGCCATGGAGACTGGTGCTGGCAAAGCCAGCTCTGACTCTAGAAATTACATCCAACTTATAGTGCTTAGTACAGGTATCCACAGAAGTCCAGGTTGCTGCCTCAGGAATAGAATTAATATCCAAACCTTTGAAAAAAAGCAGCAGAATAAAACACAGCCCTAGTGGAATGAGCCCTAACAGAAGAAGGAAGGCTCTTCCCATGAAAAGAACAGCAAAAAGAAATAGCTTTAGATATCCAAGATCAAACGGTTTGCTTTTAAATAGCCAAACCTAAAGATGTAGGATGAAAAGAAACAAAAAGCTTTCAGATTTATGAAAATCTTTGGGCTTATCGCAATAATAGCTGAGTTGTCTAAGCAAATCCAGTGTGTGTAAAACCTTCTCACTTGCAGACGGCAGAGAAGGGAAAAAAGTGGGCAAATTAATGGACTGATTAAGAGACAACTTATTAAAGACCTTGGGCATAAAAAAGGACTAGTACAAAGGAACACCCATGGAAAACTAAAAAAAAAAAAAAAAAAAAGAGAGGAACAGCCATTAGGGCTTGTAGCTCAGTCATCCATCTGGCAGAAGTAATGGCCAAAAGAAGAACAGTCTTCCAAGAACAATGTTGTAAGGAAGCTGAAGCAGCAGGCTCAAAAGGAGCCTGAGTCAATTACGCTAAAAAAATTAAGGTCCCAGGAAGGAGGGACAGGCTTCCTGGGAGGCCTAATGTAAAGAATGCCTTTAAGAAACTATTTGGCCTCAATTCTAGAGGCTAAAGGTGGAGGGGGTCAAAGGCAGACAAGCAGAGATAAGCGAAAGTTGGGCCTTAACAGAAGAATAGGCCAGCACAGCATTGAGCAATTCACACAAACAGAGAATGAACACAACAGCCACAGTAACTGGATCCAGGTTACGTGAAAGCCACTACACAAAAAACTTCTTCCATTTCAACAAATAAGACTTTCTAGTAGCGAGTTTCCTGACCTCCTGCAGGACCCAAAGCACATCCTAAGAAAAAAGTGTCTGTAGGGGATCAAAACCCTGTCACCCACAATGTCAGTTGAAGAGTGGACAGGTGGGAATGAATGAGAGATCCCTTGTCTTGTGTGAGTATGTCCACCCTGTGAGGACTATTCTTGGAAAGATGCAGAAAAAGAGGGAAACAATGCTGTCTGGGCCAAAAGAGAGTCGCTAGCAAGATTTTGGGAGCATCCTGTTTTATCTTGAACAGGACTTTTGGAATGAGAGGAAGGGGAGGGAAAGCATAAAGAAATATCCCTTTCCAAGAAAAAGAGAGAGCATCCACTTTCCAGGCCAGAAGGCTTGGGACTCTGGCACAAAATAAAGGAAGTTGTCTGTTTAGAGGGGAGGCAAATAAATCTACTTGAGGAATACTCCCACTGGTAAACAATGTCCAGAAACACATCCCTCAGAAACATCCAGTCATGGGATAGTGTTATAGACCTGCTCAGAGCATCTGTCACTATGTTCTGGTCTGAGGGAATGTAAACTGCCTGAAGGGTCACCTGATACTGGATAGCCAGTTCTCAAAACTGAAGGGCTAGCCTGCATATAATATAAGACCTTGTCATCCCTTGTTTGTTAACATACCATATCCCTGGTATTGTCTGTGAGAATATTGAGGGGCCCTGGAAGAGAAAGAGAATGAAACGCCCGAAGAGCCAACAGGAGAGGTATCATCTCTTTGACATCAATATGGTCCCTCAGTTGTTGAAGTGACCAAAAGCCCGGAACCTTCACAGGGCCTAAGGAGGCCCTCCCATAACACATCCGAGGCATTTGTGAAAAGTTCTTGAGATGGAATAGGTAGGAAGTTGGAAAGGAAGGGCAGGATTGAGGAACAACTGATGAATCCATCACTGAAGCTGCACTTGAGGTATGGAGGAAGAGGAAAAAGAAAATGTAAAGGATGAGAATGTTGAAGCCAAATTGACTTCAGAAACCACTGAAGCTTTCTTATGTGGAGCTTGGCTAGAGGGAGCATAGCGATGGTGGAAGCCATGAAACCCAGTGCCCTCAGAAATTCTCTGGCCATGATTAAGGCCAGAGAAAGAATGGAGTGCAAGAAAGCAATGAGAGTTAAGGCCTTGGGAGGAGGCAGAGATGCCAGCATTGGAACCATCTGGATCTTGCAACCCACGAAAACATGATCCTGAGAAGGAGTCAGCAATGATTTCTGGAAATTTACAGTAAATCTGAGGCTTAGCAAGAGTGAAATGGTAAATTGTAGGTGCTGAAGTAAAATCTCTTGAGAGAAAGCCTGAATAAGCAGGTTGTCCAGGTAAGGAAAGAATTATTTTTATTTATTGGACAGCATAGTGGTGCAGCAGTAGCATTGCCACCTAACAGCAAGATGTTCCCCGGTTTGATTCTCGGCTGGAGTGTCTTATGTGCGGAGTTTGCATGTCCTCCCTGTGTTCATGTGGGTTTCCTCTGGGTGCTCTGGTTTTCTCCCATGTTTCAAAGATATGCATCTGGAGCATTTCTGCCTGGTCCTCCACTGAAAATAGGCTTTGTTCCAAGTCAGATTTTCCCGGTAAACAAATGTTAACTAAATAAATAAATAAATTTATTTACTTTACATTTGTTTACCAGCAAAGTCCAACTGGGCATGGATCCTATTTTCAGTGGAGGCCTGGGGAGAACAGCTCCACAAAGATTAGTACAGAAAATGCACTAAATACAATACATTTTAATAAAGTACAGCACAGTCATAAAGTTAATAAAGTACAGTTTCAAGGCCAAGAAAGGAGCAAAACATTTGTTTGTTTGTTTGTTTGTGTCTTTTGGCTTTTCCCTGTTAGGGGTCGCCACAGCAGAACTCCGGTCCGCTAATGATTGGTAGTTGATTTTTACATGCCGAGTTACCAGCCCTGACGCACAACCTTCAATGAAGGTATGGCCATTCACGCATGTCTCCACGCAGAAGACGCTCTAGCTGTGAATCGAACCGGACAGCATCTTACTGTGAGGCGACAACGCTACCGCAGCACCACCACTGCGGACCCCAAGAAAGGAGCAAAACATAAATATACTGAAAGGAGCAAAACGTAAATATACTATAAGGAGCACAGTATGTTACAATAAACAATGCAGTTGAAAGGACATTTTGTTCAGTCATTTGGTTACATTCATCTGCGGTTAGTACAGTAAACATACATTGATTGAGTGAGAGTATAGAAAGGAGTCATTACAAGCTTTCATAGAAGATAAAAGTATGATATGATCTAATTAAGTGCAGCTACCCAGGATCAGAACAATTACGTAACTAAGAACTGCCTAAATGGGACCGGATGAGTTTTTTTTAATTATTTTTGTTTTCACTGTCCTAATATCTACAGGGATGGTATTCCATGCTTTTGCAACAGAAATTGGAAACAAGGAATCCCCAGAGCTATTGTTGCTTTTGCCTATGTCAGCCAGTGCTTTATTGGTGTATCTTAAAAGATGTTAGATACAAAGTAGACCTTGAAGAGCAGGAACTCTATCAGGATTATATAGAATTTGGTGGGGTATTGCAAATTGGTTATACGTGAACAGGTTGGGTAATTCTTGCAAGGATAGTTGCTTGATTGCTATGCAGTGATGTGCCCTGAAGGGTGAGTCAGTACCAAACCTAGCTATTTTATTGTAGCAGGTGTTTAGTTTGATGAGTATGGGGAGGCATAGAAGAGTGTGGATAGTAGGTGGGGTGTTGTGATGATGGCTTTACTGTCATTGGTGAGGTACTTTTATAATCAATATAGGGTTCTGGGTTTTTTATGGACTTTATTGTCTGTGCAATCTGCAAATCAAATTTCATATTTTGATCTATGATAACCCTAGAAGTTTGGTGTGTTGGACAGGTGTGATAGGGGTGTTATTGGCTGAGAATATTGTGAATGTTGGTATGGGGTCTAAGGCTCTAGTGGGTAGAATATCATTAGCTGTGTTTTATTGTGGTTAAGGATTAATTGAGAGTTGACTAACCACGTTTCAGCAGTGGTGATGGACTCGTGTCAATTCCTGGAGTTGAGGGAGTGATGGGGCAGAACAGATTAGAGTGGAGTCATCAGCGTACTGAACTAGAGTGGCATGCTGGATAGCTTTGTGGAGTCAGTTAGTGAATATGTTTAAAAGAAGAGGTCCAAGAATGGATCCTTGGGGGACCCCTAGGGTGACAGGTAGGAGGGGGAGATTAAGAGTTTTGCCATTTTACTCCTTGTTGGCAGTTGGTTAGATAGTCTTGAAACCACACTAGTGTGGAGTGGCTGAGACTAAGATCAGAGAGAGTAGAAAGGAGTATGGGATGGGAGACAGTACTGAAGACCTTGGAGAGATCTAGGAATACAGTGGTTACTAGGTTACCATTGTTTCAATGTTAGTTTACTATGTTAGTAAAGCTAATAAAGGCTGTGGTAGTACTGTGATTGGGGTGGAATCTGTGCTGAGTGCTGGTTAGCAGTTTATTAGTGAGTGCATATTTGGCAATGTAATTTTTTGAGGATTTTAGATAAAGGGACATAACGGCAATTGGACAGTAGATAGTTCCATGGAGCTGCCTCCTTTGTGGATTGGTATTATATGTGAAATTTTCCACAGAGAAGGAACGCATTGTTCTGCAATTAATGAGCATGGAGAATGGATAAGAGATGGCTTTGGCTGCATTCTTTAGATATTCTGCAGTTAATTTGTCAGCGGTCAAGGTTGTGGGTTTAAGACTATTTAGGTATTTATACCTAAGGTTATAGTATCCTTAGATGTGACCGCAAAACCTAAAAAGGTGGAGGCATAGCCATTCTCTATAAATCTAATCTCCAGGTTTCCCTCTTTAATGAACTACCATCATTAGATGTCAAATCTGAAATGTTGTCTACCAAACTCCAAATAAACAACTCCAAATCTATCTACCTAATTTGTATGTATCTTCCCCCTGGTAAAAATACTACTATTCTCGAAAACTTACTTAATTACCTCTCTACCCAACTACCACAGGAGACCATTGTACTGGGTGACTTCAACATAGACTGGCTTACCTGCAATTCCCTGAACCCTACTAACCACTTAAATCTCTTTGGATTCACTCAACTTATAACCACTCCTACTAGAATCCACAAACCTAACAGGAAAGAATCTACTCTTGACTGGATCCTTATTAATAACCACCCTAGCAATTATACTCCAGGAACCCTTCCCGACAATATCAGTGACCATATGCTCACTTACATAATCGGACAAAAACTTCATATCCCAACTACTCATAATCTCAAAACTTCCAGCTCAAAAAAATTCTTTAACCCAGATAGTTTCCTTAACGAATTGCAAGCATGTGACTGGTCTCCACTGACCCATCTCGAACTTGATGAGGCTGTGACCTACTTCAACACTAACTTTCTTCAAATACTAGACTACCATGCACCTTACCACTCCACTAGAATAAAAAACAAATCTGCCCCATGGCTTACTAAACAAACTAAGCAAAAAATGCTCCTTAGAAACAAAATATGGGCTAAATGGAGGGCTACCAAATGCCCATCTGATCACCTCCTCTTTAAACAATTAAGAAATGCCACCAAGAAGGACACTCTTAGAGACAAAAAAGACTTCTACCTTCACCTCCAACAATCCACTCAACAAACTCCACAAAAATTTTGGTCAGGGTTAAACAAACTTCTTCAGCCAGGTCACTCTACTACTCCTGCCCCATTAGGGTTCACCCATAATAACTCCAACCTGATCCCTGATGCCTTTAATAACTACTTTACAGAAGCCATTCAATCCCTAGCCAATTCTCTTCCTCCACCTACTGCCTTCCCACCTAATACCTCCAAGACTTCACCTCCTACCTTTCATATACACCCTGTTCCTACATCTCTTATCTACAAGCTACTTAAAAAATGAAACCTTGCACCCCTTCTGCCGACCATCTCCCATCTGAATACCTACAAATTGCCGCAAAAGCTATAGACTACCCCATATCTATCCTTATTAACAGAACTATCTCTGAAGGCAAAATCCCTACCATATGGAAAGTATCCCACATCATCCCTCTACATAAAGGTGGATCTTCTATAGAGCTTTCTAACTATAGACCTATTGCCTTACTCTCGCCATTAGCCAAGATAATGGAAAAATGTATTCACAAACAACTACTCAACCACTTACTACAAAATAATCTACTAGCCAACTGCCAACATGGCTTTAGACCATTCCACAGCACAACAACTGCCCTTCTATCCTTCACTGACTGTATAAATAAAAATCGTAACATTAATTCCTTTTCCTCTGCGTTATTTATAGACCTGTCAAAAGCCTTTGATATGGTTAACCATAACTTACTTCTACATAAACTAACGTATCATTCTCGTGATCCTCTAGCATTACAATGGTTTAGGTGGTATCTTACCATTCTCTTGATCCACTAGCATTACAATGGTTTAGGTGTTATCTTACCATTCTCGTGATCCACTAGCATTACAATGGTTTAGGTGTGATCTTACCATTCTTGTGATCCTCTAGCATTACAATGGTTTAGGTGGTATCTTACCATTCTCTTGATCCACTAGCATTACAATGGTTTAGGTGTTATCTTACCATTCTCGTGATCCACTAGCACTACAATGGTTTAGGTGTTATCTTACCATTTTCTTGATCCACTAGCATTACAATGGTTTAGGTTTTATCTTACCATTCTCTTGATCCACTAGCATTACAATGGTTTAGGTGTTATCTTACCATTCTCGTGATCCTCTAGCATTACAATGGTTTAGGTGTTATCTTACCATTCTCTTGATCCTCTAGCATTACAATGGTTTAGGTGTTATCTTACCATTCTCTTGATCCTCTAGCATTACAATGGTTTAGGTGTTATCTTACCATTCTCGTGATCCTCTAGCATTACAATGGTTTAGGTGTTATCTTACCATTCTCGTGATCCTCTAGCATTACAATGGTTTAGGTGTTATCTTACCATTCTCGTGATCCTCTAGCATTACAATGGTTTAGGTGTGATCTTAATATTCTCGTGATCCTCTAGCATTACAATGGTTTAGGTGTACTCTTACCATTCTCGTGATCCTCTAGCATTACAATGGTTTAGGTGTTATCTTACCATTCTCTTGATCCTCTAGCATTACAATGGTTTAGGTGTGATCTTACCATTCTCTTGATCCTCTAGCATTACAATGGTTTAGGTGTGATCTTACCATTCTCTTGATCCTCTAGCATTACAATGGTTTAGGTGTGATCTTACCATTCTCTTGATCCTCTAGCATTACAATGGTTTAGGTGTGATCTTACCATTCTCTTGATCCTCTAGCATTACAATGGTTTAGGTGTTATCTTACCATTCTCGTGATCCTCTAGCATTACAATGGTTTAGGTGTGATCTTACCATTCTCGTGATCCTCTAGCATTACAATGGTTTAGGTGTGATCTTACCATTCTCTTGATCCTCTAGCATTACAATGGTTTAGGTGTTATCTTACCATTCTCGTGATCCTCTAGCATTACAATGGTTTAGGTGTTATCTTACCATTCTCATGATCCTCTAGCATTACAATGGTTTAGGTGTGATCTTACCATTCTCTTGATCCACTAGCACTACAATGATTTAGTTGTTATCTTCTAAACAGACAGCAAGCAGTACTTTGGGACAACAAACTGTCTTCATTACTTCCAGTAAATATTGGAGTCCCACAAGGCTCTATCTTAGGTCCCCTTCTTTTTTCCATATTTATCAACGACCTCCATATGAACATACCTCAAGCCACCTGCATCCAATATGCAGATGACTCAACCTTAATCTGTACTGCTAAGAACATAGCCTCCCTCCAGTCCCTACCCCAAACTGTTTTCCAAAATGTAGAAAACTGGCTTATGCAACATTGTCTCCTGCTTAATCCCAAAAAAACAAAACTACTGCTTTTTACTCCATCTCATAAATCACCCACTCCATTCTTCTCTATTACCTCCAACAATGCTACAAACATAACCCCTGATACTACCACCCGCCTACTAGGTGTTACAATTGATAACCATCTTAACTACGATGACCATATTAACTCCACCATAAAGACTGTTAACAAAAAACTTGGAACCCTCTATAGAATTAAACCCTTCCTTATCCCCACAGCCAGGAAAACTATTGCCCAAACCCACCTCATTTCTACCCTTTTCTACGCCTCAGCTATTTATACAAACCTATCTAAAAATAATATCTCAAAACTTTCTACCTGTTATAATAGCATAGCTAGATTTATCACAAGCTCTCCATTTCAAACTCACCATTGCCTTAACCTTAAACAACTAGGATGGCTAGAATTGCAGAACCATATACTCTGTCAGCAGTTACTTATCACTCAAAAGATCCTACACCACCCCAATAACACCGCTATCCTCACTAATCTGATTACACCATATAAAAACCTAGCTACACTACGTTCTGCTAATAAACTCCTGGTCTCATCAGTTAAATCTAACAACAAAGCTGGTGACTCACTTTTCTCAAACACTATAGGTAAAAACTGGAATCAGCTCCCTCCTGAACTTTCTACTCTAGCCTCAACTTCTCTATTCAAAAAGCATATTAAAGAACATCTTAAAACTCAGTGGCTTTGTCCTTGTGCTACCCCAGACTGAAACTTTTCCTCCTGCTCATACCCCTTCCCTCTCCTAGCCTATACCTCCAAATCTACTGATTTCTCTTTTTTTCTCATAGTAATAGGATAAATGTAAGGACCTGACTCTGTTTGCCCATACCCAGCTTGTGCTTAGTGTACTTGTTATTTTTTACTTAGTTTAATCTTTTAACATAATGTCTTTAGTCAATTGTACCTCTGTACTGTTATTATACATGTCTTTGTTATATATTGTTAACTTTGTTAGTGTTCATGCTTGGAGCTTTTCTCCCCGGGCCTCTAATGAAAATGGACATTTATCCAGTTAGACTAGCCCGGTCAACAAATGTAAAATAAATAAATAAAATAAAAAATATATATTGTGCTAGTTGGGACAGGCTGGAAGAAGAGGAGGTTTTGGTCTGCTGGTAATGAAGATAGGTTTGGATGTGAAGTGTTATTATTGGTGAGGGCCAGAATGGATTTGGTGAAGTATTTGTTGAATTGGGTGGCAATATTATTGGTGGTGGTGTCAACATTAGGGGGTGAAGTACTGGTCTTTCCTGGTTGTAGGATTTTATGAATGGCAGCTCAGCATTTTTGTGGGTTATTTTTGTGTAATGCCTGTATGGTGGTTCCTTTTATCTGTCCTAATTTGATTTTTGGCTTTGTTCCTTAGTTCCTCGTATGCCTGTATATATATTGAGTTTTATTTTGAAGCCACAAATCCCATACTTTATCTCTTTGTTTTAGCAGTAGATGGGTATTTCTGGTCAGCCAGGGGCATAGTTGGATTTAGTTCTGACAGTTCTGATACGAGCAAGATGATTTAGAATGTTTAGGAAAGTATTATTGAAGTAGTCTACTGCAATTTCTGGGGGGGGGGGGGTGACAGTGTCCTCCAGTTGCACTGATTAAGTGGAGGTATGAAGACATGGGTTTTGAAATTCTTTGTGTACTGGATTTGTTGGAGGGTGGAGGATTTTAATGGATTCACTTGGTGAGTAATTATAAAGGTGGGAAGGTGGTTGCTGAGAGTGTCTGGAAGGGACCCTGAGAGGTAGGACTGAGATGGTCTGTTAGTAAGGATCCAGTCTAGGATGGACTCCTTTTTTGATGCTTTATCTACCCGTGTTGTGGTTTTGCTTAGTTGAGTGAAACTGTGCATGTTAATGTTTTTAGTGGGGTGGACCAAGTTACAGGAGGACCAATTGATATTAACATCACCTAATAAGATTATTTCTTGGTGAAATTCTTGGGATGCACAGCCTAGAATGGATTCTACTGTACTGTTATTGCTGGGAGTATATAGGTACCAATTATATGTAGGTGTTTTTTTGAGTTAATTTTCAGCTTAGTGAACATAGTTTCTGCATTACTGAACTTGGGTTGTTCATTGATTAATATTTCAATGGTCAGGTTGTTTTTGAAGAAGTGACCAATGCCTCCATCTCTTTTGGATATTCTGTCTTGTCTAAGAACATTGTAACCAGGTGGATTAAAATCATTATTATTATTGTTTAGTGGTTTTAGCCAGGTCTCTGTGAGGAGGACTATGTCGGAGGGGTAGAGGGCCAGGGTAGAGTGTAGCTCTGGCATTTTGTTCAGTATCCTCCTTATGTTTATTCTGAGTATAAGTAAGGAGATGTGTTGATTTCCTGGGAGAGGTATGAATGTCATTTGTTTGGCAGCAGGGGAGAGTTATTATTGTTTTTAGGGCCTGGGTTTGGGATGCTATTTGGATTACAGATTTTAGGCATTTGATTACAGATGTGTTACATTCTGAGAAAATGTGGTTATTTAGTTGGCGTGGGGTAACTTTGAATATGGCAAGGTCAAGATTTCAGATGTTGTAGACAGAAGGAGACATTACTGAAGAGGCTGGTTTCACTTCTGAATGGGTTGGGAAGGTAGGGGATTTAGTCTGAAATTTTGAGTTGCTAGTGTAGTGGTAGATGGTTAATTGTGAGGTGATGGCGAGGCTTATTATTAATGCAAGTGTTAGGGGCCACATTTTGCTCTGACAAAGTGCTGATGTACTGTTGTGAATTTTTAGTAGGTATCTCTACAGGAGTGAGCAGGGCTTTAGGTATGTCTATACTTTATGTAGGCAGTGGTTAGAGTGGGGGAATTAGCCTGAAGTGATTGTGTGAGTGAGGTGATGTGGAGTGAAGGTAGATGGTGACGTGGATTGAAAAGAGTGAGAAGAGGAATGGCCATGTAAAAATGAGGTTGGTGTGAGAGTGAGGCTTGGGGGACTGGCTAGTTAGGCATAAAGGTCAGGAGTCTGGGGGTGGTTCAGAATGGGGGTGAGGTAGGGGAGCAGAGTGAGACCGAGTGTAGCGAAGGGTGAACGGAGGGGGAAGAGCCAAACTCCAGCTATGTGCAAACTCCAGCTATGTGCAAATAAAAACAATCAAAAAAGCAAAAGGTTGGTTCTAGGCAGATATTTGGAAGAGCCAAATTCTGGGTATGTGGAAGTAAAAACTATCAAATGCTCTGAACTATTCGCTGCTTAGTACTAAATAAATTTGTCCAGTAAGCTATAATAGGTTCATAGGTTGGTACTAGGCTATCGGCCCTAGAGCCTATACAAGCCTAGCCATAACAATTCCCTGGCCATTTCTTCCCACACTATTTACTTCCCTGGACCCCTGTCTAGCAGGGCGACTGATGTGATCCCCAGGGAGAATTTTCTATCTCCCATCCAATCATCAAGGTTCCTTCTGAAGAGGGCCAAAGAGGTGCTCTGCTTGACATGTATGGGCAGTCTATTCCAGTGTCTGGGGAGTCTCTGGGTCAGGAACCTATCCCTCCAGCATGTTTTGTTCATCGTGATGACAAAGTTTAGATCCCTGGAGCATGTGGTATGTAACACTTGTTATTGTAGAAATTAGTGATACTGCCTTGGTATAGGCAGCTGGGAGCCTAAATAAATTTATATAGTAAGATGACTGTGGTTAAATAGAATGATGGAAAATGTGAAATAAAATGTATTTAAGTTGGGAAGGGAATCTATAGGAAAGATATAAAATGCAAACGACGTCTGGTGACCAATCAAATTGCTATAGGGACTTGAGGAAATAACTATAATCCATTATTGTTCATAGGTAGGTACTAGGCTATCTGCCCTAGGGCATTTATAAGCCTAGCCAGAATTTGTTGGCTTTCGCCTCCCTTTTAGACTAGATTCCTAAGCCTCTGTCCAGCAGGGCCATAAAAGTGATCCCAGGAGCAAATTTACGATTTCCCATCCACTCATCAAGATGTCTCTTGAAGAGGGTCATTGAGGGGCTCTGTCTAACATGGACTGGGATTCTATTCCGGAGCGTGGGAAGCCTTTGGGATATGAATCTATCCCTCCAGCATGTCCTATTTATTGTTGTGTTAAGGTTTAAATCCCTGGAGCATGTAGCTCTAATGGATCTGTTTTTTTTGAGGTGGAGCATGTCGAACCATTCCAGGTTGAACCATTCCGGGTTGGACATGGCCTTGTATGTCAGGCAGAGATCACCTCTGAGTAGGCAGTAAGCAACTGAGTAGAGCTGGAGTTTCTTTAGTCGAGCTGCATAGGGCATCTGTTTGAGGCACACGATCCTCTTGGTGAGGTATTTTTGAGGTCTCTCCAGCTGTTGCAGGTGTCGGGTAAGGTACATCCCAAATGGGGCATTGTACTCAATTATGGGCCTGATGAGCGATGAGTAGAGGGGCACAATGACCTCTCTTGATCTAGATGTGAACCCTTTTGTGATTAGGTGGGCTATATAGAAGGTTTTTCTAACCACTTTGGCAATGTGATTGTCAAAGGAGAGGTTACTATCTACCTGGGTCCCCAGATCCCTGATTACTTCTTCCGTAATAAGTGGATTTCCTCCTATATGGTAGTTTGTGGGCACTTTGTTTTTCCCAAAGGGGATGACTATGCATTTTTTTGCATTTAGCTTGAGGCCATGGTTCTGACACCAGGTATCAGTCTCAGTAAGGCCTTTCTGGAGGATGCTTGTGTCAGCTGGAGAGTCGATTATGGCTCCCAGTTTGCAATCATCTGCGAACTTGGTCAGCCACAGTCCTCCTGTGTTTGCCTGTACCTCAGAGAAGTATATACCGAACAAGAGGGGTCCCAGGACTGATCCCTGTGGGACGCCACTTGTGACTGGTTTAGAGTCGGACATGGCACCCGTGACTCTGACCATGTGAGTTCTATCCCTGAGCCAGTTTGCAACCCATCTTGTGACATATGGGTTTATTTTTAAGCTGGTAAGCTTATTTATGACACCAGAGTGGGGTAGTGTGTCGAAGGCCTTTGTGAGGTCTAGGTAGGCTGTGTGGACTACCTTTCCCTCATCTAAGGCTTTGGTAACTGTTTTGAAGAAGTCAACTAGGTTTAAGAGGCAAGATCTGCCCTTAACAAAGCCGAATTGGGTGGGGTCCAGTGTTTGGAGTTTCCCAATGTCTTTGTTAATGAGATCCATGATGATGCGCTCCATAGCCTTGCAGACCAGGCTAGTCAGGCTTATAGGGCGATAGTTCCTGGGATCCGTTGTGGCGCCACCTTTGTGAAGTGGGATCACTGTTGCTGTACGCCATTCTATGGGTACATAACCTGTGGTAAGGCTGAGTTGGAACAGTGAATTCATGTGAGGGTTTAGTTCATTTTGGAGCTCGTGTAAGACACAGCCCAGGATACCATGTGGTCCCATTGATGAAGGTTTTACTTTGGAGAGGGCTGCTTTCACCTGTGTGTCTGTGATGTCTGGGGGACTGCATTCTTCTGGGATAGACACAGGCTCTTTTGGGGGGGAAGGGGGGGTTGAAGTCTGCACTGAACCTGTCCGCCAGGATGTTGGCAATGTCTGTGGGTTCAGTTTATTTTGTGCCATTATGCACCAGCTCAGAGCAGATCTGAGAGCTGCCACCCAGATTTTTGATGTAGCTAAAGAACGCCTTGTGATTATCTTTAGAGTCTTTGGTGATTTTTCTTTCGAAGCTGGCCTTTGATGATTTTATGAGGGATCGAAGTTTCTTACTGGTACTGATTAATGATGCCTTCCCTTTTTGGGATTTTGCCTTGTCATGTAATAGTTTCCTCCTTCTGTTGTATAGCTTGTTTATGGCCGGGGTCCACCACACTGGCCTCCTGTTCTTGGAGGAGTGAGTCTTTGTTTTACTTGGGATGGCATGATCCATTCATTCCTGTAGGTGCTCATAAAGTGCATTTGTAAAGGATTCTGCGGTTTGGGTAGCATTTTCCATTAGCCCAGGGGCTTTGAAACTTTCCACCTCGGTCTTGAGAAGTGTGAAGTTTGCTTTTGAGAAATTTTTCACAGTGGTTTCCTTGGCTGGGGGTGGGGTCAGGATGTGGATGTCCATTGTGATATGTTTATGATCTGATCTTACCAACGAGGGATTTACCTCTGGTGTGGAACATTGAGCCCCCATGTTGGTGATGACCAAGTCCAATATGTTGTCCCCTCTTGTGGGAGTGGTGACCAGTTGTTCCATGGCATTTGAGTTTATAAACTCCAGGAACCATTGGGCAAAAGAGTTGTGACTGAGTAGTTTTCCCAGTCAATGTTTGGGTAGTTGAAATCCCCCAATATCATGGTGTTTGGTGTGACCTTCATATTCTCCAGTGTTCTCAGGAATGCCGAGTGGGGTTCCTGAGACATGGTGGGTGATCTGTAGCAGGCTATGAACTGAAAAGCAGTTTTGCCTACTGTTAGTTGCACGTGGATGGTCTCTGCTGCCTCGGGCAGTGCCACTAACCTGGAGGTGTGGGTATCCTTGATGAAAATGGATACTCCACCACCTTTAGTAGTCCGGTCCGAGTTCTGGGGCCAAAATGAATGGTATGAGTTGAATCCTGGTAGTGCTGGGGTGCTCTCTGGAGCCTTGAACCAGGTTTATGTTACTGCACAGATATTGATTTTCTCTATACTGAGGAGTGCCCCGAGTGTGTGCATCTTGAGGTTTAGACTTCTGGCGTTCAGTAGCATTACCCTTAGTTTTTTGTTTCTGGTATTGTCTATGGAGGTGGGTTTGTCTTTTGAGCCTTGCCTAAAAAAGGCACTATGGGGGTGGCAAGATCCTTAGCCAGTATTCGAAAGCCTAAGGGTGACAGGTGCAAGCCGTTCCTGGCAAAGCAATGTGGCTTGTCTAGCATGTCATCCCAGGCTGACAGACACTGGATCCCCTTTGAATGACACCAATAGCTTAGCCAATTGTTAAAATTGATCATTTTGTCTTTATACTGCGGCATCATTCTTGGTGAGGGCAATATGCTACTCAGGGTCAGGGTCATACCGGCCTGGGCTACATGATCAGAGCTCCTCTATGTCTCTTTTCATGTAGTCCAGGGAGGTAAATCTCAGGTCATTCACACCAACATGGACAATGACAGAGTCATATTTGTACCTGCTGTAGAGTGACCTGAGTGCCTGTGTTATGTGGCGGATCCTGGCTCTCGACAGGCAGCTTACAGTGACCCTTTCCTTGTTCAGTCTGGTGAGTGGGACATCAGTGTGCCTGACAATAGAGTCTCCAATTTCCTTCTCCTAATTACTAGTGTATTAGGTGTGTTATTTAGCCTTAGGGGCTGCGACTGTGTGGCACACTGACTTCGTGAAGTATGTGATACGTGTAAGTTGTTGTGGGGTGGTGGTTGCTTGGGTGTCTGCTTTGGAGGTCTCTGCTGCTTTGGCAGATTTTTATTTAGAGCCTCCGAGCATGTTTTTGTGAGTTTATGTGTCTTGTTTGCTGGTGCGTTAGGTCTATGTGAGACTGGTTGTGTGGTGCAAGTGGTTTCCTTCTCCTCCTGACTGACTGTGTGCCAGTCTTGGGTTGAGAGAGCTCGGCCTCCAGTTTGGCTGTATAGTTGCATCCTCACAAATATTCGAGTTTGCTGGAAGAAGGAGAGGGTTGTCTGTGTACATAAGGCAATTGTAACATTGCCTCAAGATTCCCAGATTCAACAACTGGACTGGAGAGTATACCTGAAATTGCACTTTGGACATACCTGGATAGTTTAAGGAACTGGTCTATTGACTGGCCGGAATGGACGAATAGGGAACCTTGTACTTCTGGATAGTATAAGGGGGTGTAGTGCTAAAATTTGTTAGTGCTTACTGAGAAATTTGAGCAAGTGCTGGGCTGTAGAATGAAGGTTGAGTGCTTACTTTGAGAGTTTGACTAGTGCTAAGGGAAAAATTGAAGAGCAGACTTTGTGGAGCCGGGAATTGTTAAAAACTGCTTAAACGGCGCTGCACGACATTGTGCGATGCACAAAATTGCACAAAACCACGCTAAAGCAGATTTTAAAGCAGGGGACTTGAAAGAGCTAGAAATTAGCCCAAAATGGCCAATAAACAACTAGTTTCTGGGCTGAGACCACTCCTCCAGGGACAGATAGGCTGCTCAAAGCTCCCCACTCTCACTGGTGAACAGAGAAGCTTCCTCCTATCCAAGTAAGGATATGGGCAACACAGGAACTTGTACAAAAGCCCAGAATTCAGTAAAATCTGAAATCAGGACTATTCTAGCTCAGAAAAGGTGGGAAACAAGGATAATTTTTTTTTTTTTTAAACAGTAACAGATATCAAAAGGAGAACACAGTAAATGCTTTGCACGGGCTAGTGCACTTGAGTGGGCAGCCTAAAACAGTTAAACACAAAAACAACTTTTAAAGTGCAGGTAAGCAAAAATGCAATAGCAAGCTTTTTAAATGTAGTAGAGCAGTTACAAACTCGCTTTTTGGCGAGAATAAGCAGTCACTAATGAAAGGCAGTGAAAAGAATACTTTATCTGGTAAAAGTCACTCTTTTTCATCGCTCTGCTGCTTGCACCACTCTGCAGGACCATGAGGAGCTTTGCCGAGTCGGAAACCCCATTGTGCCTTTTTTAGGCAATGCTAAACTGAAAGTACTTCTGACAGCAAATCAAAACCAAGAACATCTAAAGGTATTACTGCTCAATGCTAGGAGCCTAAACAAAAAGCTCCACTTCCTGGAAGCCCTCTTTACCCTAGAGAATGCTGATGTCTATGCAGTCTTCTGAGACGTGGTTTAAAACCGCAGAGAGCTCACCAACAGTGCAAGGTTATAAAGTATTCCACACATTTAGGCCAGCTACTTCACAGGCAGGGACTAAACGTGGAGGTGTCTCTATTTACATCAAAAATAAATATACTTCAAGGCTGGTCAAACAGCACAATGCACTTGAGCTGCTCCATGTTCAAATCACCATAGGTAAAATCCAATACCACTTCCTTACAAGCTACAGGTCACCCTCTATGACCCAGGAAAACCATACCATGTATTCATGGGTGACTTTAATTACCCCACTATTAACTGGGAATCTTATATGACATCAAATGTACATGCACAGGCATTCCTGGATTTTGTAAATACAAACTCCCTTGACCAGATAGTCAACATACCAACAAGGGGTGCAACCATACTGGATCTGGTCCTCACTAATATGGAAGTGTGTTGCATACCCCCTACTGTAATGCCTTCCCTGGTAAGGTCAGACGACAAAATGGTCTCCTTTGAAGTAAAAATAAAACCTGGACCCCCAGCTAAACCAGGAATATTCAGGAAACTACAGTTGTATACACTTACCATAAATGTAGATGTTCGAGTGTATTCACTGTTGCAGTCATCACACTTGGGTTATCCTGTTAGGGGTAGCCCTCAGTCGGCCGGAATACCAGAGGCTTAGTATTTCTGCGTAGGTTGCTGTCACTCCAGGACTGACATCAGGTCATCAGTGGGATTCTTAGCTATGGTTGCTTTTATTCCTTTAGGTCCTTGGGAGATGACCTCTGGGTCAGCAGCAGGAGTTTTGAAAAGAAATTTGTGTGAGTCAGGGGCTCTGTAATACCTGTCAGGTTTCCTGGGAACAGGTGGTAGGGTGTCAGGAGTTAAACTAGATTCCATGAAAACATCATCCACAACATCCAGGACAGGATGAATTGCTAAGGGTCTGTGCTGTGGTAAATTTAAAAATTCCCTGAGTCTCTTTTTGGACTGAGGATAATACTGGTATTCCCAATGGAAATGCTCTCTCAAAGTATGTAGGGTTTCAGCAAATAAAAAATGCTCTAAAGGAGGGGCAGAAGGAATGGATTCCTCTGCATCCGAATGTGAGGAAAATACCAGGATGCAAAAAACTCCCTTACCAGCCTCAGTAAAAAGCTGAGATCCCTCATAAAATCCTCCAGAGCTAGTTACGAAAATAAAATTGCCAAAGATTCCAAAGACAACCACAAGGCATTCTATAGCTATGTCAAGAATCTAAATGGCAATGCTCAGATCTGCTCTGAGCTACAACAGAATGGCATTAAATATACTGATCCCAAGGACATTGCCAATATCCTGGAAGATCAATTCAGTGCCAACTTCACCCCCCTCTCACCCCCTAAAGGGCCCATCTCAATACAGAAAGATTGCCAAATTTCAGTAATCACAGCCACACAGGTAAAAACCGCACTCTCCAAAGCTAAGAATACAGCATCCATGGGAACAGATGACATCCCGAGCTGTGTACTACATGAACTACAAAATGAAGTGCACCTCACCTAAGTGTCATGTTTAATCATAGCTTCATGCCCACTGAGTGGTGTACAGCTACAGTTATCCCACTCCACAAGGGGGGATCCA
Organism: Protopterus annectens; assembly: GCF_019279795.1. Classification (NCBI taxonomy): domain Eukaryota; kingdom Metazoa; phylum Chordata; order Ceratodontiformes; family Protopteridae; genus Protopterus; species Protopterus annectens. The sequence goes on along the minus strand of NC_056732.1, from coordinate 1,833,132,789 downwards.
CCTTGGATCCTGGGAACTACCGTCCCATCAGTCTGACAAGCCTGATCTACAAGGCCATGGAACGTATTATCATGGAACTTATAAACACTGGACCCCACCCAGTTTGGGTTCGTGAAGGGCTGATTGTGTCTCCTGAAGCTGGCTGACTTCTTTAAATCAGTCTCCAGAGACGTGGACGAAGGTAAAGCAGTCCACACAACCTATCTGGACCTCGCCAAGGCCTCAAAACTATCCCCCACTCTGGAATCATAGATAAACTTACTAAGCTGGGCATATATCCCTATGTCACTCAATGGGTTGCCAACTGGCTTACTGACAGAACCCACACTGTAAAAGTAGCCGACTCCAAATCCAGCTCTAGACAAGTGGAGTACCTCAGGATTCAGTCCTGGGACCACTCTTGTTTGGTATCTACTTCTCTGAAGTATAGGCCAACACTAAGGGACTCTGGCTAACAAAGTTCACAGATGACTGCAAACTGGGAGCCATTATTGAATCCCCAAATGATGTGGATATTCTACAAAAGGGCCTTACAGAAACAGATGCTTGGTGCCAGATCCATGGGCTCAAACTCAGTGCCAGTAAGTGTAAAGTTATCCCCTTTGGGAAAAAACATGTACCCATGAATTACCACATAGGTGGCAGTACATTAAACATTGAAAGTGTGACAAGAGACTTATGACACAGGTGGACAGTGGTCTCACCTTCAATAACCACATCATCACAACAGTCAGGAAATTCTTCTATGTGACACACCTCATCACTAAGGGCTTTTCATCCAGAAAAAAAGGAGGTCATTGTCCCACTGTACTCATCCCTCATTAGACCCATCATAGAGTACAATGCCACATTTGGTATGTACCTCACAAGACATCTGCAACAACTGGAAAGGCCGCAGAAACACCTCACTAAAAGAATCACAGACCTAAAGCAGATGCCCTATGCTGACCGACTAAAAAAACTCCAGCTATACTCTGTCGCATATCGTCCACTCAGAGGTGATCTCTGCTTAACATACAAGGCCATGACAAACCCAGAGCTGTTGGACATGCTACACTTAAAAGAAATTACAATCCATCAGAGCCAGACGCTCCAGGGACCTAAACCTTGCATCACAATGGACAAAACATGCTGGAGGGATAGGTTCCTGACCCAGAGACTTCCCAAACTCTGGAATAGACTGCCCATATATGTCAAGCAGAGCTCCTCCTTGGCCCTCTTCAAAAGGAACCTTGATAACTGGATGGGAGTTAGGAAATTTATCCTGGGGATCACGTTAGTTGCCCTGCTAGACAGGGGTCCTGGGAAGTAAATTTTGTCAGAAGAAATAGCCAGGGAATTGTTATGGCTAGGCTTGTATAGGCCCTAGGGCCAATAGCCTAGTACCAGCCTATAAACCTATGAATCCTCATGAGCAGACAAGGGCATGTCTTCATATTCAGAAACCTCAGAGTCGTCGGAGTCTTGGTTAGATAAAGCTGCTTGGGACAAGTCTCTTTTTCTTTTAGAAGGGGTAGGCTGGCTTCCCCTAATAAGCATGCTAAGGTCTTCTGCCATTTAAAGCATTTGAGATTGAGGCATGGAAGCAGGTGCTTGAGGTTGGGTCATCATTTTTTTAGGTGTAGTTCATACCCTGGGCCTTAGAAACTCGGTAGTTTTAGAAAGAACAGAAGATGCAAAAGAAGTCAGCAGTTTGTGTTGAATATCGGTAGTGCGAAGAACTTCCTTGGAAGCCAGAGCCTGCTCAGCGGCTCTGGACCCATCCAAGGTAGAGACATCCACAGGATCCTTAGTCGAAGAAGAGTCTCATGGCATACTGGACTCCGAACGGGTCTCAGTAGTGGCTTGCGAATCCACAGAAGCGGGCATCAGGAGCTGCGAATGCACCTCACTGAGTACCGGCAAACTGGTGACTAGCTTAATGGAAGCATTGTCAGCAGTTTTGGACCTGTGCAGTCTGTCTCTGTCTTTACCCTTATGTTTTTTTGGAAGATCTGTAGTCGGATGGCTTACCAAAGGCATTTCGGAATACAGAGATCGAGAGCGAAAGTATATAGCTACGATAAGGGCCCGACGATTTATAGTTCTGGCATTGAACAAAGCACAAAACCAACAGCGAGGGACGTCGTGATCTGGGCCTAAACAGGTGACGCAGTAAGAATGAAAATCTCAATATTGTATTTGCTCTCCACAGTCGAGACAATTGTTAACTTTTTCTGACATCGGTTAGAGCAAGAAAAAAGGATTCCCAATGGGGTACTTAGCTTTAGAAGACTTCAACTTCAATTTCGGAACTCGGGTAGTGGCCAACCGGCACTTCTGCGAACTGCTTCTGCTTTGTGCTACTCGGCAAGAAAGACTGATGTAATGGTGTCGGCTGCCTGTTTTTATAACACTGATGACCTGATGTCAGTCCAGGAGCAACAGCAACCGATGCAGAAATACTAAGCCTCTGGTATTCAGGCCGACTGAGGGCTACCCCTGGCAGTATAACCCACGTGTGATGACTGCAACAGTGAAACACAAAGAAAGTAGAGTTGTGTACACTTACCATAAAGGTAGATGTTCAAGTGTATTCACTGTTGCAGTCATTACATTAGGGTTATCTGCTTGCAGGTAGCCCTCAGTCAGCCTGATTATCAAAGTCTTGGGTCCTGCGTCGGTTGTTGTCTCATCTTCCATGACGTCAGGTAGTCAGGGGTATAAAGCATGTAGCCAATGCCATTTTATCAGTTTTTCTTGCCCCAGATGTCAGGTGCCTCCATAATGGGAAGCAATTATATACAAGGTTACACCTCCAACAAAAATCAAATACACAAGAAAGCTTTAAGCATAGTAAACAAGAATAGAGGTATAGACAACAGAAGTCAGGGGGCTGGAAGGAGGGTAACCACGACTGCAGCAGTGAATACACCTGAACATTTACATTTATGGTAAGTGTACACAACTGTACTATGTTCTTCGTGTGTCACTGTTGTAGTCATTACATTTGGGTAGATTCCCAAAGCTAAGGAGGGGAGGAGGCAATTAGATAGCATTAGGACCAGCTAGAAGGCCTTGCAAGACTGCAGTGGCAAAATCAGCTCTGGATTTTGAAAAAAAATGCCAAGTGGTAATGCTTGGTGAGGATATATACAGAACTCTAGGTAGCAGCTTCAAGGATGTCCCTGGTAGGGACACCTCTAAGAAAAGCTATAGAGGTAGATGCAGCCCTGGTGGAATGTGGTCTTATCCCCTGTGAGGTAGGTTTTCCATGGTGCTTATAGCAGAAAAGAATGCAGTGGCCTATTCACTTAGAAATGGTTTGCTTTGAAATCGCCTTCCCCTCTGCCCCTGCAACAAATGCAACCAGCAGCTGTTCAGATTTCCTGAGAGGCTTAGTCCTGTCCAAGTAAAATCTAAGTTGTCTGTGCACGTCCAATGAGTGCAGTATTCATTCCCCTTTGTTCTTTGGATTAGGAAAGAAGGTTGGCAAATGAATGGACTTATTAGGGCCACACTGGATACCACCTTGGACATAAAGGAGGGATTGGTCCTGAGGAACACCCTGTCCTCATGAAAGATGATGAAAGGCTCCACTGCCATGAGGGCCTGTAATTCAGACACCCTTCTTGCTGAAGTGATGGTTAGAAGGAAGGCTGTTTTCCAAGAAAGGAATTTCAACTCTGCATTTGCAGCTGGCTTAAAGGGAGGTAGAGTGAGCTTTTCCAATACAAAGTTAAGGTCCCAGGCTGGAGTAGGGACTCTTCTGGGTGGTCTTAAGTTTTTAGCCCCTCTGAAGAATTGCTTCAGCAGTGGATGAGAGAAGAGGGGTGGCTCTGTGTTATAATGAGCTGAAATGGCCGAGGCATGAATTTTGATGAAAGAAAAGGAAAGGCCCTTGTGAAGCATCTCAGTTAAGTATTGAAGAATGTGCTGTAAATTGGGCACTGTTGTGTCTATCCCCTGAGTTTGGCTTCAGGAACAGAATCTTTTCCATTTTTCAGCATAGGATTTTCTAGTACTAGGCCTCCTTGCCTCCAGAATGACATCCATCACTTGCTTACTGAGGGATGATAACGGAGAGATGATGTAATTAGCCAGGCTGCAAGGTGCTGGGACAGCAGGGCAGGGGTCTGAGGCAGGTGCCATGGTTCCAGAAATTACACACTGCAGAGGGGGCACCAGTGTTGGCATGGCCAGTCTGGTGCAATAAGTCTTGCCCTTGGTTTGTCCTGTTTGATCTTTAGTAGCACTTTGGAGAGGAGAGGTAGAGGGGGAAAGGCATAAACTGATTTTTTTTTACAGGTGAAGGACAGGGCATCCACTTTCCAAGCTGGTCTGTGAGGAGTCCTTGTGCAGAATTTGTCCAATTGGAAGTTCTGAGGGGAGGCAAACAGGTCTATCCTCTGGGCTCCACCATTTGTTTCTCAAAATGTTGAATATCTTTGGTTCCAGGTTCCAGTTTCCACTCGTGTGGGTCCATGAGATTTCTGCGTAGGTTGTCTGCCAGTGTATTTAGCTTGCCTGGCAGGAATTGAACTTGTAGGTGGACTTGGTAGCTCAAGGCTGTGTTCCACAGAGCCACGGCTAGTCTGCAGAGAGGGTAAGAGTGGCTTCCATCCTGTTTGTTTATGTACCACATAACAGTGGTTTTGTCTGTTTTTACCAATAATTGTTCTGGAAGAATGTGGTCCTTGAAGGCTGTCAGAGCATTCTGTACAGCTAACATTTCTTTTTGATTGATATGCAGGTGCATTTGACTCGGGTTCCATTTGCCCTGAATGCACTGTCCTGCCAAGTGAGCACCCCATGCATAGTCTGATGCATCTGTTGTTAGGGTTTGGGCAGCAGGGGTTAGAGTGAATGACAGTCCCTTGTTGTGGTGGCAGGCCTCTGCCCACCAAAGGAACTCTGTCTTTAAGATAGGTATGATAGGAATCATTGATTCTAAGTCCTGAGAATGTTGACACCATAGGCTTTTTAGCATATGCAGTCTTGCATATGGAATTAGTAGAATGCAAGAGGCCATGAACCCCAGGCACTGCCAAAGATAAGGAACGGAGGAGGAGGTTAAAGAGAATTAGGGCCACCTATTAAGCCCTGCAAGACTGCAGTGGCAAATCCAGCTCTGGATTTAGAAAAGATAGGCATGTGGTAATGCTTGGTGAAGGTATGTACAGAGCTCCAGGTAGCAGCTTCTAGGATGTCCCTGGTAGGGACTCCTCTGAGAAAAGCCGCAGAGGTAGATGCAGCCCTGGTAGAATGTGATCTTATCCCCTGTGGGGTAGGTTTTCCATGGTGCTTGTAGCAGACATTAATGCAATGGGCTATCCATTTGTAAATGGTGTGCTTTGAAATGGCCTTGCCCTCTGCCCCTGCAGCAAAGCCAGATAGCAGCTGTTCAGATTTTTTGAGAGGCTTAGTCCTGTCCAAATAAAATCTAAGTTGTCTGTGCACGTCCAGAGTGCAGTATTCATTCTCCTTTGTTTTGTGGATTAGGGAAAAAAGTAGGCAAATGAATGGATTGATTTCGGCCCACACTAGACACCACCTTGGGCATAAAGGAAGGATTAGTCCTGAGGGAAACCCTGTCTGCATGGAAGATAATGAAGGGTTCCACTGCCATAAGGGCCTGTAATTCAGACACTCTTCTTGCTGAAGTGATGGCTAGAAGGAAGGCTGTTTTCCAAGAAAGGAATTTCAACTCTGCTGTTGCAGCTGGCTCAAAGGGGGAAGAGTGAGCTTTTCCAATACAAAGTTAAGGTCCCAGGCTGGAGTGGGAGCTCTCTTGGAGGGGGGGGTCTTAAATTTTTGGCCCATCTAAGGAATTGTTTTAGCAAGGGGTGAGAAAAGAGGGGTGGATCAGTACTATAATGTGCTGAAATGGCAGAGGCATGAATTTTAATTGATGAGAAGGATAGGCCCTTGTGGAGCATTTCTGTTAAGTACTGTAGAATATGAGGTAAGCTGGGCACCATTGTGCCCATCCCCTGAGCCTGGCTCCAGGAACAGTATCTTTTCCACTTTTCAGCATAGGTTTTCTAGTACTAGGCCTCCTTGCCTCCAGAATAACATCCAGCACCTGCTTATTGAGGGATGCTATAGGAGAGCTCAAGGAATTAGCCAGGCTGCAAGGTTCAGGGTTTGAAGCTGAGGGTGCAGAATCTGGCCCGCCTGCTGGGACAGCAGGGAAGGGGTCTGAAGCAGGTGCCATGGTTTAGCAGTGTCATACTGCACAAGAGGGGGTACCAGTACTGGTGTGGCCAGTCTGGTGCAATCAGTATTGTCCTTGGCTTGTCCTGTTTGATCTTTAGTAGACCCTTCGAGAGGAGAGTGGCCTAATGGTTAAGGTATTTGCCTTACAAACACAAGCTGCAGGGTTTGAGTCTCGCAATGGATAATTGGCTAGGCTTAAAATGGCTCACAAGGGCAGTTAGCTTAGTATGAACCTATGAACCTATGAACCTATGAGGCAGAGGGGGAAAGGCATAAACCGAAAGGCTTTCCCAGGTAAAGGACAGGATACCCACTTTCCCAAGCTTGACTGTGGGGAGTTCTTGTGCAGAATTTGTTCAATTGGTAGTTCTGAGGGGAGGAAAATAGGTCTACCTCTGGAGTCCCCATTTGTTACTCAAGAGGTTGAATATTTGGGGTTCTAGTTTCCATTCATGTGGGTCCATGAGATTTCTGCTTAAGTCATCTGCCAGTGAATTTAGTTTACCTGGCAGGAACTGAGCTTGTAGGTGTACTTGGTAGCTCAAGGCTGTGTTCCACAGAGCCATGGCTAGTCTGCAGAGGGTACGAGTGGGTTCCCCCCGCTTGTTTACCACATAACTGTGGTGTTGTCTGTGTTTACCAATAGTTGTCCTTGAAGAATACAGTCTTTGAAGGCTGTCAGAGCATTCTGTACAACTAACATTTCTTTTTGATTGATATGCAGGTGCATCTGTCTTGGGTTCCATTTGCCCTGAATGCACTGCCCTGCCATGTGAGCCCCCCATGCATAGTCTGATGCGTCTGTTGCTAGGGTTTGGGCGGCAGGGGGTAGAGTGAAAGGGAGTCCCTTGTTGTGGTAGCAGGCCTCTGCCAACCAAAGAAACTCTGTCTTCATACAAGGAATGATAGAAATCATTGTTTCCAGGTCCTGAGAATGATGACACCATAGGCTTTTTAGATACCATTGGAGTTTCCTCATATGCAGTCTTGCATATGGAATTAGTAGAATACAAGAGGCCATGAACCCCAGGGCTTGCAGTATTTTCCTTGCAGATAGCTGTGGTTTTGTGGCCAATAGTTTGAAGTAGGTTGTCAAATAAACTAGTTTCTCTGGAGTGAGGAATGCCATCTGGGAAGTTGTGTTTAAGCTTGCTCCCAGGAATACAATCTGTTGGCAGGGTACAAGGTGAGATTTTTTTTCGTTGATGGTGTACCCCAGTGAAGTTAGACGTTTCTTTACGTATGCCAGGTGTTGTAATAGCAAGTCCTGGCTTTCTGCCTAAATCAGACAATCGTCTAAGTATGGGTAAAGTTGAATATTTCTCTGCCTGCAAAATGCAATGGCTGGAGCTAGACACTTTGTGAATACCCTGGGCGCAGTAGATAAGTCAAAGGGAAGTGCAGAGAACTGATAGTGCATGGCGCTTGCCCTGAAGCGGAGGTATTTCCTGCAAGATTCCCTTATTGGGATGTGCAGGTAAGCTTCCTTTAAGTCTAGGGTTGCCAGCCAGGCATCCTTGTCTAGCATAGGAAGAAGCTGTTGAAGAGTTAGCATTCTGAATTTTGGAACTACCAGAAAGGTGTTGAGAACAGAGAGGTCCAGGCTAGGATGCCAGGAGTTGTCTTTTCTGGATACCAATAAAAGTCTTGAATAAAAACCTTGTCCCCTTTGTTCTGCTGGGACCGGTTGAATAGTCATGATACTGAGAAGAGAGAGAACCTGCTGTTGGGCCTCCGCCCATTGATTTGGGGGTAGGTCTGGCCAACCATTTGGGGTTGGTAGTGTGTGGAAGTGGAATCTGTATCCTTGGGAAACTATGTCCAAAACCCATTTGTCCTGGGTAATGAGTTCCTAGTTTTTTGCATGTAGGGTGATCTTTCCTCCTAAGGGCTTGGAAGGGTTAAGGTTAAGTCATTGTGCCATTTTTCCATAGGGGGTGGCTTACTACTCCCTGTTTTGGAAGTGGGGGCTCCCCACTACTTAGGTCTGTGCATAGCTTGAGACTGTCACCTAGGTGGTCTGCTGTTCCTGGGTTTGGACTGAGAAGGCCTGGAAGGGACTGGAAAGGGCCAGTTCTTTGAAGGCCTGAATCTGGGAGGCTGTACTTGTAGGAAATCTTTAACAGTTTGTATAGATTTAGCTTTTTCCTCCATCCTTTTAAGGACGTCTTCTGCTTTGTTGCCAAAAAGGTGGTCTTGGTTTAAGGAAGCATCCAGTAATTTAGCTTTAACATGATCTGGCAAGTTTTGTTCCTTAAGCCAAGCATGCCTTCTAAGTACAGACCCAGTGACAGCAGCCCTGCAAGATGCTTCTAAAGCATCAAAACCACATTGCAAAGTATGTTTACCAACTTGTTCTGCAGAATGCATTAAATCTTGCAATTCTTTGTGTTCAGCACAGTCAGGAATCAACAAAATTTTCTGTTTAAGTAGTCCCATAATATGCTGCTGATACCTTAACATATGAAACTGGCAATTTAAAGCCCTAATGGCCAAAGTAACAGAAGTGTATACCTTCTTACCCCATCTGTCTAAGGCTGTAGAATCTCTATCAGAAGTGGTAGGATTTTTGGCAGCAGTAGCCATAATGCCTTTTGGTCCTTGGAAAATGGTCTCTGGATCCGCAGAAGGATTCCTGAAGAGAAACCTGTGAGAGTCAGGTACTCTGTAGTACCTGTCAGGTTTTCTGGGAGCTGGAGGTAAAGTGTCTGGGGTAAGGCTAGATTCCAAGAAAACATCATCTACAGTGTCCAGAACAGGAGGGATAGCTAAAGGCCTGTGTTGAGGCAGGAGTAAGAATTCCCCAAGTCTCTTTTTGGACTCAGAGTAATCCTGGCTTTCCCAGTGGAAATTTTCCCTAAGAGTATACAAGGTTTAATTGAAAGAAAAATCCTCTGGACGGGAACCAGAGGGAATGGAATCCTCTGCATCAGAATCCTCATAAGTAGATAAGGGCAAATCCTGGTAATCAGAAGGAGCAGAAATATCAGATTCCTGATCAGAAGAATCAGAAAGAAATTCAGTTCTAGGTCTCTTAGAGGGGGAAGGCTGGCTTCCCCTAATTAAGGTAATAAGGTCTTCAGCCATTCTAAGCATTTGTTTTTGAGGCATATGGGCCTGAGCCTGCGGTTTGGTTATCAGTTTTCTAGGCATAGTGCGAGTTTTTTGGCCTGCGGGATTCAGAACTTCTGGATGGAAATGATGGTGTCGGCTTAATATGAATGTCTGTAGGCCTGAATATACCTTCAGAAGCCGGTGCCTGCACAGCGGCTCCGGACCCATCCAAGGTAGAGACATTTGCAGGTTCCATAGTTGAAGAAGCATCTTGCAGCATACCGGATGCCGAATTGGTCTCAGTAGAGGCCTGAGAATCTGAAGTAGTGGGTATCAGGGGCTGCAAAAGCACCTCACTGAGTACCAGCAGACTGGTGACTAGCTTAACGGAAGCATCGTCGGCAGTTTTGGACCTATGCGGTCTGTCTCTGTCTTTATCCTTACGTTTTTTCAGAAGATCGGTAGTCAGATGGCTTAACGAAGCCATTTTGGAGTACTGAGATCGAGTATTAAAGTAATTGGTTGCAAAAATAGCCTGACAATGAATAGTTCAGGGGTTGAACAAGACACCAAACTGACAGCGAGGGACGTTGTGGTCTGGAACTAAACAGGGGATACAGTAAGAATGAAAATCTCTATGAGGTATTTCCTTTCCACAGGCAAGACAATTGTTAACTTTTACTGACATTGGTTGGAGCAAGAAAAAGGATCCCAACGGGGTACTTATCTTTTTTGAAGACTTCGGGTCTGAAACTCGAAAACAAAAATTTTAGGAGATGGCCAACCGGCACTTGCGAACTGCTTCTGCTTCGGGCACCACACAGCAAGAAAGACTGATGCAATGGCATTAGCTGCGTGTATTATACCCCTGACAACCTGACGTCATGGAAGAAGAGATAGCATCCGACGCAGAAACCCGAAGACTCTGGTATTCAGGCCGGCTGAGAGCTACCTGCAGGCAGATAACCCAAATGTGATGACTGCAACAGTGAAACACGAAGAACATCACTGCATCAATGGGCCCAGACAATATCCCGGGATGCCTTCTAAATAGCATGAAACAGGACCTATTATGGCCTCTGGAATTACTATTTAACTGTTGCCTACAAACAGGCTTCGTGCCTCATGAATGGAGAAAGGCAACAATCATCCCTCTGCACAAAGGTGGGCCATATAAAGACCCTGCAAACTACAGACCCACAAATCTCTCTAGTCTTGTATGTAAAGCCATGGAAAGAATTATCATGGAGATGATCAATAGAAATATAGTAAACCACCAGACAATGGACCCAACCCAGTTTGGTTTCGTCAAGGGCAGTTCATGCCTACTCAATCTGGTGGACTTCTTTGACAAGGTCACCAAAGCAATGGATGATGGCAAAACTGTTCACACTGCCTGCCTTGACCTGGCCAAGGCATTTGACACAATACCCCATTCAGGCATTGTTAACAAACTCAAGAGGTTAGGTACAAACCCGTATGTCACCCGGTGGGTATCAACTGGCTCACATACAGGACCCAGGAAGTTAGAATTGGGGTGTCTACCTCTACAAAGAGGCCAGTGACAAGTGGAGTCTCTCAGGGATTAGTCTTTGGACCACTCCTTTTTGGCATTTACTTCTCAGAAGTCAAGACCAATGTCAGTGGTCTCTGGCTGACTAAATTTGCAGATGATTGGAAATTAGGAGCTATCATTGAATCTCACACTGACACAAATGTTCTCCAGGAGGGGCTGACACAGACAAACAACTGGTGTTAGAGTCATGGACTAAAACTTAATGCCAAGAAATGCATAACAGTTATCCTTTGGGAAGGCATCCATCCCTGATAACTATCATATTGACAAACACACCCTTTAGAGTTGACCCAGTAGTCAGGGACTCAGGGACACACATAGATAGTAATCTAGCCTTTGATCATTATGTGTCTACAGTGGTGAGGAAATCATTCTATGTTGTGCAATTTATAAACACAGGTATGTCATCTAAGTCCAAGGAAGTCATTGTCCACTGTATTCAGTATTCATCAGACCTATCATTGAGTACAATGCCCCCGTTGGTATGTACCTAACCAGGTATAACCAACAACTGGAACATCCACAGAGGTTCCTCACTAAAAGAATACAGGGCGTAAGTAATATGTCCTATACAGACCCCTTCAAGGCCCTATCCCTGTATTCTGTCTCCTACAGGCTTTTGAGGGGAGATCTATGCCTGGCATACAGGGCATTGTCAGACACCACTCTGATGGACCTCCTGCATATCCCACAAAACAAACAGTACCAGCATTACCCGTTCTAAAGACTTAAACCTTGCCTGTGATATTAACAGGACCTGCTGGAGAGATAGATGTGTATCCCAGAGATTATCAACCATAGGACACAAGGTTATCACAAAACGCCAACTTTAATAAACGAAGCTTTCGGGTACTCTACCCTTCATCAGCATGTACAAACATATTCTAACCACATTTATATAGAGGTTCAGTTAATGTCACATGTTTACACCAGCCACTAAAACCACATTAATAAAATTTGCATAAAGCTATTTAGTTTTAAAAACATACCAAACATTATATTCAGCGTTTAAAACACAGCAATGTCCATATAAACTATAAAACTGATATAAAAAATATTCAAAATATATATACAGAAATCCTAAGTAAATCTACTCATCATAGATTATCATACTGTCGTTTCACTAACACAGGTTTTATGCTAATGGCATTATTAAGGCCAGGATTCACATCAGCCTGCAATCTTATTATCCATTGTAGCTCCCTGATTTCCAAAGCATTATTTAGATCACCACCCCTTACACCCAAATCAACTGTGTCAATACATCTAAATTTAAATCTATGCGTTGTTTCCTCCATGATATGCTTATATAGAGCATTAGTTTGAACTTTTCTATTAATTTCTGACTTATGCTCGACCACACGATCTTTCAGTCTTCTTATTGTCTTACCCACATAGAATTTTTCACAGCTGTCACAGGTGGCAAGATATACTAGTTGAGATGTATTACACGTCGCTCTGCATTTAAAGACATAACTGATATTACTTATTGGGTGTCTAAAGGGTTCATTTGATTGTAAAATATCATCACAACAGCTACAATTATAGCATTTATAGGTTCCTAGTTTAGTTTGTGGTGTATATATTCGTTTATAAAAATCCTTATAACACAAAATGTTTTTTAATGATTGTTGATTTCTATAAGCAAAACTAGGTTTAGATCCTGCTATTTTCTGTATTTCCGGCATAGCCATTAGAATCGGCCAATTTTTTTCTATTATTTTACAAGTCATATGGCTATATCCATTATATGTGGTTACATACCTAACTTTATCATTTTTTGTCATTTTTGTGCTTCTGATGGAGTTAGTCTCCCACATACCATAGAATTAAATACTGGTTTATATTCTTGTTCTCTATCCTTATTTATTTCCTCAATACATTTCTCTATCATAGCATCTGAGTATCCTCCATTTTTGAATTCCTGCTTCATTTCTTGTACTTCTTTTTTATATAAATCATTCTCAGTTGTTAACCTACTCACTCTTATAAGTTGAGATTTTACTATGCCCCTATAGATGTGTGTCGGGTGCATGCTGGTTCTCTTTAAGTATCGCATCACTTGTACATCTTTTTTATGTATCATAGTTTCAAGTTTTTTATAAATCTTTACATCTAAATACGTTATGTTTTGACTTGAATAACTCATTTTAAATTTGAAAAATGGTGTAGTACTATTCAGGTAGGTTAAATAGCTATTTAATTCATATTCAGTCCCCTCCCAGACAAAAAAACAATCGTCAACAAATCTTGCATAACATTTTACATACTTATTTAAATCATTCGAGTCATTCAATATATAGTTCTTTTCCCAATAATAAAGAACAATATTCGCAAAGGTGTTAGCCACCGATGTCCCCATGGCTACACCAGTAAGCTGCTTATATGGTACACCATCAAATATAAATATATTTTTTGTTAATACTAAATCTAGCAATGAACACAAATTTTCAATCTCATTAGGCTGGACTACAGAATACATCAATAATAACATCCTCACAGCTTCTACACCATAATCTATAGGTATTACTGTAAATAGCGATTATACATCTCAACTAGTATATCTTGCCACCTGTGACAGCTGTGAAAAATTCTATGTGGGTAAGACAATAAGAAGACTGAAAGATCGTGTGGTCGAGCATAAGTCAGAAATTAAGAGAAAAGTTCAAACTAATGCTCTATATAAGCATATCATGGAGGAAACAACGCATAGATTTAAATTTAGATGTATTGACACAGTTGATTTGGGTGTAAGGGGTGGTGATCTAAATAATGCTTTGGAAATCAGGGAGCTACAATGGATAATAAGATTGCAGGCTGATGTGAATCCTGGCCTTAATAATGCCATTAGCATAAAACCTGTGTTAGTGAAACGACAGTATGATAATCTATGATGAGTAGATTTACTTAGGATTTCTGTATATATATTTTGAATATTTTTTATATCAGTTTTATAGTTTATATGGACATTGCTGTGTTTTAAACGCTGAATATAATGTTTGGTATGTTTTTAAAACTAAATAGCTTTATGCATATTTTATTAATGTGGTTTTAGTGGCTGGTGTAAACATGTGACATTAACTGAACCTCTATATAAATGTGGTTAGAATATGTTTGTACATGCTGATGAAGGGTAGAGTACCCGAAAGCTTCGTTTATTAAAGTTGGCGTTTTGTGATAACCTTGTGTCCTATGGTTGAAAATTTCTGATTCCTACTAATACATATCCCAGAGATTACCCTGTCTACAGAAGAGTCTCCCCATCCATGTGAAGCAGAGTTCCTCCCTAACCCAATTCAAGTGCAAGTTGGACAATTGGATTGGAAACGAGAAATTCATCCCTGGTTTGACACCTATGTCTCTAATGCAAACAGGTAACCTGTAAATGGTTCATCTCCCAGACACATGCTTACACTTATCAAGGGTATCAGAACTTGTCAGAGATTTGGGATGCATGCCTAGGCTTAAAAAGGCCCTTGTGGTTGTTAGTCTAGTAAACACCTATGAACCTATTTCATGTGCAATCTACTGTAATAATATTTGAGGAAGGAACAGGGTAAAAAATCCCTGCTGCTGGCTCAGGCATTTGTATTCAGTAAGTTAAGGATTATCATAAAATACAGCTTTCAAAATAGCCTTCATGTGGTGAAACATACATATAATAGTGTTTGGTTCTTCAGGGCAGCGTAAACTGCCGATATCTTTTATGTTTTACAGAGCTGGATTTTTGTGCAGTAAAAGGAGTTGCAGCAGTGTCGCGAATGTTGGGAATGCACAGCGATTTAGGGCTACGGAAAAGAGAAAGAGGGAAAGGTAATGGTAAGAACAACTTGTCCCCCTCCTCAGTCTCATACAGACTGCTCAGAGGTGACGTGTCTGGCATACAAGGTCATCTCACACTGGGCCTTGATGGAGTTCCTGCAGATCCATCACTTAAACTCCACTCGCTCAAGCCACACACAAGGTCTCAACCTGGACTGTGACATTAACAGAACTTATTGGTGGGATAGATTTGTGTCCCAATGACTCCCCCATCTGTGGAATAGACTCCCTCTCCATGTCACGCAGAGTACCTCACTAGCCCTCTTTAAGAGGAACCTGGATGACTGGATGGGGAAACGGCAACTATACTCCTGGGATCACACCTGTGTCCCTGCTGGACAGGGAAAACAGGTGCTGACTTTGTGGGAGCATGGGTGAAATTCTTGTCTAGGCTTATAAGGGCCTCCGGGCCAGTAGCCTAGTATAATCCTATGAACCTATAAGAAAAATAAACAGCAACTATGTAGAAGAGCAAGTCATCCAATAAATAAACACAGTAATATTATTTGTAGTCTATTATTTCAGTTGCAGGAATCAATATAATGCAACACATAAGAAATATGTATTACTGGCTACAGCAAACCTCTAAGCACCTTAAGGCAAAAAACAAACAAATTAATTATCACTAAACCTAAGGCAGTGACTCACTAAATTGTACTTAATGGAAATGTACAACCTCAGTTACATACAGTGAAACATAGTACCTACACAAACACACTCCAGCTCAATAGAATACAGAAGCTACTAACAAACAGATGTCATTTAGAACAGTTCTGAGGCAGGTCATTTTGCATAGTACACACTGCACAGCTGCAGATATTTGCGTAAAGCGTAACTGCATAATAATGCACGTCAGGTAGAAAATATGTTAAACTACTAAATAATGAGCACTTTAAACAAGTCAAAACCAGAAGTACACAGAGAAAATAGTAAACATTCTCATAAAGCAATTAATCATACAATGCACAACAGATAGCTGAAAAAAAATGCATTTATAATATATAGAATCATGCCGCAAAACAAACAGTTGAAAACAATAGACTTCAGAGCAAGTAGACAAACATGCCATGAGGCCAGCAGGGGAGGACTACCTATTTTAAAAATGTCACCCATTGGTTTGGAGGTAGAAGTAAACTTACACCGGTCATGGGTCAGGGGGGAGGAATCAGAGGAGAACCAGTAAGAAAAAAGCAAAAGGTTGGTGCTAGGCAGATATTTGGAAGAGCCAAATTCCAAGTATGTGGAAGTAAAAACTATCAAATGCTCTGAACTATTGGCTGCTTAGTAGTAAATTAATTTGTCAATTAAGCTATAACACTTGTTACTGTAGATATTAGTGAGACTGCCTTACCATGGGCAACTGGGAACCTAAATAACATTTATATAGTGAGAGGGCTATAGTTAAACAGAATGATGGAAAAGGTGAAATAAAAGGTATTTAAGTTGGGAAGAGGGTCTATAGGGAAGATATAAAATGCCAAAGACGTCTGGTGACCAATCAAATTACTAGACACTAGGAGAGAAAATATAATCCAGTACCATGTGCAAGCTACTCTAATAGCATTGGAGGAGGAACAGATAGTGTAAAAAAATCCCTGTTGGCTCAGGTGTTTGTATTTAGCAGGTTAAGGATTATCATAAAATACAGCTTTAAAAATAACCTTCATATGGTGAAACATACATATAATAGTGTTTGGTTCTTCAGGGCAGCATAAACTCCCGATATCTTTTAGGTTTCAAAGAGCTGGCTTTTTGTGCAGTAAAAGGACGTGTAGCAGTGTCAGGAATGCTGGGAATGTACAGCAATTTAGGGATATAATAGTGTTTGGTTCTTCACAGCAGCATAAACACCTGATATCTTTTAGGTTTCACAGAGTTGGAGTTTTGTGCAGTAAAGGAGCTGTAGCAGTGTCACAAATGCTGGGAATGCACAGCAATTTAGGAGCAAGTGGAGAAACATGCAATGAGGCCAGCAGGGGAGGACTACCTATTTTAAAAATCTTGTATCCCCCTTAGCCTGCAAAAAAGCAATCACAGGAGTGAGGCATTTTGCTGAAGACCTTTGGGGCAGTAGAAAGGCCGAAGGTCACAGCAGAGAACTGAAAATGTCAGGATGTAACAGAGAAATGTAAAAATTTCCTGAAAAGGAGATGAATAGGAATGTGTAGATATGCATCTTGAGATCCAGGAAAACAAGAAAAGCCTGAGGAAGTAGCAAAAGCAAGGTTTGGAGGTATAGCATCCAAAAAGAAGGGACCTTCAAAAAGGTGTTTAGTTGAGAAAGATACAGAATAGGTCTGTCTTCTTTACTGGGGACCAGGAACATTCTGGAATAAAACACCTTCCCCCTTTGAGGAGTTGGAACTTCTTGAATTGTTCTTTGAGCCAACAAGCCCTGAAGCACCTCTGGAGAAAAGGACAGTTGTTCCTGAGGGGGCAGAAGAATGCCCAAAAAGGGGGAGAGATTTCCATGCCATGTAATAACCCTGATGAATTATGGAAAGAATCCAGGTGTCTTGGGTGACATTTATCCAAATAGGAAAAGGCAGTGAAAGATGCAGAGAAAGAGGAATATGACTGAGAACAACAGGGTAGTCAGACAGCACCTGGTTTGTCAGGAATATGAGGCTTCTGAGAAGAAAGAGTTTGGGTAACCTTAGCAGTGGAGCCTTCTACCACCATTCTTACCTTTGGGAGGAGAGCAAGAATGTCTATGAACAAAGCCAGACATGTTAGGAGAATTCCTCTGAAACTTGGGCACAGGAGAAGCAAAAATATACTTCAGCTCCTGTAATGCCTTGCCCTTTTCTTGAAGGGACTTAACTCAGCAGCAGCACCAAACAAATGCTAATTACCCAGAGGAGCATCCATTAGTTTAGCCTTGATAACATCAGGCAAATGCTGAAGTCTGAGCCAGGAATACCTCCTAGATGAAGCATCCACTGCATCATAGCTGCATTTAATAGAATGGCAAGCTACCGAGAAGGGCGTCCCAAGGAAGGCAAGAGCAGAGACCTTCCTCTCTGAATCATGGGAGGTCATAAACAGTCTGACAGGTTTCAGAGAGAAGAGCCAAAACATATCTAGTCATGTGTGTCTGATACTTTACAGCCCTAAAGACTAGGGTAGCAGAAGTATACACCTTCTTACCCAGCCTCTCCATGGTTCTGCTAGCCTTATCAGATGGTAGCAACTTAGTGGAAGGCAACAATCTGGAAGGCTTATCAGAAGCTACAGATACCCGAGGAGTCAGGAGAAGGACACTTACAAAGAAACTTGCAGTCCTCAGGCACTTTATAAAACCTACCAGTTTTTTTGGGATCAGGGGGTTGAAAGTCAGAAGCCTGAGAAGCAGTGGAAAAAGCATCCAGCAAAGATGCAACAACAACAACAGGAAGTGCAGAAGGTCTAGGACACTCCATTTGTAGAAGCTCGTAGTACCTCTTTTGAACATCAGACACCTGAACACAGTCCCATTTGAAAAATTCCATCATTCTGAAAATGGTATCACTAAGTGAAATCTCCCCAAAAGGAGAGTCAGGACTGACAGACTCTTCTTCCTCAGAACCATAATCAAGTGGCAAAGGAATCTGGGAGGAATAATTCAAGGATTCGCTGTCGGAATCAGCAGCATCCACCTCAGAAGAATTCTGCTTCCTAGGCTTCTTAAATGGGGCAGAAGACCAGGGGGGAGTAGGCAAAGAAACACCCTGTGGTGGTTTGACAGACATAATGGCACTGAATGGGCCTTGAATGAAGTTTTACATTCACTCTGAGGGTCTTTAGCAGCAGGTGAAATATATTTAGTTTTCTGCTTGTTTTTTAATGGGAGGTCAGCCTTGAAAGATTTAGGAGGTTCTGACCCCTCATGACACTCAATAATGGTAGTCTAAACCTCTTTCCTTACTAAAAATTTGAGGAACACCCCTAGACCCTTCAATAATACCCAGCAGTGGTTCCCCCCCTGCACATCCGAGGCGGAAGTCTGCAAAACCTCCATTGCAATGCATGGTGTCTGATCCATGCCAGCCTCCAAAGTGGTCATGGCAGACAAATCAGAAACTGGACGATCCTCTGGGCTTTCACCAGCCTCAAGAGAGACATCTGGTAGAGGAGGTACAGCTGAAGAAATAGACCGGACTTTCTTGGCCTTTTTCTTTGCAGACAGCTAGCCCCCTCAGGCCAGGAAGATCCTTCCATGGTACCCTTAGCCAACAATTTAAGTCACTGGTTCTTATAGTAAACTGCGAGGGAAGAAAGCTGGCACCACAAAGTCTTGGGGACAAAGGACTGACAAGTCTCACAAGATGAATGGTAGAGGGAAGTGCCTAAACAAAACAAACACTGCTCAAGACAATCTTTATGGAGAATCTGTCTCCCACACTGGCATCACCCCTTTCTGGATGACATGAAACCCAACAATCAGACCAAGGCAAACAGAAGATAATAAAATCAAAAACCTCAATGCAGCACTTATCTGAAAGTGGTACATACCAGCAGATGAATGAGCGTTCAGACTGGTGGCAAACCAGCAGATGAATGAGTGTTCAGGCTGGTGGCAAATAAGTTTTGAGGATGGTATATCCAGATGTCACCTTTATGCCCTATGTCATGCAAGGGGAGCATACGTGTGATGTACAGTGCACCCTTACAACTGAAAGGCTTTGTTATACTGGCTGGACATCAGGCTGCCCTTGGCAGGGGATCCTTTTTGTAAAAAAATACTGCAACAGTGATATGTAAAGACATCTATCATTTCTTTCACATTTACATGTTTGCATCTGTTCTCTGGTTTCCAGATTCCCTGCACTTCATCTCCCTGAGAAACAGCATCCATTGCAAAGTCTGAGGAATCTGTGGCCACTGTTTGACAGGAAATAGGAGAGAAAAAGGGTTCCAGATTGTATAGGACTCGACTGGCCCACCAAAGGAGTTCTTTTTCAAAAAGAACTAGAATTGTAAAGGAAAGAGTGAGGGACTGTTGGGCCCAAAATGATTTCAGAAACCATTGGATCTTTCAATGTACATTGGCTAAAAATTGTCCCATGTTACTCAGAATAGATAACAGTAACTTAGACATATGAGTTTAGCAAGTAATGGCTGTAAAGATTAAGGTGGAAGAACTGGAAACTTTTGCCATACCTATCAAGAGCTCTGTTGTCTTTGCTATCTAGGACTGGATTGGAAGGTGGAAAGGCTCCGATATGACATCAGGATCAGCAGACAGATTTTCATAGAGGTACTTGTGTGAATCAGGAACCCTATAAAATCTGTCAGTTTTTTAATGACAGGAGACTGAGAAGCTGAAGACATAGAAATAGTAGAGAAAGAATCCCCAAAAGTGCCCAGGACTGGAGGTATGGCTACAGGCTGGAGATGACTGCTCTGTGAAGCAGAGTTCCTCCATAACCCAATTCAAGTGCAACTTGGACAACTGGCTGGAGTACAGGAAATTCAACCCTGGTTTGACACCTATGTCTCTAAAGGACACAGGCAACCTGTAAATAGTTCATCTCCCAGGCCCCTGCTTATAAATGTTTAATCTCCTAAGCCCTTGCTTACAATTATCAAGGATACAAGACTTGGGATGCATGGCTAGGCTTAAGAAAGCCCTTGTGGTCATTACCCTAGTAAACACCTATGGACCTATGATCATATTCACAAGTTCACAGAAACTTTTCTAGAAGTTGGCAACCTTTTTATCCTCCATTAGAAAAAATCTTTCCATTTTTTTATATATTATCCCCACATGGAATTAGCTCATTGGGGAGTCGGAGTATAATGTGTCCTCAGTTTTGGATGCAAATCCAGTGGGGAAAAGGGATTTGGAAAGCATATTCAAGCCATTCCTTGTCTGAACAGATTATTCCTCTTCTTTAGAACAGGAAGAAACATTCGTCTAATCAAAACAGAAGTGGTAGAACGGGCAAAGGAAGTTGAAAGGTCCGTATACCTTTAAATAGCCCTCAAGCAATGTTGCACCAGTCTTCATTGATGCATTTATGAGAGGAAGGGATAGAGGGAGGTGCTATATGTTTGGTTTTCTGCGTATGTTTTTAAAAATTATCCAGACATATGATCTTTGGGGGTAAACCAAAGAAGCACACACGAAAAGCAGCACCAAACTTCTCACGTATACCTACATTTAATGGTCCCCAGGTACAAATACATAAGGCAATCATATACTTTACCTAGTGCTTTTGTCACTGGGGACTCCACTGTGCGACACACAGATGCCCCACTCACCAGGATAAACAAAGAGAAGATAAAAGTTGCCTATCTGGAGCCAGGATCCACAATATCATGCTCGCACTCAAGTTTCTACACTCCAGTTACCAATAGTCCATGTGGTTGTAAATGACCCAAGATGTATCTCACTGAAAGAGACACAGTAGATCTCTCAGAACATGTGGCACAGACACGAATGAGCCTTGCACTGAGCAGCATTCTACCTTCACCAAAGATGATGGCATAGTATGAACATAAAATGAATGATTTTTAATAACTGGCTTAGTTTCCAATTTTACTCTAGAGGGATCTTGTATCTGTCAGCATGGGAGAACATGGTCAAAAGACCATGTTGTTTCGCCAAGAGTGCATTGCACCTGTCCCTCCTAGGCTTTCAGATATTGGCTAAAACTTGTTCCACCTCCTTAGAACCCTTTTTATGCAATTCCAAAAAGACAAAACTACCAACATAGTTAAAAAGGCTACAAGCAACCGAAAGGTGCCACTGCTCAATGCTCACAGCCTAAACAAAATCTCTACACCCTTCTAGCCCTCCTCACTCTGATGAATGTAGACAGCTGTGCTAGTACCTAGATTTGGTTCAAAGCCATAGAAAGTACTATGAAAGTGCAAGGTTACAATGCATTCCACACATTTAGACCAAAATAGCACAGACTGGGGCAAAAGGTGGAGGTGTTTCAATCTATGTTAGCAACAGACATACATTTCATGGCTAGCTACAGTTCACCATCTATGCCTCTAGAGTCTTGCAACTCTTACCTAACTATCCTCTACAGACTGTTAATTGTACACTTCCTCAAACTCACAGGCACAGTTTCCTGGAGTTTATTAACACAAACACCAGGAGAGAGCATTGCACTCCCCAATGTTGATTCCTCACTAGTGAAGGTCGGATCACAAAGCTGTCTCATTTGACATAAAGATCAACCTGGAAAATCCAGCTAAACCAGTAACAGGAACTATTCAAAGGCAAACTATATACTATTAACATAAAGTCTGTCAAAAGTCAAGGCTCCCCAAACCCTGAGACCACATTTACTTAAGCAGAAGTATTCATACAGTCCTTCTACAAACATGTGAATGGCACAGAGGCTGCCATACTTACCAGAAATAAACCCAAAACAAACACTAAAAACAAACCCCAGTGGTGAAATCCTTACCTAAACAGGGTATACAATAAAAGAAAACCCATGCCCAAAATCAGGAAAAGCAACTCCCTTGAAGACAAGTGCTCTCTTATACAACTAAACAACAAACTAAGCAGTCTAATTAAGTCCAACAAGGCTAAGTATATGGTCAGGATAGCCTTGCAGGCTAAGGATAATCAGAAGGCCTGCTTCAGTCATGTCTGTAACCTGAGATCAAACACACACCATGATGTGCTGCACTGGTGGTGAATGGTACCACCTACACCAGTCAGGCTGACATAGCAAATCTACTGGCTGATAAATTCAGCTCAAACTTCACCACCCTAATTTCCTCCCAGCCCCACCAAGTGAAATCCTCTCTGACACACTTCCTCCAGCTATCAGCAGGGAACAGGTGCTGACAGCATTCACTAAAGCAAAGAACACCAACTCCATAGGCCCTGACAATATATCCAGTTGCCTCCTAAACAGTCTAAAACATGACCTATAAGGACCACTTGAGGCCCTCTTCAACTACAGCCTTGAAACAGGCTATGTTCCAAGGGAATGGAGGACAAGTCGTTCCCCTCCACAAAGGCATCACCCCTCCTCCACAAAGGCAGACCGTCATTTAACCCAGGGAACTGCAAACCCATTAGAGTAGAAGCCTAATATGCAAAGCCATGGAACAAATTACTATGGACATGGTAAAGAAGGACATTGGCAACCTAGAGACACTGGAACCCTCCTAAATTGGCGTTAAGGGAAGGTCATGCCTACTTAACCTGGTAGACTTTTTGACAGTCACCAAGGCAATGGACAAGGGTAAAACAGTGCATACAGCATATCTTGACCTGGTTAAAACATTCAATGTAATGCCCCACTCAGGTACTGTTGACCAGATCCCTGAGCTAGGCATTAATCCCTACATAACTCACTGGATTACTGGCTGGCTCACAAACAGGACCCAAGAAGTTAAGATGGTGAGACCACCTCTACCAAGAGACAGGTCACCGGTGGAGTACCCCAGGGCTCTGTGTTGGGCCCACTCCTGTTTGGCACCTACTTCTCAGAAGTCAACACTAACATTAAAGGCCTTTGTCTCACCAAGTTTGCAAACAACTGAACACTGGGAGCTATTAAAGATTCCCCAAGGCACCAACATCTTGCAAGTGGGTTTAACACAGATGAATGACTGCTGCTAAAGCCATGCCCTACAAGTCAATGCCAAAAATGCATTATAATGTCCTTTAGGAAACTGTCAATGCAAGTTAATTACTCCAGTGATAAAACACCCCTAAGAGTCAACCCAGTAGTAAGGGATCTGGGAACATAGGTAGACAGCAATCTGGCCTTTGACCAACATGTACCTAAATGAATAAGAAAATCATTTTATGTCTAACTTATTGGTAGGGCTAAGACGTCCAGATCCAAGGATATTATAGCACCACTCTACTTGGCCCTTATCAGACTTATCATTCAATACAGTGCCCCCTTTGGCTAGTATCTAACCGGACACTTGCACAAGCTAGAATGCCCACAAAGGTTTGCCAACAGGAGAATTCAGGGCATGAATACCTGTCTTACACTGATAACCAAAAGACTCTGTATTCACACTACTACAGGCTGCTGACAGGGGATCTTTGCCTGGCTTACAGGGCTTCCTCAGACTCAACCATGATATATATGTTGCACATCCACAAAACAGCACCAGAAACACTAGATCCAAGGATCTGAACTTTGCTTGTGACATAATGCACTAGAGAGACATGTATGTGTCCCAAAGGATCCTGACACTATCCAAATAGGCTCCCCACCCATGTAAAACAGAGTTCCTCCCTAATCTTATTCAAACAAAACCTTGACAACTGGATGGGAAATCTTAAATTTACCTTCAGCTGGTCCCCATGTCTCTTATGGACAGAGGCCATCAATAAGAAAAGTATTATCTTAACACCCCCTACAAATTCTTAGCTACCTCCCTACTAGCATGCCCCCTTATAATATTTGGGACCCAAACAGTTTGGAGTATATGGACAGGCTTAGTGGTCATTAGCCTAGTAACAACATATGAATCTATGAAGCCATAAGTCTGACTTTCATCAGCAAGCTTCAATCTTCCATGAAAAGAACTTAGTGGATATCTCTTTGACCCGCAGAAAAAAATAATCCCCAGTTTTCTCCTTTCAGCTGTCTCAGCTTGATGAACAGTCTGATGAGACAAGTCATAGACCTGGGCCATAGAGGCCCCTGAAGCTGTCACACTAAATATCCCAAGAGAAGCAGATAAAAGCCTAGAGGCTTTCAATGCACTTTGTTGGAGCCATGAGCCATAGATCATATGAGGGCTGGGGGGCATATGGTTATCATCACTCACCATTCTAAACTTTTCTTTACTTGAGGTGGAAGTTTCACTGTAGAGGAAGATGATGGCATGGTTACTCAAGCAAAGTCCTCAAGATGTCTGTTCTCAAGGAAAATATGAAGAAAGCTGAATGCATTCCCAAACAATTTAAATGTTAAAAGACTGTCAAACATACCATGACCGTATATTATGTTCAGCACCTAAACAAACAGTTACAGTGCGAGTCTTTAATCTGGCACCCAAAACTATACTTTCCTTTTCTGACAGGCATAAGAAAACCATTTACAAGAATTTTGTAAGAAAAAAAGTAGAGTTCCCTGAAGGGGCACTTATCTGCCATAACACAAAGTGCTGAAGCTGACTGCATGGTTACACTAGATGTGACACTGACAAGAGTTTGCATATAATAATAAAAATAAAAAATAATAATAATACTTTAGCAATCTGGATAACAGCAAGAAAACTATAATCCTCCTTACGAACAAATCTGCAAACTATCCTAAAATGACAGACGAATAAATTGCCCCCCAAGAATACATAAACGGCTGGATTCATGAACACCTACACTAAATGTACACCAAGTGTACGCAATCTGTATTCAAGAATATCCCTACCACTTTTTTTGTCCTTTCTAGTCACTAAGAATGACTATACCAGGTGGACATACAGTCTACCCTTTGTGGTAACCTTTATGAATCCCCCCTCAATATTTAAATTTGCACGGAAAACACAAATTAGAAGGAAAAAGATGGGAGTTATACTTGTGTTATCTATTCACTCAGAACAATGTACAAGTGGCATAGGATTTAATGAATCAGACCCAAAGCATATTTCAGAGCAGATGCATATAAAGTTTATAGTCATTTAGAAAAAAAAAATCAGCCGTGACAGTAGAACAAAAAAAAGCAACAAAAACAATAACATTAATATGGAAAAAGGATAACCTATTGATAAGGCTACAAAAACATATATAAAAAGTGGTGGAAACTAATTATGGCATGAATGGATTACAAAAAAATGCAACAACATTCCACATTCCCAGATTATGGAATGTTTCAGAAGTATAGGACACCTGACATCAATCAGTTATATAAAATGACTATGAAACAGTGGCAAACCACCCTGGAAATGAGTTATGATAAATGTCAAGTTATCACTGGAATACAAATCTAAAGGAGGATATTTCAAGGTCATTCTTTCTCACCAATGATGTTTTGCTTTGCACTTAACCCATTAATCTATTTACTAATCTAATCTTACGACTAGACTATGGTTGCAGTTTAACCTCCAAAACCAGCCTTGCTTGAAAACATTTCATCTATGTTTTTGTGGATGATATAAAATCAAACAACTCATCAGACAAGCATCTGAAAACATAACCACAAGTGGTTAAAGCTTTCTTTGATGACATAAGAATAGTCTTGGTATTTGTGGAAAGGCAGCATTTATAGCAGGAAAGCTGAAACACCAACAAAATATCATGCTGGTATAAATAATGTGATTTAAATGACATAAAACAGGAAGGCGTGTATAAATATTTGGGAATTAATGAAGGGTTATCAACAAATCAGAAACCAATGAGCACACTGGAATACTTTGAAGACTAAAGCTAATACTGAAAATTACCTTGACACATAGGAATAAAGTTCAAGTTATAAATCAGCTTGTTCTTCCTGTCCTAACTTATAGCTTTGAGTGGTCCCAAAAACATTGGCTGCGTCAGACAAGAAAAAAAAAGATGCTTCATGCTTATCAAATTATATATAGAAAAATAATATTTGGCAAGATTATATGCCCCTTGGTCTAAATGAGATAAGGGCTTCCTCAAAATTAATTATATGTCTGAAATTATGGAATTTACATATGCATTTGTTGACATCATCAGGTAAAAACGTGGTGAAAAATGTTCTTCATTGGATGACTGTTGCAGTAGCCATTACATACGGGTGATATCCTGCTAAGTATATTGTACATCCAACCAGACTAAAAAGCTTCAGGATTCTACCTTGTGTGGTATATGTCTGCCCTTAGCACAAGAGGGCATGCTAGTCTAAGATGGACATACAGAAGCACCAAAACTCACAAAACTTTCTTAGCACTAGTCCACATATGACATCCTGAGTAAAAGTTATTTTTATGAGCTTTAGCAACCTATTTAAGAGTCCTTCTTCATTTTGTCTGTTTCTCTAAATGTTACTTCATTCCACTGCATACCCTCTATTTTGAAACGTATTACTATTATTCCTTTAACCTCTTTCCATTTCCCATCTTATGTTGAAAAGGATCTTCATAAATAGTTCTCTAAAATGTATTTTTTTGGTGGTATTGCCATTGGAGTTGTTTTCCATTTCCTTTAAAACCTTTTTGTCATCAATGAATTGCTGAACCTTCCTTTAGCATTTTTCTGTATATATTCTAAGCTTTTCTGTTTGCACTGTTATTTTAACTTATTGGAAATCCAGTCTGCTATGGTGCTCTGTGATGCTTTTATCACATCTTTATTAGAATTATTGATAATCTGTTCCTTTTTTTTGTCTACTTCCAACAATAATACTTATTGCCTTAGTTGCCTTGTGTCTTTGTCTGTTCAATGTTTCCCATGAGATATTCTGCTTGTTCCAGTCATTTCCTTTGTTGCTCTTTACTTTTGTAGTGGTATGCTATTTGTTATTACTTTTGCTGTACACTGGTACATTCTATTTAGTTCTCTCATGGATTTCTGTGTTCATCTGTTTTATGAGATCCTAACATTTTGGGATTTATTCACACTTTGTGTTCTCTTTCTTTCATCTGTCTTAATATATCTATCTATTTATATTAACTCAAGCAGATCTTCCCTTAGACTACTCTCTGTCAACTAAGAGTGTTCTCTTTACTTTCTGCCAGTTTAGTTTCACCAAGTACTTTGACCCTATTCCTGAGTCAAGGTAGAATTATAGTTCAGAAATTAGTAATGTTTCAGTCTTGATGTTAGCCAAGGGTTCTCTTCTTAACACCCATAATGTGCCCAGAATTGTCTCCTTCTGTAACTCATAGGGGTTACATGTATTGGTAGTATACTTAAGTATGACTGTAAATTCAGATACAAATACATATGGCCATACCTCTACTCACCCCACTTCCAGCTTGAAACTTAGTGGAGATATTCACCCTAACCCTGACCCACACATCAACTACCCACCATGGTCAACCCATTACTTACCAATGCTCCCAACACAACTTTCCCATCAGGTTATGAATCTAACCTCATTCTTTTCAATATTAACGTCAGACGTATCTGCAACAAAATTCATATTATTCATGCATGTCTACATTTTTATAATACAGACATTCTAATTGCCACTGAAACCTGGCTAAAACAAGAAATAACTGCCAATGAAATTATTCCCCCAGGTTTTAACATACCCAGAATGGACAGAAAACTTACAAGAACAGCTGGTATTGGTATTCTTAATATAAAAAACTTAGAAATAACTCCAGTCCATCTACATATCCCACAATTTAATAACGCTGAACTTCTGATTGCCTACCACAAATTCAACCAAAAAAAATCTATATGTATTTCAGCAGTACATGTCCC
Organism: Protopterus annectens; assembly: GCF_019279795.1. Classification (NCBI taxonomy): domain Eukaryota; kingdom Metazoa; phylum Chordata; order Ceratodontiformes; family Protopteridae; genus Protopterus; species Protopterus annectens. The sequence goes on along the minus strand of NC_056732.1, from coordinate 1,833,104,818 downwards.
GCCAAGTAACAATATTACCACAACCAAAAATATGCTACACGGGATATCAGGCAACATCTCCCAGGAAACCGTCATTTTAGGTGATCTGAATATAGACTGGCAGTCCCTAAACAGCAGCAGCAACCACAAGGATTCTACTCACCTATTTGGCTTCACCCAGCTTATAAGATGAACTACCAGAATCAAAAAAGCACTAACAGGCAGTTCACACTGGACTGGATATTGACAAACCCCATAATATAAAATCTTCTGGCTGCTTACCAGATACTGTTAGTGACCACCTCCCACCGTATAAATCAGACAATGACATGGTTCACCCAATGGTTAAGGTGTTTACCTTACAGACACAAGGTGCAGGGTTTGATTTTTACATGGGGTAATTGGCTAGGCTTAAAAAGGCCCATAAGGGCAGTTAGCTTAGTACTAACCTATGAACATATAAAAAAGTATGCAATTTAACCAAATTTGACAGCCCTGTCCCAATGCAACTGGAATGTATTAAGAGTAATGTCCCTAGATGAAGCAGTTATTCACTTCAATTACACCTTCCTAAAAATACGAAATGATTTAGTACCAGTTAGGATAAAAAGGGTAAAAGTAACAGCACCAAATAACAAAGACTACATTGCCGCTTAGTTCAAACTCATTTTATCCAGCCAATTCTATCACTACTCAATGACCACTTCATTTCATTCCTCTAACTTCCATCTATAATTGAAAGCAAAACACTGTCTTTTAGTTTTCAGTCCGTTTCAACATCAACTATAAAAAATTACCAGTCAAATTAAAAGCAACATCCTCAGCTGCTGATAACCTTCCCACTGAGTTATTCACAGAAACCATAAGCCAAATTAGACTATTCTGAATCATAATAGACGAGAATCTCAAATTTGATCATCATGTACTGCATTCCATCACAAAAACTTACCAAAAACTCAGTTCCCACTGTAGGGCCAAACACTACCTGACAGCTCAACCAAGGTTTACCTTAGCATCAACATACCTCCTTTCTTCTCTATTATATGCTTCCCCTATTCTTACAAATACCAACACTTCATATAAAACTAAACTAGTCTCCTGCTACTATAAAATAGCTTAATTTGCAACCAACCGAACTTATAAACACATCACTACCCTGCATTAAAACAACTAAACTGGCTTGAACCCCCAAACCAGTTGAAATACTCAGTACTCACAACTAATCATTGCTCACAACCTGCTGTGCTCTCCAGTCAAATGCCCTGCATTACAAAATATTGTACTGTACTATTCATCCAATAGAGACTTTCACTCCATCAATAAACTCTTATTGTGTATCAGTATGACATTCAATACTGCTAGGGAATCTCTCTACTCCCATTATATGTCAAAACTCTGGAATGAAATCCCCACACAGTCAAAACAGATAGAAAACTGAAATATTTTCAAAACTTTGCTTAAACAACACCTAATACCAAAGATGCCTCTGTTCTTCCTGCTCACATGGCTAGTTTTACTCTGATTACTTTTTTCCAATTCTTACAGCCACTTTGCTTACCCAATCTTTTTGTACCTTATCACTCCTCCCCCTATGGCACGTATTTCCTAAACCCTTACTCTTCCTCTCACATCCCACCACTAACTAAAATTCCTCCTCTGTCCATTTATCTTCCTGCTCTTTTCCATAATTTCTCCTTTCATATCTCATCATCAATTTTTAACCTACATTACTAAATGTCTGCCTGTAAATTATTACTAACATCAAAAATTTCTCAGTTTGATCTTTTCCCCCACAGCCATCATGATATAAACACACTAACTGCTATGGTATATGTTAATTTCATTTTCTGTATTAAAATGCAATGTTCATGTTTGAAAAAAATATAAATGTGGAGCTTTTCTCCCCAGTCCTCTGCTGAAAATGGGTTTTATCCAGTAGGACTTTTCCCATCAACAAAGACAAATAATTAAATAAAATATTAAACCTGCTGCTTCTACCAATATTGGATATGTCTGAGTTATCTTTCTTTTACATTGCTCCTATTTCTACCTGCATCTCCGGCCATGATTGTATCACCCCCAGCAACAAGACGTGCAACTGTTTTGTTTTTGTTACAGGGCATGCTGGTTTAATTTCTACAAGTCTTTTGGGTTTCTTACCATGATGGGAAAGGACCCCATTCCTACATAAAAGTGTGACTAAAGTTCATGAAATTAGTATGATGTCAGCCAAAAATTTCTCTTTGTTGCACTGCAATGTGCCCAGAACTGACTCCTTCACTGTAATCACTGGGCATAGCAATTTCAATGATCAATGCTGCTTTTGTACTCTGGTTTAGTCCAATACCCCCAAAGATATGCCAGAGACAAACTGGCAGCTCTCCCATTTTACTGAAGGTAAGCGTGCAACATATATGTGCGTGTCTGTGCACCTTGTAATAGGTCTGGATTGGCAGGAGCAGTGTGTGTAAAAAAAATATTAAACTATTTAGCAATTTAAACGATTAAGTCTTTCATCTTTTTTCTTGGACTACTATATTGGTTTTTCTCACATTTTATTTTTGAACTATTGGTAATGGGTGATCCCATGTGATACAAACCTGATCATTCTCTATAATGCTTTGTGGTTTTTGTTTATAATGCTTCTCAGCTACTTTTATATTGTGCAGTAAACAGGCCATCTGCCATACATGTATCATATCCGGCCACAAGATGTACAACTGGTTCCATTTTTTTTTTTTTTTTACATAAAGTACAGTTTTGTACCTACCATAAATGTAGATGTTCGAGTGTAAACACTGCTGCAGTCATTACACTTGGGTTATCCTGCCATCAGGCGGTTCCCCAGTCGGCCTGAGTTCCAAAGTCTTGGTCCGGCGTCGGTTGCTGTCGCCTCCTCCCTGACGTCAGTGCGACAGGGGTATATAAGATGCAGCCAATGTCATTTTCTTCAGTTTTTCTAGCCCCAGATGTCAGGTGCCCCCAAATAGGTAGGCAATTCAAATTGCTAATAAAACATACATAAGAAAAGCAAACAACATCTTACAGTTACCAGCAAATACTCCCCATAGGTAGTAAGGGTAGAAGGCATAGGTACGTACCAGCAAGTAAGAGGGGAGGGAGGGAGGGTAACCTGGACTGCAGCAGTGTTTACACTCAAACATCTACATTTATGGTAGGTATATAACTGTACTATGTTCATCGTGTTACACTGCTGCAGTCATTACACTTGGGTGGAATCCCAAAGCCGAGGTAGGGAGGCTGGTTCTATAAGGCATTAGGGGTGGCTATAAGGCCCTGCAGCACAGCAGTGGTGAAGCCAGCTCTGGATTTGGAGTATAAAGGGAAATGGTAATGCTTGGTGAAGGTAATGCTTGGTGAAGGGATGCACAGAACTCCATGTTGCTGCTTCTAAAATATCCTTGGTAGGTACTCCTCTGAGGTAGGCAGTTGAAGTGGCTGTTGCCCTGGTGGAGTGAGATCTAATGCTGCTAGGTACAGGTTTCCCATGGTGAGTATAGCAGAAATGTATACAATGTCATATCCATTTTGAGATAGTCTGTTTTGAAATGGCTTTTCCCTGTGCTCCTGCAGCATATGCTACCAATAATTGCTCAGATTTTCTGAAAGCTTTGGTTTTATCCAAGTAGAAGCGTAACTGCCTGTGAATGTCCAAATAATGTAGTAGTCTATCCCCTTTGTTCTGCGGTTTTGGATAGAAAGTTGTCAAATGAATAGTTTGGTTTAGAGCCATACTTGATACCACCTTTAGCATAAACGTAGGGTTAGTTCTTAAAGGCACCGTGTCCTGGTGGAAAATGAGGAAAGGTTCCACTGCCATTAGTGCCTGTAATTCTGAAACTCTTCGTGCTGATGTTATTGCCAGTAGCAGAGCAGTTTTCCAAGAGATGTATTTTAATTATGCTGTGTTAGCTGGCTCAAAAGGAGGTAAAGTTAATTTTTCCAAAACAAAATTGAGGTCCCAAGTTGGGGTATGTGCTCTATGGGGCAGTCATGTTTTTAGCCCCTCTGAGGTACTGTTTGAGCAAAGGATGAGAAGAAATTGGTGGATCCGTGTTGTAATGAGCAGAAATGGCTGAGGCGTGGATCTTGATGGATGAAAAGGAGAGGCCCTTGTCCAGCATCTCAGTTAAATATTGAAGTATCTGAGGAATGTTTGGGACAAGAGGGTCAAGGCTGTGCGCCTGGTTCCAGGCACAGAATCTCTTCCATTTATCCAAGTAGGCTTTCCTGGTGCTAGGCCTTCTGGCCTCCAGAATGACATCCATAACAGCTTTGGAGAGAGGCATTGCTTGCTTAATTAAGGAATTTTCCATGCAGCTAGGTTTAAGGTTTTTAGCTGGCTGTGAAGTATCTGATTGTTGTACTGTGTCAGCAAATGTGGGATTTGAGGCAAAATCCAGGGTGGTTCTTGTGCTAAGTTCTTTAAGATTGGGTACCAGTGCTGGCGTGGCTAGTCTGGTGCAATCAGGATCACCTTTGGCTCTTCTTGCCTGGCTTTTATGAGTACCTTTGGAAGGAGGGGGTAGTTGTGAGGAATCAACAAGATTATTTGGAGGGTAAAAGTTATTGGCGTTCAGTTGTCTAGCAAGAGATTGAATGGTTTCAATAAAAAAGGTGTTAAAGGCGTTTGCAGTATGGTTAGGGGTATCTGGGTCTGCGTTTATTGGAGAGGGAGTTTTAGCTGTACCAGGTGAAAGGAGTTTGTTGATTGAAGACCAGAATTGTTTGGGTTTATATAAATGGGTTTCTTGAAGTTCACAGTAGTAGTTTTTTTTGTCAGAGATTACAGCTTTTTTGTAAGATTTCTAAGTTGGCAAAAATGAAGAAAATCAGAGCTGATTCTATGGTGTCTCCATTTGGCCCAAATTTTATTTTTACTATGAATTAATTTCTTTGTTTCCTTTGACAGCCATGGGGCTATATTAGACTTCATTCTAATAGAGCGTTCAGGGGCATGTTTATCCAAAATGGAAAGGAAGGTCGAGTTAAAGAATGATACTGCTTCATTAAGAGGAAGTGATTTCAAGAGGTTCCAGTTGCATGTTTTGAGATCATTTTGAAATAAGTGAGCCCGCAGGGCGAACGGAGCGGGATACACAGAATCCAGAGAGGAAGGAAAAAGTAACAGAGAAAGCTAGCAAATAGAAGGTTTGAGATAGGAAGCATAAGGAGGAGTGGGTCACAGAGCACTACAGAGATGGAAAGGAATAGGAGTGAGAAGGTGAAGGTAGGAAGAATATGGAAGGGAATAATCCAGTACTGTAAGTCTAGATGTGGACAGAGTGACACCTAGAGGACAAAGAGTCGAGGTACAGAGAAGAGTCCCAAGGTTCTGGGGCAGGAAAAAAAAAAACAACATACACTACTGGGAGGGGGAGTATAGGCTAAGTAAAACACTAGGGTAAGGGAGAGGAAGATTAAACAGAGTAAGGGGTGGGGGGGCTGCTGCTGGCAAGCTTAGCTGGGAGCAAACAGAAACTGCACCGGATAAAAATGGTCATGGACTACAATCAAATTAAGTAGACATACTCTCTTAAAACTTGAGGTAGTGGGTTTGTAGAAGAGTACAGGGGTCCAGAGCTTTCAAGGGTAGTAGGCAGAAAGTACCCTCGTAGAGTAGAGAAGAGTTCAGCCCAGGCAAACAGACACTGGGTAAGGCAGGAGAATTAGCTGGAACAGGAGAAAAAAAGAGGGAGATAATACAATAAAAGTAAGTAAAAATGCAGTATTGTCAAAATAAAGCTGTAACCAAATACACAGATACAGTAATCAAATCCACTGCTCCATCATATAACACATTACAACAGTGTAAGTCAGGCAAGAAAATAAGCAATTAGGCAAAGCACATTACATAGATACTCAGTTGAGGATTATATCAGTTAAATCATGTGCATATCCAAAATAGGAGAGTTGCAGCAGTTTGGTTAAAACACAAGGTATAGTTTACAGTCTATATATATTCTATACAGTTTAATTGAAGCACAAGGTGTTCCATCTAAAGGCAAAGGGAAAACCTAATACCAAAGATGCCTCTGTTCTTCCTGCTCACATGGCTAGTTTTACTCTGATTACTTTTTTCAATTCTTACAGCCACTTTGATTACCCAATCTTTTTGTACCTTATCACTCCTCCCCCTATGGCACGTATTTCCTAAATCCTTACTCTTCCTCTCACATCCCACCACTAACTAAAATTCCTCCTCTGTCCATTTATCTTTCTGCTCTTTTCCATAATTTCTCCTTTCATATCTCATCATCAATTTTTAACCTACATTACTAATTGTCTGCCTGTAAATTATTACTAACATCAAAAATCTCTCAGTTTGATCTTTTCCCCCACAGCCATCATGATATAAACACACTAACTGCTATGGTATATGTTAATTTAATTTTCTGTATTAAAATGCAATGTTCATGTTTGAAAAAAATATAAATGTGGAGCTTTTCTCCCCAGTCCTCTGCTGAAAATGGGTTTTATCCAGTAGGACTTTTCCCATCAACAAAGACAAATAATTAAATAAAATATTAAACCTGCTGCTTCTACCAATATTGGATATGTCTGAGTTATCTTTCTTTTACATTGCTCCTATTTCTACCTGCATCTCCGGCCATGATTGTATCACCCCCAGCAACAAGACTTGCAACTGTTTTGTTTTTGTTACAGGGCATGCTGGTTTAATTTCTACAAGTCTTTTGGGTTTCTTACCATGATGGGAAAGGACCCCATTCCTACATAAAAGTGTGACTAAAGTTCATGAAATTAGTATGATGTCAGCCAAAAATTTCTCTTTGTTGCACTGCAATGTGCCCAGAACTGACTCCTTCACTGTAATCACTGGGCATAGCAATTTCAATGATCAATGCTGCCTTTGTACTCTGGTTTAGTCCAATACCCCCAAAGACATGCCAGAGACAAACTGGCAGTTCTCCCATTTTACTGAAGGTAAGCGTGCAACATATATGTGCATGTCTGTGCACCTTGTAATAGGTCTGGATTGGCAGGAGCAGTGTGTGTGTGTAAAAAAAAATATTAAACTATTTAGCAATTTAAACGATTAAGTCTTTCATCTTTTTTTTTGCACTACTATATTGGTTTTTCTCACATTTTATTTTTGAACTATTGGTAATGGGTGATCCCATGTGATACAAACCTGATCATTCTCTATAATGCTTTGTGTTTTTTTTTTTATAATGCTTCTCAGCTACTTTTATATTGTGCAGTAAACAGGCCATCTGCCATACATGTATCATACCCGGCCACAAGATGTACAACTGGTTCCATTTTTTTTTTTTTTTTTTTTTTACATAAAGTACAGTTTTGTACCTACCATAAATGTAGATGTTCGAGTGTAAACACTGCTGCAGTCATTACACTTGGGTTATCCTGCCATCAGGCAGTTCCCCAGTCGGCCTGAGTTCCAAAGTCTTGGTCCGGCGTCGGTTGCTGTCGCCTCCTCCCCGACGTCAGTGCGACAGGGGTATATAAGATGCAGCCAATGTCATTTTCTTCAGTTTTTCTAGCCCCAGATGTCAGGTGCCCCCAAATAGGTAGGCAATTCAAATTGCTAATAAAACATACATAAGAAAAGCAAACTTTTAGTTATGTACTTACCATAACTTTAGATGTATGGGATCCATCTCGCCTACATTCTGTACAGATGGGTTCGGAGCTGATCCTCGGCTCTGACTCGGCACGCTATACTATAGAATGAAGTCTCTTATTGGCTGAGCCACCTCATATCCCAGGATGCCCCACTACTGCTTCCCCAGATCTTGTTTGTCCGCACTCATGCACACACACACACACACATAGACTGTTGTTATAAGATTGACAGATGTTTTAAGAGAGGAAAACAGTTGTATACGGACCGTCCGGTCTCTTCTGACCTCCAAGGCAGGGGGAAGGAGGGTGGGTTATTAGGAATGTAGGCGAGATGGATCCCATACATCTAAAGTTATGGTAAGTACATAACTAAAAGATGTAATGTGATCCTATCTCGCCTACATTCTGTACAGATGGGACAGCGTCCCTAGCACCTAATTCCTGGGTGGCTCACTGGAAAACAGTCCGGAGAACCGTGGAACCGAAGGAAGCTCAACCCCTAGATGCCACATCCAATTTGTAGTGAGAAATAAAGGTGTGTAGTGAAGACCACGTAGCAGCTGCACAGATGTCATTAATAGAGAGCTTGGAATGAAAGGCTGCCGAAGTGGCCATAGCCCTGGTAGAATGAGCTTTCACAGGAATTGTAAGCTCTTTATTTGAAATGCGATAAATATGACTGATACAGTCTCTGATCCACTTGCCAATAGTGACTTTCGTGATGGCTTTGCTCAATTTATTGTCTGAAAAAGACACAAACAGTTGATCCGATTTTCGTGCTTGGTGTGTCCTATCCAAATAGAAACGTAGTTGTCTGTGCACATCTAAGGTGTGAAATGTATACTCAGCTCTGTTTGTATACTTAGGGAAGAAAACCGGTAATTCCAGTGATTGTTGCAAACAAAAATTAGAACAAACCTTTGGTATAAAGGATGGGTTTGGTCTAAGAGAAACTCTATCCTTATGAAATATCAGGTATGGTGGATTGACACATAAGGCTTGAAGTTCTGAAACTCGCCTGGCTGATGTGATAGCAACTAGAAGGGCAGTCTTCCAAGAAAGAAATTTCAAGTCACAGGTTGCTGCCGGCTCAAAGGGGGGTGCGGTTAATGCGCCTAACACCACGTTAAGGTCCCACGGTGGTGCAGGATGCGATATAGGGGGCCTAAGAAGCCAAGCTCCTTTAAAAAAAGCTTTGCACAACTTATTGCTCATTAAAGGTGGTTCTATGTTCTCATGAAAATTGGAAATAGCCGCCAATTGAACTTTAATGGTAGACACCGAACAACCCTGGTTGAACAGGGAAGTTAAAAACTTCAGAACCTCCGACACAGAAGCTGTCATAGGGTCTAATCCTCGGAGTTGGGCCCAAATGGCAAACCTCTTCCATTTACTGCTATACATCTTTTTAGTAGAAGTCTTGTGGGCCGAGGACAAAATATGCACGACCTCCGGGTCGAGAGAATGGCTTCTAACTATGGTCGGAAGAGGAGTAGCCAAGCTGCTAGCTTCAATGAATGGAGGGACTGATGGAGCTGTCCTGACTGATGCGTCAGGAGGTCCGGAACTTGGTCCAGGAACCAGGGACCGTCCAATGGATACTTGCAAAGAAAGGGGAACCACACTTGACGAGGCCAGTATGGGGCGATTAGAATCATCTTGCTTCCCAAGCGAATCGCCTTTTGCATCACTTTGGGGAGAAGGGGAACTGGTGGGAAGGTGTATAGCAGACCGGTTGGCCAAGTTTGGACTAGAGCATCCCTGGGGGTCTCCCCCGGAACTGGAATGAGAGAGAAGAACTGCTGGCATTTTGTGTTGAGGGGAGTTGCGAAAAGATCGCAACACGGAACTCCCCATCTCGTGAAAATCTGTTACCACTTTGTGATTCAAGGACCATTCGTGAGGGGAGAGAATAGTTCTGCTCAGTCTGTCGGCTATCACATTGGATGTCCCCGGAATGTGTGTTGCCACTAGAAAGCGTTTGGTAGCAATCGCCCAATCCCATACCTTCATGGCCTCTCTGCAAAGGGGATAAGACTTGGTCCCTCCTTGCTTGTTCAAGTACCAGACTACCGACATGTTGTCGGACTGAATGGCAATCGTCCCCTGGGGGAGGTGATCGTGCAGTGCTTGCAACGTTGGAAGCACCGCCCTCATTTCCAGGATATTGATATGGAGAAGATTCTCATCGGAGTGCCACGTGCCTTGGACCGACCTGTCCAGATAATGTCCCCCCCACCCTGTCTGGGAGGCGTCCGTAGTCAACGTGGCCGAGGGGGATGGGGGAACGAAGGGTCGCCCCTGATCCAGGTTGGAGGAAAGAAGCCACCAACGAAGATCCTGTTTGCAAGTCTCTGTGACCAATATGTGGTGACTGAGGGGGAGGTCTTGATAAGACCACTGGACTAAGAGGAGCCACTGGAGTATCCTCATATGTAACCTTGCCAAGGGGACGAGAAGAATGGTGGCTGACATGGAACCCAACAGCTGTAGGACCATTCTCGCTGGAGCGCGACATCTGAGGAATGCTGAACCTGAGACTGCAATGTTGCTATCCTTTCCGCAGGAAGATAGACTCGCATCTGCCTTGAGTCTATTTCTGCACCAATAAACAGAATATGCTGTGATGGCAGCAATACGGATTTTGTCCAATTGAAGGTGATTCCTAAGGAGCTGCCTAGGGAGATAGTGGCTGCTAGAGTTTTTAAGAGTAGATGCCTTGAGGTGGCAGTTAGGAGCCAGTCATCTGGATATGGAAACACCTGGAATCCTAGACTTCTCAGGTGAGCAGTCACGACTGCCAGACATTTGGTGAACACCCTGGGGGCTGTGGTGAGACCAAAGGGCAGTGCACGGAACTGGAAATGAATGTCCCCTAGGCTGAAGCGCAAGTGTCTCCTCGACGCCTGATTTACCAGAATGTGATAATAGGCGTCTTTGAGATCTATGGAGCACATCCAAACACCCTTCTCCAAAAGCGGGAGAATGGTTTGCAAGGTGACCATCTGGAATTTGGACTTTTTCACTGATCGGTTTAACTTGCTGAGATCCAAAATGGGCCTCAAGTCCCCGGTCTTTTTTGGTACCAAAAAGAATCTCGAGTAAGTCCCTGATCCGGCCTGATCTGCGGGGACAGGTTGGATGACTCCTTTTTGAAGCAGCTTTGAAATTTCGATGGCTGCCATATCCCGTTGACTGGCTGGTGGGTCCGGGATTCTTTGGGATGGTGAGGGGGGTTGAGAGAAGGGAATGGTGTAACCTCCGGCGATGATTCGGAGCACCCATTGGTCCTGAGTGATACTCTCCCAGGCCTTTAGATGCCTCGAAAAATGACCCCCGACTGGCTCCGGAGCTGCACAGTCGGGAACTCCTTCAGGGATGCTGGAAGGAGGAAGAGCCACAAAAGGACTCGTGGTCTCCAGTGTTGCGGGGGCCTCCACCACCTCTGGGATGGCATCTCCCTGAAAAATTTCCCCTTCCTCTGCCTCTAGACGGGGAATTGCTCTGCTGCGATGAGTAAGGCTTTTGAGATTTACGGAACCACATTTTCCCTCCTCTTCGAGCCTTGGGATAAGGTCTGAAGGGAGTGGAAAACCGGGCCCCTACGGCAGTTAAAAGTCTTACCCTCCTGCTCGCAGCGAGTCAAAGTGTCCTTTACCTTGGGTCCAAACAAAGAGGACCCATCAAAGGGGGCGTCGGCAAAGGAAGACTTAAAGGCCTCCGCAAAGTGACACAGGCGTAGCCAGGCTTGTCTCCGTTGAGCAACACCTGTGCCCGCCGCTCTGCTCACTCCTTCGGCTGCATACGAAATGAGCCTCATGGACGAGTTGGATAGGGAGGACAGGGTAGCCAACTGGGAGTTAACCGTCTGGGCTAACTGCTCAGGTAAGTTACCAGAGAGGGTATCCGAAAGCTCCTTGACCAGATCCCTCTGCAGTCTCGTAAAATGCGTCAGGTAGTTCAGAGACCTTAATGTAAAGGTTGCTGAAGCAAGGGTGTGCTTCCCGTACCGATCCATGCTCCTAGACTCCTTATTAGGAGGATGGATGGACGTTGAAGCCTCTGCCACATCTTGTTGGGTAGCAGATGCCACCACCAAGGCATCTACAGCCACGCCTTTGGTAAGGAAGTCCTTATATGGGGGTGTCAAAAGAAATTTATTGGGGCGAGCTGGCACCAGTTCAACAGAGTCCGGATGTTCCCACGCCCTTCGAGAGATCAAATCCAGGAGCTCATCGAAGGGCGGAGATACCCAGGAGGCAGAGGGCTGAGCCCCGAAGGCCTTGAGGAACACCGAATCCTCAGCAGAAGATGGTTTGGACTGCCAGTCGCCTCGTTGCTTAAGGATTTCCAAGATGTCCGCAAAGGATACATCATCCGAGGATGACTTGGGGGACCCCTCCGCATCATCGAGGTCGGTATCCGAGGTGAGAGACTCATCAGGGGAGTCGACGTGCTTCCTCTTGCACTGTTTTTTCCTCGGGGGTTCCTCCGAAGACGCTTCGGAGGGACCTCCAGGAAGAAGGGAACCCCCGATGGGGGTAACCTCAGGCTCCAGGGCTCCGCTGTCATGAGACAGGGGGATTACAAAGGAACCAGTCTCCGTGCCAAGGGAAGGTGGTGGTGAGATGGTAGAAGTGGCCAGAGAGGATTTGGCCAAGGCACTCCTCATGGCCCTGAAGGCGGGACCCCCAGAGTCCTGGGAAGGTTCAACCCCCAAGGCCACAACAGTAGTCGGAACTCCCGCTGCCGACGCCCCGAGAGGGAGGCTCGGAACCGAAAGAATCGGTCCCGAAGCATCCCCCCCGGGACCGACAGAAGAGGTCCGCGTACCGAACACAGACCTGAAGGGCGGGGTTGGAGTTAGGGTCGGAGCCGACCCGACAACTTCCACCGGCTCCACCAACACCCGACTCCAACGGCGCCGAAGCTGTTGGAGGAGGAACCGAGATGGCAGGGTGGGAAATCGGCTCCGGAGCCGACTGGGCTGGAGCCGAGACCAACTTTTGAAAGACCGGAGACTGAAAAAGCCTTTGAAGCACCCTGTCTACATCCGAATCGGACATCCTCGATGACTGAGAAGAGACCGACCGGGTCCGAGTCGACTTCTCTGCTGGCTCCAAAAGACTGGAGGACCGGCTCCGAATGGTTTCGAGAAGTATCGGCGCAGAGGGAGATTCCACCACTACAGCAATTTCCCTCGGAGCCGATGTGGATTTCGGCACCGAAGGGGAAGAGTCTGAGCGGGCAACCTTCATCTGCTCCGAAGGCAGTGGAGCCGATGGAGGTGACTCGCCTCTCGACGCTCCAGCTCTCGGCTCCAAAGCCAGAGGAGTCGAGGCTGGAGACATCGAGGCAGACCGTTCCACCCTCGGCTCCGAAGTCCGTGGAGCCGACGGAGAAGCCTGCCTTGACTTTTTTGCTGCCGGATCCGACGGGCTGGTTGGAGCCGAAGATTTTTTCTTCCTCGACGGGGAAGAAGAAGAAGATAGGGCTTCCTCAAAGGAAGGGGTAATAAGCCCTTTCAAAATCAACGTATTTTTCCTCTCTTGGAGCACGCGAGAGGAAAAAGCTTGGCAAACGCTACAGGATTCCTGTAGGTGCTTCGGTCCCAAACAGTATACACACAACAAATGGTCATCCGTAATGGACATTTTGTAGCTGCATTTTGAACATTTCTTGAATCCTGATGGCCTATGTTCTTTAGACATGACTACCTACTTCAGTTAAACTTTAAAAGGAAACTTCAGAGAAAAATAATACGTAGACTAGGGCAAGGTCCCTCTAAGTCAAACGGGATCACTTGCCACCAAGAAAAAAATACAATTTACCACAAAAAATTCCTAAACTGCACAATCACACAAAGTGTAGCTGTTAAACAGCTCTAACTAAGGCGTGTGGGCTAGGCAAAGGCCACTCTAATTTAAACAGGAACCTTTACCATCGAATAAAACACAATTTCACCACAAACTTTGAAAAAAATCAGTCACACAACAATAAGTAGCTGTTAAAACAGCTTTTGGGTAAGTTTAGTGAAAATTCTGACAGAAAATATAATCACTAAGAGGCACTTAGCTCAGCCAAGTCCAAGACCACGTCTATGCTGTAGAAGCGACAAACGAGATCTGGAGAAGCAGTAGTGGGGCATCCTGGGATATGAGGTGGCTCAGCCAATAAGAGACTTCGTTCTATAGTATAGCGTGCAGAGTCGGAGCCGAGGATCGGCTCCGAACCCATCTGTACAGAATGTAGGCGAGATAGGATCACATTACATCAACAACTTACAGTTACCAGCAAATACTCCCCATAGGTAGTAAGGGTAGAAGGCATAGGTACGTACCAGCAAGTAAGAGGGGAGGGAGGGAGGGTAACCTGGACTGCAGCAGTGTTTACCCTCAAACATCTACATTTATGGTAGGTACATAACTGTACTATGTTCATCATGTTACACTGCTGCAGTCATTACACTTGGGTGGAATCCCAAAGCCGAGGTAGGGAGGCTGGTTCTATAAGGCATTAGGGGTGGCTATAAGGCCCTGCAGCACAGCAGTGGTGAAGCCAGCTCTGGATTTGGAGTATAAAGGGAAATGGTAATGCTTGGTGAAGGGATTCACAGAACTCCATGTTGCTGCTTCCAAAATATCCTTGGTAGGTACTCCTCTGAGGTAGGCAGTTGAAGTGGCTGTTGCCCTGGTGGAGTGAGATCTAATGCTGCTAGGTACAGGTTTCCCATGGTGAGTATAGCAGAAATGTATACAATGTCATATCCATTTTGAGATAGTCTGTTTTGAAATGGCTTTTCCCTGTGCTCCTGCAGCATATGCTACCAATAATTGCTCAGATTTTCTGAAAGCTTTGGTTTTATCCAAGTAGAAGCGTAACTGCCTGTGAATGTCCAAATAATGTAGTAGTCTCTCCCCTTTGTTCTGCGGTTTTGGATAGAAAGTTGGCAAATGAATAGTTTGGTTTAGAGCCACACTTGATACCAACTTTGGCATAAACATAGGGTTAGTTCTTAAAGGCACCCTGTCCTGGTGGAAAATGAGGAAAGGTTCCACTGCCATTAGTGCCTGTAATTCTGAAACTCTTCGTGCTGACGTTATTGCCAGTAGCAGAGCAGTTTTCCAAGAGATGTATTTTAATTATGCTGTGTTAGCTGGCTCAAAAGGAGGTAAAGTTAATTTTTCCAAAACAAAATTGAGGTCCCAAGTTGGGGTATGTGCTCTATGGGGCGGTCTTATGTTTTTAGCCCCTCTGAGGTACTGTTTGAGCAAAGGATGAGAAGAAATTGGTGGATCCGTGTTGTAATGAGCAGAAATGGCTGAGGCATGGATCTTGATGGATGAAAAGGAGAGGCCATTGTCCAGCATCTCAGTTAAATATTGAAGTATCTGAGGAATGTTTGGGACAAGAGGGTCAAGGCTGTGCGCATGGTTCCAGGCACAGAATCTCTTCCATTTATCCGAGTAGGCTTTCCTGGTGCTAGGCCTTCTGGCCTCCAGAATGACATCCATAACAGCTTTGGAGAGAGGCATTGCTTGCTTGATTAAGGAATTTTCCATGCAGCTAGGTTTAAGGTCTTTAGCTGGCTGTGAAGTATCTGATTGTTGTGCTGTGTCAGCAAATGTGGGATTTGAGGCAAAATCCAGGGTGGTTCTTGTGCTAAGTTCTTTAAGATTGGGTACCAGTGCTGGCATGGCCAGTCTGGTGCAATCAGGATCACCTTTGGCTCTTCTTGCCTGGCTTTTATGAGTACCTTTGGCAGGAGAGGTAGTGGTGGAAAAGCGTATACTTGTAGGTTCTCCCAGCTGAATGAGAGGGCATCCACTTTCCATGCTTGTGGATGGTAACTCCTTGTGCAGAATTTCTGTAGCTGGCAGTTCATTGGGGATGCAAACAGATCTATGTCCGGGCTCCACCATTTTTGTGTTATCATTCTGAATATTTGTGGATTCAATTCCCATTCGTGAGGATCCATGATGTTTCTGCTTAGGTCGTCTGCCAGTGTGTTTTTCTCTCCTGGCAGGAATTGTGCTTGCAGATGAACTTGGTAGTCTAGAGCGGTGTTCCACAAGGTCATAGCTTGTCTGCAGAGGGGGTAGGAGTGTGTGCCCCCTTGCTTGTTTATGTACCACATAACTGTGGTGTTGTCTGTCTTTAGTAGTAGTTGTCCTGGATGCAGCAGGTCCTTGAAAGCTATAAGTGCATTTTGTACAGCTAGCATATCTTTTTGATTGATGTGAAGATGCCTTTGCTTTGCGGGCCACTCGCCCTGAATACATTTTCCTGCCATGTGTGCTCCCCAGGCGTAATCCGATGCATCTGTTGTCAGTGTTTGCCTGGCTGTGGGTTGAGTAAAAGGCTGTCCCTTGTTGAGGTGACAAGCTTGAGCCCACCATAGAAACTCCTGTTGAAGGCAAGGAATTAGTGGTATAAATGTTTCCAAACTTTGACAGTGTTGAGACCATACACTCTTTAGGTACCATTGTAGTTTCCTCATATGCAGTCTGGCATATGGAATTAGTAGTATGCAAGATGCCATGTAGCCCAAGGCCTGCAAAATTTTTCTTGCAGGGAGTTGGGTCTTTGTTGTCTGGTGTGAGATAAGCCATCTGGGCCGTTGTGTTCAAGCTGGCACCCAGGAATATTATCTGTTGTGAGGGCACTAGTTTTGATTTTTTTTCGTTTACTGTGTACCCCAGGCAACTTAATTTTTTTACCAACGCCAGATGCTTTAGAAGAATGCCCTTGCTGTCTGCATGAATCAGGCAGTCATCCAGGTATGAATAAATTTGAATTCCTTTTTGCTTTCAAAATGCAATTACTGGTGCCAGACACTTTGTGAAGACCCAGGGCGCAGTAAATAAGCCAAAGGGCAGTGCAAAGAATTGATAGTGCATTGAACCAGCTAGAAATCTGAGGTATCTTCTGCAGTTTTGTATGATAGGGACATGCAGGTATGCCTCCTTGAGGTCCAAAGTCACGAGCCAAGCTTACTTGCCCAGCATGGGAAGAAGCTGCTGTAGTGTCAACATTTTGAATTTCGGAACATCCAGGTAAGTGTTTAGAGAAGAAAGATCCAGAATGGGTCTCCAGGCTTTGTCCTTTCTGGGAACCAGAAAGAGTCTTGAATAAAATGCTTGTCCTTGCTCCTGTGGAGGTACCTTTTGAATAGCTCTCATGTCCATGAGTGCTGTAATTTGTTTTTGAGCCTCTGCCCATTGATTTGGTGGCAGATTTGTTATTCCTTTTAACCTTGGCAACGTGTGAAAGTGGAACCTGTAACCTTGAGATACAATGTTGAGAACCCATTTGTCTTTGGTGATGCAATGCCAATTGTGTTAGAAAAGTGCCAGTTTTCCTCCTAAGGGGGCTGCCAAAAGAGAGCTGTTTGGCAGCTGTAGTGGGAAGTCATTGAGGCTGCTTTTTATATGGTTGTGGCCTGTCTTCCCCTTCTTTCTGGCCTGGTGTACCCCACTGTCGAGGCCTGTAAGGACCTTGTCCTTGACCTCTACCTCTTGGATATCTGTATCTGCCTCTGAGGTCTGTCTGACTGGAAAGGACCAATTCTTTGTTGGCCAATTTCTGCTAAAACAAGGAGGCTGAACCTGTAAGAAATCCTTCACTGTTTGCATAGATTTTGCCTTATCCTCCATCTTCTTTAATAACTCCTCTGCCTTAACTCCAAACAACACATCCCACTGCAAAGGTGCATCCAATAATTTTGCCTTAACATGGTCTGGTAACGTATGTTCTTTTAACCAAGCATGCCTTCTAATGGCAGAGCCTGTAACTGCTGCTCTACAGGAGGCCTCTAAGGAATCAAATCCACATTGCAAAGTATGTTTTCCCACTTGTTCAGCTGCATGCAATAAATCCTGCATTTCTTTAAAAGTAGAAGGATCTGAATCTGGAAGCATCTTTTGTTTCAACTGAGACATCAAAAATTGCTGATATTTTAGCATGTGAAACTGGCAATTTAAGGCTCTCATTAGTAAAGTTGCAGACGTATATACTTTCTTTCCCCATCTGTCTGATGCTCTGGAATCTCTGTCAGAGGGAACTGGGTTTTTTGCTGATGAGGCCTTAATCCCTTTGGGTCCCTGAGAAATAGTTTTAGGGTCAGCAACAGGGCTTTTATACAGAAATTTGTGAGAGTCAGGGACTCTGTAATATCTATCAGTTTTAACTGGGGCTGGAAGTAAGGAGTCAGGATTTAAGCTGGATCCAGTGTACACATCATCCACAATATCTAACACTGGCGGAATAGCAAGGGGTCTGTGCTGAGGCAATAAAAGGAAGTCTCTGAGTCTTTTCTTGGATTCTGAGTAATCCTGGCCTTCCCAATGGAAATGCTCCCTCATGGTATGTAAGGTCTCCCCAAAGGAGTAGTCTTCAGGTGGAGAGGCTGATGGAATTGATTCCTCAGCATCAGAATCCTCATAAGGGGGTAAGGAATATCCTAGGTCTGAGGATGAATCTGAAGAAATGGACACCTGGTCGGAAGATTCATAGTCTGCATCCTGTCTGGGCCTTTTGTCAGGAGGGGGAAGGGACCCCCTGATCAGGGTGATTAGATCTTCGGCCATTCTGAGCATTTGTTTCTTAGGCATGGAAGCCTGTCCTGGGGAATGCTGTATCTGTTTCTTTGTTTTTAAGGGGGCCTTAGACTTAGCAGAGGGTTTAATGGTTAACTGGGTAGGTCTGAAGACACCATCTGAGGCTGTGGATTGCTCAGCTACTTCAGTTCCCTCAGAAGGGTTAGTTTTGGTAGGCTGAAAACAAAAAGCGTCCGAAGGCCCAGCCAGCTCCACGTGGGAGTCGGAGGTGGTCTGTGGAAGCGGTCATCACGGGCTGTGTAGGCACCTCGCTGAAAACCAGCGACCGGCCTAGAAGAGGCCTCGTCGTCAGTTTTGGGCCTCGGATGCCTGTCCTTGTCTTTGCACTTTTTATGTAATCCAGTCGTCGGAAGTTCCGATGGCATGGTGTAATTGAATTTTCTGCCAAAATAATGTTGGGCAAAATCAAACAGACGTTTAATAGTGCGCTTGTTAAACATAGCACAAAACCGACAACCAGTGACATCGTGGTCTGGGCCTAGGCATGGAATAAAATAGGAGTGGAAATCCTTATTAGGTATTTGCTTCCCACAAGAAATACAATTATTAACTTTTACTGACATCGGTCTGAGGCAAGAAAACGTTTCCCCAACGGGGTACTTAGCTTTGTAGAAGACTTCGGTTCTGGATTCAGAATGAAAATCTCAGGAGTCGGCCGACTGGCACTTGCGAACTGCTTCTGCTTTGGGCACCGCGCAGCAAAAAAGACTGAAGAAAATGGCATCGGCTGCATCTTATATACCCCTGTCGCACTGACGTCAGGGAGGAGGAGACATCAACCGGCACTTGACCAAGACTTTGGAACTCAGGCTGACTGGGGAACCGCCTGACGGCAGGATAACCCAAGTGTAATGACTGCAGCAGTGTAACACGATGAACATCCTAGTTTTGTCTGTTTCTCCCACATGCTCAATGGACTTTGTAAACCAGTGTGTACATAGTCCACTATCCTGGGTCACCATTATTAACCTTTCATCTTTTGGTTTCAATGTACCTCTCCTTTACCATTCCTGCACCAGAATCATGGTCAACGTGAGGTTTTTCCAGGAGATCTCTGTAGTTGCTACTATATTTATAAATTTTCAACATTTCTTACCTTCCTCAAGTGATCACTATGATTAGCTCTGATGAGGTCAGCGAGTATGTGTGCATACTGCACAGCTTTAAATGCAATCAGTTTCAAGGAGGCCCATACCTCTTTCAGTATTTGAAATATATAACCTGGGTATGCACTGATTTTCATATCTCATTTGACAAACATGAAACATTTTTTCTTGACTGTTGTCCAACTAATCCAATAATTTTTGGGGCCAGTCTATCATCTCAAAACTGTAAGTTATAAAAGGAACAGCAAATTGATTTACAGCTTAGTCTTTATTTCTTTATTCTTAGATGTCAAGGGTGTTTTCAGTTTTAGTTTTTGCATTTTGAAGTGTCCCTTATTGAGCTTTATTCACATTTGTTAACATTTTATTGCTGATATTTCATCTATTCCCAAATCTTTATACACTCCTTCCTACTCCTATTGGAATGGTCTGGGTATCTACCTTCCAAGTTACTATCATTTCTGCCTACAAATCCTGGTATTTTATGACTTTTGTCTCTCTGTACAGAAGACACTGTAATCACTGGGCAAAGCAATTTCAACAATCAATGCTAGTTTTCTCTCTTTTCATGGCCTACTATATCTGTTTTTCTTACTGTGGGTAGTGATGCCATCTGATACAAAGCTCATTATTCTCTATAATGCCTTGTGGCTCATGGATATGGGTGATGTCATGTGATACAAAGTTCATTATTCTCTATAATGCCTTGTGGCTCATGGATGATGTCATGTGATACAAAGCTCATTATTCTCTATAATGCCTTGTGGCTCATGGATGATGTCATCTGATACAAAGCTCATTATTCTCTATAATGCTTTGTGGTTCATGCTTCCAATGCTTCTCAGCTACTTCCAGAGCTCCCTTCCATACGTATCTCACCAGACACCTGCAGCAATTGGAGACCTCAGAGGTTTTTCATTAAGAAAATTCAGGGCCTTTAACACATGACCTACATGGACAGACTGAAGGCCCTGTCACTGTACTCTGTATCTTAACAGGTCTACAGAGCAGTCTCACACACTGCCCTAATGGAAATATTGCACATCTGCAAGTCAAATAGGACAAGATTCACTCACTCTAGGGATCTTAACCTAGCCTGTGACATTAACAGGACATGCTGGAGAGACACATATGCCTTCAGAGATTGCCACTCCTCTAGAACAAACTCCTAATTCATGTAAAACAGAGCTCCTCAATAAACCTATTTAAGCGTAACTTAGAAAACTGGATGGGAGACTATACATTTACCCTGGTAGTGTCATCCATGTCCCTCTTGGATAAGGGCAGTCAGTGCTGATCATAAACTCACCCTGTAAATATAGGCCATACAACTTGGTCAAACAAGGAAAAAAGGGTACAATATAGCTAGGCTTATAAAGGCCCTAGGGCCAATAGCCTAGTAACCTCCTATGATCCTATACTGTAGTGTAGTCTTGCTATATTATTAAGCCTTTTCAGGCCCTCTAGTATGATGCATCACACCTAGCAACAAGATGTGTGACTGTTTCAAGTTCTGTTTTTTAATTTTTTTTATATACAGATCATGCAACTGTGTTAAAACTTACCACAAACATAAATGTCTTACTTGTCATTGTTGCAGTATTCCCTACTATAGGGATATCCTGCCAAGGATAGCTGTATGTCTAGCCAACCTACCAAAGACTGGGCTCTCCCATGCATTGTGTTAGATGCATGACCTATATCTGAAAGCATGAAGTACGTGTGACATACAAACTCCAAATCCTCAGAACTGAACTGCCCTAAAAAACAGGAGCAACAGATGAGATACACAAAGAATATGATACATATACTAGGAAGAAGGAAAATAAATCTCCTCAGTCAGATAAGAGAAAGAAGAAAACAGGGGGAAGAAAGGAGGGACGGAATACTGCAAAAGTGATAAGTAGGAGATCTACTGTTATGGTAAGTTTTACACAACTGTACTACAGGTTCATAGGAGGTTACTAGGTTAATGGTTCTATATCCTTTTTAAGCCTACCACTTCATGCCATGATTTTCCCAATTATCAATATCCAAGGACAAGAATGGATTTTGCATATGTCTGTACACTGCATCATCTATAAGCTGCTCCTGTCTGTAAGAGACATGTCACAGACGTGGTTTTGATACTTAGAGCTGGTAATTCTAGTGCCGTTTGTTTTGCGAATGTGAAGCAGATCCACAAGGCTGATTTGGAGAATGCTTTGCAGGTTAGGCACAGATCACTTCTGAGAATGTAGGAGCCCGAGTACAGGGGTATGGCTTTGAGGCAGTCCGCACAGAACATATTTTTTACACTATGTATTCTTTTAGTGAAGAGCGTCTATGGCTGCACCAGCTGTTGCAAATGCCTGGTTAGGTGCATGCCAAAGGGTACATTGTACTTGATTATTGGTCTAATGGCAGCTGAGTATCATGGGATTATGACCTCCGTAGGTCTGGATGCCATGCCCTTACTTTTAAGTTGTGTCATGTAGAAGTATTTCCTCACCACCATGGACATATGGTGATCAAAGTTCATGTTACCGCCAACCTAAATTCCCAAGTCCTACTGGGTCTACTCTTAACAGAGTGTTATCAGTGTGGTAATTTGCATGGATGGTCATCTTCCCAAAGGGTACAAGTATGCATGTTTTGCATTAAACGTTAGGCCACAGCACCACTTATTTGTCAGACCTTCCTAAAGGATATCTATATCTTTGTGAGTTTGCATTCGTCAAGAAATATGGCTAGCCAAAGGCTGTCTGCAACTACTTTGACTTCAGAGAAGTACATTTCAAAAAGAAGAGGTCTCTGTTCTGGGCCTTGTGAGGCACCACTAGTAAAACGTCTCTTGGTGGAGGTGGATTCCACCAATATAACTTCATGTGTCTTGTCCATGAGCAATTTGGCTATCCATTAGAGACATAGGAATGTATGCCCAAATGTATAAGCTTGTTTACAATACCTGAGTGAGGTATTGTGTCAAATAGCTTTGCCAGGTTGAGGTAGGCAGTATGCACCATTTTGACATTCATTCATGGCTCTAGTGACCTTCTCGAAATGGTCCACCAGGTTTAGTTGGCATAGTCTTCCCTTGAAGAAACAAAACTGGGTGGGTTCAGTGTTTGAAGATTTCCTGTGTCTTCTATCACATACATAATGGTTTCCATTCCCTTCCATATACCTTCAAACTTATGGGTCTGTAGTTCCCTGGATCTATTGATGGTCTCCTTTGTGTAGAGGCATGACTGCAGTAGACTTCCATTCTCAAGAGATGAAGCCTGTCTCAAGGCTGTGGTTGAATAGAGATTCTAGTGGGTCTGACAGGTCATGTTTCAAGCTATTTAGGAGGCATCTTAGGATACTACCAGGACCTATTGATGCAGTGTTTTTAGTTTCAGAAAGTGCAGTGATAACTTGTTATTTTGTGACAGATGGGAAGAAATGGTAGAGGGTAGTTCCTGGAGGGTAACTGGGGTGATAAGAGGTGAAATTGGGAGCCAAATTTATCGGCCAACAAATTTGCTATGTCTTCTGGTTCAGTACAGGGAGATCCATTTACTATTACTTCAGCATACTGTTGGATGATCCCCTTAAGGCAAAGTATACAATGAGAAAATGCCTTATAAATTTCCTTAGTCTGGGAGGCTATTTTTACTCAAAGGTGGTTTTGGTGGACTTGATTAGTCCCTTGAGCTGCTGGAAGGGACTGATGAGGGAGTTATTTGCTTGTTGGGCACAGCCCTTCCTATTTTTGGACAGGAATTTCTTTTGTTGTACAACCTATTTGTTACTGGAGGTCTGCCAAGGGGGCGTGCTTTTTGAAGTTTGTCCTAAATTTATTTTGGTTTGGTACTGCTGTTTCTACGCAGCTATTTACATGCTTGTACAGGGTTTCCATAAACAATTCCACATAAGCAATGGTACTCTTCAAATTTGTGGTGGGGGGTTGGAATTTAGATATGCCATCACTTAATAGGAGATAGGCTTAGAACAGCTCTTAAAGGTACTGAGGTTTGCTGGAAGTTTGGGCTTTATATAACTGCTTTGTGATCTGATTTGAACAGTGAGGAAATTACACTAGGCTGAGAAACATTCCCTTATATTTGTGAGTACCAGATCCAGGATATTTGCACAGCTAGTAGGTGTGCAAACTAGCTGTTCTGGGGTGATTGCATTAAAAAAATCCAGGAATCTTTGAGTCTGTGATGTTAGTGGTTATGTATGTATCACAGTTTATAGTAGGATAGTTGAAATCACACATGAGAATACTGTTAGTCTGAATGGTGTGTGATTCAAGTACATGGATTGGTTACCCTGAGTCATAGATGAGGGCCTATAGCTAGTAAGAATACAGTATGGGACCTTACCTGAGGTTAGTTGAACATGGGGTAGCACAAGCACGTTATACTGTTCGACTAACCTTGAGGTATGCTTACTTTTTATGTAGACTGATACACCTCCATGTCTGGTCCCTTCTTTTGCAGCAGCATCTAAATGCATGGAAGGCATTACAGCCTTCACTGTTGGGGTGCCTTCTATGGCTTTAAATCATGTTTTAGTAACCACACAGATGTTAATGCTCTCAAGGGTGAGGAGTGCTTCCAGGGAGTGGACCTTCTTGTTGTGACTCCGATGAATGAGTAGTAACAAATTAAATTTATCTTTATTGGAATTTTCTATGTTTTATCTTGAGTAGAATTTACTAGGTTTATTAGGCTGGCATGGCCAAAAAAGGCAGTATGGGATGGATAATATTTTGGCCAATATCTAAAAGCCTAATGGGGACATGTACAGACCATCCATGCAAAGCAGCATTGGTTATTGAGCATGTCCTTCCAAGCCAACAATTATTGAAATCCCCCCCCCCCCCTTAGAATGACAACAATAATTAAGCCAGTTGTTGAAATTAATTATCTTTTATTTATACGGAAGTATCATCCTTGAAGAAGGTAGAATGCTGCTCAGTTGCTACACTCATACCTGTCTGGGACACACAATACAAAAGCTACTATACAGTATGGGAGGGGAAACAGAGAACTAGGGAAACCTCACTCATGCAAACTGCTTCTACTTCAGTCTCCATAGCCAGAAAAACTGACGTAATGCCATCGGCTGCCTTAATTTTTACTACTGACTACCTGACATCAGTCCTGAAACAACAAAAGCCGCTGCAGAAATACTAAGCCTCTGGTATTTGGGCCGGCTGAGGGCTACCCGGCAGAGATAACTCAAATGTGATGACTACAACAGTGAAACACGAAGATCACTGCTTTATCCCTTGAAATCACATCCAGCTTATAATGCCTAATAATAACTAAGTGCAGAGGACCAAGTAACAGTCTCTCCAGAATGAACCTAGGATCAAGACCCTTAAAAAAGCTCCAGAAGAAGCAACTGCCCTAGCAGAGTGAGTTTTAACAGGATTAGGGAGCTTTTCCCCATGGAAAAAATATCAAAAATCAGCTTTAGAAATCCAAGAAGAAATGGATTGCTTGGAAAAAACAAAATGCAAAACCCAAAAACAAAACAGCTGTTCAAACTTTCCAATATGTTTAGTTTTATCAAAATATTATCTATGCTATCTATGTAAATCCAAAGAATGGAGAATCCTCTCACTTTTATTCTGCACAGAAAGAAAGTAGTACGGTAGATGGATTGTCTGACTCCAAGATATATCATTAACCACTTTAGGCATAAAAGTAGGGCTGAGTCTAAGACATCTCCTGCTTCTGGGAAAAACTAGAAAAGGAGTAGCCAAAAGAGCTTGTAGTTCCTGGAGTTATGAAACTCTTTCGGCAGAACTCAAAGCTTCCAAAAAGATAGTCTTCCAGGCACACAATTTCAATATGGAAGTGGCTGTTGGTTAAAAGGGTGGCTCAGTTTATATTTCAAGACCATAGTTCAGGTCCGAAAAGGAGGAATGGGTTTTCTTGGGGGTCTAAGATGGACACCTTTTAGAAATTGTTTGACCTAAAATCTAGAACAGTATGGTAGAGAGACAGACAGGCAGAAATGAGAGAAGTGAACAGTCACAAGATACAGGGTTGATTCTCACCTTTAAGAGGGAAGATGGCTAGGCTTAAAATGCCTAAAAGGGCAGTCATCCTAGTACTTAATTGTGAACCTATAACATGAGAACATGCCAGACCATAATTGAGCAACTCACACAAACAGGAAAGAACAGGAGTACCTGTCAACAGGAAATCCTATTAGTTTTTGTGACACCAGGATGAAAATCTTTTCCACTTAGCTACGCAAAATTTTCTAGTAGTGGATTTTCTTGTCTCCTGCAAAACCTGAAGCACATGCTCAGAAAAATGGTGCCCACAATGGATCAAAACCCTATCTGTGAGGTAACTTGTGATTATTGCCCCAGCCAGGTGAAAAAGGGGAAAATCCATATTGTCTTAGCCAAAATGGAATCATCACCAAGATTTTTGACCTATCTAAGGAATACAGAAAATCTCTCTTCTAGACAATTAAAATGCAGGCTACCTATTGTGTACTAAGCCCCCCTTACATCTACCCAAACCAATGGAGTGGCTGGATGTCCCTGGGACTAAAGGAAAAGCCTCTTTGTTCGAAGTAATCCACTGTTGTAGTCTTGCAGTTACTTTGCAAGCAGACAGCTAACCAGAGTAGAATGCACACATTCTCAAAAGACAAGCAATAAGAACATGAAGCAATCCTTCTTTGAGCTTTAAGTTGTCCAGTTTATTTAAAGTAAAGTAACGAGTGCTTTCATCTATTAGACTTCAATCAGATACAATATTTCTTCCTGAAAAAACATTGCAATTGTAGGTGTTCAAATAACCCTAAACAATGGCTTGTGGTTTCAAACAGCCCTTATGATTGGGAGTAAGGCAATGGTTCCTGATTGGCTTATAGTTGGGCCTGTTAGTAGGACAGGAGATCAATTCCCCTAAGCAGAATAAGAATTATGGATTTGCTGATGGTCAGGCCAGCTGATTGGCAGGGAGTCTAAATCCATAATTTGGATGAGTCACAGACTGGTTATGCTGTTGTTATTCATCTTCATCTACTTATTAAGGAAAAGACTCATTCAATATTATAAAAGCAAAAAACTTTCTAGTTTTACAAGTCTTTTTTACAGAAATTTTGTAGCTATTGAAAAATCATGTATTTTTAGAGGTTTCTAGGAATACCCTGCTGGATTCAACATAAACGGCGAATCAACAGTGTCCATTTTTGCAGGGCAGTGTCATCTAACTGTATGATAAATCTATCTGAAATTAAAGTGGAGTGAATAAAAACAGTGATTTTAATAAGAGTGACGATTTTATGGGGCTGGAATTAACTAATTGAAAGATCCATTCAGTATTAAAGTAAACTTTTTATTTCTAAACTAAAGCTTCCTCAGATTACCAGAACTAGGGCAGTAGAAAGGAAACCATTTCACACTGAGCTAATCGGAGGAATGGCACTGAGCAAACTGATCTGTGATATATAACATTAATTATCCTGTTTTTTGCTCATTTTTACAAGTTATTTATAGCACTTTTATTGTCTGCTGCATACTTTTCTAGCTAGTTTCACTGTGTGTGAGCTATTAACTATTAACTGCCAAGGAGCATATCATATAACTTAATTGTTTGCAGTTAAAAGCATTGAAGAGTCCCCTTGCTTTTTTTATCTGCTTAAACATTTCTGCAGTTTTTTCTACCTAAGTAGTGTGGGTAGTTGTATCATTGTCCATATTCAGGCTTGTGTTTTGGGCCTAGTTGTTTGTTGGTAGAGGCTGTGTTTCTGAGCACATGTTCCAGGCCATCATAGTTTAGCCAAAGCCAGTATAGAATTTCAGTGAAAGTGAAGTCTTTATGGTCATTGGCTGATTGGGGCAACCTGGATTATGGCTTGGAGTAAGCACCTCATTGGTTCTTTCGAGATTTTTTTTAAAGTTGTTACAGGTTTCAACTTTGTTACTTAAGAAGTTAACTTGTGAGTGTTTCTGCCATTTCACACTGCGCTAATCAGAGGAAGGGCACTGAGCAAACTGATCTGTGATATATAACTAAGTATCCTGTTTTTTTGCTTATTTGTACGAGTTATTTATAGCACTCACTGTCTGCTGCATACTTTTCTAGCTAGTTTCACTATGTGTGAGGTATTAACTAGAAATTTTCTACGATTGTTAAGCATCTGTTCGGGCTTGTTTGTTCTGATTTCCTGCCAAGGAGTGTATCATATAACTTAATTGTTTGCAGTTAAAAGCATTCTCTAGAGTCTTCTTGCTCCTTTATCTATTTAAACATTTCTGCAGTTTTTTCTACCTATGTAGTGTGGGTAGTTGTAGCATTGTCCATATTCAGGCTTGTGTTTTTGGCCTAGTTTGTTGGTAGCAGCTGTGTGCCTGAGCACATGTTCCAGGCCATCTTAGTTTAGCCAAAGCCAGTATAGCATTTCAGTGAGAGTGAAGTGTTTATGGTCATTGGCTTATTGGGGTTACCTGGACTATGGAGTGGAGTAAGCACCTCATTGGCACCTCACTGAGCTAATAGGAGGAAGGGCACTGAGCAAACTGATCTGTGATATGTAACATTAAGTATCCTGTTTTTTTGCTTATTTTTATGAGTTATTTATAGCACTTTTATTGTCTGCTGCATACTTTTCTAGCTAGTTTTACTATGTGTAAAATATTAACTAGAAGTTTTCTACAATTGTTAAGCATCTGTTTGGGTTTGCTTGTTCTGATTTTTGCTTCCCACCCTCCCTCTCTATTGGTATCCTGTTCTTATACTTGGTGGCTTTGCAGTTGCCCACCTCTACTGTAAATTTGATCTGGGACACTCCTCCCAATCTAGTGTCATTACTTCATTTTACCTAATACAGGGAAGTACATTTGAAAAGGCAAACCCACTTAGTTTCTTAACCTTGAATTACCTTGTGCTCCTCCTTTCTCCCTTTCCACTTCACAAAAAAAATGTTTCTAAGCGTGTGTCCTGCCTTTCCTGTAAGCAGTCTAGTCTAGATACATATTTGCTGTATCCAGGACTGTTTGTAAGTTTCTGAGACCCTAAGCCTTTCTGTGTTGGAGGGAAGCCTTCTAGCTTATCAGTGGGAGTGGTAGGCACTAGGTAGGGATTCTGGCGTGTAGCTCGCAAGACATTACCCTGCGAGCTACATCGCCGAAACCAAACGGCTGCATCAGCACTTTGCCATAGTGCAAAGTGGCTGAAAAGCATAGCCGCTGCAACTATAATCTATGGACGGGCAGCTACAGCCATACGGGATGTGTAACGCATTCCTTCTTCTCATGCAAGGAATGCATTTATGTAATTATTTATTTATTTTGTTGTTGTTTACATTTTAAAAAGAGCGGGCACTTTCAAATGTGGAACCTGCTCACAGTGCCCTTATATTGCTAACAAAACTAGTATTTTTATTACAGCAAGGGACAAGGAGATTGTTGCTGACAGTTTTTGCAACTGTAATACCTATGGAGTGGTTTAAATTGCTATATGTAAACAATGTAATTCTTATGATGTTGGAAAAACTGAGAGAAAGCTAAAGAAGCGTATATACGAGCACTTGTATGAAATAAAGAAAGAAAATAGTAAGAACGCCCTTTGTAGAGATACTTTGAGTTGTACCCAGGCTACATTTCTATCTTTTGTTTTAGAAGTTATACCAAAGGAAACAAGAGGTGGAATGTGGGAAGCCAAACTCTAATACAGAGAGTTGTATTGGCAGATTATTTTGGATTCCACTAAGTTACCTGGTTTGAATGATATGATTTCCATTTCCTCAGTTCTTAAATTAAGGTCTGCTAAATTATGACCTTTGGTTTTGGCCACAAGGTGGCAATACAACCATGGAATTTGGGTTAGAGTTTTTAAACAACATTTCACTTTATTTTATAATTATTTATATATATTTAAGTGAATATACAATTTTTTAATAAATTTAAAATGTATCTTGAATCATTAACTTATGTATCAATACATATTTTTTCATTTAGAGCACATAATTTTTAAACATAAACAGCAAAGTTAATTAAATTCTTGAACTGATGTGTTTAAACTTGTTTAGTATCAAGAATTTTATTGGATAGAAATTTGATTATTTAATTGAATAATGAATTGAAAGGCTATGTAAATGTTTTATCTGTGGTTTGAATGTGCTTTCTGATGAAGACTTGGTATTGTCGAAAACGTACAGATTAGTTTGGCGTTATTGGCGTTCTGTGGAATTTAATAAACATTATTTCCAGAAGGAATTGTGGTTTCTGACCTTCATTTGGACATTCTTTGCGAGTCTTATTTTTGGTTTTGGTCGTCTTTGGACTTACTTCCATCCTTTGTATTGGTTCTGGTATGTAGATGATGGACTCGCATCTACTAGCACTCCTGAGATAACAACTGACATTCTCAACAAAACAAAGCAGATGCTGGCAGAATCTAATCTGTGGTTTCATGCTTCTAACAGCAAACAGGTCATGGAAGCCTTTCCTGCAGAAGACAGAGCTAAGGACCTTAAAGATCTTTGTCTGGGTACAGACTCCCTTCCTCTTCAGAAAAGTTTAGGACTAGGCTGGGATCTAGAAATAGACAGCTTTGCTTTTCAGGTCTCTTCAGAGGAAAAACCCTTAACCAGAAGAGGAATCTTAGCTACCGTGAACAGCCTTTATGATCCCCTTGGGTATGTTGCACCAGCGACTATAAAAGGTAAGGCCTTAGTCAGTGAACTGTCATCTGGGAAATGGGAATGGGATGCATTACTCCCACAAGACAGACTGCATGAGTGGATTCAGTGGAAGGAGTCATTGCAGGCTCTGAAAGACTTAAAGATACCCAGATGTTATGGGCCTGTTTCACTGACAGTAGCCTGTAAAAAGAAACTCTATATTTTTTCAGGTGCATCCATCACAGCTATAGGTGCACTAGCCTACTTGAAAACAACTGATGCAGTAAGTGTACATCATGTTGGGTTTGTTATAGGAAAGTCTAAGTTAAGCCCTAGACCAGCACATACAATCCCACATTTGGAGCATGTGCAGCTGTATTAGTGGTAGAACTGTATGAGCTAATCAGAGATGAAATAGAACTGGAACTGGATGTTGTGACATTCTTTACAGACAGTAAAACTGTCCTGGGTTACATCTGCAATACCTCTAGACGATTCTTTCTGTATGTCTCTAACCAAGTAAACAGAATCAGACAAGTAACTTATCCTGATCAGTGGTTCTACATACCCACAGAGCAAAACCCTGCTGATTATGCTACAAGGCCTACACAGACAGCCTGCCTTCAGAACATTATATGGTCCTCAGGCCATTCATTTCTTTACCAGCCAGTTAAAGACAATTCAAAGGACACGGCTACTGGTTATCCTCATACAGTCTGAAGCTGATCCTGAAATTAAACCAGCAGTTGCAAGCTTCAGCACTAGAGCTTCTGTTCCACTATTCATTCACATTTTTTTGATAGATTTTCAAACTGGAAGACACTAGTTGAAACTATAGCCAGACTTCTTCATATTGCCAAATGTTTTCAGAGAAAATCAGACAAGCTCTCTACTTAGAGGCTGTAAAAGTTTTCATCAGCAAGTTAGCTTAGAGGAACTTTCACAAGCAATGAATGTGATAATTTCTTCTGTTCAGCACAAACACTTCAAAAAGGAATATGACTGCGTAAAAGAGCAAAAGACATTACCAAAACAAAGTCGTCTCAAGAAGTTTAGTACTGTTATAGATCAAGATGGACTGCTGAGAGTTGGCGGACGCTTGTCCATTGACTGAATAAGAAAAGCAACCAATTATCCCCAACAGTCATCACATTGCTACACTAATTGTGAGATATTACCATAACCAAGTGGCTCATGAAGGACGTCACATAACAGAAGGTGCAATTAGAGCTGCAGGTTTCTGGATCCTTGGTGGTAAATGCCTGATGTCTGCAGTTATTCACAAATGTGTTATCTGTCGAAAACTGAGAAGGGGATTAGAAAGTCAAAAGATGGCAGATTTATCAGAAGATAGAGTGACTCCTGAACCACCATTCACTAGCATGGGTATTAATGTTTTTGGCCCATGGACAGTGGTAACCCACTGCGCTAGAGGAGGTAGTGCTGACAACAAATGCTGGGCAGTACTTTTTATGTCTGTCTACACGAGCTGTACATACAGAACTGATTGAATCTATGTCAGCTTCCAGTTTTATTAATGCCTTGAGAAGATTCTTTTCAATTCATGGCCCAGCAACGTTACTTTGCTCTGATAGAGGAACATACTTTGTGGGAGCTTGTAAGGAACTGAATATTTGTGCAGGTGATACAGCAGTATGAGATTATCTACAAGACAAAGGATGCACGTGGGTCTTAGGTTCATAGGTTCATACTAGGCTATCTGCCCTGGGGCAATTATAAGCCTAGCCCGATTCTGTATGGCTTACGCCACCCCTTGATTTGATTATACTGTGCCCTTTTTAAGGTTTAGTTTACTGTGCCTCTGTCCAATAGTGACACAAGAGTAATCCCTGGGACAAACCTACGATCCCCCATCCACCTATCGAGATTCTTCTTGAAGAGATTCAGTGAGGTGCTCTGCCTCACATGAACTGGAATTCTATTACAGAGTGAAGGGAGCCTCTGGGTTATGAACCTGTCCCTCCAGCAAGTTCTATTTATTTCTGTGCTGAGGTTCAAGTCCCTCGAGCGTGTGGCTCTAAGGGATTTAGATTTACTGAGGTGGAGCATGTCCATTAATTCTGGATTTGACAAAGCTTTGTATGGCAGGCATAGATAGCCTCGAAGTAGGCAGTATGCAACTGAGTAGAGCTGGAGTTTTTTTAACCGAGCAGCATATGGCATCTGTTTGAGACCCTTGATCCTCTTGGTGAGATACTTTTGGGGTCTTTCTAATTGCTGCAGGTGTCGGGTAAGGTACATCCCAAAAGGGGCATTGTATTCTATGATGGGCCTGATGAGGAATTAATAAAGGGGCACGATTACCTCTCGATCTAGATGTGAAACCCTTGGCAATGTGGTTTTCAAAGGAGAGATTGCTATCAACTTGGGTCCCCAGGTCCCTAATAACTTTCTCTGTACTTAATGGGTTTCCGCCTATGTGATAATTTGTGGGCACATTGTTTTTGCCAAAGGGTATGACTATACATTTTTTGGCATTTAGCTTTAAACCATGGTGCTGGCACCAGTTATCTGTCTCTGTGAGACCTTTTTGAAGGATGTTTGTGTCAGCTGGAGAGTTGATTATGGTGCCCAGTTTGCAGTCGTCTGCGAACTTGGTGAGCCATAGTCCTTCCACGTTTGTCTGTACCTCGGAAAAGTATATACCGAACAAGAGTGGTCCCAGGACAGAACCCTGTGGGATGCCACTTGTGACCGGTTTCGAGTTGGACATGGCTCCAGCAACTCTCACTCTGTGGGTTCTGTCTTTGAGCCAGTTTGCGACCCATCTTGTGACATAGGGGTTTATATTTAAGCTGGATAGCTTATCTATGATGCCCGAGTGGGGTATTGTGTCAAATGCCTTTGCAAGGTCCAGATAGGCTGTGTGGACTACCTTCCCTTCATCTATGGCTTTGGTGACTGTTTTGAAGAAGTCAACCAGGTTCAAAAGGCAGGATCTGCCCTTGACAAAGCCAAACTGGGTAGGATCTAGTGTCTGTAGGTCCCCAATGTCTTTGTTTATGAGCTCCATGATGATCCTCTCCATAGCCTTGCAGACTAAGCTAGTCAGGCTTATGGGGCGATAGTTTCCAGGGTCCGTAGAGGCTCCACCTTTGTGGAGTGGGACCACTGTTGCTGTACGCCATTCTGTGGGCACATATCCTCTAGTGAGGCTGAGATTGTATAGCTGTTTTATTTGAGGGATTAGTTCCTCTTGGAGTTCATATAGGACGCAACCTGGGACGCCATCTGGTCCCATGGAAGCAGTGTTTTTTGCTTTGGAGAGGGCAGTCTCCACCTGAGCATCAGAGATGTTTGGGAGGCAGCCCTCTGCCGGGATAGATACTTGCTCTTTTGGGGGGGTGGAGAAGTTTGCACTGAACCTGTCTGCCAGGATATTGGCGATATCTGTGGGTTCAGTGTATTTTTTGTCATTTAGAATCAACTCAGAACATGTCTGGGAGTTGCATCCCAGGTTTCTAACATAACTGAAAAAAGCCTTATGATTGTCTTTGGTGTCCTGTGCAATTTTTCTCTCGAAGCTGGCCTTGGAGGATTTTATGAGGGATCGTAATTTTTTGCTAGTACTGATCAGAGATGCCTTCCCTATTAGGGATTTTGCTCCATCATGTAGTAGCTTCCTCCTTCTGTTGTACAGTTTATTTATGGCAGGGGTCCACCAGACTGGACGCCTGCCTTTGGATGATTGGGTCTTGGTTTTGTTTGGGATAGCATGATCCATGCATTCCTGGAGATGTCCGTAGAATGCGTTTATATAGGATTCTGCAGTTTGGGCCGTAGTTTCCACTGGCCCTGGGGCCTTGAAGGATTCCACTTCGGTTTTGAGAAGTGAGAAGTTCACTTTTGAGAAGTTTTTCACTGTGGTTTTCTGGGCTGGGGTTGGGGTCTGGATGTGGACATCCAGTGAAATTAGTTTATGGTCTGATCTTACCAATGAGGGATATACTTCTGGTGTGGAGCATAGAGTTCCCATGTTGGTAATGATCAGGTCTAGTATGCTGTCCCCTCTTGTGGGAGTGGTGACTAGTTGTTCCATAGCATTTGAGTTTATAATTTCCAAGAACCTTTGGGCTAAGGTGCTGGGGCTTGAGTAGTGCTCCCAGTCAATGTTTGGGTAGTTGAAGTCGCCCAATATAATGGTGTTCGGAGAGATCTTCATGTTCTCCAATGTTTTCAGGAAAGCCGAGTGGGATTCCTGACTTTGAGAGGGTGGTCTGTAGGATGCTATAAACTGAAAAGCAGTCTTGCCCACTGTTAGTTGCACATGGATGGTCTCCGATACTTCGTGCAATGCCACTAACCTGGAGGTGTGGATATCCTTGATAAATATGGAAACTCCCCTCCTTTTGTGGTTCTGTCCGGGTTTTGGGGCGAAAGCATGATATGAGGTATAGCCTGGTAGTGCTGGGGTGCTCTCTGGAGCCTTGAACCAGGTTTCTGTCACTGCACAGATATCGATGTTCTCCATACCGAGGAGAGCTTCGAGTGCGTGCATCTTGAGGTTAAGACTTCTGGTGTTTAGCAGCATTACCCTTAGTTTCTTGTTCCTTGTGCTGTCTATGGGGGTGGGTTTGACTTTTGAGCCTTGCCTAAAAAGGCACTATGGGGGTGGCAAGAGCCTTTGCCAATATCCGAAAGCCCAGTGGTGACAGGTGCAAGCCGTCCCTAGCGAAACAATGTGGCTTGTCGAGCATGTCATTCCAGGCTGACAGACACTGGATCCCCTTTGAATGACACCAAAATTTTAGCCAATTGTTAAAATTGATCATTTTGTCTTTGTACTGTGGCATCATTCTAGGTGAGGGTAAGATGCTGCTCAAGGTCAGGGTCATACCAGCCTGGGCTACATGATCAGAGAGCTCCTCTATGTCTCTTTTCATGTAGTCCAGGGAGGTACGTCTCAGGTCATTCACACCAGCATGTACAATGACCGAGCCATATTTGTATTTGCTTTGGAGTGACCTTCTTGAAGATCTTCAATCTTCTGCACTCATCTCATATGGGAGGTGCTTGAGAAAGACTAATAGGTGTAGCTAGACACATCTTGGATGCAATGTTGCTCCAAGAAAAGCCCACTCATCTGACCCAAGAGAGTTTAAGTACCTTTATGGCAGAAGTTATGGTTATTATGAATGCAAGACCTTTAGTACCAGTGTCAAATGATCTAGATAATCCTGAGGTTCTTACACCAGTCATGCTTTTGACTCAAAAGGCAAACTCTTTGTAGGCTCCTTCTGGTAACTTCAAAACAGCAGGCCTTCATGTAAAACAATGGAAGCAAGTTCAGAGTCTCGCTGACACCTTCTGGAAAAGATGGAAAAGGGAATACTTGTCCACCTTACAAAGTCGCAGAAAGTGGACTCGAGGCTATCCAAATGTTAAATTAGGTGATGTTGTGTTAATGAAGGACAGTCAAAAAGGCAGGAATGAATGGCCTGTGGGACTCATCACTGACACATTCCCAAGCAGAGATGGTAAAATGAGAAAGGTGGAAGTAAGAGTTCAGTAAGAGAATTCAACTCTTTCTTCATACACTCTATTTCCAAACTAACCTCATCCTTCTCTAACAACACTTCTCCCCCTACTTTTGCATCTCCTCTCGTCACCCCCTTCACCTCCACTCTCCCATACCCTATCTTCTCAACCCCCACCATTCTCCATAAAACCCACTCCTACTTCTACCATAAAAAAACTATTGCAAAAGCTAAAACCATGCACCAATGCCCCCAATAACATTCCCTCAACCTTTCTTAGCATAGCTGCCAAAGCCATTGCCTTCCCCACCAGCATCCTAATCAATCGCTCTATCCAAGAAGGTTTTGTACCCCAACTCTGGAAAAAGGCTTTCATCATTCCCTTGCACAAAAGAGGCAATAATAACAATATTGCTGACTTCTGTCCCATTGCCATCCACACTCCCATCTCAAAACTCCTAAAAAAATGTATCCATCTTCAACTACTTCCGTATCGCTTACATAACAACTTATTAACTCCCACCCAACACGGATTCAGACCCAGTCACAGCACTATGACTGCCCTCCTATCCTTCCTGGAAACTGTGAATAAAGCCAGAGATTCTGGCTATATTGTATCTACCCTCTTACTTGACCTCTCTAAGGCCTTCGATACTCTCTCTCACAACCTTCTCCTTACTAAACTATCTAACCGAAACCTATCCCTTTCCTCTCTCAATTGGCTCACCAGCTAAGTCTCTAACAGGCAACAAGCTGTCAACTGAAGAAAAGCCATCTCCTCTTTCCGTATCACCCCCAATGTTGTCTCCCAGGGTTCCATATTGGGTCCCCCCCTCTTCAATATATTCATAAATTATTTCTTCCGCTCAATTCCTTATGCTAACCTTATTCAATATGCAGACGATTCAAAGATAATCTGTGCCACCACATCCATCCCCACTCTCTTAAAGCTAACTCAAGATGCCTTCTCTACCACAGAACAGTGGATGAAAGACAATCATCTAGCACTCAATGCATCAAAAAAACAAACTCATGGTATTTACCCCATCTAAAACCAACACCATTGATAAAAACCTATTCTCAGTTACTAGCCAGAACAACACACCTCTTGAACTGGTATCTGAAACCAAACTATTAGGGGTCCAAATTGAAGACCAGGTTACATCTACAACTAAACATAAAAAAACACACCAAAAACTTGGCATGCTCTACCGACATAACCGATTTCTCACTACATCTACTAAGCTCACTCTCACTACTACATTCCTCATTCCTTCCCTCCTTTATGGTACCCCTCTCCTAACAAACCTACAATCATCTCTCAAGATGAAACTGGTGCCCCTCTCCTAACAAACCTACATTCATCTCTCAAGACAAAACTCTCCTTATGGTGCCCCTCTCCTAACAAACCTACATTCATCTCTCAAGACAAAACTCTCCTTATGGTGCCCCTCTCTTAACAAACCTACATTCAGCTCTCAAGACAAAACTCTCCTCTTGTTATAACAAAATTGCCAAATTTGCCACTAGCCACAAATCTTCAACCCATCACTGTGCATCTCTCCACAAACTAAACTGACTTGAACTTCCCAACTATCTCACCTATACGCAGCTTACTTATGCACACAAATTAGAAGTTATGTACTCACCATAACGTTCCATCTGAGTAGGTGTATTCATTTGTCTGCAACCTGTGGGTTATGGATCCGATATCGGATCCGCATGGTATAGTTTACCAGGATCCAAGCAAGCTCTCAACTCCTCCCCTCACCATAATGCCCTGCTCCTGCTCATGACTCAGACAGAGTTTGTTAACAGCAAAAAAAACACTTGCCTGAAAAGGTAACAGATAATATGCAGGAAGCAGGAGGGGGATAGGAGGATAGATGGCGTTGCAGACAATGAATACAAGATACACCTACTCCAGATGGAGCGTTATGGTGAGTACATAACTACAAATCTGAAGTAGGAAATTCATTGTCTCCCAGGAGTAATAGAGACAAGTCTAGCTACACTGAATCTTGGGCCATCATGGAAGGATATTCGGAGCACCCGTGAATAAATGATACTCCTACCTAGATACAGATCCAGCTTAAAGTGGGAAATGAAAGTATGAGATGAAACCCACATGGCTGCTGCTGATATCATCTGAGAGGAATCACAAGGCCGAAGGCTGCGGGAGTACCGGTTGAATGGGTTGAATGGGCATGTACCCTCCGGTCGCGGGCCTTCCTGAAGCTTGTTGATAATGCAATAAGATGCGCTGTGAAATCCAGAAACTACAAGAAACTTTAGAAAATGAAGACACACTTAAAATTAAATTTAGCAAAGGAAATAAACAACTGGTGGGATTACTATGACCAGCCAGTCTGTTTAGATAAATCTAAGAACATAACATCTAATGAGTGAATATTGTATTCACCTTTGTTATTTAGGGAGGGAAGAAACAGTTAATTAATCAGATGATTAATGTTTGCTTCAGAAACATAACTTTAGAAAGAAGAATGAGTTGGTCTAAGTAAACACCGGTCGGATAAAATACAAGCAAAAGGGTTTTGTTGATACTGCTTGAAGCTCTGACTCTGTCTACTCTCTTAGCGATGTAATAAAGGCCAAAAGGCTGTCTAATAAGACAAAATTTTAGAGATCCACGGCAACGCTGGTTAGAAGGGCGGTGTCAAGGCCAAAGAACCAAAGAGCCATCCCCAGGAGGAACAGCTTGTTTACAGGGGGGAAAAGAACCTTTTTTTAAGGAAAATTTTATTTTTACACAACTTAATAAGAGGTTAGTCATGGCCAATGTGATAATGAGATAAGAAGAAATTGCCAGTTGTTTGATGAGTAGACTGCTGGCACCATGGATTAAAAAGTGTGAAGAGACAAGCAAGGGGAGAGGAACTGCGTGGGGGATTCAGGCCTGCTTGCCGCGCCCCACAAAGAAAGAATTTTCACTTTCCTGTTTAGACTTTCCTAGTGGGCCGGGTTTTATGGTTTATGACCAGTATTGCCTTAACAGGTGACGAAATGCAGAAATACCGAGTCCTGGTGAAACTGGAGCAGCAAGCCCGGTCAACCGGTCCTTGTCAGAGTTCGGAGGAGGTATGGAGGATGGATGGATAGTCAGATCGGAATGGGATCTAGATCTATAGGAAGAAGGGAGAGTGAACGAGAGAAAGAACTAGATCTCTGTCGAGGCCAAAGCGGAGCAATGAATCATTCTGCAACCCACCGAGGGCTTTCTGGAGAGGAGCATGGGCATCAGAGGCAAGGGGTGGATAAGCGTAAAGAAGACGGGTGTGGCATGCGCAGGCGTCTCTTGAGCGAACTCTGGAGGGTATCAGGCGAAAAAACTGTCACACTTGGTGTTTGGGGAGAGGCAAAAGATGTCGCATAAAAAAGGAGTTCCCCACGTCGCGAATATGGGCAATTTCTGCCGAAAATTGAGGCCACTTTCGTAAGGGGTCAGAATAAGATGCGACAAACTTGTCCTTAGGATATTGGACCCGACCTGGAATGTGCGTTGCTGTGGCGGTTGGTGGGTGTTGGTCCCAAACTCTCATGGCTACCTGGTCAGGGTAAGACGGCTAGGTGACCTTGTGTTGATTTGTTGTTGATGTAACACATTGTCGATTGAATACATAATTGTTCCCAAAGGGAAGAAAAGGGAAGAAGTGCACTAGCAGCGCTAAGAGCACACTGCTCATCTCTAGAAGCGTTGATATGCAGTAAGGTCTCTTAAACCATGCCGGTTCGGATCCGATATCGGATCCATAAACCACAGGTTGCAGACAAATGAATCTCCTACTTCAGATCTCATTTTTCACCCCTCCCTCTGTCCCTCCCTTTCCTTTACCTTTAAAATGTACCACCCAGAAAGACTCCTAAGATCTAACGACCAAAACCTAATAGAACTACACAGACCCCTTTGCCCCCCCTGGACAAAACCTCCTGTCATTTGCCCTAGCACGCCTATGGAACTCCCTCCCTTCCTCCATCCATGCTACTGCCAACCACCCTTCCTTTAAAAAAATCACTTCACTCACATCTAACATTCAAGTGAGAATGCTCCTGCTCCCACCCCACATAGCCTATTCTCTACTTCCTATAGGCAACTATCTCATATATCCCAGACACTAACTTCATATTTGCATCTAGCAAATACTAAGCCAATTTAAATAACTTCTTAAATTCTCAAATTGTACTACTCCATTTCAAG
Source organism: Protopterus annectens (assembly GCF_019279795.1). Classification (NCBI taxonomy): domain Eukaryota; kingdom Metazoa; phylum Chordata; order Ceratodontiformes; family Protopteridae; genus Protopterus; species Protopterus annectens. The sequence continues at coordinate 1,833,065,145 of NC_056732.1, read as the reverse complement.
AAACTGTATATTTACTAATGCAATGTTTTGTCTTCTACTAAATGTAACCTAAAAATATAATTGTAACTGCTGAAACTTTGTTGTGTCTTGTAACCAAAAATTTAATTTGTAAACTGCTGTAACCTTTGTTTTGTCATGGAGCTTTACTTCCCAAGACTCCACTGAAAAAGGGTTCTCATTGGCCCAATGGACTATCCTGGTTAACCAACTGCAAATAAAATAAATAAATAAATAAAAAGAGTTGTCAAACAAGGACCTGCTAAAGTTTATTTGAGACCAGTCTTGGACATTTTAACCATTTTCAAAAACAAGAACTAAAATGTGTTATTGTGTGTAGTAATACTAATAAGTGTAGTGGCATCCCGTAATATGCCAGGCATGGAGTATTCTGCCCTTCATAGCAATTCAGGCAGTTTATATCATAGTTGTACAGTTTGAGCATTTTTGATCTGTTGCTGCCATCTAGTGGCCTTTTATTTACAACAGTTAGATTAACTTGTGTTACAGCATTATAGCAAGCCTCAAGAAGTGATGTAACTCAGTCAAGAAGCAGCTTTCTTTCACTTTTAGCCCTCTTGAAGTGCAGTCATGATCTTCTTTTCTCAGGTCCTGGCATTCACATATCCTGTAAGTAATTTGTATGTTGTAATTCTTTGCATTTAGAAGTGCTGTATACTGTATATATTTTGGTATGTTGCTATTTGTATTGTGTTGCAGTTTTATAAAAAAAGAGTTAAGCAATTTCAGTAAAGCTACAAGAAACCCTGATTCTTTTGCAATTTTCTTAAAGTGTTAAGCTGTCCGTTTAGCTGTACTATGCCTCGCACAGTGCTGTGAGATCACTTCTGTGGCTCTGCTCAACAGGGAAACAAGAAAATAATTTTCTTGGGTGGCGAAAGTCAGGGTACCTTTTTGGCTAGGCTTATATAGGCCCTAGGGCCAATAGCCTAGTACCTACCTATGAACCTATAACAATCAGAGAATCAAACAAAAGGATTTGCCATAAAAAACTATGGTGAATGAGTGTCATCACACATAAGCCAGCACTGCCAGGAGTGGATCAACAGATCTTTTTCACTAAATGTGGTTGGTTTTGTTTAGTCTACATGTAAAAATACTTCCAAACATACTGGTAAGAATCTGTCTGAAAAAAAAAATAAAGTTTAAGAAATGACTGCCCCTGTGTCAGTTGCTTGAATAAATATTAAGGGTCTGGTTTTATCCTCATCCCATTTCAAATAGCCAGTATACAGTGGTGGTCAATCACGCATTTTCATGTGACAGTCACCTGCTTACCATGCCTGACAGCCATCTCACCAGCTTTGTGTCTGTGGTGGATCTTGCCTTAAATGTATGTGTTTGAGAACAGGTCAGAAATGCAAGACAAACAACAGCCCTACCTCTTTTTGTTTGAATTAATAGAATGTCCTACGGTTACATTTTTTGAGCTGAAGGATGCTCTTGACTGAGCACCTGAAATTAAGACCTGGTTTATTGGGGTCTATATTAAGTGATCGAACAGTCAAATGTATGAACATGTAATAATCAACCCCTAAATATCGAAACGCCATAATGTCAAATGACAAAACAAAAATAAAACCTCCCAAACCATTAAAATGCTCTAAGCAGGGGGGCAAGCCCCCCTGCACCCCCCGCTACTCAAATAAACCAACTCAGAGATCGCACTACAGTGCAGACAATGGAAAACTTCAATTTCTGCACTGTACGGAGATCTCCACTGAACAGTTTGACATTCTGACGGTTCGATACTTAGGGGTTGATTATGTGTTCAAACATTTGACTGTTCGATTATGTAATATTGACCCGTTTATTGTATGCATGCAACCTGACTTGCCATTCCAGCTCTCTTTTTTCTAAGAGCATGTTCTTATATAATCCCACCTACAGGCAAGCTTATAATTTTGTAAAGGACATGAAATTTAAACCTAGAGTAATCCGTTGTCTCAATGTAATGTTTTGCTACAGCATTTCTACTAATCTAATGTCTATGTCAGAAATATGGTGCGACATACGTATTTTTAATCTGTTAATGGCTTTCCCAACATAGAATGCTTCACATTTGGTACACTGAGCTCTGTAAACCGCCCTTTCTGTGTTAGTCAGCTTTACACCTGCTGCAGTACTTTTCTTAGTGCTTGGACAAGTGAAATGGTGTGTGTTGTTTACGTGTTCACAGAAGGAGTAATTTGGGGCTTTGCATTTGAATATCCCATTTTCCTGAGGGTTCCACTATGTCGTTGTTAGGTTCAAGATAGTCCTGAATACTACTACTTTTTCTGAAGATAAACCAAGGTCCCAGTTCTAAAATTTTGGCAATTTGTTTGTCACTATTGATAATGTTCCATTTTCCTTCAAAAAGATTTAAAGTGGAACCTGTGTGTTGAGAGACAGCCTTACAAGACTATCTGTAAATATATAGAGCTGAGTATATTTTTCTGTATTATTCTGTATTATATAGCTAAATTGTTGCTTAGATATCTGTTGTCTTAGTGTTCTGCAAATATACAGATATCAGTATGTATTTTTTTGGTTTTATAATTTGCACACTGATTCCTCACATCTCTGTTGAACCCCCCCCCCCCCCCCCATTTTGGTTTCTATTGCTTGTGTGTTGTTAACTCAAGGTTCCCTTAATTTGAACTGTTAATAGCAGCAGTCTGCATTTAAAGTGGAACCTGTGTGTTGAGAGACAGCCTTACAAGACTATCTGCAAATATATAGAGCTGAGTATATTTTTCTGTATTATAGAGCTAAATTGTTGCTTAGATATCTGTTGTCTTAGTGTTATGCAAATATACAGAGATTAGTATATATTTTTTTGGTTTTATAATTTGCACTCTGATTCCTCACATCTCTGTTGAAACTTTTCCCCACCCCACCCCCCATCCCTGTTCTTGGTTGTAGTTTAAATTTGGTGGCTTTTGCAGTGCCTGCCCCACTGTAGTTTTGATCTAGGACACTCCCCCAGTCCCATCTCTTTACCGCATTCTACCTAATAAACCCTTTCTGCACTTGCTTTTAGTTCTTTTTAATTTAATTACATTTTCTCAAACTGTGTGTGTACTAATATTGCTACATACTCAAGTGTGCCAGCTTGCACTGCATGTGAATTGTTTTTACTACTGTTTTTGCTACTTTTCTGAAAAAAACAAAAAAAATTGTAAGCCTGTTTCCTACCTTTCCTGTAATCAGTGTTCCAGATACAGATTTGCTGTATCCAGGACTATTTGTAAGCTTCTGAGCCCCCAAGCCTTTCTGTGTTGGAGGGAAGCCTTCTAGCTTATCAGTGGGAGTGGTAAGCACTAGGTAACCTGTCTACCACATAAGGAATGGTTCTGGCCCAGAATTTGTAGTTATTGGCTGTTTGGGCGGTCTTCCATATCTCTATCTCTCAACTTTCTGATTTGAAGGCCTGCATTTGCACTTGTTTCTGTTCTGTAACTCCTGAGCCCATCTCATTTGCTCACTCAAAAAAAAAAAAAAATTATCTGCTTTTACTGTATTTGTGTTTCTTCCTACTTTATTTTGCTTTTGCGTCATCTTAAAAGTACTCAATTGTATTTATTACTGTTTGGTGTAACTCATTCTAAGCCTTTTAGTTTAAGCACTTGGGCTTCAGACCAGTTGTTTTACATTTGGAAGGTTTGTGGTCTGCACTGTAGTGGCAGAACAGGTAGCTTACATCCTTCTAAGTTGGGAACTGCTGACTGAGGGCTCAGTGTCTGTTATTCTAAAAGTGTATTAATTCTGGTTTAAGCACTTGGGCTTCAGGCCAGTTATTTTACATTAAAAGGGTTCATGGTCTGCACTCTTGTGGGAGGAGAGGCTGGACTCTGCCCTTCTGAGCTGGGAATTTCTGGTTAAAGGCTTATAGTGCCTGCATATTTGAACTGCTTCTTACTGAAATTGGTACACCTTGTTTGCTGTAGCATAGACTAGATCCAGGCCTGCTGAATCTAGCTTTGTTTGTATAACTTGAGCACTAATCCAGGCATTCTTTAAAGTATTTAATTGTATTTATTACTGCTTGGTAGTAACTTGATTAAAGTGTAGCTATCATTCTACGTCTTTTGGATTAAGCACTTGGGCTTCAGACCAGTTGTTTTACATTAAGAAGGTTTGTGGTCTGCACTGTAGTGGCAGAACAGGTAGCTTACATCCTTCTAAGTTGGGAACTGCTGACTGAGGGCTCAGTGTCTGTTATTCTAAAAGTGTATTAATTCTGGTTTAAGCACTAGGGCTTCAGGCCAGTTATTTTACATTAAAAGGGTTCGTGGTCTGCACTCTTGTGGGAGGAGAGGCTGGACTCTGCCCTTCTGAGCTGGGAATTTCTGGTTAAAGGCTTATAGTGCCTGCATATTTGAACTGCTTCTTACTGAAATTAGTACACCTTGTTTGCTGTAGCATAGACTAGATCCAGACCTGCTGAATCTAGCTTTATTTGCATGCTGGTTGTTTGTTTGCTTGTTATTTCCCTGAAATGCTAATTCCACCTAAAATGCGGCTTTTCAGCGCTTCTGTGGATCCCTAGTGATATCTACACTGCTTACTGTACTTATTTCCTTGTTTCACTTGAAAGAAAGTTACTGTTTGTCGTTTATGCATTTAAGTTACCTGTAACACATTGCATTTAAGTTACCTGGCACTTACTCACTAAAGCAATTATATAAGTCAACACTAAAATATTAAAAGCACTACACCCTCACAAACTCCCCTTGAGTACCTCGTTCCCCATTGGCCCTTTTTATTCAATTATAAAGGAATTTGCAATACTATTCTAGCATGTCCAAAGGTCAGTTGTCAATCTCCTCTCCGGTCCAGCTGGTGAATCTGGGAATCTTGAGGCAATGTTACAACTGCCTCATGTACACAGACAACCCTCTCCTCCTCCCAACAAATTCCAACACATGTGAGAGATGCAACCATATAGCCATACTGGAGGCTAAGCTCTCTCAACTCAGTACTGGCGAAACTGAGTCAGGAGGAGAAGGAAACCACACTCACTACAATTTCAGTCTCACGTAGACCTACCACAACAGCAAACCAAATACATAATCACACAAAAACATACTCGGAGGCTCTAAATAAAAATCTGCCTAAGCAGCAGAGACCTCCAAAGCAGACACCCAAGCAACCGCTACCCCAAAACAAAACACGTGCAACACATAGCTCACAAAGCCAGTGTGCCGAACAGTCACAGCCCTTAAGGCGAAACAACACACCTGATACACTTGTAATAGGTGACTCTATCGTCAGGCACACTGACATCCCGCTCACCAGGCTGAACAAGGAGAAGGTCACGGTGAGCTGCCTGTCGGGCGCTAGGATCCGCCACATAACACAAGCACTCAGGTCACTCCAAGGCAAGTACAAATATGACTCAGTCATTGTCCATGCTGGTGTGAATGACCTGAGACGTACCTCCCTGGACTACATGAAAAGAAACAAAGAGGAGCTCTCTGAGCATGTAGCTTAGGCTGGTATGACCCTGACCTTGAGTAGCATCTTACCCTCACCAAGAATAATGCCACAATATGAAGACAAGATGATCAATTTCAACAACTGGCTTAGGTATTGGTGTCATTCAAAGGGGATCCAATGCCTGTCAGCCTGGGATGACATGCTCGACAAGCCACAATGCTTCACTAGGGACAGCTTGCACCTGTCACCCCTGGGCTTTCGGATATTGGCAAAGGCTTTTGCTACCCTCATAGTGCCTTTTTTAGGCAAGTTTCAAAAGACAAACCCACCTCCATAGGTATCAGAAGGGATAAGAAACTAAGAGTAATGCTACTCAACGCCAGAAGTCTAAACCTCAAGATGCACTCACTCGAAACTCTCCTTAGCATGGAGAACATCGATATCTGTGCAGTAACAGAAACCTGGTTCAAGGCTCCCGAGAGCTCCCCAGCACTACCAGGTTATATCTCATACCATGCTTTTCGGCCCCAAAACTTGGACCGAACCACAAAAGGAGGGGGAGTATCAATATTCATCAAAGATACCCACACCTGCAGGTTGGTGGCACAGCACGAAGCATCAGAGACTATCCATGTGCAACTAACAGCGGGTAAAACTGCCTACCAGTTTATAGCCTGCTACAGACCACCCTCCCAAACCCAGGAACCCCACTCGGCCTTCCTGAGAACACTGGAAAATATGAAGGTCTCTCCAAACACCATTATACTGGGCGACTTCAACTACCCAAACATTGACTGGGAGCATTACTCTAGCTCCTACACCCTAGCCCAAAGGTTCCTAGAATTTATAAACTCAAATGCTATGGAACAACTTGTTACCACTCCCACAAGAGGGGAAAACATACTGGACCTGATCATCACCAACATGGGGACTCTATGCTCCAGACCAGAAGTGTATCCCTCACTGGTAAGATTAGACCATAAACTAATCTCACTGGATATTCACATCTCGACTCTACCCCCTGCCCTGAAAACCACAGTGAAAAATTTCTCTAAAGCAAATTTCACACTCCTCAAAACCAAGGTGGAATCCTTCAAAGCCCCTGAGCCTGTGGAAAATACGGCCCAGACTGCAGAATCCTTTATAAACACATTCTATGAACACCTTCAGGAATGCATGGATCATGCAATCCCAAATAAAACCAAGACCCAATCCTCCAAAGGCAGACGTCCTGTCTGGTGGACCCCAGCCATAGACAAACTATACAATAGAAGTAGGAAGCTACTACATGATAGAGCAAAATCCCAAAAAGGGAAGGCATCTCTGATCAGTATTAGCAAAAAACTACGGGCACTCATAAAATTGTCTAAGGCCAGCTTCGAGAGAAAAGTTACACAGGACACCAAGGATAATCACAAGGCTTTCTTTAGTTATGTTAGGAACCTGGGTGGGAATTCCCAGATATGCTCAGAATTAGTCTAAAATGACAAAAAATACACTGAACCCACAGACATTGCCAACATCCTAGCTGACAGGTTCAGAGCAATCTCCCTCCCCACTAAAAGGGCAAATATCTATCCCAGTAGAGTGCTGCCCCCCTGACATCTCAGATGCTCAGGTAAGAGCCGCCCTCTCCAAAGCAAAAAAACACAGCATCAATGGGACCAGACGGTGTCCCGGGCTGCGTCCTACATGAACTCCAAGAAGAGCTAAACCCAAACATAAAACTACTGTTCAATCTCAGCCTTACTACAGGATATGTACCCAAAGAGTGGCGTACAGCAACAGTGATCCCTCTCCACAAAGGTGGTGCCTCAACGGATCCTGGAAACTATCGCCCCATAAGCCTGACTAGCTTGGTCTGCAAAGCTATGGAAAGGATTATCATGGACCTCATAAATAAAGATATTGGGGACCTACAGACACTGGATCCTACCCAGTTCGGCTTTGTTAAGGGCAGGTCCTGCCTCATAAACCTGGTTGATTTCTTTGAAACAGTCACCAAGGCCATTGACGAGGGGAAGGTGGTCCACACAGCCTACCTGGACATTGCAAAAGCCTCCGATACAATACCCCACTCGGGCATTATAGATAAGTTCACCAGCTTAAATATAAACCCGTATGTCACTAGATGGGTTGCAAACTGGCTCAAGGACAGAATCCACATGGTTAGAATTGCTGGAGCCATGTCAGACTCCAAACCAGTTACAAGTGGCGTCCCACAAGGCTCAGTCCTGGGACCTCTCTTGTTCGGTATATATTTCTCGGAGGTACAAGCCAACACGGAAGGACTGTGGCTGACCAAGTTCGCAGATGACTGCAAACTGGGCACCATAATCGACTTTCCAGTCGACACAAGCGTCCTCCAAAAGGGCCTCATAGAAACAGACAACTGGTGCCAGAGCCATGGCCTCAAGCTAAACGCCAAAAAGTGTATAGTCATCCCCTTTGGCAAAAACAAAGTGCCCACAAATTACCACATAGGTGGTAATCCATTAACTACAGAAGAAGCAATTAGGGACCTGGGGACCCAAGTTGATAGCAATCTCTCATTTGACAACCACATGGCCAAAGTGGTTAGAAAAACATTTTATATAGCCCACCTAATCATGAAGGGATTCACATCTAGATCAGAGGAGGTCATCGTGCCTCTTTACTCATCCCTCATCAGGCCCATAATTGAGTACAATGCCCCTTTTGGGATGTACCTTACCAGACACCTGCAGCAACTGGAAAGACCCCAAAAGTACCTCACCAAGAGGATCAAAGGGCTCAAACAGATGCCATATGCTGCTCGGTTAAAGAAACTCCAGCTCTACTCAGTGGCATACTGCCTGCTCAGAGGCGATCTCTGCCTGACGTATAAAGCCATGTCCAACCCAGAATTAATGGAGATGCTGCAGCTCAGAAAATCCAAATCCCATCGAGCTACGCGCTCGAGAGACTTGAACCTCAGCACTGAAATAAATAGGACATGCTGGAGGGACAGATTCATAACCCAGAGGCTCCCTTCACTCTGCCTAACCTGGACTGGGATTTTATTCCAGAGTCCCTCATTGACTCTCTTCAAGAGGAATCTTGATGAGTGGATGGGAGATCGTAGGTTTACCCCAGGTATCACTTCTGTGTCACTGTTAGACAGAGGCGCAGTATACTAACCTCGAAAAAGGGCACAGCAAAATTAATTTAAAATGGGTGGCGAAAGCCAAACACACTCTGGCTAGGCTTATAAATGCCCTAGGGCAGGTAGCCTAGTATGAACCTATGAACCTATGAATCTCATGTAGGAATAAGTCGTTAATAGCAAAGGTAATGGCCATACTAGATTTTCTTGCTTCATTTTTGGGATCTTTGTAAAGGCTGGTAAAGCCCAGATGGAGTCTTCATATGTTCACTAGCAACCAAGTCTCCCTGGATCTTAATATCTGTAATAAGATTTAGTATGGAGTGCATTAGTCTTTCTTCACAGCCATGAGCTAAAAAGTCACTTTATGGATTAAGATTCACAATAAAATCATTCATCTTTTTGAAACTTTTGCTATGCGCATTCCTATGTTTTGTGATCTGGGGTATATGCTCTTATGATGAAAAATATATTAACTTTCATTGGTTTCTTCAGCATGTTGTCAGTAAGTTGTCCATCTCTCTTTTACTGACAGTACAATCCAGGAAGACTATTTTTTCTTTGCTATAGTGCATGGTAAACCTAAGGAAGCCTGTGGAATTGCTGATGTAGTCAAAGAACTCAAGGAGCTGACCTTCACTGCCTATTAAAAATGAAAAATGTAATCAAAGTACAGGTAACTAGGCTGAAAATCCAAGTTACAGATCTTCCCTGCTTCCCACTTGTCTGGTGCTACGCTGGCTGGATTTGGAGCCATTGGTGCTCCCACTGCTGTTTCAGTTGTCTGTTTGTAATAGTTATTGCTGAAACAAATGTAATTGTTGCTGAGGAGTATTTGTAACAGTTTTGTAGTCTTCTCATATTTTCCTGGCTAGGCTCCATTTCCCTTTAAAAGTACTTCAACTGCTTTTATACAATAGCTGTGAGGTAATACCATATTATAGCGATTCTACTAGTGCTTCTACCATCCATTGTGAGCAACAGGGTATCTTGTTGGATATTGATTTCCTTTATTTTTGAAGGAAATACAGTGTATTCATCACAAATAATTTGGTGTTGGCTGGTAGTGGCTTGATGGTTACCTCTAAATGTGTGTCCATGGGCTTAGTGAGGCTCAGCAATGGCCCCAGGTTGATAGCAATCTCTACTAATGGCTGGTACGGAGGATCCTTCATGTTCTTACATGATTCTGGGGGTACCAAAGAATGGTGGGACTGAAAAACATCATGCACATTATTGCTTGCAAGTTCCTTATCATGCAGTTTTTCCAGTATTCCACATATATTGTCATAGGCAGATTCAATAGCACCCAAATCCACTTTGCTATAGTAACAGGGGTCAACATATCTTCAGTCTTGCTAATGTATGCTGCATTGTCCATTATTACAATGTCCCCTTCCCTTATCAACTTTTATTAGAATTATCCTCTTTTTCTCACATTTTGCTTCATACGCTCCAAGAGTTTGATTCATTTGGGGGAAAAAATCACACTGTTTTTTTTCCATTTTCAGGTAGTTATAACGTCCAGTTTTTCTTGTTTCTTCCTCATGGTAAAAGACCTTCAAGTTTATTTTTTTAAGACAGAGTTTGAAAACTATAGTGGTCTTAACTGGGCCAGTTCTACTGTGGGGAGTAAAAGCAAAACCTCTTTCCTGTATTTTTAGTTCAATCTCTGTGAACAAGAGTTTAGTTCATGTCCTTTTTTATAGTACTCCTGGAAGCTTCTGATGTCCTTTTTCCTTTCCAGGTCTTATATCATGGCTGGGGATTGTGATGTCTGGGGTCTTTTTTGTCCTCCATATCTCAGTGGGAGGCCCCAGTATTTCCATCTCTTGTCAGCACCATTCTTCTGTTTGGGGAGTCTGTGGGGTCCTGGAGTTGGAGTTTTGTCTTGTCCTAGGGGGAATATTAATTTCTCAAAAATCCTGCTATGTTCAAAAATTTTGGGAGTAGAGTTTAATGTTTCAATCCAGGCTGCAGTTTCTTCTTGTTGGTTTGATTCCAGAGTGGGTTCTGTATGGTACTTCATGCAAATGGCCTGTTTGCAGATTAGAAGGGGTGTCTTGCTGTTCATGTATGGCTTATGACCTTTTGGTCTGTTCATCTGTTCTTGTAGTCATTCAGATTCCTATCAGTCTTTATTAGCTTTTTCTCCTTTATTTTTGTAGTGAACTTAGAGAGTTTCTTCATTGTGGAAGAATCTATCCCTATAATCAGTCAGGTCCCATCCTTCTTTCTCCAGTGTTTGGCGGTTTGCATCTTATATTCTTGTAGAATCCTGACTAGTTTAAGTCCTGCTTCCTCTAATAATTCCTGTGTTAGCCCATCAATGGCGTTGATCCACACTGGCTTCTTATCCAGTATTAGACGTCTGAGTACAGTGGAATTTTCCAGTGATGTAGTGAGGTAAATCTCCTACTACTGGAGGCTTTTAAGTTTTCTGAGTTTTTTTCCCAAAAGTAAAAATGTCTGGTTATTGCCCCCCCCCCTTTTTGTTTTTTTTGGTGGGTGCAATCATGTCCAATTTTTCCTCATATTGTCTTAGTAATCCCATTTGGGAGCTTGAAGCAAGTTCCTGAAGAATGCTGTTGCATTGTACACTTCCTGGTGGGATCCTGCAGCTGTGGTAGTATCCATACTGAGGTGTGGAGGTAGGGTTTTTGTCTCCAGGTGCTAAACCTTCAGGCCCAAGGAATTCCAGGGGAGTCCGTTTGAATTTAAGGATCCTGTAGGACAAACCAAAACAAAATGTAGGCCCCCTTAAAGGCTGTCTAAACCCAGTGAGTGGCTGGCTCTTCCTGGGACCAAAGGAAAAAGAATCTTTGAAGTAATCCACTGTTGTATTCCTGTACAGTAGACATTTTGCAAGCAGACAGCTAACCAAAGTAGAATGTACACATTTCTAAAATCAAGCAATAAAAACACGAAACAATCCTTTGAGCTTTATGTTGTACAGTTTATTCAAAGTAATGAGCACTTTTGTCTACCAGACTTCCTCAGATACAATCTTTCTTTCTGAAAAGCATTACAATTCTAACTGTTTAAATAGCCCTAAACAAGGGGGTGCGGTGAAAAAACAGCCATCATGATTAGGGTAAGGATATGGTTCCAGACTGGCTTATGATTGGGCTTGCTAATTGGAGGAGTGGTCAAATCCTTAATTAGAATGAGAATCATGGACGGCTAACAGGCTAGTTAACTGGAAGGGAGGCCATATCCCTAATCAGAATAAGAGTTATGGATTGACTAATAGTCAGGCCAGCTTACTGGAAGGGAGGTCAAGTCTCTAATTAGAATATTAGGTTGTTATTCACCTCCATCTACTTGTTAAGGAAAAATATTCATTCACAATACTATTATAAAAACAAAACAAAAAATGTTCCCAGTTTTAAGTCTTTTTTTCACAGAAATCATTTAGCAATCAAAAAAGTCACTGTTTTTATATGTTCATGGGAACAGCATGTATATTAAGTCAACATAAACAATGACTCAAGGGTGCCTGCTTTTACGGGGCATCCACTGTCATCTAACTACATGATGAATCTATCTGAAATTATCCGTGAATAAAGACAGTAATTTTAATAAAAGTTCCCATTTTACTAGACTGGAGTTACTAACTGAAAGATTCAGACACAGCATCCAGTTTCCAAGCCAGAGGACTTGGCACTGTAGAACAGAACTTGTGGAGTTGTCTGCTCAAAGGCGAGTCAAATATGTCTACTGCAGGATTAACCTATTGACAGAGGAGTACCTTAATGATTAAATATGCACAGGGACAGCCCTCTGAGCAATATCCACTTATGAGGATCTGCTCAGGACCTGCTCAAAGTGTCGGTCATCATATTCGTTTCTAAGGGAATACAAACTGGCTGAAGAAGGAAATGGCAAATTCCCAAGCTATGAAAGCTAGTTTGCAAGGGAAATTAAAATGTTGTCCTTCCTTGTTTATGTACCACATAACAATGATGTTGTCTATAAGGGCCCTGAGAGGATCTGGAGAGCACAATAAATGTAAGACCTGTTGATCTAGGCTTAAGGCTTTCATTTCCTTGACATTTATGTTTTTTTCACCTCCTGTGGAGACCCTAATGCAGTTGGAACAAGCACCTCCCAGGCTAGGTCTGAGGTGTCTGTGAACAGCTGTTGAGTAGAAGAAGAATCAGAAATGGAAGATCTGGATTTAGTGATATCTTAGTTATCCACCATGACATCAGAATGGACTTTTTCAGATTTTGAGTGAAGTCTACACTGCACAACAGCAGCATTGTTAATGCCAAGTCCTGCAGAAGAATCTGCTAAGAAGGGATTTAGGTCATCCAGATAAGGAAATATCTGAAAGCCATGAAGTCTACAAAAGGCTGTAACAGGGGGCCATACATTTGAACACCCTCAGAGCCATGGAAAGACCAAACGGCAAAGGACATATTTGATACTGTAAGTAAGACAGAGAGAACTATAAACACTTCCTGAAAATAGTATGAATAGGAATATGGAGATAAGTATTCTTCAAGTCCAGAGAAGTCAGAAAGGTCTTGGGTATAAGCACTATTAAGGGTGTCTGAAGAGTTAACATTTTGAATGAGGGAACTTTTCTGAAAAGTGTTGTGAAAGGACAGATTTTAGGACAGTTCTCCAAGAACCCTCTTTCCTGGAAGCTGAAAACATTCTGGAATAGAAAAACTATCAAAATCATGACCTGCACCAAAAAATCTTGAATTAGTGGTGGAAATGAGCCAGTTTGCAAGGAGGCAGCTGAGGAATGCCTGAAAAGGTAGAAAGAAAATTCCACACCACTTGGTAGCCCTACTGATTAATTATAGACATAACCCACTTGTCTGTTGTAATCTACTGCCAGATAGGAAGGACCAAAGACTGTTTGTGAGAATCTGGCCAAAGGGAGGAGAAAAATAGTCAGATGGAGGAAGGCTTGTTTGGAAAGGAAGATTTTTGACCCTAGACCCTAGACCCATTACTTGATTTCTCAGAAAAATTCATTTTAGTAGATATTTTAGGTTTTAAGGGCTGACTGGGATGTTTGCATATAAAAGGACCTGCTTTAGAGGGATAGTTTCTTTGGTACAGAGGAACAGAAGGATGAACAATTTAAGATCTTGCATAGCCTTCCACTTGTCCTGTAAAATTTCAGAGGTCTGCTGTAGCAGAATCATTCTTGTTACCTAGAGGAGAATCCAATAATTTTGCTTTTGCATCCTCTGGCAGGGACTGAAGTCCATATCTGGAATACCTTCTAATCACTGACCCTAATGCAGCTGCCCTAGATGATGCATCAGCAGCATCACTGCTACACTTAACGGAGTGTCCAGCTACTTGGAAAGCAGAGCTGAGAAAAGAAAGACAAAGTTTTCAAATCAATACGGGCATATCAGCTACCCTCATCCCCTGGCTCGAGTTTGGAAAGCAGGAAAGGACATATCTAGTCATATTAGTCTGATAACTGATGGCTCTAAAAGCCAGAGTAGCAGAGGTATACACCTTCTTGCCATATCTATCCATGGCTCTGCTATCTGTCTGTTGGTAAGAGTTTCAGAAAAGCAATATGATTACTGGGTTTGCCAACTGAGATGAAAATGACAGACAGGTCCAAAGAAGGAATCTTACAAAGAAACATTTCAGCCTCAGGAGCATTACAAAACCTGCAAAGCTTTTTAGGAGCAGGGTGTTGAAACTCAGGGGCATGAGAAGCAGATGTAAATGTGTCTAAAACTGCTTCCAGAACAGGAGGTACTGCAGAAGGTCTAGAAGTATCTGTCTGAAGGTCATAATATGTTTTTTTAACATCAGACATCTGAGAACTTTCCCACTTAAAATGTTCAAACATTTTAAAGGATAGAATCTCCAAGGGGAAAGTTCCTCAATAGAAGAATGATAGGAAACAGTACTCTCATCAGAACTTACAAGAGGTGAATAAGTCTGGGAAGAATAAATGAGCCTATACTAAATAAACAAATGCTTAGAAAGGTGATCGCTAATTAATCGACCCTTTTAAGTGAAAGCTTAAAATCTCGAACACCCGGAATAGCGATTTTTTAAAAAATCGCTGGTCCGCATAAAAAAATATATATATATAATACACCTCCCTACTACCAACTCTGAGATCGCATAACAGTGGAGGAAATGGCGAACTCCCAAAACTGGCCCAGCGATTTTTTGCTCTGTAAAAAAAAAAAAAAAACGCTGTTCCAGGTGTTCAAAATTGTAAGCTTTCGCTAAAAAGGGGTCGATGAATTAGCGTTCGCTAATTCAATATAGACCCGAATAAACTAAGGATTCCTCCCCGGAATCAAAATTTTCTTCCTCAGAAGATGTCACCCTAGTTCTTTTTGAAGGTGTGGAAGTAGAAGGAAATCCAATAGAATATGGGCTAACAACTCCTGAGGAGGTTTTCAAAGCCATTAGGACTTTGAAGATTTTTGGTGAAATCTTGCTATTCCTTTTCTGGATCCTCAGCAATAGCATCAACATGCCTCATTTTCTTTTTAACAGGGACATTTGCCCTGACAAACCTGTTGCACCTTCTATTAAAGAACTTCAAATTTCTTCCCTCAACAATATTTGCAGAATCCCCTTAGGCTCTTCCAAGATGACCAGTAGTATTTCCCTTCTCAACCTAAATAGAAATAGGCTCAGCCACAGAGTTCATGTCTATCCCATATGCTCTAGTGTTTAGGATTCCTAGTTTTCACCCATGCAACCCAGGTTTGACTCCTGGTATGGGAATGGACCACTTTGGCTGCTGACAGGTGACTTGTGCCTTGTCTACAGAGTGGGCTCTGACCCTGCCCTAATGGAAATGCTGCACATCCCCAAATCAAATGGGAGAAGAGTCACTCGCTTCAGAGATCTCAACTTAGCTTGTGACATTAACAAAATATGTTGGAAATCAGATATAGCTCCCACAGACTGCTGCTCCTCTGGAATAAACTAACAATTTCTGTGAAGCAGAGCTTCTCAATGACCTTATTCAAGCAGGTAAGACAATTGGTTAGGACACTGTAAATTCACTCCAAGTGTGGCACCTATGTTCCTCATGGACAGGGGTATTTGGTGCTGATCACAGAGTCACTATGTGAATAATGACCATCTAACCAAGGTCAATTAGGAAACATGGGTATAACATGACTAGGTTTGTAAAGGCCTTTTAGTCATAGTCTAGTAACCTACTAACAGCTCTGTATTGGTCTCTAATAGGGATACTGACAGCATATGAACAAAACAATTCATGGTCTCATCATCAGACACAATGGAGATGCCCTGCACAGGCTAGACAGCAGAAGTCACCAGTTTTAATTTTTTTACTTATTTTTCAAACTCAGCTGGATGTCCATGTGGTAACATTCCAAAACCATGGATCCCTGAGCAAGGAGCTTAAGACACTGGTTTTTGAGGAAGACTGAAAGAAAAATGACTGTGCAGAGTATTAGGAACAAAGACCTGGCCAACAGAACACACTTTAGGATTGCATATCACACCTAAAAAAAGGCACTTCTTGTGCCTTCCACAATCACATTTCTCCTTTCAGGATGATATGTGCCTACAATGAACCAAACTAAAGGGAAAAGGAATAGTCCTCAATGGGGTAGTTTTCCACCCAAAATTCAGTGAACAGTACCAAGACATATGACCTACAGAGCAAAAATGAAATGCTGCATTCAGACTGGTGGTAAACAAGTTCCGAGGGTTTGGCTCTCATAACACAGTCATGTACCTCAAGCTTTCAGACGTATGTGCATGGAAGAGCCAAGAGTTTGGTATGCTGGGTGGATATATGGCTAGCCTTGGCAGGTTATACCTCTAATAAGGAAAACTGCAACAGTGATTACAGAAGAACATTCTGCATTGTGCTGTTTCTCACACTTTTTCAACGGAGTGTGTTCAGTGTATGTGTAGCCCACTGTCTTTTGCCACCATAATTAGCCTTTCATCTTTTGGTTTCGATTCACCTCACCTTAACTATTCCTACTTCAAATAATTGCCTGCATGAAGCTGTTCCAGGAGATCACATTGATGGCTTTTCCAATTTTCTTTCCATCTCATCGGATCATTTTCCCTGTTTTCTATATATTCGTTCTTTTTTTGCACATTCAAGTTCATGCCTGACTTTTGTCTATTTTGGATTTGATTTCCATTCTTACTTGATACAGAAATGCCCTAAACTGATGATAATGGGTGACCTCATGTGATATAAAATTCATCATTCTCTAGAGGACGGTGCAGTGCTGCAGCGGTAGCACTGTCACCTCACAGCAAGAGCCTCTCCAGTTCAATTCTCAGCTGGAGTGCCTTCTGTGCGGAGTCTGCATGTCCTCCTTGTGTTCGTGTGGGTTTCCTCCTGGTGTTCCAGTTTCCTCCCACGTTACAAAGACATATGTCTGGAGCATTTCTCCTTGGGCCTCCGCTGAAAACTGGCTTCATTCCAAGTTGGACTTTCCTGGTTAACAAATGTTAAATAAATATATAATGCTTTGTGGTTCGTGTTTCCAATACTTCTCAGCACCTTCAATATTATAATGGCTGCACAATCTCCAATGCAGCAATCTTGTCACCTTACTTTGCCTTTCAGTATACAGGCCCTCTGCCATTACTGCATCTCACCCAGTAACAAGAAGTGTGTCCGTTTCCAGTTCTGTTTTATAGAGTGTGCATTTGTCTGTGTCTCCCACATCTTCAATGAACTTTGTAAGCCAACACATATGTATTCCACTATTCTGGGCTGCTAATATTAAACTTCCATAGATTGGTTTAAATTCTTCTTAACTTTTCCTGTGTTAAATCTTGATCGACATGAGGTTGTTCCAGGAGTTTTCTGTACTTGCAACTATATTTATGCCTTCTGCAAATTTCTTGCCTTCTCATCTGATTGTTTTCTTTATATTCTTTCAGTTGCTACCTGATTTTTGGATAGTATTGGTTTGAT
Source organism: Protopterus annectens (assembly GCF_019279795.1). NCBI lineage: Eukaryota > Metazoa > Chordata > Ceratodontiformes > Protopteridae > Protopterus > Protopterus annectens. The sequence continues at coordinate 1,833,047,644 of NC_056732.1, read as the reverse complement.
TTCAATTCCCACTTGACACTGAGATGCTACTGCTAACCTAAGCAGGGAAGTCATCTTAGTGAAAGTTTTAAAACATGAGAAGAAGTCTATGTTTGGATCGGGTGAGGTCAGCAGGTATGTATACAGTCCCATGATTGCAGATCTACACATGTAATCAATTTCCAGGAGGCCCACACCTCCTTCAGAATGAGGTATATATAACCTTGGTATACACCAGTTTTATACATCAATTGATAAGCATGAAGCATTTTTCTTCTTTTTATGTCCAGCTGATCGTAGACCTTTTGGGGCCAGTCAGTCACACCAAAACTGTAAGTTAAAACAGGAAAAGCAAATTGGTTTATAGTGTGGACTTTGTTCCTAGACATCAGGGCTGTTTTCAATATTAGCTTTAGTCTTCCAAAGTATTCCTTACTGAGTTTTATTCAAAATTGTTCATGCTTAATTGCTGATCCTTCATTAGTTCCCAAATATTTATATACTCCTTGCTCAAGATCTTTTATATGACATTCCTGTCCCAGATTGACATTTTCTTGGTGCTGTAGCTTTCCTGCTTTAAATGTTGCTTTTGCACATTTATCAAGACCAAATTACAGTCTTGTATCATCTGAGAAGTTTTTAACCATATGCAGCTGTGCTTTCAATTACTCATCTGATGAACTATACAGTTTTACATCATCCACCAAATGTAGATAAGAAGTCTTTAAACAAGGTAGTTTTCTGGCAGACAACTTGTAACCATAGCCTGATAGGTTAAGTAAGCAGCATAATGAGTTAAGGACAAGACAAAACAGCAGTGGTGACCAAGAATCACTCTGGAATATCCCACTATGAATTGTTATCCCTGGGATAACAATTTGCCTTTTGTCATGGCTCAGCTGCAAAGTGGGCTGCTACTGTTTCACGGTCACTGTAATGTACTTGATCAATATACGGCGTATCTTATACATCTATAAGCATTCCTTTATCCATAAATGTGGGATGCTGTCAAATACGTTTTTTTTGTAATCTACCCATATCATACTTAAGATTCTTCCCTTTTTAATTTCTCACAGACATTTGGGTTTCTTATACCATAACAGGAGTGGACCCCATTCCCAAGTCAAAGTATGATTCAAGTTAATGAAATTAGTATTGTGTCAATCTTTGATGTTAGCCAAACGTGCTCTTTACACCACCCACAACATGCCCAGAGCTGACTCTTTCTGCAATTCATATGGAGTTACATGTGTTGGTCACATATCTAAATAGGACTGTAAATTCTTTATTAAGAAACCCATTGCTCCTACTACTATTGGAACAGAGTATCCTTCTACAATACTGTCCTCGTTTCTGCCTGCAAATTCTGATACTTTATGACTTTGTGTCGCTCTGTATGTAAAACACTGTAATCACTGGGTGTAGCTATTTCAATGATCAATGCTACTTTTGTCTTCTTTTCATGGACTACTATATCATGTTTTCTTGTATGTATTTTTTGAACTGTTGGTAATGGATGATCCCATGTGATAAAACTTCATCATTTTCTGTAATGCTTTTTGGCTCATGTTTCCAATACTTCTCAGTTACATTATTTTCACAATCACCAATGCAAATGCAAATGTCTTTTCACATTATTATGCCTTTCAATATACAGGCCTTCTGCCATTAGTGTATCACACCCGGCAACAAAATATGGAACGGTTTCCAATTCTGTTTTACAAAACCTCCATTTGTTCATTTCTCCAGCATGTTTAATGGACATTCTAAACCAACATGAACCTAGTTCACTTTCCTTGGCTGCCAATATTAACCTTTCATTTTTTGGTTTAAATTCACTTCTGCCCAACTCTTTTTTTAATTTCTCTAAGTCTTTTGGGTTTCTAATACCATGATGGGAATGGACACCATTCCTAAGTCAAAGCATGATTAAAATTCGCAAAATTAGTCTTATTTCAATTTTTAATGTTGGCCAGAAGTACTCTGCAGCACCCGCAATGTGCCCAGTAATGACTCCTCCTGCAATTCATAATGGAGTTACATGTATCGCTAACACGCCTAAGTATGAATAAGATCCTTTGCTCCTACTACTATTGGAACAGTCTGGGTATCCTTCTTCCACATCGCCCTTGTTTCTGCCTGCAAAGCTTGGTATTTTATGACTTTCTGTCTCTCTGTAGATAAGACACTGTAGTCACAGGGTGTAGCAATTTCAATGATCAATGTTACTTTTGTCTTCTTTTAATGGACTACTATATATTTGGTTTTCCCGCATCCATTTTTTGAACTGTTGGTAAAGGGTGATCCCATGTGATATAAACTTCATCAGTTTCTGTAATGCTTTTTGGCTCATGTTTCCAGAGTTTTTCAGCTACTTCAATATTATATTTACACAATCCCCAATGCAATAGTCTTGCCATATTAATATGCCTATCGGTATACAGCCCTTCTGCCATTAGTATATCACAACAAGCAACAAGATGTGCGACTGTTTCTAATTGTTTTACAGAACCTAAATTTGTCTGTTTCTCCCACATGTTCAGTGGACTTTGTAAACATGTACGCAAGTCCACTATCCTGGGCCACCAATATTAACCTTTCGTCTTTTGGTTTACATTCATCTCTCCTTAACCATTCCTGCATTTGATCCTAATCAACATGAGGTTGTGCCAAGAGTTTTCTTTACTTGCAACAATATTTATGCATTTTCCACAGTTCTTGCCTTCTCATCTGATCCTTCACCTTTTATTGTTTTTGGCACAGTCAGTTGCTGTCTGATTTTTATCTGCTTCTGATTAGATTTCCATTCCTGCTTGACACTGATATGCTCCGGCTACACTAAGCAGGGAAGTCAATCTTAGACTTATTCTCCTCATGTTTCAAAACTTTTACTATGTTTGGTTTTACTGAGATGTGTATGCAGTCCTACAGCTGCAGATGTACACATGTAGTTATTTTCAAGGCTGCCCATGCCTCGTTCAGAACAGGGAACATGTAGTCTTGGTATACACTGATTTTTGTAAATCACTGGATAAGCATGAAGCGTCCTTCTTGTTTTCCTAACTCATATAACACCTTATGGGGCCAATCAATCACTTCAAAACTGTACGTTAGAACAGGAAGAGCAAATTTGTTTATAGCTTGGACTTTGTTCCTAGATGTCAGAGCTGTTTTCAGTATTAATTTTAGTCTTCTAAAATATTCCTTACCATGTTTTATTCACATTTGTTCATGCTTTATTGCTGATCCTTAATTAATTCCCAAATAGTTATATGCTGTCTTGCTGAAGTTCTCTTATATCAGATCTCTGTCCCAGGCTGTTTTCTTGGTGCTGCAGCTTTCTTGCTTTAAAGATTGCTTTTGCACATTTATCAAAACCAAATGACATTCTTACATCATCTGAAAAAGATTTGACAACTTGCAGTTGTGCTTTCAGTTCCTCATCTGATGAACTATACAGTTTTAAATCATCAACGGAGAAAAGATGAGAAGTCTTTACACTTTGTTGTTTTCTAGGAGCAAAATTATAGCCATGGCCTAATCTGTTAAGTAGACAGCTTAAGAGTTAAAGTCAAGGCAGAATAGCAGCGGTGACAGAGAGTCACCCTGGAATATCCCCCTTTAAATTTCCATTCAGACCGTCTTTGATGTATTGTCAGACTGTGCTAACTTGAAAGGCTTGTCACATATGGCACATTAGCAAGGTTTCTGCACACTGTTAACATGCTTATGCAGACCGTTTTCTCTTAGTTGTAAAGCCATTGCCATAAGTGGTATATTTATAGGGTTTCTGCTGGTTTTACTTATTGAAATCTTTTGGGTTTCTGATGGGAATGGACCCATTCCTAAGTCGGAGTACAATTAAAGCCCATAAAATTAGTATTGTTTCGATGTTTGATGTTGGCCAAAAGTAGTCTTTGCAGGACCTGCAATGTGCTCAGAACCGACTCCTGCAGATCATATGGAGTTACATGTATCGGTACAATATCTAAACATGACTGTAGATTATTTTTTTATTAGACCCATTGCTCTTACTACTATTGGAACTGTTTCTCCCACATGTTCATTGGATCTTGTCCACTGTCCTGGGCTACCATTAATATTTCATATTTGGTTTCAACTCGCCACTCCTTAAACATTCCTGCATCAAATCATTATCAACATGAAATTGCTCTAAGAGATCTCTACACTTGCCACTATATGTACAGCTTTTCCACATTTCTTTCCTTCTCATCTGATCCTTCTAATTATGTTCTTTTATTTTTTTGTATGTTCAGTTGCAGTCATATTTTTGTCTACTTCTGGTTTGATTTCTATTCTCTCTCGACACCGGAATGCCCCTAATTAACTAAGCAGAGATGTCACCTTAGACGACTTCTCGTGTTTTAAAACTTTCACTGTGTTTAGATCTGTTCAGGTCAGTGAATATTTTTGTAGTCCCAAGATTTTAGATCTATACATGTAATTAATTTCAAGGAGGCCTATACCTCCTTCAGAGAGTGGAATATATAATCTTGGTTTACACTGATTTTTCTGTATCATTTAATCAGTATGAAGCTTTTTTTTTTTTTTTTTTTGCTCTGTCCAAGCGATTCTTTACCTTTTCAGATCACAAAAAAATGTAAATTAGAACAGGAAGAGAAATTGGTTTATATCTTGGACTTCATTCTTAGATGTCAAGGCTGTTTTCAATATTAATTTTAGTCTTCTGAAGTACTCCTTATTGAGTTTTATGCACATTTATTCATGTTTAACTGCTAATCCTTCATCAGTTCTCAAATATATATACATTCCTTCCTGGTGAAGTTCCTTTATATCACATTCCTGTCCCAGACTGATATTTTCTTGGTACTGCAACTTTCCTGCTTTAAGCATTGCTTTTGCACATTTATCAAGATCAAAAATCATTTGTACATCATCTAAGAAAGTTTTAACTACTTGAAGTTGTGCTTTCAACTCATCTGATGAACTATACAGTTTAAGTCATCAACAAAAAGTAGATGAGAAATCTTAAAGCACGTTTGTTTTATGGGACAGAAATGTTAGCCAAGACCTAATCTATTAAGGGGACATCTTGTTGAGTTATTGGCAAGACAAAACAACAGGGGATGGTAATTTGTCTTTTATCCTGGCTTAGCTGCAAAGTGGTCTGCCACAGTTTCATGGTCACTATGAAGTAAGTCATCAATGTAAGCACTCTTATCCAGGACTGTGGGATGATAAATGCTTTTTTTGTAATCTATCCATGTCATACATTCTTCCACCTTTTAAAATTCTCCATTATGGATTTATGTAGCAGCAAATGATCCTTTGTTTCTATGACTTTCATCTGTTACCCTTTTATTCTACTGTCATGATTATGTTTTCTAAATGACTATATAACTCTTGTCATCATGAATTGCAGTATACAGTTTGCACATCTTCAAAAGGCAAGTTACTAGTCTATAGTTTTTAGCCTGGCTTACAGTTTTACCCTTAAGAAGAAGCACTGTTTTTCCTACAGTTAACTAAGTTGGTGTTTGTTCGGGATGCACATGTAAGTAATTCTTACTCAGGGCTAAATCTTTGAGTTAAGGACTATATCCGGGTATGGGATTTTTCATTTAGGAGACTTTCTTAATCTGGCCATTACTTCATCCAATTTCATATCCTGTACATATGAAGTACTCACGGTTTCTTTTATTTTTTCTGTCCATTTAGCATTGTGTTCCACAGTTTCTTCATAAACATTTCTCCAAAAATGCGTCTATTTCTTCTTTTTTGGTGGTGTTTCTATTCCTTTTGCTTTGTTTCCCAGTTCTCTATATACATATACCGATTGTATGTGTATAATACACACACACACACACACACACACACACACACACACACACACACACACACACACACACACACACACACACACAATTCTGCCAGTTTCATTTCTCCAAACCTTTTGGGTTTCTAATACTATGATGGGAATGGACCCCATTCCTAGGTCAGGGTATAATTAAAGTTCATGAAATAAGTATTGTTTCTGCTGGTTTAATTTCTCCGAGTCTTTTGGGTTTCTATTACCATGACAGGAATGGACTGCCTCTTGTGAATACTCTGATGTTTTGTCAGACTCTGCCTACTTGCAAAACACTTGTCACATGTGGCACATTTATAGGGTTTCTGCCCCGTGTGAATATTTTGATGCACTGTCAGGTTATGCTTACTTATAAAGCCCTTGTCACATGTGGAACATTTATAGGGTTTCTGTCCAGTATGAACATGTTGATGCGTGGACAGTTTTCCCTTGGTTGTAAAACCCTTGTCACACGTGGCACATTTATAAGGTTTCTGCCCAGTATGAACATGCTGATGCACTGTCAGGTTGTGCTTACTTATAAAGCCCTTGTCACATGTGGCACACTTATAGGGTTTCTGCCCAGAGTGAATATACTGATGCCTTTCCAGTTTCCCCTTAGTTGTAAAACTGTTGTCACATGTGGCACATTTATAGGGTTTTTGCCCAGTGTGAATATTCTGATGCACTCTTAGGTTGTGTTTACTTATAAAGCCCTTGTCACATGTAACACATTTATAGGGTTTCTGGTCGGTGTGAACATTCTGATGCATGGTAAGATTCTGCTTACTTGCAAAACCTTTATCACATGTGGCACATTTATAGGGTTTCTGGCCAGTGTGAACATTCTGATGCCTTGTCAGTTTCTGTTTAGTTGTAAAACCCTTGTTACATGTAGCACATTTATAGGGTTTCTGCCCGGTGTGGATAGTCTCATGACACATCATGCTACTTTTACGTTTAAAACTCTTTTCACATACACTGCATTTATAGGGTTTCTGCCCAGTGTGGATAGTCTCGTGATATATCATATTGTATTTCGATATAAAACTCTTCTGACACACTCTGCATTTATGGGGTTTCTTCCCAGTGTGGATATGCTCATGACGTACCATGTTGGATTTAGATTTAAACCTCTTCTCACACATACTGCATTTATATGGATTCTGTCCAGTGTGGATATTCTCATGACACATCATACTGTATTTATGTTTAAAACTTTTATCACAAAAGTTGCATTTATATGGTTTATATCCAGTGTGGATTTTCTCATGACATATCATGTTGTATTTAGATATAAAAGTCTTCTCACATATACTGCATTTGAAGGGTTTCTGCCAAGTGCTGACGCTCTTTTGTACTGGTAGACCTTTATGTGAGAAATTCTTGTCACGTTTGGTGTGGCTTTGCGGTCCTCGGTCAATGTGGAACAAGTGAGGTTTTTCCTTCCTTGACTTCTCTATATTGCCCTTGTCAGAAGTAGTACGTTTAATGGATTTCTGTCTTGTACAAATACCTTCACGTAATTCCATTCTTCTTTTCCCTGTAACACCTTTGTCACGTGAGGCACAGTTACGTAATTTCTTTCTGCTGCATACTTGTTTTTTTGTTGCCGAGTCGTTATGTTTTTTCTCACTGTGAATTAATTTATCAGACTGGCTGCTGCTATGAATCAAACTGTTACTTTCAAGCTGACTACACAGTCTTTCCTCGCTATGATCTTTCAGAGGCATTTCAAATTCAATTTTATTGACATCTTTACATTTAGCATTTCTGGTTTCAAACTTCACTTTGCCTTTTCTTGTCGTTGACATCTTATCTGGGGGAGCTTTGTCATGTTCAGCGTCATGGTGTTTCCCATGGAATGGCATCTTGGTGAAATCTGCATTCCTGTTGACTTGAAAAGAAAATAAATTAGACTGTCAGAATATTAGAATGCACAGATATACACAGAAGATCATGTAAACTTTCATTTGTAACTGAAGCAACAATGGACTGTCACATAAAACTTCAGTAATGAATGTGTCTTGAACAAAAAAAAAGCCTGTTCAGCTGTCTCACCTTTGCTTCAAACTACATGTAACAGGGATAACTAGTAGCATCTGATTGTGCTTGCAGTGAAGCAGTTACTGTTAGTAAATGACTGCCTCTCGCTGAAACAGCCAGCTGATTTACTTTGCTCAGTGTTTTTTACTTTTACCCACATTGTAGTGCAATCATTTACCTACACAATTACTCAGAAATATAGCTATTGGGGGACTTGGCCAGCACGAGACAAGGATAGCAGCAGTGCTTCACTATTCTGCTACAAAAGATACATTTCTGACAGGCAATGTTTTGTTTGAGTACTCCAAAACAGTTCACACTACTGAATTTCAATAGTCTTTGGTGTTATAACAGATTATTTCAAGAAAAAACATTTGAAAATCTAATAGCCTTCCTGTCAAAAACTGGGTAAAAGTAATTCCTTTCACTGCATCTGGCAGCAACATGAGCTACACTAGGGCAGCACTTCTGGATTCTTCATGTAAGAAAGAGCTCCAGTCACTTTTGTCTCATTTTCAAGAATTATCATTAAAAATGGACAGCTAGGACAATAAAAATTGATGATTTTAAGAAAGATTGTTCCAAACAAGTGAAACAAATTCATAAGGCTCTTCAGGTACAGAAAAATCAGATCTCTGTCATCGAATAATCCCTTAATATCATGGACGGAAGGCTAAATGAAGGAGAAAACAACACTGGATTGTTATTGCAGCAAAATAAAATCTTGTTAGCTAAAGTAGATGACTCTGAAAAACAATCTCAAAGGAACAATATTTATACATTTGTATTTCCTGAATATACTAAAGGTAACAATATGATTTCTTTAACTGCCTGGCTTTCTAAGACTTTTGATCTCCTTCAAGCTCTCTCTTGTTGGATAGAGAGAGCACACTGCTCTCTAGGTAAACCCACTGCAAAACCTGCTTCTTCTCTGAGATCTACAGTGGTGAAATTTATTTCATCTCAAGACAAAAAATTGGTACTTGAGACTGCATGGGCTAAGTCACCACTTAAATATGATGGAAATATTGTGTGTTTTGACAATGACTACTTAACAACAGTGAAGGCAAAAAGAAAACCTCCTTCCACTTATTAGAGAACTTAAAAAGAAGCAAATCAAAGTACATTTATTGTTCCCGGCCAGACTAAAGATTTTCCTTACAAATGGGGTTAAACTCTTTAAACTCTTCAAAGATCATGACCTTGCTTTGTCATTTCTACAAACAAATAAAATTCTTGAACAAACAGAGCAAATGGATTGTAGTAATATATCCTTGAAGAGGCATATAGATTGAAATGGAAGAAAGATAAGTGACAGAAAGAAAAAAAATAAGGGGACAATGAAGAACGTTTCCTTTTCCCTTTCTTCAATCCTTATTTATCAGGAAAGTAACATTATGTTAAAGCAGGTTTGTTTTTTCATTTTTGTAAACAAATACAATTTTAGTTTGATACAAACATTTAACAAAAAAGCAAGAAACAATAACATACTATGTTACAACATAAATAGAAACTTAACTACGAGCAAGTAGACTGCATATGAAAGGTAATTTAACTCTCTTTCTGCATTATACTTATTTATTTTAGAAACTGACAAGATCTTTTTATGAGTTGGAACAAAAAAGTATACATTTTTTAACAAAAACATTCAGTGTTTATATTAATATATAAAGTTGCAGGCTTCTATATAAAATTGCATGCTTAGAAGTTACTGCATCTTTTACTTATGAAACAGAAAAGACTGCAACATGACACATAGTTGAACTCACTTTTATCTTATATAGTTACTATTACAGGCTTGAACACAGCATACAGCTTTAGTACTATGATGCTTTTGGGAAAAGTAACAACAGTGTTAATTTATTTTACTTAAACAGTGTATTATACAAAATACCATCACTTTAATATAAAATGAATAGAAATTATACAAAGTAAACACTTGCTAGAGTAATATTAATAACTGCATTCTAAGGCTGCATGGAGAGCCAATATACAGTCTTAGATAATAAGCTACTGTTTTTGCTAGACAAGATGAAATGTGGGGTGTGGTGAATATAGTTGTTAAAAAGGTGTCTTTTATGGTTTAGTTAAAAAAGAGGTTTTCATATATTAAACAATCTTAAAACTCTTTACTGGAGTGAAGGATGGAGCTTGGTGTTGTATGTAATGAAAATTACTATTTGAGAGATTGTAGTTATGTGAAGAGCTTCAGTGTGGTTTGTCTCAAGCTTTCTTCTTTCATTAGATTACGTGAAGCCTTTGAGGTAAAAGGCATGAAATAATTTGAAATTCCTACCCAAACTGACAGAATAGAACTGTTCAAGCTTGGAGATCTGGTCTGACAGGCAGCTTTGGAAAGATAATTTAAATAAAAGGTGGAACCTTTTCAATATGCATTAGATGAAATTTGCTATAGGCATGGAACACAATCTAGAATATACAAGAGTTTATATTTCTAATGAACTAGTAGACAAGCTGGGTAAAGTTAAGACTGTAACTTGCCTATTTTTCAGATCATAATGCAATCACTTTTGAATTGCCTTTGAACTCTAATAATAAAATAATCAGAATACCAGCACATAAACAGGTTTACAAGCATTTAAAGACTAGTTTCTTAAATAATTTTCATTCTTTATAGAAATTAACAATACAGTGGATACTTCAGAAATCTATATATAGAATGCACTAAAAGAATATCTGTTTGATAGAATCACTAATTGTCTATCAAATAAAAAAAAGTACAGTTTTGTACCTACCATAAATGTAGATGTTCGAGTGCTAATACAGCTGCAGTCATAACAGATGGGTTCTCCTGCCGTCAGGCGGGTCCTCGGTCGGCCGAATTCCAAAGTCTAGGTCCGGCGTCGGTTGTCGTCGCTTCTTCCCTGACGTCAGTGCGACAGGGGTATAAAAGAACCAGCAGACGCCATTTTCTTCAGTTTTTCTTGCCCCACATGTCAGGTGCCTCCAGAAGGAAGGCAATACATAAAATTATGTAGTAATGCAATGCAATATAATCAAAAAACAGTAGTTGCAAGCAAATACACCATAAAAGGATACCCCTAGAGGGGAAGGAGGAGGAAACCTGGACTGCAGCTGTATTAGCACTCGAACATCTACATTTATGGTAGGTACAAAACTGTACTATGTTCATCGTGTATACAGCTGCAGTCATAACAGATGGGTAGAATCCCAAAGCTAAGAAAGGGGTGGTGGGCACTAGGTGGAACTAGGAGGAGCCAAAATGCCCTGCAAGACTGCAGTGGCAAAGCCTGCTCTAGATTTGGAGTATAATGGTAGGTTGTAGTGCTTGGAGAAGGTATGCACAGAACTCCAAGTGGCTGCTTCCAAAATATCCTTGGTAGGAACTCCTCTGAGGAAGGCTGCAGAGGTGGCTGTGGCCCTGGTGAAATGAGTTTTAATGCCTGTAGGTACAGTTTTGCCATGAAAGGAATAGCAAAAGCGTATGCAGTGGGCTATCCATTTTGAGATTGTCTGTTTGGAAATTGGCTTTCCTTGAGCTCCTACCGCATAGGCCACAAAGAGCTGTTCTGATTTTCTGAAAGGTTTTGTTCTGTCCAAATAATAACGCAGTTGTCTGTGGATGTCCAAGGAATGTAGTAATCTCTCCCTTTGTTTTGAGGATTAGGATAAAAAGTAGGTAAATGTATGGCCTGATTTAAAGCTACCCTGGATACCACTTTAGGCATAAAGGACGGGTTGGTTCATAAGGAAACTCTGTCCTGATGGAAGATGATAAAAGGCTGGACAGCCATGAGAGCCTGTAGTTCTGAAACTCTACGAGCTGAAGTGATAGCCAGAAGGAAAGCTGTTTTCCAGGACAAATATTGCAAATCTGATGAGGCAGCTGGCTCAAAGGGAGGCAAAGTCAGTTTTTCCAGAATGAAATTAAGATCCCAAGCAGGTATTGGTTGTTTCCTTGGAGGTCTTAAATTCTTAGCCCCTCTGAGGAACTGTCTTAATAGAGGGTGAGGGAATAAGATCAGTGTTGTATTCTGCAGAAATGGCTGGGGCATGGATTTTGATGGAGGAGAACGAAAGTCCACTGCTTAGCAGTTCAGCCAAATATTGTAGTATTTGAGGTAAATTCAGTTTTCCAGGGTTCTGGCCCTTTTTCTCATTCCAGACACAAAAACGTTTCCATTTTGCGGAGTAAGCTTTTCTAGTGGATGGCCTTCTGGCCTCCAAAATGACATCCTGCACCTCCTTGGAGAGTAGGGCCTGCTGTGATGCTAAGGAATCTTCCATGTGGCTAGATTGAGTGTTTTTAGCTGACTGTGAAGAGTTTTGAAGCTGTGCTGAGTCAGAAGAAGAGGCATTAGAGGCAGGGTCCATGGTGGGGAATGCGTCAGGCTCCTCAGGAGTGGGTACCAGTGTTGCCTTGGCCAGTCCTGGAGCAATGAGGATCATCTTTGGTCTGTCTGCCCTGGTCTTCAATAGGACTTTGAGCAGCAGAGGAAGAGGCGGGAAGGCATAAACTGTCATTGATGTCCAACTGAAAGAGAGAGCGTCCACTCTCCAGGCCTTTGGATGGAAGATCCTTGAGCAGAATTTTGTCAATTGATGATTTTTGTGGGAGGCAAAGAGATCTATGTCTGGCCTTCCCCATTCTTGGATTATTTCTGTAAAATCTTTTGGATGCAACTTCCATTCGTGTGGATCTGTCATATTCCTGCTTAGGTTGTCTGCCAGCGTATTTTCCTTGCCTGGCAAGTACTGTGCTTGTAGTTCCATTTGTAAGTCTATGGCCATGTTCCAAAGTGACATGGCCAGTCTGCATACGGGATAAGAATGTGTTCCTGGCCAGTCTGCATACGGGATAAGAATGTGTTCCTCCCTGCTTGTTTATGTACCACATAACTGTGGTGTTGTCCGTTCTTATCAATAGTTGACCTGGTTGTAGAAGGTCCTTGAAAGCTATAATAGCATTTATTACTGCTAGCATTTCTTTTTGATTGATGTGAAGGTGCTTTTCTTTTTGGGACCATTTGCCCTGAATGCACCGGTCTGTCATGTGCGCCCCCCAGGTGTAGTCCGAGGCGTCTGTTGTGATGACTTGATTTGCTTGAGGCTTGCTGAATGGAAGACCTGTGTTTGTTTGACATGCTTGAGCCCACCACAGAAATTCCTTTTGCAGACATGGAATTAGTGGTATTATTGTTTCCAAACTGTGGCTGTGTTGAGACCATATGTTTTTTAGGTACCATTGTAGTTTTCTCATATGCAGCTTTGCACATGAGATTAGTAAGATGCAAGATGCCATGAATCCCAGAGCCTGCAGGATTTTCCTTGCAGTCAGCCTGGTGCAATTTGCCAGTGTTCTGAAATATTGAATTAGTTGCCCCTGTTTCTCTGGCGTGAGGTAGGCCATCTGGGTGTTTGTGTCCAAATTGGCACCCAGGAAAATGATCTTCCGAGAGGGTATTAGCCTTGATTTCTCTTTGTTGACTGTGTATCCCAGAGAGTTTAATAACATTATTACATAAGCCAGATGTTTCAGAAGAATGTGCTTGCTGTCCGCTTGGATCAGGAAGTCGTCCAAATAAGGGTATATTTGTATCCCTTGAAGTCTGCAGTAGGCAATTACTGATGCCAGGCATTTCGTGAATACTCTGGGCAGTAGATAAGCCAAAGGGCAATGCAGAGAATTGATAATGGGTTGAACCTGCAAGAAATATGAGGTATCTTCTGCAATTTTGTCTGATTGGGACATGCAGGTATGCCTCCTTGAGGTCCAACGTTACCAGCCAAGACTCCTTGCCCAGCATGGGAAGAAGTTGCTGTAGAGTGAGCATCTTGAATTTTGGTACGAGTAGGAATGTGTTTAGGATGGAAAGATCCAAAATAGGTCTCCAATCTTTTCCCTTCCTTGGCACCAGAAATAGCCTGGAATAAAAACCTTGACCTTGTTCGTGTGTAGGTACCTCTTGAATAGCTTTCATGTTTATAAGATCTGAAATTTGCTTTTGTGCCTCTGCCCTTTGATTGTGTGGCAGGTTTGGCATGCCTCTCATATTTGGAAGGGAATGAAAATGGAATTTGTAGCCTCTGTTTATAATGTCCAGGATCCAATTGTCCTTTGTGAGAACATGCCAATTTTTTGAGAATAGTTCCAGCTTTCCTCCTAAGGGGCTGCCATTTGAGACCTGGTTGGCATGCAAAGGGGAAAGTCATTGGGTTTGCTTTCTGAAAGATTGCGAGTTGTCCTCACCACCTCTTTGTGTAGGAGCTTGCCATTGTCTGCCTCTGTCACGATCCTTGTGATTGTCCTCTGCCCCTCGGCCTGTATCTGCCTCTTTGAGGTCTGTCTGTGGCAGGAAAGGACCAGTTTTTGGAAGGCCAATTTCTACTAAAACGTGGGGGTTGAACCTGCAGAAATTCTTTCACAGTTTGCATTGATTTAGCCTTTTCCTTCATTTTCCGTAATACTTCCTCAGCATTTGCCCCAAATAGTACATCCTTTTGAAGAGGGGCGTCTAGTAATTTAGCTTTGACATGATCAGGCAAGGCTTGTTCCTTGAGCCAGGCATGCCTACGTATGACTGAGCCTGTAACAGCAGCTCTGCATGAGGCCTCTAGAGCATCAAAACCACATTGTAAGGTATGTTTACCCACTTGTTCTGCACTATGCATCAAATCCTGCAACTCCTTCAAGTCTGGTTGTTCAGGTTGTGACATTTTACTTTTCAATTGAGATAACAGAAACTGTTGGTATTTTAGCATATGAAACTGACAGTTTAAGGCCCTCATGGTTAAGGTAGCCGAGGTCTATACCTTTTTTCCCCACCTTTCTAAGGATCTGGAATCTCTCTCGGAAGGCAATGGATTTTTGGCAATGGAGGCCTTAACTCCCTTGGGCCCCTGTGAGATGGTTTCTAGGTCAGCAGCATGGCTTTTGTATAGAAATTGGTGTGAGTCAGGAACCCTGTAGTACCTGCCAGGCTTAACTGGAGCTGGAGGTAGAGAGTCCGGGTTAAGGCAGGCCTCCGAGTAAACATCATCTAGGATGTCCAAGACAGGAGGTATAGCCAGAGGCCTGTGCTGGGGTAACAAAAGAAATTCCCTGAGCCTTTTCTTGGAATCTGAATAATCCTGGCCTTCCCAGTGGAAGTGTTCCCTTAAGGTATGCAAAGTTTCCCCAAATGAGTAATCCTCAGGGGGGGATACAGAAGGAATAGACTCCTCTGCATCAGAGTCTTCAAAAGGGGAGTAAGACTGTTCCTGATCATCAGAGTGTTCTGAAATAACGGAGCCCTGATTAGAGGAGGGGGAATCTTCCTCCACTCTGGGCCTTTTGTCCGGAGGTGGCCGAGAACCTCTGATTAGAGTAATTAAATCCTCAGCCATTTTAAGCATCTGTTTCTTAGGCATGGGGCCTGGAGATGGGCCCTGTGTAGCTGGTCTCTTAGGGTGCAAGGTTGCTTTAGACTTGGTGAAAGCCTTGATGGAGAAAGAAGAGGAAGGTCTGAAGACACCTTGAGTGGAGGTGGACCTGTCCACATTCTGTGTTTCAACGCCAAGAGTGGCTTCGGTATCTGTAGTCGGGGTGTGGGCCGAGGAGCCTGCGACCTCGGGTACAGGAGACACCGCCAAAGATGTGTCGTCGGTAATCAGGAGCTGCGTAGGCACCTCGCTGAGAACCGGACCACGTGTAGTTGGCTTTGGCGTGGTGTCGGTAGAGGCCACGGACCTCGAGTGTCAGTCCTTGTCTTTGCGTTTTTTAGACAAAACCAGAGTCGGAGTATCCGACGACATGGTATAGTTAAATGCTTTTCCAAAAAAATGCTGTGCGAACTCCGCCCGACGCTTAATAGTGCGCTTGTTGAATGTAGCACAAAAGTGACAGACCGAGACGTCGTGGTCTGGGCCTAAACAAGGTATACAGAGGGAATGGAAATCCTTATGCGGTATTTGCTTCCCACAAGAAATACAATTATTAACTTTGTCTGACATCGGTCTGAGGCAAGAAAAGTTTCCAACGGGTACTTAGCTTTTAAGAAGACTTCGGTTTCCAAATTTTCGTAATCTCAGGAGCTGGCCGACCGGCACTTGCGAACTGCTTCTGCTTCGGGCACCGCGCAGCAAGAAAGACTGAAGAAAATGGCGTCGGCTGGTTATTTTATACCCCTCTCGCACTGACGTCAGGGAAGAAGCGACGACAACCGACGCCAGACCTAGACTTTGGAATTCGGCCGACTGAGGACCCGCCTGACGGCAGGAGAACCCATCTGTTATGACTGCAGCTGTATGCACGATGAACATCTATGCTACAAAGAATTACACAAAATACAGGGAAAACTTGATAAGCTGAAGTTAGAAAACCAGAAGAATAAAAATAACATAGAATAGATCAATAAGCTAAATGACAAATGCTTGGAAATGTTAATCATAAAACCAAAATCAGTCCTGAGAAGTTTAAGATAATTAACTTTTCTATCAACCTAAAGTCTATGCATAATCTAGCCACCAACACAAAATTACTCGGTAAATCCAGTCACATAAAATAAATCTATTCACATAGAAAGAAAAGAAAAGTAACAGAAATAGAAAATATTCTAAAGGAATTCAGAGATTGTTACAATGAAATTAATTAAAATAATATACTAACAGAGCCAGAGGAAACAATCCAAAAAAGAAGTTATGTATTCACCATAACGTTCCATCTGAAATTAATTAAAATAATATACTAACAGAGCCAGAGGAAACAATCCAAAAAAGAAGTTATGTATTCACCATAACGTTTCATCTGAAATTAATTAAAATAATATACTAACAGAGGCAGAGGAAACAATCCAAAAAAGAAGTTATGTATTCACCATAACGTTCCATCTGAAATTAATTAAAATAATATACTAACAGAGCCAGAGGAAACAATCCAAAAAAGAAGTTATGTATTCACCATAACGTTCCATCTGAAATTAATTAAAATAATATACTAACAGAGCCAGAGGAAACAATCCAAAAAAGAAGTTATGTATTCACCATAACGTTCCATCTGAAATTAAAATAATATACTAACAGAGCCAGAGGAAACAATCCAAAAAAGAAGTTATGTATTCACCATAACGTTCCATCTGAAATGAATTAAAATAATATACTAACAGAGCCAGAGGAAGCAATCCAAAAAAGAAGTTATGTATTCACCATAACGTTCCATCTGAAATTAATTAAAATAATATACTAACAGAGCCAGAGGAAACAATCCAAAAAAGAAGTTATGTATTCACCATAACGCTCCATCTGAAATTAATTAAAATAATATACTAACAGAGCCAGATGAAACAATCCAAAAAAGAAGTTATGTATTCACCATAACGTTCCATCTGAAATTAATTAAAATAATATACTAACAGAGCCAGAGGAAGCAATCCAAAAAAGAAGTTATGTATTCACCATAACGTTCCATCTGAAATTAATTAAAATAATGTACTAACAGAGCCAGATGAAACAATCCAAAAAAGAAGTTATGTATTCACCATAACGTTCCATCTGAAATTAATTAAAATAATATACTAACAGAGCCAGAGGAAGCAATCCAAAAAAGAAGTTATGTATTCACCATAACGTTCCATCTGAAATTAATTAAAATAATATACTAACAGAGCCAGAGGAAACAATCCAAAAAAGAAGTTATGTATTCACCATAACGTTCCATCTGAAATTAATTAAAATAATGTACTAACAGAGCCAGATGAAACAATCCAAAAAAGAAGTTATGTATTCACCATAACGTTCCATCTGAAATTAATTAAAATAATATACTAACAGAGCCAGAGGAAACAATCCAAAAAAGAAGTTATGTATTCACCATAACGTTCCATCTGAAATTAATTAAAATAATGTACTAACAGAGCCAGAGGAAACCATCCAAAAAAGAAGTTATGTATTCACCATAACGTTCCATCTGAAATTAATTAAAATAATATACTAACAGAGCCAGAGGAAGCAATCCAAAAAAGAAGTTATGTATTCACCATAACGTTCCATCTGAAATTAATTAAAATAATATACTAACAGAGCCAGAGGAAACAATCCAAAAAAGAAGTTATGTATTCACCATAACGTTCCATCTGAAATTAATTAAAATAATGTACTAACAGAGCCAGAGGAAACAATCCAAAAAAGAAGTTATGTATTCACCATAACGTTCCATCTGAAATTAATTAAAATAATATACTAACAGAGCCAGAGGAAACCATCCAAAAAAGAAGTTATGTATTCACCATAACGTTCCATCTGAAATGAATTAAAATAATATACTAACAGAGCCATAGGAAACAATCCAAAAAAGAAGTTATGTATTCACCATAACGTTCCATCTGAAATTAATTAAAATAATATACTAACAGAGCCAGAGGAAACAATCCAAAAAAGAAATTATGTATTCACCATAACGTTCCATCTGAGTAGTTCTACTTCATTTGTCTTCAACCTGTGGGAAAATGGATAACTACAGCCCTAGGAGACGTACCAGCCTTACCTGCAAAGCCATAGAATGTAATGTAACTGACCTCAAACTACAATATCAAAAATCTTAGATAACAAACTTTCACCTTTGTGAAGAGCAGATCCTGCCTACCGAATCTGGTAAACTTCTATGAAAAGACTGTCGAGTCTGTAGGCAGTGGCCATGCAGGATACATGGCTTACAGCTTACATTGCCCTGGCCAAAACCTTCAACACAATTCCAAATACTAGCATCATACAGAAGCCAAATGCATTAAAAATCAACCAATATGTAAGAAAATGAATAGCACACCTACTGAAAGACAGAACCCACACAGTGCGAGTTGCAGACAACTCATGAGAATGTATTAAACTGACCAGCACTGTCTCTCAAGGAGCCTTCTTTTTTGGCCTTTATTTCTCAGACCTCCTGGCAGACAGCAAAGGCTTATAGTGAACAAAACTTGCAGATGACTACAAACTGTGAGTTGTTAAGTCACCCTATGACACCCAAACCCTCCAGCATGAACTTTCTTTAGTAAACCTTTGATGTACTAAACAACGTGCTTAAACTAAATGATAAAAAGTGTAGTATCATCCTGTGTAGTAGACAACACTTAGTTTCATAATACTGTATAGACAACACTACAAAATTAAATTATCAGAGACATGGGAACTTGGGTTGTTAATTTCCTCTCTATTACCCATTTGACATGTGACAATGGTTCATAGGTTGGTACTAGGCTATCGGACCTAGGGCCTATGCAAGCCTAGCCATAACAATTCCCTGGCTATTTCTTCCCACACTATTTACTTCCCTGGACCCCTGTCTAGCGGGGTGACTGACGTGATCCCCGGGGTGAATTTCCTTTCTCCCATCCAATCATCAAGGTTCCTTTTGAAGAGGTCCAAAGAGGCGCTCTGCTTGACACGTATGGACAGTCTATTTCAGGGTCTGGGGAGTCTCTGGGTCAGGAACCTATCCCTCCAGCATGTTTTGCTTATTGTGATGACAAGGTTTAGATCCCTGGAGAATGTGGCTCTGAAGGATTGGGATTTCTTTAAGTGTAGCATGTCCAACAGCTCTGGGTTTGACATGGCCTTGTATGTTAAGCAGAGATTGCCTCTGAGTAGACAATATGCAACATAGTATAGCTGGAGTTTTTTAAGATGGTCAGCATAGGGCATCTGCTTGAGGCCTGTGATTCTTTTAGTGAGGTATTTCTGCGGCCTTTCCAGTTGCTGCAGATGTCTCGAGAGGTACATACCAAACGGGGCGTTGTATTCTATAATGGGTCTAATGAGGGATGAGTACAGTGGGACAATGACCTCCTTTTTTCTGGATGAAAAGCCCTTAGTGATGAGGTGTGCCACATAGAAGGATTTCCTGACTGTTATGGCAATGTGGTTATCGAAGGTGAGACCACTGTCCACCTGTGTCCCTAAGTCTCTTATCACAGTTTCAGTGTTTAGTGTACTGCCACCTATGTGGTAATTCATGGGTACATGTTTTTTCTCAAAGGGGATAACTATACATTTCTTGGCATTGAGCTTGAGCCCATGGCTCTGACACCAAGCATCTGTTTCTGTAAGGCCCTTTTGTAGGGTATCCACATCATTTGGGGATTCAATAATGGCTCCCAGTTTGCAATAATCTGCAAACTTTGTTAGCCAGAGTTCCTTAGAGTTGGCCTGTACTTCAAAGAAGTAGATGCCAAAGAAGAGTGGTTTCGGGACTGAACCCTGAGGTACTCCACTTGTCACTTGTCTGGAGCTGGATTTGGAGTTGGCTACTTTTACAGTGTGGGTTGTCAGTAAACCAGTTGGCAACCCATCAAGTGACATAGGGATTAATGCTCAGCTTAGTAAGTCTATCTATGATTCCAGAGTGGGGGAGGGTGCCAAAGGCCTTGGCGAGGTCCAGATAGGCTATGTGGACCACCTTACCCTCGTCCATGGCTCTGGAGACTGATTCAAAGAAGTCAATCAGGTTCAGGAGATAACATCGGCCCTTCACGAACCCAAACTGGTTGGGGTCCAGTGTTTGAAGGTTGCCAATGTCTTTGTTTATAAGTTCCATGATAATACTTTCCATGGCCTTGCAGATCAGGCTCGTCAGACTGATGGGGCAGTAGTTCCCGGGATCCAAGGCGGATACCCCTTGTGCAGTGGGATAACTGTATCTGTGCGCCACTCAGTGGGCATGAAACCTGAGGAGAGGCTATGATTAAACATGACACTTAAGTGAGGTGCCAGTTCATGTAATACACAGCCCGAGATGTTATCTGGTCCCATGGATGCTGTATTCTTAGCTTTGGAGAGTGCGTTTTTTACCTGTGTGGCTGTTATTACCAGAATTTGGCAATCTTCTGCTATTGAGATGGGCCATTTAGGGGGTGAAGTTGGCACTGAGTTGATCTGCCAGGATATTGGCAATATCCTTGGGATCAGTATATTTAATGCCATTCTGTTGTAGCTCAGAGCAGATCTAAGCATTGCCATTTAGATTCTTGACATATTTATAGAATGCCTTGTGGTTGTCTTTGGAATCTTTGGCAATTTTATTTTCATAACTAACTTTGGAGGATTTTATGAGGGATCTCAGCTTCTTACTGAGGCTGGTAAGGGAGTTTTTTGCATCCTGGGATTTTCTTCTTTTCTGCAACAGTTTCTTCCTTTTGTTGTAAAGTTTGTTTATGGTGAGGGACCACCTGATTGACTTCCTTTTTTTGGAGGAGAGCATCTTGGTTCTATTTGGGATGGCACAATTCATGCATGAGTGGATGTGTTCGTACAGTGCCTTAGTGTAGGATTCAGCAGTCGAACTTTCAGTTCCCATCTGCATGGGTGTCATGAAGTTTGTCACTTCTGACTTGAGCAGCATGAAGTTGGCTTTGGGGAAGTTTTTTATGGAGGTTTCCTTACTGGGGGTTGGGGGTGGGATGTGGATGTTAAGGGGGATTAGCTTATGGTCAGACCTGACCAACGAGGGGGTGACCATAAGTGTGGAGCATCAATTTCCCATGTTGGTAATGACCAGGTCTAAGATACTGGAGCCCCTGGTGGGACTATGGATTAGTTGATCCAGGGCGCTGGAATTTCTGAATTCCAAGAACTGTTGGGCAAAGGTGTTGGTACATGGGCATTTTCCCAGTTAATGGCAGGATAGTTGAAATCACCCAGTATTAGGGTGTTTGGTTGTATCTTAATATTTTCCAGTATGTTTAGAAAGGTGTAGTGAGAATCTAGGGGCATGGTGGGGGATCTGTAGCAAGCTACAATTTGGATTGCAGTCTTACCTAGTGTTAGTTGCACCAAATTTCAGATGCATTGTGTTGGGCAACTAGCCTGGTGGTATGAATATCCTTGGTGAATATGGACACTCCTCTACCTTTAGTGTTTTGGTCCTGGTTTGGTGGTCGAAAAGTGTGGTAAGAGTTGTAGCCTGGTATTGCAGGGGCGCTCTTCTGGAGCCTTGAACCAGGTCTCAGTTACTGCACAGATATCGATGTTCTCCATTTTTAGGAGTGCCTCGAGAGAGTGCATTTTGAGGTTTAGACTTCTAGCATTGAGTAGCATTAACTTCAGAATTTGCATGCTTGTACCTGTTACAGTGGTGGTTTTCTCATTTGAACTTTGCCTAAAAAAGGCACTATATGGGTGGCAAGAGCCTTAGCTAGTAACCTGAATCCCAGGTGCAGACCATCTCGGGCAAAGCATTGTGGTCTGTTGATCATGTCATCCCAGGCAGACAGATACTGGATCCCCTTTGAATGACACCAGAAGCTTAGCCAATTGTTGAAGTCATTCATTTTGTCCTTATATTGTGGTATCATTCTGGGCGAAGGCAGGATGCTACTCAGGGGCTAGGGTCATACCTGCATGGGCCACATGAGCTGAGAGCTCTTCCATGTCTCTTTTCATGTAGTCCAGGGAGGTACCTCTCAAGTCATTCACTCCAACATGGACAATAATAGAGTCATATTTGTACTTGTTGTGGAGTGACTTGAGTGCATGTGTTAAGTGGTGGATCCTGGCACCCAACAGGCAGCTGGCTGTAATTTTCTCCTTGTTTAGCCTGGTGAGTGGCACATCAGTGTGCCTGACTATAGAGTCAACTATGACTAAAGTGTTAGGTACGTTGTCTTGCCTTAGGGGCTGTTGCTGGGTGGCACACTGGTGGTGTGAGCAATATGACATGTTGGTTGTGATTGGTGTTTGTTTGCATTTCAGCTTTGGAGCTCCTTGCTGCTTGGGCAGATTGCAGTTAAGGGCCTTTGCATATGTAGACTTAATGTTGCTATGTGTGGGTGTTGGTGGTGTGGGTTTAGAAGGGCTATGTGTTGCTTGAGGTGTAGTGTGGGTGTTAACCTTCTCCTCTTGACTCTCTAGCACAATCTTGGGTAGAGAGAGCTTTGCTTCCTGTTTGGCTACCTAAGTGCATCTCTCACAGGTTTTGGTGGTAGGAGGAGAGGGTTGTCTGTGTACATGAGGCAACTGCTGCATTGCACCAGTATGCCCAGATTCACCAGGTGGACAGGAGAAATCACTGGAAGCTGACTCTTGGACATGCCTGGTTTGGTGCTATTTTTGTAAAGTACAGGAGCTGTTTTCCCTTGGCTTAGCAAGGTACTTTGCAATTATAGGCCGTTTAGTGCCTACAATTGATTTCTCCTTATTAACAAGGAGAGTTGAGTGCTTGCATTAGTTTAAAGCGTCCTAGTGCTTCCAGCAGGTATTAGAGCAAGTGCTAGTCACAAGGATGCTTAAAGGCAAGATGAAAAAATGGTTTATCCTAAACACTGCAGTGTGCACTAGATAAGGTAGATGTGAAAATAGGTAACTTAAGTTTTACCTGTCTAAAAAGTTAAGTTTTAGTAGAGAGTCACTAGTTTTAAAACAGCAAGATAGACTGAAAGGGGGTGGTCACTTTTGCATTCTGGTACTATGGAACACAGTAGGATGGCCAATAAATTTAAATAGTTGAAGGGGAGTGATTTCACAAAATGATAATTGTGTGCTTACTCACACAAGCCAGTGAAAGCAGAGAGGAAGAGAGATACATGGTCAAATTAACATAAGAGGCAGGCAACTAGAAAGACAGTGGTATTTAAGAACACGACAGTAAACGGGCGAGAGGGGGAAAATTTCTACCCGACTGACAAGAGAGCTGTGGTCTCTTTTGAAGGTTTAATATGCAGTTAAAAGCAGAATACAAGTAAAACACAAGGTAAAGAAAACAAATCACAGTACTCAAAATATAAAAGGCAATAAAGTAATACAAAATACAACAAATAAAACGCAAACTAACCTTTCCTTCACAGCAAAGTGCAGCAGAGTCTGGTGAGCTTTTGTAGTAAAAGTGGTTGCCAGAAAGTTCTTTTATTTAGTACAGCTAATTCAAGAGGACTATCCTCACCTTTCTTAATCAGGTAATCGCTGTCTTTTAAGAAATGAACAGACCAATTACTGAGTTCAGTGCCTCCTTCAGGAAGCATCTCTCGAAACATATCAATCAGAAAGATTTTAAAAGTTGTTTGCCAAAAAGATCACAGGCAGAGAATCCTGACTCCTGACTTATAAAGACCGGTTGGCAGCTGGAAGTTCTAAGATGGCTGCAAATGGACTAACAGCTTAACTTCAGCTCTCCCAGTGTGAAAAAAACTGAAAGCCAAGGGCCAGGAGCTCTGTCACATTTAGTAAATTTTGGCTAGTAAGCACACTGCCTGGATAACAGCAAAGAAGAAACCAGGGCAGCCTGAAAGAAAATTAAATAGAAACGGTGAATAGGAAACAATGACTGGAAAGAATCCTGCAGCTTTTCAGCAAAATGCAGTTCAAGCTCCAGCTATGGTGCAAGAGATGGCTTCCAGTAATCTAAAGGAAAAATATGTCAGATGTGCACAGACCTGATTAAAAAAACAATGAAGAAGTGCATCAACTCAAATAAAAGTTTGGAAAAAGTGGAAGAAGCTTTAAACAGTCATTCAGATGGGATGATAAAACTGCAAAAATCAGAGGATGAAATGAAGGAAAGGCTGGCTGAGTATCACACTGTTCAAGAAGACATGTTTGTAAAAATGGTAGAATAGGTGGACAGAGCACATAATGAATATCAAAGATTTTTTGCTGTACCAGAAAAACTACAAGGAACAGACTTTATTAATTTTATGAAGGCGACCTTCTGGGACCTGACAGTATCCCTGGCTGTGTGGGACCTGACAATATCCCTTCTTGGCTGTGTGGGACCTGACAATATCCCTTCTTGGCTGTGCTGGGACCTGACAATATCCTTGGCTGTGTTCTACATGAACTACAGAGTGAACTGGCACCTCACCTGTGTGCCCTGTTCAACCATAACCTCATCTCAGGCTTTGTCCCTACCGAATGGTGCACTGCTACAGTCATCCCTCTCCACAAGCGAGGAGCGATTACAGATCCTGGGAACTACTGCCCCATTAGCCTGATGAGTCTGACATGCAAAGCTATGGAACGCATCATCATGGACCTAATAAACAAGTATGTAGGGAATCTCCAAACTCTGGATCCCACACAGTTTGGTTTTTGTGAAGGATAGAGCATGCCTGCTCAACTTGGTCGACTTTGAGTCAGTCAGCAGAGCTGTGGATGAAGCCAAGGTGGTTCATACAGTCTACCTTGATCTGGTCAAGGCCTTTGATACCATTCCCCACTCAGGAATCATAGAAAAACTCACTAAGCTAGGCATCAACCCCTATATCACAAGGTGGATTGCAAACTGGCTCACAGATAGCTATTTTCACACTGTGGGTTCTGACTCCAAGTCACACTGCCGACCAGTCATGAGTGGAGTCCCACAAGGTTTGGTCCTGGGTCCTCTCCTGTTTGGTATCTACTTCTCTGAAGTCCAGGCCAACACGAAGGGACTCTGGCTGACAAAGTTCACAGATGATTGCAAGTTGGGAGCTATTAAACTCCCCAAGTGATGCTGACATCCTACAGAAAGGCCTCACTGAGACCAACGACTGGTGTCAGAACCATGGCCTTAAGCTCAATGCCACAAAATGTGTTGTCATCCCCTTTGGGAAAACCCGGTTCCCATGAATTACCACATCAATGGTAGTCCTCTGAACACAGAGGGTGTTACAAGAGATCTGGGAACACAGGTTGACAGCAACCTCACTTTTGACCACCACATTGCTACTGTGGTCAGAAAGTCCTTCTATGTGGCATATATCATTACTAAGGGTTTTGCATCCAGGAAGAAAGAGGTCATTGTCCCCCTCTACTCTTCCCTCACTAGGCCAATCATCGAGTACAATGGCCCATTTGGCATGTACCTCACTAGACACCTGCAACAACTGGAGAGGCCGCAAAAGTACCTCACAAAGAGGATCCTAGGCCTTAAATACTTGTCCTATATGGACAGACAAAAACTCCAACTATTCTCAGCCCCATATCGCCTACTTAGAGGCGATCTCTGCTTGACTTATAAAGCCATGTCTGACCCAGCTCTGTTAGAAATGGTACATCTAAAGAAATCCCACTCTCTCTGCACCACATGCTCCAGAGACCTCTACCTCATTACCACAATCAACAAAACATGCCGGACGGACAGGTTCAGAACACAGAGACTGCCCATGCTATGGAACAGACTTCTCATACATGTCACGTAGAGAATCTCACTGGTCCTCTTCAAGAAAAATCTTGATGAGTGGATGGGAAATAGAAAATTCACCTCGGGGATCACTCCAGTGGCTTTACTCGACAGAGGCAATGGGAACCAAGGTCAGGAGGCACGATGCTAGGTTAATCCTATGGGCTAGGCTTGTAAAGGCTCCAGGGCCATTAGACTAGTACACACCTATAAACAGTTGGGATTGGTATTCCACAGCAGGAACTGTTAATTTTTAAGGAAACACCATGTATATGTTCTAAACTTGGCCATTAAAAAGCTATTAGTAAAGATGCAAACATACCAGAGTTTAACCTGACAAAACTGTGGCAAAGGGGCAAAGTATTAAAAGTCGGCAACAGCAGAGTGCCTGTGGAAAATGATTTTTTAATGTACACGAGGCAGAAGAGAAATTTATTCCAGCAGTCAGGGAATGTGGAGAGGCAGGTGTGAGGTTCAAGCTGCTGTATATCCAGCTGTCTTCAGAATGTTTTTTTTTTTTTGTTTCCTGCAGGATCAAATTCATGTTTTGATGTAGAACAGGCTATGGAGGAAATACAAAAGTCTGTCCAACAAAAAATGACCCATCAAGCGGAAGGGGACTCTGCTTCTCATTCTTCTGATAATAAAGCAGAAGGAGAGAGTTTGCCAGTGAAACCTGTCCCATTGCTCCAAAGGAAAATACTTGAGAGACAAAGAAAAGAACAGAAGTTGCCTAAAAACCTGGGAGTAGCTCGGAATTGAACCAGAGTCTGGAAGTAGGAGATGGAGAATGAATGCAAGTGTCAGATTTTACAGCTTCAATCACATTTGTGAAATATGACTGCTTAAGAAAAAGTAGAGTGTGGACATGAGCAGACATTGTTAAACCTGTGCAGAACTGAAACACAATTGCCTCACTTCATGTCAATAATATTTGGAAGGACACTGAGGAGAAGAGGAAGGAAAAAGGTAACTGTAAGTAAAAGAGATTATGTTCTTAACAGTCGTTCTTTGAAACTTTACAGGAAACTTTTCCCCCCACCCCCTCACTCGCTTACTGTTGTGTTCTTCAATACCACTGGTCTTTCTAGTTACCTGCGCCTTATGTTAATTTGACCATATATCTCATTTCCTCTCTGCTTTTACTGGCTTGTGTACGCACAAAATTATCATTTTGTGAAATCACTCCCCTTCAACTATTTAAATTTATTGGCCATCCTACTGTATTCCATAGTACCAGAATACAAAAGTGACTACCCCGTTTCAATCTACCTTGCTGTTTTAAAAATAGTGACTTTCCACTAAAACTTAACTGTTTAGACAGGTAAAGCTTAAGTTACCTACTTACACATCTAACTCCTCTAGTGCACATAGATAAACCATTTTTTTTTCATCTTACCTTTAAGCATCCCTGTTACTAGCAATTGCTTTAAAACCTGCCGGAAAGCACTAGGACGTCTTAAACAGATAAAAGCAGTCAATTCTCCTTGTTAATAAGGAGAAATTAATCGTAGGCACTCAACATACTATAATTACAAAGTACCTTGCTAAGGTAAGGGAAAACAGCTCTTGTATTTTACAAAAAAAAAAAAAAAAAGCACCAAACCAGGCATGTCCAAGGGTCAGCTTCCAGTGATTTCTCCTGTCCACCTGGTGAATCTGGGCATACTGGGGCAATGCAGCAATTGCCTCATGTACACAGACAACCCTCTCCTCCTACCACCCAACACTACAATCTGTGAGAGATGCACTTACATAGCCAAACTGGAAGCAAAGCTCTCTCCACCTAAGACTGTGCTAGACAGTCAAGAGGAGAAGGTTAACACCCGCACTATATCTCAAGCAACATATAGCCCTTCTAAACCCACACCACCAACACCCACACATAGCAACACTAAACCCACATATGTGGAGGCCCTTAACATTAACCTGCCCAAGCAACAAGGACCTCCGAAGCTGAAACGCAAAAAAAACACCAATCACAACCAAAGTGTCACATACCTCACACCACCAGTGTGCCACCCAACAACAGCCCCTAAGGCAAGACAACGTACCCAACACTTTAGCCATAGGTGACTCTATAGTCAGGCACACTAGTGTCCCACTCACCAGGCTGAACAAGGAGAAAATTACAGTCAGCTGCCTGTCAGGTGCCAGGATCCGCCACATAACACATGCACTCAAGTCACTCCTCAACAAGTACAAATATGACCCAGTCATTCTCCATGTGGAGTGAATGACTTGAGACGTACCTCCCTGGACTACATGAAAAGAGACATGGAGGAGCTATCGGGTCATGTGGCCCAAGAAGGTATGACCATAGCCCTGAGTAACATCCTGCCTTCATCTAGAATGATGCCATAGTGTAAGGACAAAATGATTGACTTCATCAATTGAATAAGCTTCTGGTGTTATTCAAAGGGGATCCAGTATCTGTCTGCCTGGGACGACATGATCAACACACAACGATACTTTGCCAGAGATGGTCTGCACCGGTCGCTCATGGGATTCAGTTTACTGGCTCTTGCCACCCCTATAGTGCCTTTTTTAGGCAAAGTTCAAAGGACAAAACCACCACCGTAACAGGTAACAGGTACAAGCATGCAAAATCTGAAGGTAATGCTACTCAGTGCTATAAGTCTAAACCTCAAAATGCATTCTCTCAAGGCACTCCTAAAAATGGAGAACATCGATATCTGTGGAGTAACTGAGACCTGGTTAAAGGCTCCAGAGAGCACCCCTGCAATACCAGGTTGCAACTCTTACCACACTTTTCGGCCACCAAACCAGAACCAAAACACTAAAGGTGGAGGAGTGTCCATATTCACCAAGGATATTCACACCACCAGGCTAGTTGCCCAACACGATGCATCTGAAATTCTCCAGATGCAACTAACACTAGGTAAGACTGCAATCCAAATTGTAGCTTGCTACAGACCCTCCACCATGCCCCAAAATTCTCACTACACCTTTTTAAACATACTGGAAAATATTAAGATACAACCAAACACCACAATACTGGGTGATTTCAACTACCCTGCCATTAACTGGGAAAACTACTCATGTACCAGCAACTTTACCCAACGGTTCTTGGAATTCATAAATTCCAATGCCCTGGATCAACTAATCCTTAGTCCCACCAGGGGATCCAATATCCTAGACCTGGTTATTACCAACATGGGAAATCAATGCTTCACACCTATGGTCACCCCCTCTTTCATCATGTCTGACCATAAGCTAATCACCCTTGACATCAAAATCTCACCCCCCACCCTCCCGTAAGGAAACATCTGTAAAAAAACTTCTCCAAAGCCAACTTCATGCTACTCAAGTCAGAAGTGACAAATTTCATGACACCCATGCAGACGGGAACTGAAAGCTCGACTGCTGAATCCTACACTAAGGCACTCTACGGGCACATCCACTTGTGCATGAATCGTGCCATCCCCAATAGAACCACGACGCTCTCCTCCAAAAAAATGAAGGCGATCTGCTGGTCCCTTGCATAAACAAACTTTACAACAGAAGGAAGAAATTGTTGCAGAAAAGAGGAAAATCCCAGGATGCAAAAAACACCCTTACCAGCCTCATTAAGAAGCTGAGATCCCTTATAACATCATCCAAAGCTAGTTATGAAAAAAAACATTGCCAATGATTCCAAAGCAACCACAAGGCATTCTATAGCTATGTCAAGAAACTAAATGGCAATGCTCAGATCTGCTCTGAGCTACAACAGAATGACATTAAACATACTCATCCCAAGAATATTGCCAATATCCTGGCAGATTGATTCAGTGCAAACTTCACCCCCCTCTCACCCTCTAAAGGGCCCATCTCAATACCTAAAGATTGCCAAAGTCCAGTAATAATTGCCACATAGGTAAAAACGCACTCTCCAAAGCTAAGAATACAGCATCCATGGGAGACCAGATGACATGCCAGGCTGTGTACTACATAAACTACAACATGATCTGGCACTTCACCTAAGTGTCATGTTAAATCACAGCCTCACCTCAGGCTTAATGCCCATTGAGTGGCGCACAGCTACAACCTTGAATCCCGGGAACTACCACCCCATTAGTCTGACTAGCCTGATCTGAAAGGCCATGGAATGTATTATCATGGAACTTATAAACAAAGAGATTGGCAACCTTCAAACTATGGACCCCACTCAGTTTGGGTGCGTGAAGGGCCGATCTTGCCTCTTGAACCTGATTGACTTATTCAAATCTGTCTCCAGAGCCATGGACAAGGGTAAGGTGGTCCACACAACCTATGTGGACCTTGCCAACCCCTTTGACACAATCCCCCACTCTGGAATCATAGATAAACTTAATAAGCTGGGCATTAATCCCTAGGTCACTCAATGGGTTGCCAAACTCACACTGTAAAAGTAGGCGACTCCAAATCCAGCTCCAGACAAGTGGAGTACCTCAGGGTTCAGTCCTGGGACCGCTCTTGTTTAGCATCTACTTCTCTGAAGTACAGGACAACACTAAGTGACTCTGGCTAACGAAGTTCACAGATGACTGCAAACTGAGAGCCATTATTGAATCCCCAAATGATGTGGATATTCTACAAAAGGGCCTTACAGAAACAGATGCTTGGTGCCAGAGCCATGTGCTCAAGCTCAATGCCAAGAAATGTATAGTTATCACCTTTGGGAAAAAAACATGTACCCATGAATTACCACATAGGTGGCAGTACTAAGAGACTTAGGGACACAGGTGGACAGTGGTCTCACCTTCGATAACCACATCGCCATAACAGTCAGAAAATCCTTCTATGTGGTACACCTCATCACTAAGAGCTTTTCATTCAGAAAAAAAGGAGGTCACTGTCCCACTGTACTCATCCCTCATTAGACTCATTATAGAATACAATGCCCCATTTGGTATGTACGTCTCAAGGCATCTGCAACAACTGGAAAAGCCGCAGAAATACCTCAATAAAGAATCACAGGCCTAAAGCAGATGCCCTATGCTGACCGTCTAAAAAAACTCCACCTATACTCTGTGGTATATCGTCTACTCAGAGGCGATCTCTGCTTAACATACAAGGCCATGTCAAACCCTGAGCTGTTGGACATGCTCCACTTAAAGAAATCCCAATCCCTCAGAGATGCACGCTCCAGGGATCTAATCCTTGTCATCACAATGAACAAAACATGCAAGAGGGATAGGTTCCTGACCCAGAGACTCCCCAGACTCTGGAATAGATTGCCCATACATGTCAGGCACAGTGCCTCCTTGGCCCTCTTCAAAAGGAACCCTGAAGATTTGATGGGAGATAGGAAATTCACCCCGGGGATTACATCAGATGTCCTGCTAGACAGGGGTCCAGAGAAGTAAATACTGTGGAAAGAAATAGCCAGGGAATTGTTGCAGCTAGGCTTGTATAGGCTCTAGGACCGATAGCCTAGTTCCAAACTATGACTCTATGAACCTATATAAATTGCAACTAAAAACATTTTTAGTACTTGTATGTCAGGAATACACTAAACAGATTTTTTTCTTTCTTTCTTTTTTAGTATTAAGAAATGTAGGGATTACAAAGCAAAAAGAGAAAAAGGCTAGTCAAAAGCATGTTTAAGTTAATAGGTTGTAATCTTGGGCTGATGAGGTAGGGGGTGGGGTGCAAAAGTATACAGATCATAACACATGTAGAGCGGAAATGTTTTCTCCTACTATTGATTAAGTGACTGTCTGGATTAAGACCATCGGCTTAATCTAGTGAAAACAAGTAAATAAGAGAACACTAAATATAACTGTTAATTAAGTAATTACCATAACTTGGTATTTGTGTGGTCTTCTTTCTTTCTTCCTCACGAATCTTTAGATCCAACTCGGCTGCATTTCTTCAGACTATGATCCAATTCTCAAGCTCCTCTCACTACGGACAATTCCCAGCACTCTAACTAACCTCCATGGATTGAGTTTGCTGCTCATACATAATAGAAAGCAGACAGGAAGAAGTGACTTTAATTTTTTATTTTATATATATATATATATATATATATATATATATATATATATATATATATATATATATACACACACACACACACACACATCTGTGTGTGTGTGTGTGTATGTATTTGTGTGTGTGTGTGTGTGCGTGTATATATATATATATATATATATATATATATATATATATATATATACACACACACACAGACATAGCTATATATACATACAAACATATCTATATATTTATATCTAATATTTATAGCTATATATATATATATATATATATATATATATATATATATATATATGTTAGGTTCATAGGTAGGTTCATAGGTTGGTACTAGGCTATCAGCCCTAAGGCCTGTACAAGCCTAGCCATAACAATTCCCTGGCTATTTCTTCCCACACTATTTACTTCCCTGGACCCCTGTCTAGTAGGGCGACTGACGTGATCCCCGGGGTGAATTTCCTTTCTCCCATCCAATCGTCAAGGTTCCTTTTGAAGGGGGCCAAAGAGGCACTCACACCAAGCATCTGATTCTGTAAGGCCCTTTTGTAGAGTATCCACATAATTTGGGGATTCAATAATGGCTCCCAGTTTGCAGTCATCTGCAAACTTTGCTAGCCAGAGTCCCTTAGTGTTGGCCTGTACTTCAGAGAAGTAGATGCCAAACAAGAGCGGTCCTAGGACTGAACCCTGAGGTACTCCACTTGTCACTTGTCTGGAGCTGGATTTGGAGTCGGCTACTTTTACAGTGTGGGTTCTCTCAGTAAGCCAGTTGGCAACCCATTGGGTGATGTAGGGATTAATGCCCAGCTTAGTAAGTTTAT
The DNA here is from genome assembly GCF_019279795.1 of Protopterus annectens. Taxonomy (NCBI): domain Eukaryota; kingdom Metazoa; phylum Chordata; order Ceratodontiformes; family Protopteridae; genus Protopterus; species Protopterus annectens. The sequence continues at coordinate 1,833,014,883 of NC_056732.1, read as the reverse complement.
CTATGATTCCAGAGTGGGGGATTGTGTCAAAGGCCTTGGTGAGGTCTAGATATGTTGTGTAGACCACCTTACCCTTGTCCATGGCTCTGGAGACTGATTAGAAGAAATCAATCAGGTTCAGGAGACAAGATTGGCCCTTCACGAACCCAAACTGGGTGGGGTCCAGTGTTTGAAGGTTGCCAATGTCTTTGTTTATAAAAGTTCCATGATAATACGCTCCATGGCCTTGCAGATAAGGCTCGTCAGACTGATGGGACAGTAGTTTCCAGGATCCAAGGTGGATCCCCCCTTGTGGAGTGGAATAACTGTACCTCTGCGCCATTCAGTGGGCACGAAACCTGAGGTGAGGCTATGATTAAACATGACACTTAGGTGAGGTGCCAGTTCATATTGTAGTTCATGTAGTACACAGCCCGGGATGTCATCTGATCCCATGGATGCTGTATTCTTAGCTTTGGAGAGTGCATTTTTTACCTGTGTGGCCGTTATTACCGGAATTTGGCAATCTTCCGGTATTAAGATGGGCCGTTTAGGGGGTGAGAGGGGAGTGAAGTTGGCACTGAATCGATCTGCCAAGATATTGGCAATATCCTTGGGATCAGTATATTTAATGCCATTCTGTTGTAGTTCAGAGCAGATCTGAGCATTGACATTTAGATTCTTGACATAGTTATAGAATGCCTTGTGGTTGTCTTTGGAATCTTTGGCAATTTTATTTTCTTAACTAGCTTTGGAGGATTTTATGAGGGATCTCAGCTTCTTACTGAGGCTGGTAAGGGTGTTTTTTGCATTCTGGAATTTTCCTCTTTTCTGTAACAGTTTCTTCCTTTTGTTGTAAAGTTTGTTTATGGCAGGGGACCACCAGATTGGCTTCCTTTTTTTGGAGGAGAGCATCTTGGTTCTATTTGGGATGGCACGATTCATGCATGAGTGGATGTGCTCGTATAGTGCCTTAATGTAGGATTCAGCAGTTGAACTCTCAGTTCCCGTCTGCATGGGTGTCATGAAGTTTGTCACTTCTGACTTGAGTAGCATGAAGTTGGCTTTGGAGAAGTTTTTTATGAAAGTTTCCTTACTGGGTGGTGGGGGTGGGATCTGGATGTTAAGGGTGATTAGCTTATGGTCAGACCTGACTAACGAGGGGGTGACCATAGGTGTGGAACATCAATTTCCCATGTTGGTAATGACCAGGTCTAGGATATTGGAGCCCCTGGTGGGACTATGGATTAGTTGATCCAGGGCGGTGGAATTTATAAATTCCAAGAATCGTTGGGCAAAGGTGTTGGTACACGTGTAGTTTTCCCAGTTAATGGCAGGGTAGTTAAAATCACCCAGTATTAGTATTATATATACATACATATATATATATATATATATATATATATATACACACATATATATATATATATATATATATATATATATATATATATATATACATATATATATATATATATATATATATATATATATATATATATAGATAGATATATATATCTATGTATATCTATATAGATATATATATATATATATATATATATATATATAGATAGATAGATATACATATATATATATATATATATATATATATATATATAATTCCATTACCAGAGGCTCAGAGAAACCCAGAAACCATGGTTTCTCCAATAATTTTTCTCCAGGTCTTCTAGAGTGCTAGAAAGGAGGATGGCAGAATGGGAAGGTGAGGAGGAATGAAAGAAGACAACACAGATGCCAAGCTATGGTAAGTACATAGCTAACCAATCTGATGTCTCTTTCATTCCTCCTCACAGATGGGTAGAGTCCCCAGCTATGCAACTCCTGGGTTGTGTCAAGGAAGGATGGGCCAGAGCACTGCCAAACTGAAGGAAGCCCTGCTTTGGGAGACAAGATCCAATTTATAATGTCACACAAACACGTGAGCCTTAGACCAAGTCGCTGTAGCAGAGACAGTAACTAAAGAGGCCATGAAAGAAAAGGCAGACAAGGTGGATATAGACCTGGTGGAGTGGTCCTTAGGAGGACAAGGTTATTGTAATCCATTTTTATTATACATTAAGGTGATACAGTCTGTGAGCCATTTGACAATCATAACCTTGATTTTTAAAACGGCTTAGTCCTGTGCAAGTAGACACACACTTGTTTGTGAACATTTAACGAATGCAACGGCCATTCTCCATCATTAGAGAAATAAGGGGAAAAAAATGGAAGCTGGAAAGTTTGGTTAAGCTTGGCCTCAGTAGCTAACTTGGGCATAAAGGAGAGGTTTGTATGAAGGGATACTCTATCCTAGTGGAAAATTATGTAAGGCAGTTTAGAAGACAGGGCCTGAATTTCGGGTAGTCTTTTGGCGGAGGTGATGATAATGAGAAAAACGGTGTTCCATGAACTTTAGGTCGCAGTCCCCCATGAATTCAAAGGGTTTTTGAATTAAGCCCTGTAAAACCACAGTGAGATCCTATTGTGGAGAAAGATGTTTTACTGGAGGTCTAAGGAGAAAGACCCCTTTCAAGAAGGCCTTGCAAAGTTTGGAAGTTAAAAGGGAGTTAGAGTTGCCAGAGTGAAAATTAGAAATAGCCACTCACTCGAGTTTGATGGTGGAGAAAAGTACAGTTGTGTACACTTACCATAAATGTAGATGTTCGAGTGTATTCACTGTTGCAGTCATTATATTTGGGTAATCCTGCTGGCAGGTTGCCCTCAGTCGGCCTGAATTCCAAAGTCTTGGGTCCTGCGTCGGCTGCTGTCACCCCTTCCCTGACGTCAGGTCATAAGGGGTATATATAAAAGAAGCAGCCGATGCCATTTTCTTCAGTTTTTCTTGCCCCAGATGTCAGGTGCCCCCTAAAAGGGTAGCCAACATTTATATATATATAAAAATACATGCACCAATATAAACTTTACCTTCATCTACAAGCAAGTACACCACATAGGCTGTATAAATCAGAGAAGGAAAGATAAGTTCCAGCAGAAAAAAGGGGGATGGCGGGTGGGTAACCTGGACTGCAACAGTGAATACACTCGAACATCTACATTTATGGTAAGTGTACGCAACTGTACTATGTTCTTCGTCTTTCACTGTTGCAGTCATTACATTTGGGTAGAGTCCCAAAGCTATGGTTGGGAGGCTGGAGCTAAACAGCATTAGGAGTGGCTATGAGGCCCTGCAGAACTGCAGTGGCAAAGCCTGCCCTGGATTTAGAGTAGAGTGGCAGATGATAGTACCTTGTAAAGGTGTGCACTGAACTCCAAGTAGCAGCCTCTAAAATGTCTTTGGTTGGTACTCCCCTGAGAAAGGCTGCTGAAGTGGCTGCAGCTCTGGTTGAATGTGGCCTAATGCTCTTAGGCACTGGCTTGCCATGCTGTAAACAGCAGAAATTAATGCAGTGGCCTATCCACTTTGAAATAGTCTGCTTTGAGATAGCCTTTCCTTGTGATCCTGCACCATATGCCAGTAGTAATTGCTCTGTCTTCCTGAAATCTTTGGTTCTATCCAAGTAAAATCTAAGCTGTCTGTGTACATCCAAAGAATGCAGAATTCTCTCCCCCTTGTTCTGTGGATTTGGGTAAAAAGTTGGCAGATGAATAGTTTGGTTAAGAGCCACACTGGACACCACCTTAGGGATAAATGTTGGGTTTGTCCTCAGAGAGACCCTGTCTGGATAAAAAATGATGAAAGGTTCCACAGCCATGAGTGCCTGTAGCTCTGAAACATCTTGCAAAAGTTATTGCTAGGAGCAGAGCTGTTTTCCAAGATAAAAACTTTATACCAGCAGTAGCAGTTGGCTCAAAAGGAGGCAGGGTGAGTTTTTCCAAGACATAGTTGAGGTCCCATGCAGGTATTGGTGATCTCCTTGGAGGTCTTAAATTTTTGGCTCCTCTGAGGTACTGCCTTAATAAAGGATGAGAAAAGATTGGTGGCTCTGTATTGTAATGAGCTGAAATGGCAGAGGCATGAATTTTAATTGATGAAAAAGATAGGCCTTTGTCCAGCATCTCAGTTAAGTATTGCAAAATCTGAGGAATATTTGGTACAGCTGTGTCAGTTCCTTGTGCCTAGTTCCAAGCACAGAATCTCTTCCATTTTCTAGCATAAGATTTTCTAGTACTAGGCCTTATGGCTTCCAAAATTACATCCATCACATCTTTACTGAGAGGTGTGTTTTGTATGACTACATTATCCGCCATGCTGCCAGGTTTAAAGTCCTGAGTTGGCTGTGCAGGATTTGATTGTTTTGCTGGGACAGTAGATGAGGTGTTTGAGGTAAGGTCCAAGCTGGGCATTGAGACAAGTTCCTTAGGATTGGATACCAGTACTGGCGGGGCCAGTATGGGGCAATCAGTATCATCTTTGGCTTCTCCTGTCTGACCTTTAGGAGTACCTTGGGGAGGAGAGGCAGTGGAGGAAAGGCATATACTGATAGGTTTTTCCAGCTGAAAGATAGGGCGTCCACTTTCCATGCTTGTCTGTGATAAGTCCTTGTGCAGAATCTTTTTAGTTGGTAGTTGTGAGGGGAGGCAAATAGATCTATGTCTGGGCATCCCCATTTCCTTGTTATCATGCTGAAGACTTGTGGATCTAGCTGCCACTCGTGGGGATCTATGAGGTTTCTGCTTAGTTTGTCTGCCAGAGTATTTTCCTTTCCTGGCAGGAATTGTGCCTGCATATGTACTTGGTAAGTCAATGCTGTGTCCCACAAAGTCATGGCTAGTCTGCAGAGGGGGTAAGAATGTGTCCCCCCCTGCTTGTTTATATACCACATGACCATGGTGTTGTCTGTCTATCAGTAGCTGTCCTGGATGAAGTAGGCCCTTGAAGGCTGTCAGGGCATTTTGAACAGCTAGCATCTCTTTTTGATTGATATGTAGATGCATTTGGTTTGAGGACCATGTGCCCTGAATGCATCTTCCTGCCATGTGTGCCCCCCAGACAATCTCATGCATCCATTGTTAGGTTCTGCCTGGCTGGGGGTAATGTGAATGGCTGTCCCTTGTTCTGGTGACAAGCCTTCGCCCACCATCGAAACTCCTGTTGCAGGCAGGGAATGAGAGTAATCATTGTTTCCAGGCTGTGGCAATGTTGAGTCCAAACACTTTTTAGGTACCATTGAAGTTTCCTCATATGCAGTCTTGCATATGGAATTAGTAGGATGCAGGATGCCATGAAGCCCAAAGCCTGCAGAATTTTTCTTGCAGATAACTGGGCCTTTGTTGCCAACATTTTGAAATAGGTAGTCAGTTGCCTTTGTTTGTCTGGCATGAGATAAGCCATCTGGGCAGTTGTATTTAAGCTTGCACCCAGGAATATTATCTCTTGAGAGGGTACTAGTTTTGATTTCTTTTCGTTGACTGTGTACCCTAGGCACGTTAGAAGTCTTTTCACAAACGCCAGATGCTGTAGAAGAATGTCCTTGTTCTCTGCTTGAATTAGACAGTCGTCCAAGTAAGGATATATTTGTATTCCTCTTTGTCTGCAGAATGCAATTACTGGTGCCAGGCACTTTGTAAAGACCCTGGGCGCAGTAGATAAGCCAAAGGGCAGTGCAGAGAATTGGTAATGCATTGAGCCAGCCTTGAATCTAAGGTATCTTCTGCATGATTGCCTGATTGAGACATGCAGGTATGCCTCTTTTAGGTCTAAAGTTACAAGCCAAGTCTTCTTGCCCAGCATGGGCAGAAGCTGCTGCAAAGTCAACATTTTGAATTTTGGTATATCCAGGAATGTGTTCAGAATAAAAAGGTCCAGTATTGGTCTCCAGGCCTTGTCTTTGTCTGGGTACCAAGAACAGTCTTGTGTAAAATCTTTGTCCCTGCTCTTGCTCTGGTACTAGTTGAATGGCCCCCATGTCCATGAGGGATGAGACTTGTTTTTGTGCCTCTGCCCATTGATTTTTTGGCAGATCTGGCCAGCAGTTTGCCTTTGGCAGGGTATGGAAGTGGAACTTGTAGCCTTGTGACACTATATTTAGAACCCACTTGTCCTGGGTTATAATGTGCCAATTTTGAGAAAAGAGTGCTAATTTTCCCCCTATGGGTGCTGCCAAGAGATAAGTGCTTGGTGCAGGCAGGGGGAAGTCATTGGGACTGTTTCCTGTATGGTTGTGATTTGTCTTCTCCAACTTTGGAGGTAGAAGCACCCCATTGCTTTGACCTGTATGAACCTTGCGCCTGGGATCTGCCCCGTTGAGGTCTGTCTGACACAGGAAAGGACCAATTCTTTGTAGGCCAGTGTCTACTAAACCTAGGCGGCTGTACTTGTAAAAAATCTTTGACAGTTTGCATAGATTTAGCTTTGTCCTCCATTTTCTTTAACACCTCTTCTGCCTTAACACCAAACAAAGTATCATGCTGTAAAGATGCATCTAATAATTTAATATTGACATGATCAGGCAGATTTTGTTCCTTTAACCAAGCATGCCTCCCAATTACGGAACCCGTGACTACGGCCCTGCAGGAGGCCTCCAAAGAATCAAAACCACATTGCAAAGTATGCTTTCCAACTTGTTCAGCTGCATGCAATAAATCCTGCATTTCCTTGTTTTCTGCACATTCAGAGTTTAACAACATTTTCTGTTTAAGCAATGCCATGACATGCTGCTGATATTTGAGCATATGAAACTGACAGTTTAAGGCTCTTATAGCCAAGGTAGCAGATGTGTAAACCTTTTTTCCCCATCTATCCAGTGCCCTAGAATCTCTGATACAGGGGGTAGGGTATTTTGCAGCGGAAGCCTTAACTCCTTTGGGACCCTGTGAAATAGTTTCTAGGTCTGCAGCAGGGTTTTTTAAAAAGGAATTTATGAGAGCCAGGAACCCTGTAATATCTGTCAGGCTTAACAGGAGCAGGAGGTAAGGAGTCAGGGGTAAGACTAGACGCCGAGAACACATCATCTACAATGTCCAACACAGGTGGAATGGCTAGAGGCCTGTGTTGAGGTAGTAAAAGAAAGTCCCTGAGCCTCTTTTTAGATTCTGAAATATCTTGACTCTCCCACTCGAAATGCTCCTTCATGGTATGCAAGGTTTCCCCAAAAAAATAGTTCTCAGGAGGAGAAGCTGAAGGTATAGATTCTTCAGCATCAGCATCCTCATGGGGGGAACCGAATATTCCTGATCAGAAGAGGAATCAGAAGAAATAGAAACCTGATCTGAAGATTCATAGTCTGTCTGTTGCCTAGGCCTCTTATCGGGAGGGGGATGGGAACCCCTGATCAAGGTAATCAAGTCTTCGGCCATTTTGAGCATCTGTTTTTTTGGGCATAGAGGCCTGTCCACGTGGCTCTTGAGTTTGTTTCTTTGCTTTAGAAGGTGCTTTAGTCTTTGTCTTTGAAGCTGAACTCAGTTTAATGTAAAGAAGTTTAGGTCTGAATACACCCTCAAAAGCTGGTGCCTGCTCAGCGGCTCCGGACCCATCTGAGGGAATAGTTTCCGAGGCTCCAATACCTTGAGTTTCCAGCGGCATAGCCGACTCCACGTGGGAGCCGGTAGTGTCCTGTGACTCTAAAGTAGCAGGAGTCAGAGGCTGCGAAAGCACCTCACTGAGAACCGGCAAACGGGCGATTGAGTTAGGGGAAGCTTCGTCGTCGGTTTTGGGCCTCGGTTGTTTATCTCTCTCCTTTTATTTGCTTATCTCTCCCCTTTTATTTGCATTTTTTGTGAACTCCGGTAGTCGGATGGCTATCTGACGACATTTCTGGATAATTAAACCAGCATCCAAAATAATTTAATGCAAAATCATACCAATGCTTAATAGTGCATTGGTTAAATCTAGCACAAAACCGACAACCAGAAACGTTGTGATCATGGCCTAGGCAAGGAATACAGTAAGAATGAAAGTCCTTATGAGGTATTTGCTTTCCACAAGAAATACAATTATTTACTTTTTCTGACATCGGTCTGGAGCAAAAAAAAAAGTTTCCCCAATGGAGTACTTAGCTTTATTGAAAACTTCGGATCTGAAACTCGAACACAAAAATCTCAGGAGTCGGTCGGCCGACCGGCACTTGCGAACTGCTTCTGCTTCGGGCACCGCACGGCAAGAAAGACTGAAGAAAATGGCGTCGACTGCATCTTTTATACCCCTGACAACCTGACGTCAGGGAAGGGGTGAAAGCAGCCGACGCAGGACCCAAGACTCTGGAATTCAGGCTGACTGAGGGCAACCTGCCAGCAGGATTACCCAAATGCAATGACTGCAACAGTGAAACACGATGAACATCTGGTCCCTTCTTTGAAAAGGGATGCAAGGAAATGTAAAACCTCAGAAATAGATGCCAAAAAGGGATCAGTGTTTTCTATGCAAACCCAGAAGACAAATCTCTTCCATTTGTTACTATAAACTTTCTTAGTAGCTGGTTTTTGGGAGGCTAAAATAACATCTCGCCCTGGGGCAGTAAGCCTGGACCTTCAAATGATCACTGGAAGTGGACAAATCATATGGTCAGTTTGAAGGTCATCAGTCTGGGATGATAACCCTCCAAGGAGTATTAAGGGAAATCCTGTTTGGGTTCCGGATTCCATGGAAGATATTTCAGATGAGACCAGAGGAAGGGGAACCAAATCTAATGAGGCCAGAAGGGGGCAATGAGGATTACCAAGGACTTCAAATGATTTGCTTTCTGAAGAAACTTTGGGATCAAAGACAGAGGGGGATAGGCATAGAGGAGAGAGGAGGGCTATTTGTAAACCAAAGCATTACTTGGGGACTTCCCTGAAGGGGGGGATCAGAGGGAAGTAGTTGCTGCACTTGTTTTTCTGGGGGGGATGCAAATAGGCTGAAGCAAGGTTGGCTCCAATGGCTGAAGATCAAGTCCGCTACTGATTTATGAGTGGTCCCTCAATCAGAGGTCAGAATGGACCTGCTGAGCTTGTCTGCCAGGATGCTGATTTCCCCGGTATGTGTGTTGCAAGTAGAAAGTGGTCCAAAGACATCACCCATTCCAAGGGGAAGGTCTCTGAAGAGTAGGGGACTCTCTCTGGGGAAAAAAGTGTCTGGAGGCCAGTCTAAATGGGCTGACTTGGGACAGGAATGACAGACTTAAGCCTCTGATCCAAGGGAAGTCTGACAGAAGGATCGTGGCTCAAAGGGACTGGACCCCTATGGGTAGAGAAAGCCATTTCTACCACTTGGAATGCCGAAGGACCCAGATAATCCCTCCCCAACTCCACCAGAGACAAAGCTACAGAAGACAGGGTCAGAATCCCTGAGCCATGGGTCCCGGGCAGAATCAGACACAAGCTGTCAAGTGCCAAAGCACCATAGAAGAAGAGACAACTCCAATAAGGTAGGAGGTGAACCCCTCACCCAGATCCAACAGGAGCATCATGGGTCCAAGACCCGCTCCGATCTGAAGGCAATGGAGCAGAGGAAGTCAAGGCAATGGTCGGAGTGGAGGAAGGGAGGCTTCAAACACTTGACTCCGGATCCCTCAGATAGGCATGATCTTGTGGCTCTGAAGCCAAAACATGGATCAGAGAAGGAGATTGAACTTGGGAGGAAGAGACTCACTGACCCCATAGGGGACAAAGCTGAGAAGACTCCCAGCTGGATCCGAGTCTTGAGAATCTTCTTGATCATCCTGTCCACATCAGCCTCTGAGAGACTCCTGGAAGGCCTAGAGGAAGCTATGGAGGAGGGTCTGGAGTGCCTGGAGGCAGTCTGTTGTAGAACAGGTAGAGGAGCTGATTTGAATCTCCACACTGGTGAAGAGGCCCTCAATGCAGGATCCATAGGCTTAGGATTCAAGGAGGAGGAGAGGGGTGGCAGTTTCTGGTGAACTTGTGATCACCACAGACCCTGGTCCTCAATGGATCCGAGGAAAGCTTTGGATCAGCCGGAGCCGAGGTGGGTCTGTGATCTGAGGAGGTCAGATCTGAGGGCCTCCTAACCTTAGTGGGTGGCTCTAAAAACACCTTCAAAGATTTATGCAGGTGCTTCATAGGTTCAGAAGAACCATAATGGCTCTTACGAGGGTGTGAGCTCCTGGAGAAGAAGTGGGCAAAAGACCCTTTAATATTAATTTGTTTCTGCAGTTGGCAATAGCTCTCAGGTTAAAACTCTCACAAATATAGCAGACTGACAGCAGATGTTCTGCACCTAAACAATAGACACATAAGGAGTGTGCATCAGGATGTGGAAATTTATGTCCGCATTACAGGCAGCATTTAAATCCAGTGGGTTTTTCATCCATAATAAGGAAAAACTCACTCACACACACAAAGAAGCAGAGAAAGAATGTGGAATAACCCAAAAAAAATGGCAGAAAAGCTAACAAGCAAGACGAGATTCTTTTTTTTTTTTATAAAAGAAAAAGGGAGCCTATTGGACAATGGCTACCCAGATAGTAGGGAAAAATGCTATCTACCAGAGATCCGGGATGTGAGAGAATAAGTATAACCACTCACACTCTAAAAGGGGTAGTGAAGGAGGAAAGCAAGAAAGTAAGTTAAAATTTAACTTATCTGAAGAAGGAGGACTCAAATAGAAAAACCTTAAGCGCTTGAGACCAAGGCGACAACGTCTGATTCCGCTGGCAGCAAACGAGATCTGACGAGGTTGGTTAGAGTGCAGGGCATTGTGGGTAGTGGGAGAAGCTTGAGACTTGGATCCTAGTCTGAAGAAATGTGGCTGAGTTGGATCCGAGGACAGATCCATAACTCATGCATGAGAAGGAATGAAAGAGACATCATCAGAATGGAAAGTTCTCCTTTAGCAATAAATGTTTCAGATTGTCTTTAGAAGCCTACACCTCAGGACTACATTTTTTCCCTTATGTTTTCATGGAGACAAGCTAATTACAGGATAATAGAAAAAGGACAAACACTGTTCCTACAAGGCTAAAAGTTAATGTTTTCTGAAGGCATGCAAGTTGTTTTTTTTCACACCTGAGAGGGGATTAAAGATAAAATAGAACAGACATCAATTCGTTAAGTAGAAGCACAGGCAATAACATGAATCACATCATGGATAACCTCAATTTTAGGTATGTTAAAGCCTGTGTGTGTAGCTGTCTGTCTGGGACAACTGTTTCTACTGGAAGGGTTAAACAATTATTTGAGGATGCATATAGTTTTGTGTGACTGTTTTAAGTTAACAGGTTATGGGAGTGTTCTATGGGCATTTTTTTGAGGGTTTTCATTAAAACAAAGTTTTTTGTAACATGTGACATAAGTTCCAATGTTCTAAAGCTGATAAGTAAAAATGTGTAAACTATCATCCTGCCAAACTAGTGGCTACATGTATCACAGCGGCTGGAACTTACTCAGCAGAAGACGAATACCCTCCCCACAGCTTGAACAAGCAAATCAGATATCTTGTAAAGTACTCTAAAGCTAGTTAAGATGTTCAATTAGCATCCCTAGCCAGGGATAACCATAAGGCATTCTTTAGCTATGTACAAAATCTAAAACAGAATGTCCAACTATGTGCCGAACTTCTAGTGAATGGTACCTTTCATAATGAACCTGAGGAAATTGCCAAACTGTTACTTGACAGATTTTGCACAAACGTCAGCCCCCTGTCCCACCAACTTTACCCCACAGCATACCTAACACCAGTCCTGTACCTAGTATCTTCAAAGAACAGGTCATATCCCCATTCTCCAAGGCCAAACACACAGCCTATATGGGACCAAATAACATCCCAGGCTGCTTACTAAACAATCTAAAACAAGACCTAGTAGAACCACTTAGCACTCTCTTTAACCTCAGCCTGAATACCGGCTTTGTTCCAACAGAGTGGAGAACTGCAACAGTAATCCCCTTGCACAAAGGGGGTCCATCAACCAACCCTGGAAACTACAGACCCATAAACCTAACCAGCCTTATCTGCAAGGCCATGGAAAAAATCATCATGTACCTTATCAACAAGGACATAGGCTACCTTCAAACTCTTGACCCAACCCAGTTTGACATAGTTAAGGGTAGATCATGCTTCCTGAACATGGTGGACTACGTCAAGAATGTCAGCAAAGCCCTGGATGAAGGCAGAACAGTACATATTGTCTATCTTGTGTTAGCCAGGGCTTTTGATACAATTCCCAACTCCGGTATCATTGAGTAACTCTCCTAGCTGAGGATTAACCCATAGAACACTAGATGGGCAATCAAATAGCTCACCAATAGAATGCATACTGCCAAAGTTGGGGATTCCATCTCTACCAGTGCACCAGTTACACAACAAGGATATGTGCGGAGCCCTCTACTGTTTTGAATCTATTTCTTGGATGTCCAGGTGAAAGTAGATGGTCTATGGCTTACCAGGTTTGCAGATGATTGCAAACTGGGCACATACATGGAGTCCCCAAATTATGTTAACATATTACAAAAGGGGCTAACACAGACAAATGATTGGTGCCAAAGCCATGGACAAAAACTAAACAAAAAAGTGCATTATTATCCCCTTTGGAAAAGAGGAATTCCCTGCAAATTACAGCATATTAGCGTACCCCTAAGCTCAAATCCAGTGATACAAGATTTGGGAATGCAGGCTGACAACAATCTAGATTTCAATCACCATCTGCCCACAGTGGGATGGAAAGCATTCTACATTGCGCATCTCATAAGTAAGGACATTACAACCAAGACAAAGGATGTTATAATTTCTCCTGTACTCGACCCTCATCAGACCACTAATAGAGAACAATGATCTCTTTTGCATGTATCTCACCAGGCACCTACAGCAGCTGGAGAGACCACAGACGTTTCTCACCAAGAAAATTATGGGTCTCCAAAACATGGCCTACGTGAAAAGACTAAAAGCCCTGTCAATGTACTCTGTATTCTACAGGCCTGGAGAGAGTTAACTCATGCCTGGCCTATAAAGCAGTATCTGACCGTGCCCTAATACAAATGCTGCACATCCGGAAATCAAATGGGACAGGAGTCACTCAATCTAGGGATCCCAATCTAGCCTGTGACACTAATAGAACATGCTGTAGAGACAGATATATCTTCCAGTGACTGTTTTTCCTCTGGAATAAACTCCCAATTAATGTGAAGCAAAGCTCAATGATCCTATTAAACTCCCAATTAATGAGAAGCAGAGCTCAATGATCCTATTAAATTCCCAATTAATGTGAAGCAGAGGTCAATGATCCTATTAAATTCCCAATTAATGTGAAGCAGAGTTCAATGATCCTTTTCAAGCACAATCTAGAAAACTGGATGTGAGACCGTAAATTTTTCCCTTGGGGTGGTACCCATGTCCTTAATGGACAGAGCCAGTTGGTGCTGATCATAGACTTGCTCTGCGAATATCAACCATCTAACCAAGGTATAACATAGCTAGGGGCCCTAGGGCCATTAGCCTAGTAACCTCCTATTAACCTATGTTATTCTGGTAGAAGTTTGAAAACTAGGAGGGAAGAAGGTGAAAAAGATCTGAAGGTTTTGTTTAATAGCATTTTAAAAAGAAGTGAAACACCAACATCCTGGAAAAAATGCTTTGATAACTGTAATACCTAAAGGCAGTAAAGATCCATTAGATCCAACTTCATAGGGTCTATATTACCACATTGAAACTGCATTTCTCCAAATACCAAAACATCGACACAAACAGTGAAATACAAGAAGTATGAATGGCCACTTCTACGAATTTTTTCACAGGGAAAAAATATGCTTGGCCATTATCGGGAATTTGCCCTTTTCTCCAATGTAGAGCGATCACAGAGTTGGTATATTTAGTTAGGGGGGTGTGGGGGGGTGAAGTTCTGCTGTTGGTCGGCCAATCAAATTGTTTCCCTGTGAAACAATTTGCGGAAGTGGCCGTTCGTACTTTTCGCATTTCGCTGTTTCAGTGTTGATGTTTTGGTATTCAGAGAAATGAAGTTTCGATGCGGTAATATATACCCACTTCATGTAGGCCCATTTCAATTTTAAACCATAACTATAAAGTGTTTCTGTCTATAATGGCTAAAAGAACGGCAAAAGTGTTGCCAAAATTGATAGATACGGATCAATGTGGTTTTGTGGACAAGAGGCAAACATTTAACAACATTAAAAGAACAATGATTATCCAGAGTATTACAAAATACTCCTGTTGTTGGTGGGTATTTATAGAGAGAAAGCATTCAGCAGATTAAGCTAGAATTTTATGAGTACTGCACTGGAAGCATTTGCATTCCCTGATACAATAATAAGGTTAATTAAAATGATACCTGAGGAATCAGAGGCAACAATTAAAATGGGAGGGTTCCTTTCTAACAAGGTACATCTGAACAGAGGAATGCGACAGGAGTGTACTCTTTCCTTATTATTTACTTTATATTTTAGAGCCATTGGCAAAGAAAATAAGAGATTCAGAAATTCAAGGATATAATTAGCATAGTAGTTGTACCTGATAAAACCATGAAAGGACATCTCAGTGTTGTGCAATCCATTTCAAGCCTAGCCAAAAACCCTGTTCAGAATTTACCTCTAGCCTCAAGGAGGGCAAGACAAGATAAACCGGGAGACAGTCTAAGGCTGCCAATCCAATTATCTACGTTTACCTTAAAGGTGGCACAACTCTGCTTGACATGAAGCAGAAGTGTGTTCCAGTGGCGAGGGATTCACTGGAACATGAATCTATCACGCAAATGGGTTTCATTTATCTACAGATGAAGGTTTAGTTCCTTTAACAGAGTAATTGATTTTCTATTAGTTTTGTGAAGAAATAGGAGATCAAATAGGGTTGGATCTTTCATGACACAAAAGGCTACACATAGATCTCCACAAAGGAGTCTGTAAGAGACTGAATATAGAGAAAGGCTGCCCAGTCTACTGTTAATTACAATTTTTGAGACCACTGATCTTTTTAATTATGAATCTTCAGTATCTTAAGTTGTGTGAAATGTTTAAACAAATACATGCCAAAAGGTACATTATATTCAGTAACTGGTCTGATATGATATGAGTAAAGGGGAATTAACATAGAATATAAGGATTAATATTCAGATTTACAATACGATTACACGACACAGCTTTGGGTTATTTAAAAAAAAAAAGAACATAAAGGCAACGATCTATGAATCCCAAAAATAACAAATAGGATGTTTTCAGAAAACGAGAATGCTTAAAAACCTCAGCTTTGGCCGGCTAAGAACTTGCTGTATTCAACTGGACGTATAAGAGAATTTAAGTACCTTTATCTGCACTTTTTTTTCAAAAATACAGTATTTAAATTGATTTTAACTGTGTGTTGCAGGAATATTAACTGAACTGGAAGTTAGTCAGTGTTTGCTGAATTTTGTTATTTGCTAGTAATTACAGGTGTGGGGGTAGCCACATTCTTTGATTTCCTGTCCTTGCCTATTTAAGTGGTACAGTGTGAAATATTTTTGCTTAAAAACCTCAGCTTTGGCCGGCTAAGAACTTGCTGTATTCAACTGGACGTATAAGAGAATTTAAGTACCTTTATCTGCACTTTTTTTTCAAAAAAATACAGTATTTAAAATTATTTTAACTGTGTGTTGCAGGAATATTAACTGAACTAAAGTTTTGCTTAAAAGTAATAAACAGGCTAATACACTCAAGTGTACCAGCCTTTGATAGCAATTTAGTCGAAAACAAAGCATTTACTGTATTTTTTCTGTCTGACTGCAAAAAAAAAAAACAAAAAAACAAAAAAAATACTTCTGCTTTCCTAAACTTTCCTAGTTAGTTGTTCCAGTGATCAGATTTTGCTGATCCCTGGGCTTTGTATTTGGTTCCTGTGTTCCTCCATTTTCTTGTGTGGCCAGAGGTAGTTTCTTTACTCACCAGTGGGAGTGGGGAGCTGCTTGTTTGTCCTCAGAGGAGTGGTTAGAGACAGCAACTAGTAATTCGTTGGCCATTTTGGGTAATTTCCTGTTTTTTCCAGCCCCTGCTATAAAGCATGCTTTGGCGGGCTTTTCTGGCATTAGAGAACTTGGCATAGCTCCTCGTGGTCCCCTGCAGAGTTCCTAAGCCAGCAGAGAGCAGAAAAAGCAACTTTCTTGATTATAAGTATTTTTTAAACTTTTTATTTTGCATTTTTCGATCTTTTGTGCTTTTCGACTACTGTTTGTGCCTATATTACTGTTTTATTACCTGATTTTCCTGTTTTTCTGTGCTTAAATTGTTGATTGCACTTGTTGGCTAAAGTTTTGCTTAAAAGTAACAAACAGGCTAATACACTCAAGTGTACCAGCCTTTGATAGCAATTTAGTCGAAAACAAAGCATTTACTGTATTTTTTCTGTCTGACTGCAAAAAAAAAAACAAAAAAAACAAAAAAATACTTCTGCTTTCCTAAACTTTCCTAGTTAGTTGTTCCAGTGATCAGGTTTTGCTGATCCCTGGGCTTTGTATTTGGTTCCTGTGTTCCTCCATTTTCTTGTGTGGCCAGAGGTAGTTTCTTTACTCACCAGTGGGAGTGGGGAGTACTGAGCTGCTTGTTTGTCCTCAGAGGAGTGGTTAGAGACAGCAACTAGTAATTCGTTGGCCATTTTGGGTCATTTCCTGTTTTTTCCAGCCCCTGCTATAAAGCACGCTAAGAACGGAGTTGCCACTGTTGCACACAAGAGCAGCGGTTAAACAAGGTTAAACTATTCGCTACCTAAATTCCACTCTTCAATTTTTCCCTTAAAACTACCTTCCTCGAACTTTACTGCTGATCTAACCAGCGCATCCCATAACTAAAAAGTTCATCTCTACTTGATTCCCAAGTAGACTATTCTCTATCTGTAAAGCCTAGCACTTGCTCCTACAGTACTTTCACCTTGATAAAGCACTCGTATTATAGATAGTACTCCACCAGCCTAGAACCCACATCCCCGGAGTCTTTTGTAAGCTTTTTATCTATTTCTTCTAGCATATCGAGGGATCAGTTGCTAGTGTCCTCTCCTGCTCAGCTGGTGAACCTGGGAATATTGAGGCAATGCTACAATTGCATCATGTACACAGACAACCCTCTCCTTCTCCCACAAAACACAAATACATGCGAGAGATGCAGCTATACAGCCAAACTGGAGGCCGAGCTCTCTCAACATAAGACTGGCAAGACCAGACAGGAGGAGAAGGGTACCACACACCCAGTCTCACATAGTACTATCAAAACCTCAAATCTTACACATAAACACACAAAGACATACTCGGAGGCTCTGATCAAAAATCTACCAAAACAGCAGAGGCCACCAAAGCAGACACCCAAACAACCACCACCTCAAGACACAACACATGCAACACATAGACCACACAGTCAGTGTGCTAAACAGTCACAGCCCTTAAGGCAAAACACAATGCCAGACACACTCGTCATTGGTGACTCCATAGTCAGACACACTGACGTCCCGCTCACCAGATTGAGTAAGGAAAAGGTCACAGTAAGCTGCCTGTCAGGCGCTAGAATCCGCCACATAACGCAAGCACTCAGGTCTCTCAACAGCAGGTACAAGTATGACTCAGTCATTGTCCATGCTGGTGTAAACGACCTGAGACGTACCTCCTTGGACTACATGAAAAGAGACATTGAGGAGCTCTCTGATTATTTAGCCCAGGCAGGTATGACCCTGACCTTGAGCAGTATCCTACCTTCACCAAGAATGATGCCACAATACGAAGATAAGATGATCAGCTTTAATAATTGGTTTAAACTCTGGTGTCATTCAAAGGGGATCCAATGTCTGTCTGCCTGGGATGACATGCTGGACAAGCCATGCTGCTTCACAAGGGACGGCTTGCACCTGTCACCCCTGGGCTTCCGGATATTGGCAAAGGCTCTTGCCACCCCTATAGTGCCTTTTTTAGGCAAGGCTCAAATTCTAAACCTACCACCCTAGAACACAAAAAGGAAAAAACTAAGGGTAATGCTGCTCAATGCCAGAAGTCTCAACCTCAAGATGCACGCACTCGAGGCCCTTCTCAGTATGGAGAACATCGATGTCTGTGCTGTGACTGAAACCTGGTTCAAGGCTCCTGAGAGCACCCCAGCACTATCAGGTTTTACCTCATACCATGCGTTCCGGCCCCAAAATCCAGACAACACCAAGAAAGGAGGGGGGGTGTCCATATTCATCAAGGACACCTATACCTCAAGGTTGGTGGCAACGCACGATGCATCGGAGACCATCCAGGTGTAATTAACCATAGGCAAAACTGCTCTGCAATTTGTAGCATGTTACAGGCCACCCTCTCAAACTCAGGAAACTCACATAGCCTTCCTGAAAACACTGGAGGGGATAAATGTATCTCCAAACACCATCATACTAGGTGACTTCAACTACCCTAATATAGACTGGGATCACTACTCAAGCCCAAACACTCTAGCCCAAAGATTCCTGGAGTTCATAAACTCAAATGCCATGGAACAACTAGTCACCATCCCCACAAGAGGTGAAAACATACTTGACCTCATCATCACGAACATGGGATCACAATGTTCAACACTGGAAGTATACCCCTCAGTGGTGAGATCAGATCATAAACTAATCTCACTGGAGGTCCTCATCCCGCCCCCACCTGAGATAAAAAAGACCACAGTGAAGAACTTCTCAAAAGCCGACTTCACACTTCTAAAGACTAGTGTGGTCTCCTTTAAGGCCCCCGAGCCGGCGGTAAACATTACCCAAGCCGCTTACAAACGCCTTCTACCAGCACCTACAGGACTGCATGGATCAGGCAATCCCAAACAAAACAAAGACTCTTTGTACCAAAGGCAAGCATCCAGTCTGGTGGACCCCAGCCATAAACAAGCTCTACAACAAAAGGAGGAAGCTACTACAAGATAGAGCAAAATCCTTAAAAGGTAAGACACCTTTGATCACTATAAGTAAAAAACTAAGAGCTCTCATAAAATCATCCAAGGCAAATTTTGAGAGAAAAATCGCTAAGGACTCAAAAGACAATCATAAGGCCTTCTTTAGCTATGTTAGAAACCTGGGAGGAAACTCCCAGATATGCTCAGAATTAGTTCAAAATAATGTGAAAATTACTGAACCTACAGACATTGCCAATATACTGGCTGACAGGTTCAGTGCAAACTCCCCCCCCAAAAGGAGAGATATCTATACCAGAGGATTGTAGCCCCCCAAACATCTCTAACGCCCAGGTGAGAACTGCTCTCTCTAAGGCGAAAAACACAGCATCCATGGGACCGGATGGTGTCCCCGGCTGTGTGCTCCACGAACTCAACGAGGAATTAAACCCGCAGTTAGGACAGTTGTTTAATCTTAGCCTCACCTCAAGATACGCACTCCAAGGAGTGGCGACGGCAACTGTGGTCCCACTTCACAAAGGCGGTGCCTCCACCGACCCTGGAAATTACCGTCCCATCAGCTTGACAAGCCTGATCTGCAAAGCCATGGAGAGGATCATAATGGAACTCATAAATAAAGACATAGGGAACTTGCAGACTTTGGATCCAACCCAGTTTGGCTTTGTTAAAGGCAGATCATGCCTTTTAAACTTGGTTGACTTTTTCAAACAGTCACCAAGGCCATTGATGAGGAAAGGCAGTCCATACAACCTACCTTGACCTGGCAAAGGCTTTCACACAATACCCCACTCAGGTATCGTGAAAAACTCATCAGCTTAAATGTAAACCCATACATCACAAGATGGGTTGCAAACTGGCTAAGTGACAGAACCCACAGGGTCAGAGTTGCTGGCGCCATGTCAGACTCAAAGCCTGTCACAAGTGGGGTCCCACAGGGCTCAGTCCTGGGCCCACTCTTGTTCGGCATCTACTTTTCTGAAGTACAAGCAAATACAGGAGGGTTATGGCTGACAAAGTTTGCAGATGACTGCAAACTGGGCGCCATAGTCAAAAACACATCTGACACAGATATCCTTCAGAAGGGTCTCACAGAAATGGATAACTGGTGCCAGAGCCATGGCCTAAAGTTAAACACCAAGAAATGCATAGTCATACCCTTCGGGAAAAACAAGGTTACCCCTAGCTACCATATAGGTGGCAATCCACTGAGCACAGAAGAAGTTATCAGAGATCTGGGGACTCAGGTTGACAGTAACCTATCGTTTGACACTCACGTTGCTAAAGTAGTTAGGAAGACCTTCTACATTGCCCACCTGATCATGAAGGGATTCACATCTGGATCAAGGGAGGTCATCGTCCCCCTGTACTCATCACTCATCAGACCAATGATTGAGTACAATGCTCCATTCGGAATGTATCTGACCCGACACCTGCAGCAGTTGGAAAGGCCCCAAAAGTTCCTCACCAAAAGGATAAAGGGTCTCAAAAATATGTCTTATGCTGCCCGACTGAAAGAACTTCAGCTCTATTCAGTCGCTTACCGCCTGCTCAGAGGTGACCTGTGCCTGACATACAAGGCCATGTCAAACCCAGATTTGATGAACATGCTTCACCTCAAAACATCTAGATCCCTCAGAACTACAAGGGCGGGAGACTTAAACCTTGACACGGTCATTAATAGGACATGCTGGAGGGACAGATTCATCACCCAAAGACTCCCTATGCTGTGGAACAAAATCCCGGTACATGTGAGGCAGAGCACCTCGCTGGCCATGTTCAAGAGAAATCTTGACCAATGGATGGGAGATCGCAGATATACCCCAGGGATTACCTCAGTGTCTCTGCTTGACAGAGGCACAGCAAAACAATGGGCATAGTTTTCTTCAAACTAAAAAGGTGGCGAAAGCCACAAAAACTCTGGGCTAGGCTTATAAATGCCCTTGGGCAGATAGCCTAGTACGAACCTATGAACTGGAAGTTTTGAGTCTGCTCTTCAGTTAGTCCCACCCACCCTGTTTTTGTTTTGGTGTTAATCTTAGTGGCCTTAAAACTGCCTGCCCCTCTTGTAAATTTGTGTTTGGATACTCCTTCTGGGCCCATCTCATTTGCTCACTCAACTGAGTGCAGTGAGATCATATTCTGATTTCAGGCACTACTACTGTGTACAAAGAGAGTATCTGGGAAACAGAAAAAAAAAATCTTGTTTCCTGCCTTTCCTGTTAAGTGGTATGGAATATTTCTAGGCTTCTGAGCCCCCAAGCCCTTTTGTGTTGGAGGGAAGCCTTCTAGCTTAGTTTTTTTTTCCTTATAACTAGCCAGTTTTCCAGTTTCAGCACTCAAATCTGTTTCTTTGATCTCAGCACTTGTTCAGAAAAAAAAAAAAAATGTTCATCTGCTTTTACTGTACTTGTGTTTCTACCTACTTTATTTTACTTTTGCATCATCTTAAAAGTACTCAATTGTATTTATTACTGCTTGGTGTAACTCATTCTAAGCCTTTTGGTTTAAACACTTGGGCTTCGGACCAGTTGTTTTGCACTGAGAGGGTTTGTGGTCTGCACTGTAGTGGCAGAAAGTACAGTTTTGTACCTACCATAAATATAGATGTCCGATAGGTATGCATCAGCAGTCCTTACATTCGGTTGGCCGGATTCCAAAGTGTGGGTCCGGCGTCGGCTGTCGCCCTTCACCCGACGTCAGAGCGCCTGGGGTATAAAAGAGTCAGCCGACGCCATCTTCCTCAGTTTTTCTTGCCCCAGATGCCAGGTGCCCTCTAAGGAAGGCTAAATTTGGAGAAATGCAAAATATTCCAAACATGCACAGTAATAAAAAACAAATACACCATAATAGATAACCCCAGCTAGCTATAAGAGCTATAAGTACCCAAGAAATACCACAAAGGGGAAGGAGGGAGGGAAAACCTGACTGCAGATGCATACCTATCGGACATCTACATTTATGGTAGGTACAAAACTGTACTATGTCCTTCAAGGATGCATCTGCAGTCCTTACATATGGGTAGAATACCATAGCCAAGCTGGGGGTGGTAGGATCTAAGAAAATGATGGTGTAGCTAAAATGCCCTGCAGGACTGCCGTAGCAAAGCCTGCTCTGGATCTGGAATATAAGGGCAAATTGTAATGCTTGGAAAATGTATGCACGGAGCTCCATGTAGCAGCTTCTAAAATGTCCTTGGTAGCCACCCCTCTTAAAAAGGCTGTGGAGGTGGCTGTGGCTCTGGTGGAATGAGGCCTGATGTTAGCTGGCACAGTTTTTCCATGATAAGAGTAGCAGAATCGAATGCAATTTCCTATCCATTTTGAAATTGTCTGTTTGGAAATTGCTTTGCCTTGGATACCTGCAGCATATGCTACCAACAGCTGGTCAGTTTTTTCTGAAAGTCTTAGTTCTGTCCAAGTGGTAGCGTAACTGTCTGTGAATGTCCAGGGTATGCAGAAGTTTTTCTCCCTTGTTTTGCGGATCTGGAAAGAAGGTAGGCAGGTGAATAGCTTGGTTCAATGAGACCCTGGATACCACCTTTGGCATGAATGAAGGATTGGTTCTCAAGGAGACTCTGTCCTGATGAAAAATAAGAAATGGTTGTACTGCCATGAGTGCCTGCAATTCAGATACTCTTCTTGCTGAGGTTATGGCCAGAAGGAAGGCAGTTTTCCAAGACAGGAACTGTAACTCTGAAGATGCTGCTGGTTCAAAGGGAGGTAGAGTCAATTTTTCCAACATGAAGTTAAGGTCCCATGTAGGCACTGGTGGTTTTCTTGGAGGATTGATGTTTTTAATTCCTCTTAGAAACTGCCTTAGGAGAGGATGAGAGAAGACAGGTGGATCAGTATTATATTCTGCTGAAATTGCTGAAGCATGAATTTTTATGTAAGAATAAGAAAGGCCATTGTGGAGCAATTCTGCCAAGTATTCCAGGATATGTGCCATGCTCATCACTGTGGCATCTAGGCCCTTTGCGGTGCTCCAAGTGTGGAATCTTTTCCATTTTGCTGAATATGTCTTTCTCGTGGAAGGTCTGCGAGCTTCCATGATGATATCCTTCACTCTCTTGGATAGCTTTTCCTGGTGAGGAGTCAAGGTATTCTCCAGGCTGTCAGCTGCAGGGTTTTCAGGCTGGAGTGCAGGGTTTTGTAATTGTGCTGTGTCAGAAGGAGTGACCATTGTGGTAGAGGCCACGGTTTCGTGTGTGACAGGCATCGCAACAGTGGGTACCAGTGCTGCCTTGGCCAGTCCGGGGCTATTAGAATCACTTTTGGCTGCTCTGTCCTGATTTTCAGTAAGACCCTGGTCATTAGTGGAAGAGGTGGAAATGCATACATTGTTAGAGTATTCCAGCTGAAAGAGAGGGCGTCCACTTTCCATGCTTGTGGGTGGTATGTCCTTGAACAGAATTTCTTCAGCTGATGATTGTGGTGGGAGGCAAAAAGATCTATGTCCGGCCTTCCCCAAAATTGTGTTATCTGAAGGAAGATGTCTGGGTGTAGCATCCATTCGTGTGGATCCATGGTACTTCTGCTTAGGCTGTCCGCCAGTATATTGTCTTTTCCTGGCACAAAGTGGGATTGCAGCTCTATATTGAGTTTTAGGGAAAGTTCCCAAACATTCATTGCTAGTCTGCAAAGAGGGTAGGAATGGGTACCTCCTTGCTTGTTTATGTACCACATAACTGTGGTATTGTCTGTCCTTATTAGCAGGTGGCCTTGATGTAGAAAGTGCTTGAAGGCCTCGATTGCATGTATCACTGCCAGCATTTCCTTTTGGTTTATGTGCATGCGCACTTCTTTCTGAGACCATAGTCCTTGGATGCATCTGTCCTCCATGTGTGCTCCCCAACCATGGTCTGACACGTCCTAGGTAATGGTTTGGTTGGTTACTGGTTTGCTGAAAGGCAGACCCCTGTTTGACTGGCTTGCTTGGACCCACCACAGGAATTCCTTTTGAAGGCATGGAATGAGTGGTATCAAAGTTTCTAGGCTGTGATTGTGCTGAGACCATAAACTCCTTAGGTACCATTGTAGTTTTCTCATATGCAGCCTTGCTTGTGGAATCAGAAGAATGCACGATGCCATGTAACCCAGGGCCTGCAGGATTTTCCTTGCAGTCATCCGAGTTTGTTTTGTCAGATTTTTGAAGTAATCCGGTAGTTGTCTTTGTTTTTCTTCTGTGAGAAAAGCCATTTGGGTGGTTGTATCTAGTTCCACACCCAGAAAAGTTATTCTTTGGGATGGCACAAGTCTTGACTTGTGAATGTTGACTGTGTATCCCAAGGCCTGCAGAAGGCGGATGGCATAATTCAAATGTTTTTCCAAAGTTTGTTGGCTGTCCGCTTGTATAAGGCAGTCGTCCAGATACAGGTATATTTGAATCCCCTGAAGTCTGCAGTGTGCAATTACTGATGCCAGGAATTTCGTGAATACTCTGGGTGCAGTAGATAAGCCAAAGGGCAATGCTGAGAATTGATAATGCTCTGAACCTGCAAGAAATCTGAGGTGTCTTCTGCAACATTGTCTGATAGGGACATGCAGGTATGCCTCCTTGAGGTCTAGAGTTACCAGCCAAGACCCCTTGCCCAGCATGGGAAGGAGTTGCTGTAGGGTCAGCATTTTGAATTTTGGCACAATGAGATAAGTATTGAGTGCGGACAAATCGAGAATAGGCCTCCATTGTTTTTCTTTTCTTGGGACAAGGAATAGTCTGGAATAAAATCCTTGGCCTTGTTCTGTGAGAGGAACCTTTTCTATAGCTTTCATCTGCAATAGGTTGGCAATTTGTTTTAAAGCCTCTGCCCTTTGATTTGGTGGCAGGTTTGGCATTCCTGTTCTTTTTGGTAATGTATGGAAATGGAACCTGTATCCTTTGTCTATTATTTGCAGTGTCCATTTGTCCCTTGTAATACTGTGCCAATTTCTTGAGAATAAAGACAATTTTCCGCCCAAAGGTGCTTCTAATTGAGCCCTGGTTGGCGGGATCAAGGTGAAGTCATTGAGTCTGTCCTTGTGCAGCAGTTGTTGGTCCAGCACTACCTCGCTGGTTAGGAGGCTGCCATTGACGTCCTCTGTAGGAGCCTCTAGCTTGCCTTCTACCTCTGGCACGCCTGTTCTTGCCTCTTTGATATCTCTCTTCTGGAAAGGACCAATTCTTAGAAGGCCAATTTCTGCTGAATCTTGGTGGTTGTACCTGGAGGAAATCTTTGACTGTTTGTACAGATTTAGCCTTTTCCTCAAATTTCTTTAAGAACTCCTGAGCAGTGGAGCCAAATAACTTTTGCTTTTCTAGTGGAGCATCCAGAAGCTTAGCCTTAACATGATCTGGCAGAGATTGTTCCTTCAGCCAAGCATGTCTCACGATGACTGCACCTGTCATTGCTGACCTACATGAAGCTTCCAATGCATCATAACCACACTGCAAGAAATGGTTGCTAACCTGTTGCGAATAATGTACCAGATCCTGAAGTGACTTACGGTCTAGGGGTTCAGGAGAAGACAGCTTTTTCTGCAATTCATCCAACAGATACTCTTGGTACTGTATCATATGAAATTGACAATTTAAAGCCCTCATAGGCAGAGTGGAAGAAGTATACACTTTTTTACCCCATCTCTCTAAAGCCCTGGACTCCCTTTCAGAGGGGAGTGGATTTTTAGTAGTGGCAGCTGCAACCCCTTTAGGACCCTGGGAAATAGTTTCTGGGTCAGCAGAGTGGGCCTTGTAAAGGAAATGATGTGAGTCTGGGACCCTGTAGTACCTATCGGGTTTAACAGGAGCCGGAGGAAGGGTGTCAGGGGTAGTGCTAGACTCAGAATACACATCATCAATGACACTTAAAACAGGAGGAATACCCAAAGGTCTATGCTGAGGTAAATGAAGAAAAGTCCTTAATCTCTTCCTGGAATCTGAGAATTCCTGGCCCTGCCATTGGAAATGCTATCTCATGGAGTGAAGAGTCACCCCAAAGGACAGCTCTTCAGGAGGGGAGGCAGAGGGAATGGATTCCTCTGCATCAGAATCCTCGTAGGCCGTGAAGGCCTCCTCCTGGTAATCTGATAGAGCAGAGCCATCAGAGGCCTCATCAGAGGACTGAGGATCAGCGGATTCAGCCCTGGGCCTTTTGTCTAGAGGGGGTTGAGAGCCCCTGTCCAGATGAGGCTGGGATCCCCTGATTAAGGAAATAAGATCCTCAGCCAAACTTAGTATCTGTGAACCTGTAGTGGATCCCTGAGAAATAGTCTTGGGAGGCAGAGTTTTTTGTTGCTTAGCAGCTTTAGCCCTAGTGAATGCTTTAATGGACATGGATGCAGGGGGCCTGGCTGCTCCACGTGCTGGGGTAGTCTTGTCTAAGGGAATGGTGTCGGTAGTTTCCTGAACACGGTTTCAGGTAAATCCATAACCGACTCAGAAGAAGCCTCCGGGGCCGAGGCTGCCGGTTGTACCGTTTCCACGGTCGGAAGTACCAAGGACTCGGTTTCAGCCGAGACCGAGACACTCGCGGTAGGCCTAGGCGTGGTTTCAGCCGAAACCACGGTCCGCGTGTGTCGGTCCTTGTCCTTCCGTTTTTTGGTTAAATGAGAAGTCGGAGTCTCCGACGGCATTTTATAAGAGAAACTAGCCCAAAAAAATTCATCTGCAAACTCTGACCGACGCCTAAGAGTGCGTCGATTAAAGGAGGCACAGGCAGTACAGGCCGAGACGTCATGGTCTGGGCCTAGGCAAGGGAGGCAGTAGGAATGGAAATCCTTATGAGGCGTTTGTTTCCCACAAGTCAAGCAATTACTAACTTTAAGAGTTTGATCTGACATCGGCTGAGGCAAGAAAGAGTTCCCAACGGGGTACTTAGCTTTTTGAAGTCTTCGGTAGCTGAATCTACAGGAGCTGGCCAACAGGCACTTGCGAAGTGCTTCTGCTTCGGGCACCACGCGGCAAGAAAGACTGAGGAAGATGGTGTCGGCTGACTCTTTTATACCCCAGGCGCTCTGACGTCGGGGAAAGGGCGACATCAGCCGACGCCGGATCCAGACTTTGGAATCCGGCCGACCGAAGGGCTGCCTGAGGCAGGACAATCCATATGTAAGGACTGCAGATGCATCCTTGAAGGACATCAGGTAGCTTACATCCTTCTAGGTTGGGAACTGCTGATTGAGGGCTCAGTGTCTGTTATTCTAAAAGTGTATTAATTCTGGTTTAAGCACGTGGGCTTTCAGGCCAGTTATTTTACATTAAGAGGGTTCATGGTCTGCAATCTTGTGGGAGGAGAGGCTGGACTCTGCCCTTCTGAGCTGGGAATTTCTGGTTAAAGGCTTATAGTGCATGCATATCTGAACTGCTTCTTACTGAAGTTGGTGCGCCTTGTTTGCTGTGGCATAGACTGGATTCGGGCCTGCTGGATCTAGCTTTGTTTGTGTAACTTGAGCACTAATCCAGGCCTTCTCTAAAGTATTCAACTGTATTTATTACTGCTTGGTAGTAACTTGATTAAAGTGTAGCTATCATTCTAAGTCTTTTGGATTAAGCACTTGGGCTTCAGACCAGTTGTTTTACATTAGGAAGGTTTGTGGCATGCGCTGTGGTGGCAGGACAGGTAGCTTTCATCCTTCTAAGTTGGGAACTGCTAATTGAGAACCCAGTGTCTGTTATTCTTAAAGTGTCTTAGTTCTGGTTTAGGCACTTGGGCTTCAGGCCAGTTATTTTACATTAAGAAGGTTCGTGGTCTGCACTCTTGTGGGAGAAGAGGCTGGACTCTGCCCTTCTGAGCTGGGAATTTCCGGTTAAAGGTTTATAGTGCCTGAATATTTGAACTGTATCTTACTGAAATTGGTACACCTTGTTTGCTGTAGCATAGACTAGATCCAGGCCTGCTGAATCTAGCTTTGTTTATATGCTTGTTGTTTGTTTGCTTGTTATTTCCCTGGAATGCTAATTCCACCTAATAAGCGGCTTCTCAGCGCTTCTGTGAATCACTAGTGATATCTGCATTGCTTACTGTACTTATTTCCTTGTTTCACTTGAAAGAAAGTTACTGTTTGTCGTTTTTGCATTTACGTTACCTGTAACACATTGCACTTAAGTTACCCGGCACTTGCGCACTAAAGCAATTATATAAGTCAGCACCAAAAATTAAAAGCACTACACCCTCACTCCCCACTGGCCCTTGTTTTCAATTATTAAGGAATTCCCAATATTATTCTAGCATGTCCAAAGGTCAGTTGTCAATCTCCTCTCCGGTCCAGCTGGTGAATCTGGGAATCTTAAGGCAATGTTACAACTGCCTCAGGTACACAGACAACCCGCTCTTCCTCCCAACAAATTCCAACACATGTGAGAGATGCAACCATATAGCCAAACTGGAGGCTAAGCTCTCTCAACTCAGTACTGGCATAACCAGTAAGGAGGAAAAGGAAACCACACTCACTACAATTCCAGTCTCACATAGACCTACCACGACAGCAAACCAAACACATAATCACACAAAAACATACTCGGAGGCTCTAAATAAAGATCTGCCTAAGCAGCAGAGACCTCCAAAGCAGACACCCAAGCAACCGCTACCCCAAAACAAAACACGTGCAACACATATCTCACAAAGCCAGTGTGCTGAACAGTCACAGCCCTTAAGACTAAACAACACACCTGATACACTTGTAATAGGTGACTCTATCGTCAGGCACACTGACGTCCCGCTCACCAGGCTGAACAAGGAGAGGGTCACGGTGAGCAGGCTGTCGGGCGCTAGGATCCTCCACATAACACAAGCACTCAGGTCACTCCAAGGCAAGTACAAATATGACTCAGTCATTGTCCATGCTGGTGTGAATGACCTGAGACGTACCTCCCTGGACTACATGAAGAGAGACATAAAGGAGCTCTCTGAGCATGTAGCCCAGGCCGGTATGACCCTGACCTTGAGTAGCATCTTACCCTCACCAAGAATGATGCCACAATATGAAGACAAGATGATCAATTTCAACAATTGGCTTAAGTACTGGTGTCATTCAAAGGGGATCCAATGCCTGTCAGCTTGGGATGATATGCTCGACAAGCCACGATGCTTTGCTGGGGATGGCTTGCACCTGTCACCCATGGGCTTTCGGATATTGGCAAAGGCTCTTGCTACCCCCATAGTGCCTTTTTTAGGCAAGGCTCAAAAGACAAACCCACCTCCATAGGTATCACAAGGGATAAGAAACTAAGAGTAATGCTACTCAATGCCAGAAGTCTAAACCTCAAGATGCACGCACTCGAAACTCTCCTTAGCATGGAGAACATCGATATCTGTGCAGTAACAGAAACCTGGTTCACGGCACCAGAGAGCACCCCAGCACTACCAGGTTATACCTCATACCATGCTTTTCGGCCCCAAAACTTGTACCAAACCACAAAAGGAGGGGGAGTATCGATATTCATCAAAGATACCCACACCTCCAGGTTGGTGGCAAAGCACGAAGCATCAGAGACTATCCATGTACAACTAACAGTGGGTAAAACTGTCTTCCAATTTATAGCCTGCTACAGACCACCCTCCCAAACCCAGGAACCCCACTCGGCCTTTCTGAGAACACTGGAAAATATGAAGGTCTCTCCAAACACCATTATATTGGGCAACTTCAACTACCCAAACATAGACTGGGAGCATTACTCTAGCTCCAACACCCTAGCCCAAAGGTTCCTAGAATTTATAAACTCAAATGCTATGGAACAACTTGTTACCACTCCCACAAGAGGGGAAAACATACTGGACCTGATCATCACCAACATGGGGACTCTATGCTCCAGACCAGAAGTGTATCCCTCACTGGTAAGATCAGACCATAAACTAATCTCACTGGATATTCACATCCCGACCCCACCCCCTGCCCAGAAAACCACAGTGAAAAACTTCTCTAAAGCAAATTTCACACTCCTCAAAACCAAGGTGGAATCCTTCAAAGCCCCCGGGCCTGTGGAAAATACGGCCCAGACCGCAGAATCCTTTATAAACGCATTCTTTGAACACCTTCAGGAATGCATGGATCATGCAATCCCAAATAAAACCAAGACCCAATCCTCCAAAGGCAGACGTCCTGTCTGGTGGACCCCAGCCATAAACAAACTATACAATACAAGGAGGAAGCTACTAAATGATAGAGCAAAATGCCAAAAAGGGAAGGCATCACTGATCAGTATTAGCAAAAAACTACGGGCACTCATAAAATTGTCTAAGGCCAGCTTCGAGAGAAAAATTGCACATTACACTAAGGATAATCACAAGGCTTTCTTTAGTTATGTTAGGAACCTGGGTGGTAATTCCCAGATATGCTCAGAATTAGTCCAAAATGACAAAAAATACACTGAACCCACAGACATTGCAAACATCCTAGCTGACAGGTTCAGTGCAAATTCTCCCCCCACTCCCCACCAAAAGGGCAAATATCTATCCCAGCAGAGTGCTGCCTCCCTGACATCTCAGATGCTCAGGTAAGAGCCGCCCTCTACAAAGCAAAAAACACAACATCAATGGGACCAGACGGTGTCCCGGGTTGCGTCCTACATGAACTCCAAGAAGAGCTAAACCCAAACATAAAACTACTGTTCAATCTCAGCCTTACTACAGGATATGTGCCCAAAGAGTGGCATACAGCAACAGTGGTCCCTCTCCATAAAGGTGGTGCCTCAACGGATCTTGGAAACTATCGCCCCATAAGCCTGACTAGCTTGGTCTGCAAAGCTATGGAAAGGATCATCATGGACCTCATAAATAAAGATATTGGGACCTACAGACACTGGATCCTACCCAGTTCAGCTTTGTTAAGGGCAGATCCTGCCTCTTAAACTTGGTTGATTTCTTTGAAACAGTCACCAAGGCCATTGACGAGGGGAAGGTGGTCCACACAGCCTACCTGGACCTCGCAAAAGCCTTCAATACAATACCCCACTCGGGCATTATAGATAAGCTCACCAGCTTAAATATAAACCCCTATGTCACTACATGGATTGCAAACTGGCTCAAGGACAGAACCCACATGGTTAGAATTGCTGGAGCCATGTCAGACTCCAAACCAGTTACAAGTGGTGTCCCACAAGGCTCAGTCCTGGGACCTCTCTTGTTCGGTATATATTTCTCGGAGGTACAGGCCAACATGGAAGGACTGTGGCTGACCAAGTTCGTAGATGCCTGCAAACTGGGCACCATAATCGACTCTCCAGCCGACACAAGCATCCTCCAAAAGGGCCTCATAGAAACAGACAACTGGTGCCAGAGCCATGGCCTCAAGCTAAATGCCAAAAAGTGTATAGTCATCCCCTTTGGCAAAAACAAAGTGCCCACAAATTACCACACAGGTGGTAATCCATTAAGTACAGAAGAAGTAATTAGGGACCTGGGGACCCAAGTTGATAGCAATCTCTCATTTGACAACCACGTGGCCAAAGTGGTTAGAAAAACATTTTATATAGCCCACCTAATCATGAAGGGATTCACATCTAGATCAGGGGAGGTCATCGTGCCCCTTTACTCATCCCTCATCAGGCCCATAATTGAGTACAATGCCCCTTTTGGGATGTACCTTACCAGACACCTGCAGCAACTGGAAAGACCCCAAAAGTACCTGACCAAGACGATTAAAGGGCTCAAACAGATGCCATATGCTGCCCGGTTAAAGAAACTCCAGCTCTACTCAGTGGCATACTGCCTGTTCAGAGGCGATCTGTGCCTGCCGTATAAAGCCATGTCCAACCCGGAATTAATGGACATGCTGCACCTCAGAAAATCCAATCACATCGAGCTACGCGCTCGAGAGACTTGAACCTCAGCAGTGAAATAAATAGGACATGCTGGAGGGACAGATTCATAACCCAGAGGCTCCCTTCACTCTGGAATAAAATCCCAGTCCAGGTTAGGCAGAGTCCCTCATTGACTCTCTTCAAGAGGAATCTTGATGAGTGGATGGGAGATCGTAGGTTTACCCCGGGTATCACTTCTGTGTCACTGTTAGACAGAGGCACAGTATACTAATCTCGAAAAAGGGCATAGCAAAATAAATTTAAAATGGGTGGCGAAAGCCAAACACATTCTGGCTAGGCTTATAAATGCCCTAGGGCAGATAGCCTAGTATGAACCTAAAAATTCAACCCTTATCACATAATGCCAGGTTACAGCCACTTAAAACAAACTATTGTTTAACATGACTCGTTAGTTTAACAATACATGGAAAATACCACCTTAACTTGAAGCAGATATTAAAAGAATACAAGCCCATAGAATGGCACACGGCAATGGTGGTCCTGCTACACAAGGGTGGGACCACAACTGACCCTGGGAACTGCTGACCAATAAGCCTGACCAGTCTGATCTGTAAGGCTATGGAGCGAATCATTATGGAACTCATAAATGGAGAGATTGGGAACCTCCAGTCGCTGGACCCCACACAGTTCAGATTCGTCAAGGGCAGATCATGCCTCCTGAACCTGGTGGATTTCTTTGAGACAGTTACTCAGGCTATAGATAAGGGAAAGGAGGTACACACGGCTTACCTTGACCTTGCTAAAGCATTTGACACCATTCCCCATTCAGGTATTATTGATAAGCTCACCAGCCTGGGCATAAACCCTTACGTCACAAGATGGATTGCAAACTGGCTCTCAGACAGATCCCATAAAGTAAGAGTAGCGGGATCTATGTCCGAATCCAGACCAGTAACGAGTGGTGTGCCTCAGGGCTCTGTCCTGGGGCCCCTCCTGTTTGGCATATACTTCTCAGAAGTACAGGCAAGCACGGAAGGGCTGTGGCTGACTAAGTTTGTGGACGACCGCAAGCTGGGTGCTATAACAGCGTCTCCGGCTGACATGGAGATCCTCCAGAAGGGCCTAAATGAGACTGATGCATGGTGTCAAAGCCATGGTCTCATGCTAAATGCAAAAAAAATGCATAGTAAACCCCTTTGGAAAAAAAAAAGAGTACCCGCAAAACACAGGAGGTAATCCCCTGAAATCTGAATAAGAAAGAAGGGATCTAGGGACATAAGTAGATAGTCAGCTTTCCTTGGATAACCATGTTGCCAAAGTGGTTAGAAAATCCTTCTATGTGACCCATCTCATCACGAAAGGGTTCGCATCAAGATCTAAGGATGTAATGGTGCCCCTCTACTCTTCCCTCATCAGACCCATTATTGAGTACAATGCACCAATTGGAATGTACCTGGCCAGGCATCTCCAGCAGCTGGAGAGACCACAAAGGTACCTAACCAAGAGGATTACTGGCCTCAAATAGTTGCCCTATGCAGCACGACTGAAAAAGCTAAGACTGTTCTCTGTTGCATACCGCTTTCTCAGAGGCGATCTCTGTCTAACAGAGAGCCATGTCCAACCCAGAATTGTTGAACATGCTCCATCTTAGCAAAACCAAATCTATTCGAGCTACATGCTCTAGGGATATAAACCTCAACACAACAATGAATAGAACATGTTGGAGGGATAGATTCCCTTTGCAGAGACTTCCCTTACTATGGAACAGGGTCCCGATCTACATAAGACAGAGCCCCTCACTATCACTCTTCAAGAGGAACCTTGATGAGTGGATGGGTAACAGAAAGTTCACACCGGGGATCACATCAACAGCACTACTAGATAGGGGCCAAGGGTACAAGCTGCTAGTACAAGGGTCTAGGGAACTACTAAAGGGGCGGTGAATACCGCACAACGTGGCTGGGCTAATATATGCCTTCGGGCAGATAGCCCAGTACCAACCTATAAACCTATAAATATTAAAGGAGCAAGGCTGAAATCATTAAAAGAATTAAAGAGGGTCTGTTCCTATTGAACAGTCTAACATGCATGACACTACAGAGGGATGAAATACCAATAATGGCCTTATCCAGGGATGAAATACCAATAATGTCCTTATCCAGGGATGAAATACCAATAATGTCCTTATCCAGACTTTCCAAGGCTGTCAATCTTTTGGTATGACTGAGACTGATTTAATATTTAGTGTGTTTCTCCCCTTGATTGACGAATAACTGAAATATTACCACATTCTTTTGGAATGTATGTTAAAAGAGTAATGATGTAAGAAAATTAAAATCTGAAACTTTAAATTCATGATGAAAGACAGAAAATGAGGCCACACGACAGGAAGTGAGGCAAAGTATTAAAAGGATGTGAAAGGAGGTACAAAAAGCTGTCTGTAATAACTGAGTGTGTGAAAGGAGGTACACAGAGTGGTCTATAATAACTGAGAGGGTGAAAGGAAGTACACAGAATTGTGTGTAATAACTGTGAGAGGGTGAAAGGAGGTACACAGATTTGTCTGTAATAACTATGAGGGGGTCATGCAGCAAAAGACTCCTTGAAGTGTAAAGGCAGTAAAGAATTTAGGAAACCGATTTACCAACAGTGGGACAGGAGTGAAGAGAACAATGTGTTTGAATTAAAGTATGGCAAAGACACCGATGCGTAAGAAGGAACAAAAAGTATAACGTGCGGTTGCCACATAGGGTAGTGGAAGAATTTACTGCACCACAGTCTGAAGGGAAAGTTCTAGCAGTTAGTCCTACAAGTGCAATATTTTCTGACACAAAGTGAAGATTTAAAGTTCTGACTGAAGTACAGAACCAATGGTTGTGCGCATTAATAATGAACAAGGACATTTCTCTCAAAGATCAATCGATTCTCATTGAGAAACAAGAGGTATCTGTAAATTCAGGGAATTATGGAATGTAAAATTCCAGTGAGAAAACCAAGCCTAAAACTTTGGCTATTACCACTGGTTCATGTATGATACTGAAGCCTTTTGGGCAAACTCAATGCTCACATGGGAAATAGGGCAGAAAATGAAAAAAGTTCCAAACAAGGATGGACTACAGACCAGAGTAATGAGTCGGAATGAAGGGAAAACAAAAACTATCAAACCAAATGTTTAAGTTTATTTCTTCCTACATAAAGCACTGAAAATATAAGATATGAATGAAGCAGATACAGCATTTAAACATTTAAGATGTACTTCATGTTTTCAAAACATGGGCTTTGAAAATCATGACTGTAAGAGAGCAGTTGGGATAATTGGTTATCAACAGGCCTGACTTCCCAATATAGAAGAGGTACATTTTTCCTAAGGAAGATAGATACGGATTAGTTATACAATTTGCAAAATTATGTGCTGTTACTCAGAACACGCTCCAAAATAAATAATCTTAATAAAATTCTAAAAAGTACAAAGTACAGAGAAAGACCTGCAGCCTGATTGTCGATTACAGGCAATAGCCTGAATCACATAACTTAGAGTTAGTATGCTCTGGGAGATTACTAAAGAGTTGATAATAGTGGTTGATTTTTCTCTGTGGTAGAGCTGGGGTCTCAAATGGATACTGGTCAATCTCTGTCCCCACTGATTTGCAGTATAAAAGTCTACATTTATATCTGAAGAAAAGCGGTATACACGGACAACAGGTTCATAGGTTGTTACTAAACTTATGGTCAAAGTAGACCATTGAGAAGCTCAACCACATCACCCAACACGTTGGGAGACTAACGATGCCCACCATTAAGTACACTCTCCACACATCCCTATCGAAAATTTGTGATCACCCATCCAGTCATCCACACTGGACTTAAACGTTGCCAGGAATTATTCTGTTTGATAGATAAGAGTAACCCTTCCAGTAATGTAGTATATATTGGTCGTTACAGTACTGAAATCTCAAGTAAAATTGAGACACCAGTTTACAAAATCTTCCTGGATAATATGTGTGGACAACTATTTGTACAAATGTCACTGGTGGCTGGAAATTTATAAAAAGAATAAAAGCTGCAGGAAAATGCATTGCCCGGCTTAAAGAGATAAGATTATAAAATAGTGCTTACATAAATTCCTCTATCACAGCATAACTATCAATATAAATGAATATTTAATTGATTGGAATTAATTATGATAAAAAGCGGATGTAAACCAGTTATGAGATGTAGCAACAGACCTCAGAAAGTATACTGCTAGCCTGTTACTATGATAAACCCATCTATCCTCAACCCCCTTTTTCCATTTTGCACATGGGTTCGGGATGTCACTTATTTTATTTATTTTATTTTACTTTTGTAGACCGGGTTTGTCCAACTGAGCTGAGAGGCCCGTTTTCAGCAGAGACCCAGGGAGTAGAATACAGTTTTTAAACAGAGAAGATTTAGACAATAAGCAATAATTTATATACAATATATACATAAAAAGTGAGTATAGTTTTACTTCAGCTGTGACAATCATCTTGAGCCAAGGCTTATACCGCTGGGTGGCTAGCCCTGCCGCTGTAGTTAATCCATACCACTCACTTGCACACGCATTCTCACCTATGGCCAATTTAAAGTGTCCAATCCACCTACTGCATGTCTTTGGAATGTGGGAAGAAACTGGAGCACCCAGAGGAAAACCATGTGACCACAAGGAGGATATGCAGACCTCGCACAGAAGGCACCCCAGCCAAGAATCGAACCAGAGAACCTTCTTGCTGTGAAGTGACAGTGCTACCTGCTACATCACTGGCACATAATTCTATAAACTATGGGTTAGCAGAATGGAGCACACCAACACACATACTTACATGATATAGCAGCAGTGAACATAGTTCAGAAACTAGCATAAAAACGTGTTAATATATAAAGTATAAATCATGCTAAAATAATTAAAATTATATTAGAACATAAACACATTAACTGCTTTTACTTTTAAATTCTGTATAAAGAATGAAATATAAAAACACATGTAGTGCACGAAGTGCAATGATTATGCTCCAATATTTGGAAAAAAGACAAATCAGTTAAGCACCACAGTGGCTTGTGACCCGACCTTAACAACTGTTAAGCACCCTCTGCTAAAGTTAAGGTCAGGTCTAGTGTTCGGCAGCAAAATCTGCCTGTACTGACCAGCAAATGACAACAGCAGAACAAAAATGTTCTTTATTCCTGCTGTCTGTACCAGTAATGTGTCCTTAACTTCAATTAATTAACTGAAAAAGTGGCTAGAGTCACAGGATGGGTTAGCAAAGCATTTTTTGAAATATACAAACCCTAAAACTCCAATGAATATATTTTTTTAGTGACTTCAGTCCTCTGTGGTTTCTCCGAAAACCACAGATGTCATCAGGAACAGACCAAAAATATGATTACCCTGACAGTGCCAACTAAATGTTTTATGGCTCTGAAAGCCAGCACAATACTTGATTTTCCCCATGCACTACAAAGAATTATGATCCTGAGCAGATAAAGCTCAATGCACTGCAAAGAATTATGATCACAGGCAGATAAAGCTCAATGCACTGCAAAGAATTATGACCACAGGCAGATAACGCTCAATGCACTGCAAAGAATTATGACCACATGCAGATAAAGCTCAATGCACTGCAAAGAATTATGATCCTGAGCAGACAAAGCTCAATGCACTGCAAAGAATTATGATCCTGAGCAGACAAAGCTCAATGCACTGCAAAGAATTATGACCACAGGCAGGTAAAGCTCAATGCACTGCAAAGAATTATGATCCTGAGCAGATAAAGCTCAATGCACAGCAAAGAGAATCCTGAGCAGATAAAGGCAGATAACTGCAAAGCAAGAATTATGATCCTGAGCAGATAATGCAATGCACTGCAAAGAATTATGATCCTGAGCAGATAAAGCTCAATGTTATGACCACAGGCAGATAAAGCTCAAAAGAATTATGATCCTGAGCAGATAAAGCTCAATGCACTGCAAAGAATTACACAGCAGATAAAGCTCAATGCACTGCAAAGAATTATGACCACAGGCAGATAAAGCTCAATGCAGCAGATAATGAACCTATGAACAGATAAAGCTCCAATGCAGCAAAGAATTATGACCACAGGCAGATAAAGCTCAATGCACTACAAAGAATTATGATCCTGAGCAGATAAAGCTCAATGCACTGCAAAGAATTATGATCCTGAGCAGATAAAGCTCAATGCACTACAAAGAATTATGATCCTGAGCAGATAAAGCTCAATGCACTGCAAAGAATTATGATCCTGAGCAGATAAAGCTCAATGCACAGCAAAGAATTATGACCACAGGCAGATAAAGCTCAATGCACTACAAAGAATTATGATCCTGAGCAGATAAAGCTCAATGCACTGCAAAGAATTATGACCACAGGCAGATAAAGCTCAATGCACTGCAAAGAATTATGACCACAGGCAGATAAAGCTCAATGCACTGCAAAGAATTATGATCCTGAGCAGATAAAGCTCAATGCACTGCAAAGAATTATGATCACAGGCAGACAAAGCTCAATGCACTGCAAAGAAATGCGATCACAGGCAGACAAAGCTCAAAGCAATGCAAAGAATTATGATCCTGAGCAGATAAAGCTCAATGCACTGCAAAGAATTATGATCACAGGCAGATAAAGCTCAATGCACTACAAAGAATTATGACCACAGGCAGATAAAGCTCAATGCACTACAAAGAATTATGACCATGTCACCGATCATACTCTTTAATTATGTGCTCTCAACATGGATGCCAGGATTCACCTCTCGAGTTTCACTTGAAAGGTGAATTTCTTGGCATCCATATGCCTTGAACACAAATTGGTTAGGATCAGTGAGCCAATCATATTCCTCCATTTGTGCCTTGTACAGGAGCGCTGTGCTGTTTAAGATGCAGGACAGTTTCTACAAATCTGATTACATGAAGCTCTATATCAGTTGTTGTATTACTTTCGTATGTTACAAATTACCACTAAATTCTTAATCATTGACTACTACAGCCAATTAATATCAAATGTAATTGTCGAAACAATAGTCTTTATCACCAAAGAATGTAAAGATAATGATGTCGTATCGCTTGTGTTTGCACCCTGAGTAATAATAAAATGCCTCACCAGCATTCCTGAAGCGGGTTCTGTGACCAGGATAGGAAACAGCATAGTAATAGGAATAAGATACATTTATTTTGTGCATGCCATCATTTATGTGAGTAAGAATTCACAACTGTACCCTCTGAAATCATATAAAAATGTAGTCAGACTCATTCTTTTTCAGTGTTGTAGTAGTTAGTAAACCATCCTGATAAACCTGTAGTGATTTGCTTGTCATTCTAACTGCCTGCTTTTCCTGGTTCACCTTTATTTTTCCTCCTAGATTCAGCGCTACATCACTAGGTTAAGAATATGCCACAGGTTCATAGGTAGGTACTAGGCTAATTGGCCCTAGGGCCTATATAAGCATAGCCAAAAAGGTACCCTGGCTTTCGCCACCCAAGAAAAGTATTTTCCTGTGTCCCTGTCGAGCACAGCCACAGAAGTGATGCCCAGAGTGAATTTCCTATCTCCCATCCAATCATCAAGACTTTTCTAGAAGAGTGCGAACGAGGAGCTTTGTTTGATATAGATAGGCAGTTTGTTCCAGATTAGGGGAAGTCTCTGGGACAGGAATCTATTCCTCCAGTGTGTTCTGTTTATTGCTGTGACAAGGTTTAGGTCCCTACAGCGTGTAGCTTGAGGGATTGGGATTTCTTTACGTGGAGCATGTCCAACAGCTCTGGTTTTAACATAGCTTTGTATGTTAGGCAGAGATCACCTCTGAGTAGGCGCTATGTGACGGAATAAAGCTGGAGTTTTTTGAGACGGTCTGCATAGGGCATCTGTTTGAGGCTGGTAATCTTCTTTGTGAGGTTACATTAACACCATCTCTATCTGGTGTTAATGTGGTAACGTAGATTTAGGTCTCTAGAACAGGTGTTTGCTTTACCACCAGTTCTACTGAGGTGAAGAAATTCAAAGAGTTTTGTGTCATTCATAACATGGAAGTCTAAGCAGAGATCACTCACTAGGAAATCTGTAAGACCCTCAGTAGAAGGGCAGGGTTTTTAGTCTGTCACAGTAGCTATGTGTACTGAAACAGGAGATATTTTGGTGAGGAAACTATGAGATCTCTTAAGCTGGTAAAGGTTCTTAGTGTGGTACATGCTGAAGGGTGCATTATGCTCACATACACACATACATATAAATAAGGACATTTCGGCTAATCTACATAAAAAGTCACACAGAATGACCGTTTACTACACGAGCATGAAGTCTAGAACTCATCCACTTTAACTTATTTAATTAACAAACAGAACAGAAATAAAAATAAGCCAAATCATGAAAAACATACTCATCATGGAACCCTCCCCCCACAATGTAAATATAAAGTTGGAAACTTTTTAAATAAACAAATAAATTCCAATACTACAAAGAATTACATTCACAGTACAAGCGCTGAAGTCAGTAAATCTTAACAATATCTCAAAAAGTTCCACATGCCTGAAATATCCATCAGCCATGTGGTATACTCCGCAAGACTGGAGGAAGAAGAGGAGGAACTTTTTTTGAAATGATCCCCCAAAAGACCTACCCAGTACCCCTGTAAAAAGTACAGCCATTTTTCCCTTAACACATGCATTAACAGGAGCTACACCAACAATTCATTCCTCTTTTCATAAATCCATTCCATCTATTCTTAAAAAAAAAAAAAAGACAGAAAAAAAAAGTTAAACAAGAAGATTGCACTACACTCTCCATCCAGCGTTTCATGGTACCAAACATTCATGGAGTACCACATCAGATCTAGAGGAAGTTTGATATCTATCCTCAAAATGCAACACGTAGATGATATTTTACTGCATGCAATGGAAATTACAGAACACAAGCTGTTTTCTAAGAATGTATCTGAGGTGAAACTGAGACTAGCAGATTAACACTGAATTCCTAAGTATCCTAAACTGCACAAAAATGAAATTCATTGGAATTGTAGAAAATAAACAAAGACCGATTCTGAAATAAATAGAGTAGAAGTAATATGTCTGCCAGTTAGTATAGACGATTGACACCATATGTTGCTAATAAGCTGTTTTCTATGGTCAAGGGTTTGATACCCTCATCTTCCTTTCTCCTTTGGAATGACTGTGAGCAAGTCACTTAGGTACTGTTCATGGTCTGAACCTGAAAAGCCTTACTTTGGATCAGTGCTGTACCCCAGTTACCAAATATAAATACATTAATTACTTCAGAGTTACCAACTATGTTAACTAAAAAACTGAGGTGAACATAAGGGTTTTCTTTTACAAATAGATGTAACTTGTTGCCAGTTGTGTACTTTTTCCTTAAAGGTAGAATGCTTAGTTAATAATGATTTAAATATTGTGAGCATATAAAGAAACGAATGCTGCTTTAATTCAAAGAGGTGTCTTCTTCTTCTTCTTTCGGCTTTTCCTGGTTAGGGGTCACCACAGCGGATCACCTGTCCGCTCATGACTGGCAGAGTTTTACGGTTTTGAGTTGCCAGCCCGGTGCCCAATCTCCCACGGAAGGCACACACGCAAAATCTCACACCTAGGGCCAATTTGGTGTGTCCAGTCCACCTACAGCATGTCTTTGGGATGTAACAGGAAACCAGAGCACTTGGAGGAAACCCACGTGACCACAGGGAGGACATTCAGACTCTGCACAGAAGGCACCCCAGCCGAGAATCGAACCAGAAAACCTCTTGCTGTGAGGCGGCAATGCTATCTGCTGCACCAGGTGTAAATAAAGAAATTTATCCAGCAGCATATCTCCCGAAGGTTTTAGATGAATTACAGAAAGTGAAACGTGTCATCACTCTTAAATGTAGATGTACCATGCCGGGCAGAGAGAAAACAGAACATTCTTAATGTAGATGTACCATGCTGGGCAGAGAGAAAACAGAACATTCTTAATGTAGATGTACCATGCTGGGCAGACAGAAAACAGAACATTCTTAATGTAGATGTACCATGCTGAGCAGAGAGAAAACAGAACATTCTTAATGTAGATGTACCATGCCGGGCAGACAGAAAACAGAACATTCTTAATGTAGATGTACCATGCTGGGCAGACAGAAAACAGAACATTCTTAATGTAGATGTACCATGCCGGGCAGAGAGAAAACAGAACATTCTTATTTTCATTTATTTACTCTTTGTTATCGGGGTTACAGGGTTAGTCCCCATTAGGCCAATATCCTCTCTTCATGGGAGACCAGAGGTAATAGTCACTCTGGTTAGGGGAAATTTGGCCAAGGCACCAGGGAACTGTTTGTTTGACATCCACATATGCTACCACCAGGTCAGGCACATGGGACCTCTGTTTAATGTCTCATCTGAAGGAAGGCACACTCAGGAAGCAGCAACTCCTTACTCTGCAGTTTAGTATCAGTATTAAGTACCTGGTGTACGAAGAGAACCCACAGCCTTCCAATCTTCCAGCACCAAAGACAAGTGTGTTACCTGCCGAGCCGCTGACACTGAATATCCGACTATATTTAATCCTAGTGTTACCTGGACATACCATAGTCATATTAAATACAGCCTTTTCATGTAGATAGGGGGACTAAGTGCACAAAGAATGAAAAATGGATTTTGACTAAACAATGCAGAAACATGTCTGATGAAATATCATCTCAATGAAAGGTAGCTTCACTAATTCAATATAAAGGTGATGTATATGACTGCCATTTATGGACTGATTCATATAGTGAAATGAATCTTACCAAAAGGTGTTTGCATATCTTTTTAGAGTTGTCACGCTATGACACAAAGATTCATTTATCTCATTGTTTACAACATGGACTTTTTTAATTTAAAACAGAGCTATACCTAGGATGGGGCAAAGAAGATGGCTTTCCTAGGTGTAAGCTGTCAGAGGCTGTAACTGTCAGTTTCCTATGGGGTATCAGTGCAGTACAGGTACCGATTTAAGAAGCCTTGGATGGGACACAGAAGATGGCTTCCCTAGGTCTAAGCTGCCTGAGGCTGTAAAGTACAGTTTTGTACCTACCACAAATGTAGATGTTCGAGTGCGCATACAGCTGCAGTCATCACACATGGGTTATCCTGCCATCAGGCGGGTCCTCGGTCGGCCGAATTCCAAAGTCTAGGTACGGCATCGGTTGTCGTCTCTTTTTCCCTGACGTCAGTGCGGCAGGGGTATAAAAGAGGCAGCCGATGCCATTTTCTTCAGTTTTTCTTGCCCCAGATGTCAGGTGCCCCCAGAAAGGAAGGCAATACATGATGTTATGCAAACATACATAAGTAGATAAATCAAAACAGTAGTTGCAAGCAAATACACCATAAAGGAATACCCCAAATAGGTTGTATGTTAAAGGTGTTTGTCATAAGCCCTGTCCTAAGAGGGGATGGAGGGAGGGTAACCTGGACTGCAGCTGTATGCGCACTCGAACATCTACATTTATGGTAGGTACAAAACTGTACTATGTTCATCGTGCATACAGCTGCAGTCATCACACTTGGGCAGAATCCCAAAGCTAAGTAAGGGTGGCTGGTACTAAGCGGAATAAGGAGGGGCTAGAATGCCCTGCAGGACTGCTGTGGCAAAGCCCGCTCTAGATTTTGAGTATAGTAGAAGGTGGTAGTGCTTGGAGAAAGTGTGCACTGAACTCCAAGTAGCTGCTTCCAAAATGTCCTTGGTAGGGACCCCCCTGAGGAAAGCTGCTGAGGTAGCTGTAGTCCTGGTGGAGTGGGATCTGATGTATACAGGCACTGATTTTCCATGAAATGAATAACAAAAGCGTATGCAGTGGGCTATCCATTTTGAAATAGTCTGTTTGGAAATGGCCTTTCCTTGAGCACCTGTAGCATAGGACACAAAGAGCTGCTCAGATTTCCTGAATGACTGTTCTGTCCAAGTAATAACAAAGTTGCCTGTGAATGTCCAAGGAGTGTAGTAGCCTCTCCCCTTTGTTCTGTGGATTTGGGTAAAAGGTAGGTAAATGAACAGTCTGATTCAAAGCCACACTGGATACTACCTTTGGCATGAAGGTAGGGTTGGTTCGTAAGGAAACCCTGTCCTGATGGAAAATGATGAATGGTTGCACAGCCATGAGGGCCTGTAGCTCCGAAACCCTGCATGCTGAGGTAATAGCCAGAAGCAAGGCTGTTTTCCATGACAAGTATTGAAGCTCTGCTGAAGAAGCCGGCTCAAAGGGAGGCAGTGTCAGCTTCTCCAATACAAAGTTGAGGTCCCAAGCTGGAGCTGGTGGTTTCCGTTGGGGTTTTATATTTTTTGCCCCTCTGAGGAACTGCCTTAATAGAGGATGTGAGAATAAGGGAGGATCCGTATTGTATTGTGCTGAAATGGCTGAAGCGTGGATCTTGATGGAAGAGAAGGAAAGGCCACTTTTTAACATCTCAGCTAGGTACTGTAAAATCTGAGGAATATTTATTACCCAAGGATTCTGGCCCTTTGCTTGATTCCAGGAACAAAATCGTTTCCATTTGGCGGAGTAGGTTTTTCTAGTAGAGGGTCTCCTGGCCTCCAAGATGACATCCTGTACCTCCTTGGAGAGGAGAGTCTGTTGGCAAATTAAGATATTTTCCATGCAGCTAGATTT
This sequence comes from Protopterus annectens, assembly GCF_019279795.1. Classification (NCBI taxonomy): domain Eukaryota; kingdom Metazoa; phylum Chordata; order Ceratodontiformes; family Protopteridae; genus Protopterus; species Protopterus annectens. The sequence goes on along the minus strand of NC_056732.1, from coordinate 1,832,970,778 downwards.
AGAATTCTGAGCTGGCTGTGAAGGGTCTTGTAGTTGTGCTGGGACAACAGAAGAGGAACTGGAGGTAGGATCCATGGTGGTGAGTGTGACAGGCTCTTTAGGAGAGGGTACCAGTGCTGTCGTGGCCAGTCTGGAGCAATGAGAATCATTTGTGGCCTCTCTGCTCTGGTTTTTAATAGGACTTTGGTCAGTAGAGGTAGAGGCGGGAAGGCATAGACTGTCAATGCTGTCCAATTGAAAGAGAGTGCGTCCACTTTCCAGGCCTGTGGATGATAGGTCCTTGAGCAGAATTTTTCCAACTGGTAATTTCTGTGGGTAGCAAATAGATCTATGTCTGGCTGTCCCCATGCTTGAGTTATCTTTGAGAAGACTTGAGGATGCAACTTCCATTCGTGTGGGTCTGTCATATTTCTGCTTAAGTTGTCTGCCAGTGTGTTTTCCTTCCCTGGCAGGAATTGTGCCTGTAGTTGAACTTGTAATTCCAATGCTGTGTTCCACAGGGTCATAGCTTGCCTGCACAGGGGGTATGAATGCGTCCCTCCCTGTTTTGTTTATGTACCACATGACTGTGGTGTTGTCTGTCCTTATTAATAGCTGGCCCGGATGCAGTAGGTCATTGAAGGTCATAAGAGCATTTTACACAGCTAGCATCTCCTTTTGGCTGATGTGTAGGTGCATCTGTTTTTGGGACCATTTTCCCTGGATGCACTGATCTGCCATGTGTGCTCCCCAGGCATAGTCTGAGGCGTCTGTTGTGATGATTTGACTTGCTTGTGGTATACAGAAAGGGAGACCCGTGTTTCTTTGGCATGCTTGAGCCCACCACAAAAATTCCTTTTGAAGGCATGGAATGAGTGGTAAAATTGTTTCCAAGCTGTGGCTGTGTTGAGACCATAGGTTTTTTAGGTACCATTGTAGTTTCCTCATATGCAGCTTTGCAAATGGTATTAGAAGGATGCAAGATGCCATGAACCCCAGAGCCTGCAGGATTTTCCTTGCAGTTAGCCTGGTTAAAGTTGCCATTTTGTTGAAGTATTGAGACAGTTGCCCTTGTTTGTCTGGCGTGAGGTAAGCCATCTGGGCCATTGTATTTAAGCTGGCACCCAGGAAAATTATCTGTTGAGAGGGTATTAGTTTTGATTTCTTTTTGTTCACTGTGTACCCCAGGCAGTTTAACAGTTTTATTACAAACGCCAGATGCTGCAATAGAATGTCCTTGCTGTCCGCCTGGATCAGGCAGTCGTCCATATATGGGTAGATTTGTATTCCTCGTTGTCTGCAGAAAGCAATTACTGATGCCAGGCATTTCGTAAACACTCTGGGTGCAGTAGATAAGCCAAAGGGCAATGCAGAGAATTGATAATGGGTTGAACCTGCAAGAAATCTGAGGTATCTTCTGCAATCTTGTCTGACAGGGACATGCAGGTATGCCTCCTTGAGGTCCAACGTTACCAGCCAAGACTCCTTGCCCAGCATGGGAAGAAGCTGCTGTAATGTGAGCATCTTGAATTTTGGTACCTCTAGATATGTGTTTAGAATAGATAGGTCTAAGATGGGTCTCCAATCTTTGTCCTTCCTTGGTACCAGAAATAGTCTTGAATAAAAACCTTGACCTTGTTCTTTTGCAGGTATCTCTTGAATTGCTTTCATATCCATGAGAGTGAAAATTTGTTTTTGTGCCTCTGCCCATTGATTTTGTGGCAGGTTTGGCATGCCTCTCATTTTTGGAAGGGTGTGAAAGTGGAACCTGTAGCCTCTGTCTATAATATCCAGAATCCATTTGTCCTTTGTAACAATGTGCCAGTTTTTGGAAAATAAGGCCAGTTTTCTGCCCAAAGGTGCTGCCATCATAGCTTTGTTTGGCAGGCATAGGAGAAAGTCATTGCATCTGTTTTCTAAATGACTGTGGTCTATCTTCTCCACCTCTTGGGGCTGGTGCTTGCCACTGCCTAGCTCTGTAAGATCCTTGAGGTTGTCCTCTACCCTTTGTGCGTCTGTATCTACCCCTTTGGGGTCTGTCCATGGCTGGAAAGGACCAATTTTTTGAAGGCCAGTTTCTGCTGAAGCATGGAGGCTGCACCTGCAAGAAATCTTTAACTGTTTGCATAGATTTCGCTTTTTCCTCCATTTTCTTTAGTACCTCCTCAGCTTTTACACCGAACAATACATCTTTTTGTAGTGGTGCATCTAATAACTTTGCTTTGACATGATCTGGTAAGGTTTGCTCTTTGAGCCAAGCGTGTCTACGTATGACAGACCCCGTGACAGCAGCTCCACATGAGGCCTCTAAAGCATCAAAACCACACTGTAAGGTATGTTTCCCCACTTGTTCTGCTCCATGCAACAAATCCTGCAACTCTTTCAAATCTGGTTGTTCTGTTTGTGTCATTTTGCTTTTCAGCTGAGATAGCAAGAACTGCTGGTAGTTTAACATATGAAATTGACAGTTTAATGCCCTCATGGTTAAAGTGGCTTATGTATACACCTTTTTCCCCCACCTTTCTAATGCTCTGGAATCTCTCTCTGAAAGTAAAGGGTTTTTAGCAGTAGAGGCCTTAATCCCCTTGGGACCCTGACAAATAGTTTCTGGGTCAGCAGTAGCGCTTTTATAAAGGAACTGGTGAGAATCAGGAACCCGGTAATATCTGTCTGGTTTAACAGGGGCAGGAGGTAGAGAGTCTGGATTAAGACTGGCTTCTCCATACACATCATCCAAAATATCTAAGACAGGAGGAATAGCCAGGGGTCTATGCTGGGGAAGCAGCAGAAATTCCCTGAGCCTTTTCTTGGAATCTGAGTAATCTTGGCCTTCCCAGTGGAAGTGCTCTCTCAATGTATGTAGGGTTTCCCCAAAAGAGTAGTCCTCTGGGGGGGGAGATCGAGGGAATAGACTCCTCAGCATCAGAGTCTTCAAATGGGGAATAGGCGTAATCCTGGTCCTCAGAAAGGTCTGAGGTAATAGAAGCCTGGTCTGAGGAAGGGAAGTCTTCCTCCAACCTGGGTCTTTTGTCTGAGGGGGGTTGAGAACCCCTGATGAGTGTAATCAAATTCTCAGCCATTTTAAGCATCTGTTTTTTAGGCATGGGGCCTTGAGAGGGGGTCTGAGGACCCTGTTTTTTAATTTTCATTGGAGCTTTAGATTTAGTGAACGATTTAATAGAGAAGGAGGTAGGCCTAAAAATGCCTTCAGAAATGGCAGGCCTTGCTAAACTTTCCGTTTCTCCGCCAATAGTGGCGTCGGTATCTGCAGTGGGAATGGAGACCGAGGAACCTGCGACCTCGGGTACTGTAGTCGCCGGTAAAATAATTTCATCGGTAGTCAGGGGCTGCGTAGACGCCTCGCTGAGAACCGGAGAACCAGTAGTCGGCCTTAGCGTGATCTCAGTACTCGGTGCAGGCCTCGGATGTCGGTCCTTATCCTTGCGTTTTTTGCCTGAAACTGGCGTTGGTATATCCGACGACATGATATAATTAATTTTTTTGCCAAAATAATGAAGGGCGAACTCCGCCCGGCGCTTAACAGTGCGCTTGTTAAACCTAGCACAAAAACGGCAGGCCGAGACGTCGTGGTCTGGCCCTAAGCAAGGTATACAGTAAGAGTGAAAATCCTTATGCGGTATTTGCTTCCCACAAGCAATGCAATTATTAACTTTGTCTGACATCGGTCTGAGGCAAGAAAAGTTTCCCCAATGGGGTACTTAGCTTTAAAGAAGACTTCGGCTGAAATACTTTTCGTAAATCTCAGAAGCTGGCCAACCGGCACTTGCGAACTGCTTCTGCTTCGGGTACCATGCAGCAAGAAAGACTGAAGAAAATGGCGTCGGCTGCCTCTTTTATACCCCTGCCGCACTGACGTCAGAGAAGAAGCGACGACAACCGACGCCGGACCTAGACTTTGGAATTCGGCCGACCGAGGACCCGCCTGACGGCAGGATAACCCAAGTGTGATGACTGCAGCTGTATGCACGATGAACATCTGTCAGTTGCCCATGGGGTGTCAGTGCAGCACAGGTACTGATTTAAGAAGCCACAGGTAAACCTGCTGCACCTTAAAAGAATGCGAAGACATTGGTTACACCTGTATTCAGTATCTCAGCCCCTTCACTTTGGGAAGACCCTTTTGAAAGGAAAACAAATGACCTAGCAATAGAAATGCATTTAAATATGCAGAGAAGATAAAAATGTCTTTGTCAATGATCTGCAGACAAAAAGCAAAATTAAAGGCACCGAACAGGACAACAGAAAAGTATCCACTCTGATGCTTTTCTAGTTCACTCTTTAGTTACGTATGTGTCAACCAAATGGGGTCATAACTGCATCACATCTGATCGACCACCTGTCCCTACGTGATCAGGGAAGTGCATATTTTGTTATTATTACATAAGACACTTTAACTGATTTGTTAAGTTTGCATATAGTTTACTGTGTCTAGTGTTTTGAGGATATCCAGAACACTGGTGTAGTCATCATGAGGGAAGGTATTACTGTTGTTGATCTTGGTGTTAAATCATGCCTGGTTGTGTCATAAGTTATTTTTTGATTGGCTACTTGCCTTGTTCTGTTTGCTTCACATTATTCTCTTTCACACACCAATGAGCTCTGTTTGGTTGGGCTACTTGAAGTTATACAACTGAGCTAATGCTTCAACTCATGTGGACTTAAATTCATTATATTTGACTTGACACCAGTCCCTACAAGGTCAGAAAAGTGTGCATTTCACTGGCATTTTCAGCTAAGACACTGATTTGTTAATTTTGGTAACAGCTTACTATGCACAGTGTTTTAGGACCATTCAGAACACTGTTGTAGAAGTTACCTTTCAAGATAAGGTAATACATTATGCTCTTCTAGGTGTTCAATCACTGCTAGCCTCATAATAAGCTGTTATCTGATTGGCTGCTTGATTTTTTTCTATTTGCTTTATATTCCTTTGTTTTGTGTAACATATAGTGTTCACTTGACTGAACAGTGGGGCGAAGTACACTCTACAGACACAAGGCAGTGGAACTGAACTGTGAATATACCTTTCTCCTCCCTACAATATCCCCCCACTCATTACCTAAAATCTTAACTTGGGACTACACAGCTGTTCAACGATTACCATAGTACTGCTAAGGGGTAACATGCTGCATCAACATCTAGTACCACAGTACTGCTAAGGGGTAACGTGCTGCCCAACCAGTATCACAATACTGCTAAGGGGTAATGTGCTGCATCAACAACCAGTACCACAGTGCTGCTATGGGGTAACATGCTGCATCAACAACCAGTACCACAGTACTGCTAAGGGATAATGTGCTGCATCAACACCCAGTACCACAGTGCTGCTGAGGGGTACTGTGCTGCATCAACAGCCAGTACCACAGTGCTGCTAAGGGGTAACATGCTGCATCAACACCCAGTACAACAGTGCTGCTAAAGGGTAACGTTCTGCATCAACAACCAGTACCACAGTACTGCGAAGGGGTAATGTGCTGCATCAACAACCAGTACCACAGTGTTGCTAAGGGGTAACGTGCTACATCAACACCCAGTACAACAGTGCTGCTAAACGGTAACGTGCTGCATCAGCAACCAGTACCATAGTACTGCTAAGGGGTAACGTGCTGCATCAACAACCAGTACCACAGTGCTGATATGGGGTAACATGCTGCATCAACAACCAGTACCACAGTACTGCTAAGGGATAACATGCTGCATCAACAATCAGTACCACAGTGCTGCTATGGGGTAACATGCTGCATCAACATCCAGTACCACAGTACTGCTAACAGGTAACATGCTGCCCAACCAGTATCACAGTACTGCTCAGGGGTAACGTGCTGCAACAACAACCAGTACCACAGTGCTGCTATGGGGTAACGTGCTGCATCAACAACCAGTACTACAGTGCTGCTAAGGGGTAACGTGCTGCAACAACAACCAGTACCACAGTGCTGCTATGGGGTAACGTGCTGCATCAACAACCAGTACCACAGTGCTGCTAAGGGGTAACGTGCTGCAACAACAACCAGTACCACAGTACTGCTAAGGGGTAACGTGCTGCATCAACAACCAGTACCACAGTACTGCTAAGGGATAACATGCTGCATCAACACCCAGTACCACAGTGCTGCTGTGGGGTACTGTGCTGCATCAACAACCAGTACAATAGTGCTGTTAAAGGGTAATGTGCTGCAACAACCAGTACCACAGTGCCGCTAAGGGATAACGTGCTGCATCAAGAACCAGTACCACAGTGCTGCTAAGGGGTAACGTGCTGCATTAACAACCAGTACCACAGTGCTGCTGAGGGGTAATGTGCTGCATAAACACCCAGTACCACAGTGCTGCTGAGGGATAACATGCTGCTAAGGTGTAACGTACTGCATTAATACCCACTACCACAGTACTGCTAAGGGGTAACATGCTGCATCAACAACCAGTACCACAGTGCCACTAAGGGGTAATGTGCTGCATCAACAACCAGTACCACAGTGCTGCTAAGGGGTAACCTGCTGCATCAAAAAACAGTACTATAGTGCTGCTAAGGTGTAACGTGCTGCATCAACAACCTGTACCACAGTGCTGCTAAGGGGTAATGTGCTGCATTAACAACCAGTACCACGTACTGCTAAGGGGTAACATGCTGCATCAACAACCAGTGCCAAAGTGCTACTAAGGGGTAAAGTGCTGCATCAACACCCGGTACCACAGTGCTGCTAAGGAGTAACACATTCTGCATCAAAAACCAGTACCGCAGTGCTAAGGGCTAATGTGCTGCATCAACAACCAGTACCACAGTACTGCTAAGGGGTAACTTGCTGCATCAACACCCAGTGCCACAGAACAGCTAAGGGGTAACATGTTGCATCAACACCCAGTGCCACAGTACTGCTAAGGGGTAACGTGCTGCAAAAACAACCTGTACCAGAGTACTGCTAAGGGGTAATGTGCTGCATCAACAGTCAGTACTATAGTGCTGCTAAGGGGTAGTGTGCTGCATCAACAACCAGTACCACGGTACTGCTAAAGGGTAACATGCTGCCTTAAGCAGCCTTCATCACTTAGCTAAGTACCCCTTCAGGGTGTGAAGTCATACCCTCCCCTTCTCTTAAGATAGTAACTCATTCCACATTCACAAACTACAGAATACAGTAGGACTTTGCTACTGCTAGTAAAAAATGTTTGGCATTGCTTCAGTTGATATCTTACTGATCCCACTATGACCCCTCATGCCTGGGACCACAGTGGCCATCACATGGGTTACCACTGCAACATGAGATAAACCTTCTTCTATGCCAGGAATTTTTGTTAGGCACTGCGTGAGACTGCTGGATATCATGTGTGTCAGCATACATAACACCAATTAGGTCTGGCACCCCGTATATCAAACACGATGACCATCGATCATGTGATTATAATATTACTACTTCCATCGCTGGGGGAGTACTAAATCACAGGCAGAAACCCCACCCTCCCCACAGTCCTAAAACATACAGTAGTACACAAAGCAAATGATAAGAGCCACTTCTTTTTACCCCAACTTTCCTGGCCTCTCCAGTGCCCAAGCTACTAATCAATCGTGGAAGGTCTGGTTCACGGTCAGTGTTACATCCCTATATGCCACAGATCCATAGGCCAGTGCTACATCCCTGTATGCCATAGAGCCATAGTGCTGTCAGACATTCAGAGGGCTGATGTACCCTTTCCCTAGTGGACACAATCCATTCTAAAACTCACCCTGATTTATTAAACTTACTCAAGTGTGAGAACAATGAAACACTTTGTCATGTATTTACCAACAATAATGTTACGACGTTTTTTCTTCACCAATCTTCCTTCAGTGTCATCAGCTAAAACTGTTTCATCTTTCCTGACAAACATCCAAAGCTGCTCCATTGGGATGTGACATCCTATAAATAAAATGGGAAGAAATCATAGTTAAAAAACTGCATTCTTTCATGTAATCAAGAGCATATCAATACCTAATTGTTCTAATTTATTGATCAGTGTTTTGTGTATGACCCTTTTAAATTTTGAAGATAAATTTATATAAATAGCATCACAGATTATTCAAACACAGCTGATGAAAAATGATCCAAATACACCAAAAAGAGCTACAATTTATCAAGAGCCATGGATAATGACTGGCCAGCTCTGCAGACAAATGATAACTTTCCAAATTCTTATCTTGTATTACTCCTGTACTTTCTTCTGATGACACTACTGCCACACAATCTCTCTCCGTCTTTTTTTTTTTTTTTTTTTACATACATACAAATATTTCTAACTTGCCAATATACCAAAGCAGTTGTTCCCATAGTAAGTGTCCGGCCTATTCTTAAACATATCTAAACTAGTGCTGGCTTTAATGTAGTTTGGTAGTCTACTCCATGCAACAGCTACTCACTCACAGAAACAATCAGTACAGTTCTCATTCCTACAGAATCTTCAACATAGACTGTCTGATGATTCCTACCACTTTTTGATAACCCCAAACATTCCCAGAGGAAACCATCTCTAAATGCCCTATATATACCTGCATAAGGTCTCCTCTTAAATAAGACACTGTACAAGTTCAGATAGTTTAGTCTTTCATAATAACTTAAATGTTAACATCCGTGGATGCCCTCGGTATATTTCCACTATACTCTTTCCAGTTTTCTCATGCTTGTTTTCTTAGAAGGTTTCCATATTGTTTTTCCATACTCAAGTTTGGGTCTAATGCAACTAACAAACAATAATTTCATTTCTGCTTTCCAAGATTTTATAAATCTTTTTATAATTATCATTAATCAACTGGTTGATATGATTAGAAAATCTAAAACTGGTTCTACCTTTTTACCCAGGTCCTCAAATAAATCTACAGTTTCAAATCACTGTGTGCTGTATTAAATATTCACCTTTCAAGGTACATCTCATATGCTTAATTTTTGATGCATTTATCAGCATATTATTCTCCTGTGCCTAAATGGTCAATTTAGTCAAGTTCTTTTGCAGACATGATCTAATTTTAACACAATCATTTTACCCAGTTTCAAGTCATCTGCATGCAAACATCTGAAAGATAAAATCTAAACAAGTAAGGGCCTAGAACAGAACCCCGTGGAACACCCTGACTACAACAAAGAATTTCATGGGCCTAGAACAGAATGCAGTGGGACACACCCTGACTACAACAAAGAATTGCACCTGTCCAATATCTGTATGATACTTGCCATGACATATTTGTAAGCCAAGCGGCTATCCATTTTATCAAGAGTACATCAATACCTAGTTGTACTAATTTATTGATCAGTGTTTTTGTATGACCCTGTCAAATGCTGAAGTTAAAACTATATAAATTACATCACAGCACAATTTTTCATTCTTAGCTGTTACTATATTGTTACAGAACATCATGTTACAGGTAGCAATACATCTATTTTCAATTGTCCCGTTCGATTCTCAGCTAGAGCGTCTTCTGTGTGGAGACATGCGTGAATGGGTGTACCTTCGTTGAAGGTTGTGCATCAGGGCCGGCAACTCGGCATGTAAAAATCTACTGCCAATCATTAACGGAACGGAGTTCCGCTGTGGCGACCCCTAAAGCCGAAAGACACAACAACAACATGCTGATATATGGTTTCAAGTCCTAACCTATCCAGTTCTGACAATAACCTATCCAGTATTACCTTATTTTTCCACAACATGAAAGTAGACTTAAGGGTCTGTACGACTCTGGTTTTGTCCTACTCCCCTTTCCCTTAAAGACAGGTTTAATAAGTGCATTTCTCCAATCTTGAGAATCTCCCAACATTTACACAACCTAGTAAATAACAGATATGATGGTACTGTAAGTTCTTGCTGAAGTGTTCTCCGGTCATTATTACTAATTCCATGTCCTCCCTGTTCTTTGGTTGGATCCAGTGTGCATTGTTCTTTTTCAATATAATTTAATTTGATTTCAGTATCTGAGGTTACCCAGATGTCACTAGGACAACTCATCACCCCCTTAGTGAAGCCAATCTGCTTTGCATAAGATTTTGTAAATATATCTATAATCTGTTGCGTCTGAGAATAAATTTTAGAATCTACACACAGTTTATAAATTTGCATGTCTTTACTCCTTCCACATCTTATGTATCAATAAAAAGGTTTCCTATTATGCTCAACATCTTTATATAAATTATCTTCAAATTTTTCTTGATCTTGTCTCACACTATGCTTAATCTGTTTGCCCAACCTGTTTATTTCAGTTTTCAAAGATGTAGTTTGAACTATTTTTTCCATTTCTTATATTTTTTTGTCTCTTACCTTAATCAAGTATCTTGTTCTTAAGGAAATACATCCACCTGACGTTGTGTGCCTAGATCATGATGTTAAACTTTTTTTATATTTAGCACTCAGTTTCTCTTTTAAACCTTTCAATAGTCCTTCTGTTTTTTCCACAGAATGCATAACTCCAATTAGTTTTACACAGTGACTGTTTTGCTTTCATATAATCTGTGATTAATCTTCTCTGCATTTGGTTAGATTTATTGGCAGAATTATCTAGCAACATATTAACCTTTATAACCCCATGATCACTGTACATCAACGGTGGTAAAACTTGACTTGAAGTAACAGTAATTTCTTTAGGAACACAAACAATGTCTAGTATGTTCTGTTCAATGGTGTTTTTTTTTTGTTTGTTTTTTTTAACAATCTGAAGCAATTGTTGTTCCTGAATATACATTGTGAATAATTTCCTTACAAATGTTGTTGAATCAATATTATTCCAGTCTGTTTCTGGAAAATTTAAGTCCCTGACTAATGGTATTCTTCCCTCCTGTGTTTCATGCAATCAATGTATGAATTCCTCTAGGTCAACTGCACTTGACTTTGGAGATCTATCCACTCCAACAATTGTTACATGTTCCAGTGTTGTCAATATTATCAGTTACACATGGTTGTTTTCATTTAACATGTAATAATCACAGGTCTCCTAAAGATCTTTAATCTCTTTACAAAAAATCAGGTGGAGGTGTTATAATAGAATACTGAATGTTCACAGAAAACAATTATATCAAAAGTTTCCAAGTACAATAGAAATGTAGTATTTAATGTTTTTAGACAGTTTTATAATTGATAGTTAATGTTTGTATAAAAAGGTACAGTTTTTTCCTTACTGATGTACTCCTAGAAGGCATTTCTTGCCGAAGCGCTACAGACTTGAGACATTCTTGTTAATAAAAGTGCAAGCTGGTGATTTTTACATTTTTTTACTGGCCTTTTTGTCATATTTTCATACTTTTGGGACTTTCTTGTTGCATTTTTGTGTTATGATAGAATGTCTGTTACAATAAACAGATTTATGTCCTGACAGAACTGGTTTCCATTCATTGTTCCTTAACCATATTTCACAAACAATAACATTATCAATCTTGTGAGAACAGAGCCAATTTTCCAATAAAAAAAACATTATTATTAATGCTCATAGCATTAAACAACCATCAGAGATGCATCATATGTTATCTGTAAACTGTTATATTTTCGACCTTGTAAAATTCCTGCCTTTTGTTTGTCAAACGCTGCAAAATATCTGCTGCAAAAATTCTCTTCCCTGATCTTCACAAATGCACACCATCCTGTCTGAACATGTCTGCCCAAAATTAGGTTTGGATGTTCTACACATTTCCTTTTTTTAAAATGAGACATTTTTTCATGGAGGTGTTTACCCCAAAAATCTTTTCATTCATGGCCACATTACTTTCCTTTTTATATGTGATTTGTGAAAAATATGTGCCAGCATCTACAAACTATGCTAAGTGGGCTGTAAGTTACCCACTAACAGTCAGAGTCTTTGTGGTGGAGATCATTTGTACCAACATGAATAAAAACAGATCCGAAATTCCTTACATGAAGGCATTCCAAGGCCTGTTTTTGCTCCTGACAAGCATAACACTATTCGATGTTTATTATTTGTTTCTCTGCAAATGTAAGTATCAGTTCCTCTAATAATTGAATCTCCAATCATTTCTGATCATATCCGAAGAACCTTCATCTTCTAATTCAGCAATATCTGCTCTGTCATTCACCACCATTAGACTTATTAATACCACTGTTTTCAATGCCTATTACATTTACAAGCATGCAATTCTCATCAGCTGGCTTTGTACATCCATAGCTTGAGCCGTGTTGTCAGCGGCTCTCTCTCTCTTCTCTTTCCTTACAGTGATGTTCTTCAATCCTTTCATGTTCAGGTTTGATTTCTTCATTTCACCTGTGCCTCGCCTCTTTTTTCTACCTTCTCTTTTGAAAAAAATTATGCCTTTTTCTGTAAACTGACACTTTTCTGACAGAAAAAATATTATTCCCTGCAATGTGTGTGTTACATAACAAAGCAGTGTCCTTTTTATTATGTATTCTCTTTGCTTTACAGACATTTATCAGTTTCTTTTTCTTTATTATTTGCTGTTAACTCCCTTTCTTTTTATTTATGTTGATATGCTCTGAATCCTCAGACTGCTGAACAATTACATCCAGAATTTCAAAGTTGTCAGTTGCATTATCTTGTTTCATAGGGGCTGAGTGATCTTTACAGACAATAGGCACATCCTTTCCTAAATCTGTTCTATTTGATCTTTTCCTAACATTTATCAGTCCAATCACTAATATACGTAACAACCGTTATCCAAGCTGTGCCAATTGCACAAGTGCAATCATCATCAGTAAGTCTAGATTTACTTCTAACAATGGTAAACAAATCATCCCACTTCTGACATGAGGAACACAGATCACCAGTCACACATGGATCTACAAAACAAGCACCGGCAAAACATACACATAAATACACAAAAACATATTCGGAGGCACTAGGTACCAATATGAAAAAGAAACAAGGCCCTCCAAAGCAGACAAGCAAGCAACCTGCACCTCCAAACACAAGCCAGAAAACACAAAATTCACCTCAGCAGTGTGCCTCATGACAGCCCCTAAGGCAAAACACCATACCCAACATGCTAGTAATAGGAGACTCTATAGTAAGGCACACAGATGTTCCACTTCACCAGGCTGAACAAGGAGAAGGTTACTGTCAGCTGCCTGCCGGGTGTTAGGATCCGCCACATAACACAGGCACTTAGGTCACTCCAGAACAAGTACAAGTATGACGCTGTCATTGTACATGTTGGTGTGAATGATCTAAGAAGTACCTCCCTGGACTACATGAAAAGAGACATTGAGGAGCTCTCTGATCATGTAGCCCAAGCTGGTATGACCCTGACCTTGAGTAGCATACTACCTTCGCCTAGAATAATACCACAATACAAAGACAAAATGATCAATTTCAACAACTGGCTAAGCTTCTGGTGTCATTCTAAGGGGAATCCAGTGTCTGTCTGCCTGGGATGACATGACAGACAAGCCTCGCTATTTCGCCAGAGATGGTTTGCACCTGTCACCCCTAGGCTTTCGAATACTGGCCAAGTCTCTTGCCGTCCCCATAGTGCCTTTTTTAGGCAAGGCTCAAAGGACAAACCAACCACCGTAACCAGCACAGGTAACCAAAAACTAAGGGTAATGCTACTCAACGCCCAGAAGTCTCAACCTCAAAATACACGCACTCGAGGCACTCCTCAGTATGGAGAAAATTGATGTTTGTGCAGTGATGGAAACCTGGTTTAAGGCTCCAGAGAGCACCCCAGCACTACCAGGTTACAATTCATATCATACCTTCTGGCCTAAGTTACCGGATCACACTACAAAGGGCAGAGATGTATCCATATTCATCAAGGATACCCACATCTCCAGGTTAGTGGCGCAGCATGATGCCCCAGAGATCATCCATGTGCAACTATCAGCAGGCAAAACCACATTTCAAGTCGTAGCCTGTTATAGATCGCCCACCATGTCCCAAGATGCTCATTCAGCATTCCTTGAGGCATTGGAAAATATAAAGGTCCTACCCAACACCATAATTTTGGGTGATTTCAACTACCCTGGTATAGACTTGGCGAACTACCAAAGTTCTAACTCCTATGCCCAGTGGTTCATAGAATTTATAAATTCAAATGCCCTTGAACAACTGGTATGTTCTCCCACTAGAGGGGGCAACATATTGGATTTAGTCATCACAAATATGGGCGCCCATTGTACCACACCTGTTATCACTCCCTCTCTGGTCAGATCAGACCACAAACTGATAACCTTGGACATCCTCACCCCTCCACCTCCCCCAGTCAAAGAAACCATTGTAAAAAAACCTTTCCAAAGCAAACTTCAAACTACTTGCATCCGAAGTGGAAAGCTTCACTATTCCCTTGCAGAAGGATAATGATATCCAGGATGCAGAATCCTACACCAAGGCACTCTATATGCATCTTTAGGATTGCATGGCCCATGCTATCCCAAATAAAACCAAGACTCCTTCCTCAAGCAAGATGAAACCAGTCTGGTGGACCCCGGCCATAAGCAAACTTTACAATAAAAGGAGGAGACTTATACAAAAAAAGGCCAAATCTAAAGTAGAAAAATCTTCCCTGATCAGCATTAGTAAGAAGTTGAGGGCCCTCATCAAGTCAACTAAAGCCAACTTCGAAAAGAAAGTTAAGGATAACCATAAGGCCTTCTATGGTTACGTCAAAAACCTAAATGGCAATGCTCAGGTCTGTTCTGAGCTAGTACAAAATGGAACAAAATACACTGACCCCATTGCCAACATCTTGGTTGACAGGTTCAGTGCAAATTTCTCCCCACCACCACCACCTGCAGGCTCTATTACTATTACAGGGGATTGTGTAACTCCAATTATTACTGATACGTTGGTTAATAAGGCTCTATCTAAAGCTAAAAACACTGCCTCCATGGGACCAGATGGTGTCCCGGTCTGTGTCATACGCGAGCTCCAAAATGAATTAACCCCGTATCTGAATACCCTGTTCAGTCTCAGCCTCTCGACAGGATATGTGCCCATAGAATGGCGCACAGCAACAGTGGTTCCACTGCACAAGGGTGGGCCCACAACCGACCCTGGGAACTACCGACCAATAAGCCTGACAAGTCTGATCTGTAAGGCAATGGAGCGAATCATTATGGAACTCATAAATGGAGAGACTGGGAACCTCCAAACACTTGACCCCACACAGTTCGGCTTCGTCAAGGGCAGATCATGCCTCCTGAACCTGGTGGACTTCTTTGAGACAGTTACTCAGGCTATAGATAAGGGAAAGGAGGTACACACTGCTTACCTTGACCTTGCTAAAGCATTTGACACCATTCCCCATTCGGGTATTATTGATAAACTCACCAACCTGGGCATAAACCCTTACGTCACAAGATGGATCGCAAACTGGCTCTCTGACAGATCCCACATAGTAAGAGTAGTGGGATCTATGTCCGAATCCAGACCAGTAACGAGCGGTGTGCCTCAGGGCTCTGTCCTGGGGCCCCTCCTGTTTGGCATATACTTCTCAGAAGTACAGGCAAGCACTGAAGGGCTGTGGCTGACCAAGTTTGCAGATGACTGCAAACTGGGTGCTATAACAGAGTCTCCGGCCGACATGGATAACCTCCAGAAGGGCCTTAATGAGACTGATGCATGGTGTCAAAGCCATGGTCTCAAGCTAAATGCTAAAAAATGCATAGTAATCCCCTTTGGAAAAACCCTGAAATCTGAAGAAGTAATAAGGGATATAGGGACCCAAGTAGATAGTCAGCTTTCCTTTGATAACCATGTTGCCAAGGTGGTTAGAAAATCCTTCTATGTGACCCATCTGATCATGAAAGGGTTTGCATCAAGATCTAAGGATGTAGTGGTGCCCCTCTACTCCTCCCTCATCAGACCCATTATGAGTACAATGCACCAATTGGAATGTACCTGGCCAGGCATCACCAGCAGCTGGAGAGACCACAGAGGTACCTCACTAAGAGGATTACTGGACTCAAACAGTTGCCCTATGCAGCACAATTGAAAAAACAAAGGCTTTTCTCTGTTGCATACCGCCTTCTCAGAGGCGATCTCTGTCTAACATACAGAGCCATGTCCAACTCAGAAAGTACAGTTGTGTACCTACCATAAATGTAGATGTTTGAGTGTATTCACTGTTGCAGTCATTACACTTGGGTTATCCTGCTGGCAGGCTACCCACAGTTGGCCTGAATTCCAAAGTCCTGGTCCGGCATCGGTTGCTGTCGCCTCTTCCCTGACGTCAGTGCGCCAGGGGTATAAAAGATGCAGCCAACGCCATTTTCTTCAGTTTTTCTTGCCCCAGATGTCAGGTGCCCCCAAAAGGGTAGGCTAAAAAAACATTGCTTATAAAAGCATGCACTAAAATAAATAATACCTTCATCTACAAGCAAATACACCACATAGGTTGTATAGGATAGAGAAGTACAGATAAGTCCCAGCAAAGAAAGGGGGATGGTGGGTGGGTAACCTGGACAGCAACAGTGCATACACTCGAACATCTACATTTATGGTAGGTACACAACTGTACTAAGTTCATCGTGTTTCACTGTTGCAGTCATTACACTTGGGTTGAATCCCAAAGCTGAGGTTGGGAGGCTGGGTCTAAACAGAATTAGGAGTGGCTATAAGGACCTGCAAAACTGCAGTGGCAAAGCCTGCTCTGGATTTAGAGTAAAGAGGCAAGTGGTAGTGCTTAGTAAAAGTGTGCACTGAAGTCCAAGATGCAGCCTCCAAAATATCCTTGGTTGGTACTCCTCTGAAGAAGGCTGCTGCCCTGGTAGAATGTGGTCTAATGCCCTTAGGCACTGATTTGCCATGTTGAGAATAGCAGAAACGAATGCAGTGTCCTATCCATTTTGAAATAGTCTGTTTTGAGATAGCCTTTCCTTGTGATCCTGCAGCATATGCCACTAAAAGTTGCTCAGTCTTTCTGAAAGCTTTAGTTTTGTCCAAGTAGAAGCATAGCTGTCTGTGTATGTCCAAATGCAGAAGTCTCTCCCCTTTATTCTGCGGGTTTGGGTAAAAAGTAAGCAAATGAATGGTTTGGTTAAGAGCCACACTGGACACTACCTTAGGCATAAATGTCGGGTTTGTCCTTAGAGAAACCCTGTCAAGATGGAAGATAATAAAAGGTTCCACAGCCATTAATGCCTGTAACTCTGAGACTCTTCTTGCTAAAGTTATTGCTAAGAGCAGAGCTGTTTTCCATGATAAGAATTTTATCTCAGCTGTATTGGCTGGTTCAAAAGGAGGCAGTGTGAGTTTTTCCAAGACAAAATTGAGGTCCCATGCAGGTACTGGTGCTCTCCTTGGAGGTCTTATGTTTTTGGCCTCTCTGAGGAACTGCCTAAGCAAAGGATGTGAAAAAATAGGTGGGTCTGTATTGTTATTGTTGTTGTGTCTTTCAGCTTTTCCCTGTTAGGGGTCGCCACAGTGGAACTCCAGTCCGCTAATGATTGGCAGTAGATTTTTACGTGCCGAGTTGCCAGCCCTGACGCACAACCTTCAACGAAGGTATGCCCATTCACGCATATCTCCACACAGAAGACGCTCTAGCTGAGAATCGAACAGGACAACATTTTACTGTGAGGCAACAACGCTACCCAGCACCACCACCGCAGTCTAGGTGGGTCTGTATTGTAATGAGCTGAAATGGCAGAGGCATGTATCTTAATTGATGAGACGGATAAGCCTTCGTCCAGCATCTCAGTTAGATATTGTAAAATCTGAGGAATACTTGGAACCAGTGTGTCAATTCCTTGTGCCTGGTTCCAAGCACAGAATTTCTTCCATTTTTCTGCATAAGATTTTCTGGTGCTGGGCCTCCTGGCCTATAAAATAACATCCATAACCGCTTTAGAGAGAGGTGTATTCTGAATGGTTACAGTATCCGCCATGCAGCTAGACTTAGAGTTCTGAGTTGGCTGTGCAGGATTGGATTGTTTTGTTGGGTCAGTAAATGAGGAATTTGAGGCAATGTCCAGGCAGGGCCTTGGGACAAGCTCCTTAGGATTGGGTACCAGTGTTGGCATGGCCAATCCGGGGCAATCAGTATCATTTGTGGCTTCTCTTGTCTGACCTTTAGGAGTACCTTGGGGAGGAGAGGCAGTGGAGGAAAGGCATACACTAAGGTTGTTCCAGTTGAATGACAAGGCATCCACTTTCCATGCTTGTTTGTGATAAGTCCTTGTGCAGAATCTCTGAAGTTGGCAGTTGTGAAGAGAGGCAAAAAGATCTATGTCTGGGCATCCTCATTTCCTTGTTATCATGCTGAAGATTTGTGGATCTAGTTTCCATTCGTGAGGGTCCATGAGGTTTTTGCTTAGTTCATCTGCCAGAGCATTTGTTTTTCCTGGCAGGAATTGTGCTTGCAGGTGTACTTGGTAGGTCAATGATGTGTTCCACAAAATCATGGCTTGTCTGCAGAGGGGGTAGGAATGTGTGCCCCCCTGCTTGTTTATGTACCACATGACTGTGGTGTTGTCCGTCTTTATCAGCCGCTGTCCTGGATGAAGTAGGTCCTTGGCTCTCAGAGCATTTTGTACAGCTAGCATCTCTTTTTGATTGATGTGCAGATGCCTTTGGCTTGGGGGCCATGTGCCTTGAATACATTTTTCTGCCATGTGGGCCCCCCAGGCATAATCTGATGCATATGTTGTTAGTGTTTGCCTGGCTGTGGGTAAAGTGAATGACTGTCCCTTGTTGTGGTGACAGGTCTGTGCCCACCATCGAAACTCCTGTTGCAGGCAGGGAATGAGTGAAATTAATGATTCCAGGCTGTGGCAATGTTGAGTCCAAACACTTTTTAGGTACCATTGTAGTTTCCTCATATGCAGTCTTGCATATGGAATTAGCAGAATGCAGGAGGCCATGCCTGCAGAATTTTTCTTGCAGATAACTGGGTCTTTGTTGCCATGGTTTTGAAGTAAGAAGTCAGTTGCCTTCATTTGTCTGGCGTGAGATAAGCCATCTGGGCAGTTGTATTTAAGCTTGCACCCAGGAATATTATCTCTTGAGAGGGTACTAGTTTTGATTTCTTTTCGTTTACTGTGTACCCTAGGCAAATTAGTAATATTTTTACAAATGCCAGATGCTTTAGTACAATGTCTTTGGTCTATGCTTGAATAAGGCAGTCGTCCAAGTAGGGATATATTTGAATTCCTCTTTGTCTGCAAAAAGCAATTACTGGTAACTGGCATTTTGTGAAGACCCTGGGCGCAGCAGATAAGCCAAAGGGCAGTGCAGAGAATTGGTAGTGCATTGAGCCAGCTATGAATCTAAGGTATCTTCTGCAAGATTGTCTGATTGGGACATGCAGGTATGCCTCTTTGAGGTCCAAAGTTACAAGCCAAGCCTTCTTGCCCAGCATGGGCAGAAGCTGCTGCAGGGTCAACATTTTGAATTTCGGAACGTCCAGAAAAGTATTTAGAATAGACAGGTCCAGAATTGGTCTCCATGCTTTGTCCTTTCTTGGTACTAAGAAAAGTCATGAGTAAAATCCTTGTCGCTGCTCTTGTTGTGGCACTGGCTGAATAGCCCTCATGTCCACGAGAGATGAAACTTGGTTTTGTGCCTCTGCCCATTGATTGTGTGGCAGATCTGGCATACCTTTTGCCTTTGGAAGGGTGTGAAAGTGGAACCTGTAGCCCTGAGAGACTATGTTTAAAACCCATTTGCCCTGGGTGATCATGTGCCAATTTTGTGAAAAAAGTGCTAGCTTTCCCCCCAAGGGTGCTGCCAAAAGATAAATGCTTGGCATTGGCAGACGGAAGTCATTGGGACTGTTTTCTATATGGCTGTGATTTGTCTTCTCCGCTTTTGGAGGTAGAAGCACCCCATTGTCTGGGCCTGTATGAGCCCTGGGGCTGTTGTCTGCCTCTAGGGCATCTGTATCTGCCTCTCTGTGGCCTGTCTGACACGGGAAAGGACCAATTCTTAGAAGGCCAGTTCCTACTAAATATGGGTGGCTGTACCTGTAAGAAATCCTTCACTGTCTGCATAGATTTAGCTTTATCCTCCATTTTCGTCAACACCTCTTCTGCCTTAACACCAAACAAAGTATCATGCTGTAATGGAGCATCCAATAATTTTGCTTTAACATGATCAGGCAGAGTCTGTTCCTTTAACCAAGCATGCCTTCTAATGACAGAACCTGTTACAGCGGCCCTGCAAGAGGCCTCCAGTGAATCATAACCACATTGCAAAGTATGTTTTCCCACTTGTTCAGCTGCATGCAATAAATCCTGCAATTCCTTGTTCTCAGAACATTCAGAATTTGTCAACATTTTCTGTTTTAACAGAGACATTAAGTATTGCTGATATTTAAGCATATGAAACTGACAATTTAAAGCCCTTACAGCCAAAGTAGCAGAAGTGTAAACTTTTTTCCCCCATCTGTCCAGTGCCCTAGAATCTCTATCCGAAGGGACAGGGTTTTTTTGCAGTAGCAGCCTTGACCCCTTTGGGATCCTGAGAAATAGTTTCTGGGTCAGCAGCAAGGTTTTTATATAGAAATTTATGAGAATCTGGAACCCTGTAGTATCTGTCTGGCTTAACAGGTGCAGGAGGTAAAGAGTCGGGAGACAGGCCGGACTCTGAAAATACATCATCTACAATGTCTAGAATAGGAGGAATTGCAAGAGGTCTGTGCTGAGGTAGTAAAATAAAGTCTCTGAGCCTTTTCTTAGAATCTGAATAATCTTGGCTCTCCCAGTGGGAATGTTCCCTCATGGTATGCAGGGCTTCCCCAAATGAGTAATCCTCAGGAGGAGAAGCTGAAGGAATAGATTCTTCAGCATTAGAATCCTCATTGGGAGGAATAGAGTATCCCTGTTCTGAAGAGGAGTCAGAGGAAATGGAAACCTGATCAGAGGAATCATATTCAGTGCCTTGCCTAGGCCACTTATTGGGGGGTGGGGGGCCCTGATCAAAGTAATTAGGTCTTCGGCCATTTTGAGCATCTGTTTCTTAGGCATGGAAGTCTGTCCTGGAGAATGCTGTACTTGTTTCCTTGTCTTTAAAACTGTTTTAGTCTTTGTCTTTGATGCTGAAGTTGGTTAGATATAAAGCTGTGTAGGTCTGAAAACACCCTCAGAAGCCGAAGCCTGATCAGCGGCTCTGGACCCATCTCAGGGATTAGTTTCCGAAGGCCCAATACCTTGAGTATCCAGAGGCCTAGCTGTCTCCTCGAGGGAGTCAGAGGCAGCCTGTGGCTCTGAGGTAGCGGGTGTCAGGGGCTGCGAAAGCGCCTCACTTAGAACTGGCGACTGGCCTAGTAGAGGCTTCGTCGACGGTTTTGGACCTCGGATGCCTGTCCTTTTCTTTTTCCTTGTGCTTTTTATGAACTCCGGTCGTCAGCTGTTCCAACGGCATTATGTAGTTAAACCTTCGGCCAAAGTAATGAAAAGCAAAATCGTACCGACGCTTAATAGTGCGTTGGTTAAATCTAGCACAAAACCGACAACTAGCAACGTCGGGGTCAGGGCCTAGGCAAGGAATACAGTAAGAATGAAAATCCTTATGAGGTATTTGCTTACTATGTTGCGTCTTTCGGCTTTTCCCGCTTAGGGGTCGCCACAGCGGAACTCAGGTCTGCTAATGATTGGTAGTGGATTTTTACATACCAGGTTACCAGCCCTAACGCACAATCTTCAACGAAGGCATGCCCCATTCACATATGCCTCCACACAGAAGACGCTCTAGCTGAGAATCGAATGGGACAACGTCTTGCTATGAGGCGACAACGCTACCGCAGCACCACCACCGCTTCCTATAAGAAATACAATTGTTAACTTTTTCTGACATCGGTCTGGAGCAAGAAAAAAGTTTCCCCAACGGGGAGTCGGCCGACTGGCACTTGCGAACTGCTTTTGCTTTGGGCACCGCGCGGCAAAAAAGACTGAAGAAAATGGCGTCTGCTGCATCTTTTACAACCCTAGCGCACTGACGTCAGGGAAGAGGTGACAGTAACAGACGCCGGACCAGGACTTTGAAATTCAGGCCGACTGCGGGTAGCCTGCCAGCAGGACAACCCAAGTGTAATGACTGCAACAGAGAAACACGATGAACATCTGTTGAACATGCTCCATCTTAGCAAAACCAAATCTACTCGAGCTACATGCTCTAGGGATATAAACCTCAGCACAACAATGAATAGAACATGCTGGAGGAATAGATTCCCTTTGCAAAAACTTCCCTTGCTATGGAACAAGGACCTGATCTACATAAGGCAGAGCCCCTCACTATCACTCTTCAAAAGGAACCTTGACGAGTGGATGGGGTAACAAAGTTCACACCAGGGATCATACCAACAGCTCTACTAGATAGGGGCCAAGGGTACTAGCTACTAGATCAAGGGCCTAGGGAACTAACCAAAGGGGCGGTGAATACCGCACAATGTGGCTGGGCTAATATATGCCTTTGGGCAGATAGCCCAGTACCTACCTATGAACCTATCAGGTGTTACCTTTAAAATATACATAGCATTTATTACATTGTGCAAGATATTTGTGCTTTAGCAAACCAAAATGAGGTTAGGAAGATAAGGGTTGTGGAATCTCTATATTCATTAAAGACGAGCATACCTCCAGACTGGTTTGCCAGCATGACACACTAGAATTACGCCAGGTGTAATGACAGTCGGCAAGACACCCATCCAAGTAATAGCCAGCTACAGACCCCGCTCCATGACTCAGGACACCCACTCTTCCTACCTTGACCTACTTGACTCCAGCAAGGTACCCCAATACCCTGATCCTTAGTCACATCAACAACCCCACCATAGACTGGGTGAGCTATTCCTACTCTAATGCAATCACCAAATGATTCCTTGACTTCATCAGTTCTAATGCTCTAGACCAGCTCATCTCTTTCCCCACAAGGGGAGATAACATTCTTGACTTGATTCTCAGTAACATGGGTGACCACAGCACCACTCCCACAGTAAGTTCCTCCCTGGTGAGATCAGATCATCAGTCTGTCTCATTCGAAGTTTCTATCCCCCCCCCCCCCAGCCATAATCAGGCTAAAAAACTTCTCGTAAGCTTACTACAACCTCCTAAGGGAGGGTATCAGTAGCTTCACACCATCGCCTCCCTCAGAGGATACAGACAACTATGCTGAACAGTACGCCAATGCAGTATACCAGCACCTGTACAACTGCATGGACTCAGCCCTACCCAACAGAACTAAAACCTGCTCCGCAAGGAAACACAAAGCTGTCTGGTGGACATCCTCTATCAACAGGCTTTATAACAAAAGGAAGAAACTGTTGTCCAAGTGTAAAAAGGAACAAATCCCAAATTGGGAAAAACTCCCTCCATAGCCTCAATAAGCAAATTAGATCACTAGTGAAAAACCTCCACAGCCAATTATGAATTGAAACTAGCCTCCAAAACAAATGGAAATCATAAAGCCTTCTTCAGTTATGTCAGGAACCTTCACGGTGAAGCCCAGGTTTGTTCCGAATTAGTACTTAACAGTACCACTTACACTGATCCTGTTGACTTAGATTCAGTGCAAAACTCACTTCCTGTCTCCCCCCAAGAAGCCCAACTGACATCCCAAATACTTGTCCCGCACCTCACATCTCCATAGATCAAGTGTTAAAGGCCCTATCCAAGGCAAAGAACACAGCTTCCATGTGACCTGATGGTATTCCGAGATATATTCTGCACCATCTCCAGCAAGAACTTGCTATGCCATTGAGCACCCTATTCAACCACAGCCTAAGTACAAGCTTCATTCCAGCAGAGTGAAGAACTGCCATTATCATCCCCTTGCACAAGGGTGGTGCCACTACAGACACTGAAAATTACACCCCATTACCTTGGCAAGTCTGATCTGTAAAACCATGGAGCGTATTATTAGGGATCTCATAAACAAGGACATAGGCAATCTCCAACCACTTGACTCCACCCAGTTTGGATTCGTCAAGGTCAGATCTTGCCTGTTGAACCTGGTTGACTTCTTTGAGACTGTCACCAAGGCCCTGGATGAGAGAAAGTCAGTACATACAGCTTACCTTGACTTGGCCAAGTCCTTTGACACAATCCCCCACTCAAGCATCATAGAAAAGCTAACACAACTTTGTGTAAATCCCTATCTCATCAGGTGGGTGGCCAACTGTCTCACCTACAGGACCCACAAGGTCAAAATAGGTGCCTCCACCTCCGACAGCAGACCTCTCACTAGTGGTGTACCCAAGGGATATGTCCTGGCACCCCTACTGTTTGGCATTTACTTCTCTGGGGTCCACACAATCACACACTTACCTGAATCCGACCTGTAACTTTCCACCACAGCACTGAAAATACCGAAGCAACAGAAACGGACAACCAAATTATTTCCCTAGGAAAAAAATTGGGTTTCTGTTGCTTTGATATTTTAAACATTCGCTAAAATAAGGTCGATCAATTAGTGTTCGCTTGTTTAAGCGTTCGCTGATCTAATATAGACCCTCATAACAGGACAGCATGTTCATCAGATTATATTAAACAAGTGCTTGCAAAGCTAAAAGGTGATGGCACTACAGTAGCACTGAGACAATGGCGTTTCTCTTATGACTTAACACTTTACAATCGGGGATTCTGAAATCTGCAATGATCTATCAAATACACAACTACTTCAGAGAGGTGCAGGAGCTCCTTAAAAAGCTCTAGGTTTAACATTTTTTATTTCACAGAAAAGTGTGTATAAAATTTGATAATGAAAAAATTAGCTCTTGTAGAAAGCATATTCCAGACAAAGATGCCAGACTGGAGAAAATGATGTAACTTAGGTTAGTTTGTGTTTCGAGAACAAAAGAATCATGCATAACTAGAGAAAGAAGAGACAAGTAGTATCCCTAACATGAATCCACTGCCCAAGTGGTGGGCATGTGTCATGAGTGACCATTCTGTATAAACATTCATCAGAGGGCATTGTCTTCTTACACAGTAATGGTCAGCCAGGCAGCCACCTTTCCAGAAAAAAAATCTGAGATACGATACTTTATCATTTTAGCCTCTAAAGATCTTCTGCAGATGATTAAAATAGACACAAATACCTGGCTCTATGGCATAACGTGGTGAGATCTTGACTAGGGTTAAGATGATTTGTCTTCACCTAATGGTTTACATACTGGAAGAGTTGAGTGGGGAAGGTTGGAAGTGAATTGCCAATGGAAACTCACCTACCACTGAGGGAATGATTGGTGGCTCCAATCAGCCAATCACCAGCATGCAGCCAATGAATTGGACCAAACAATAGGGATTTGAGTTTGGTCCATTCAACCTGGTGATGTAGCGCTCTGCGTCATAATGTGTGTCTGGAAGCATATGCACTGGGTGCTTATATCAGTCACCAGAGAGTGGGTGTGGGGCCAAAAGCAGAAAAAGCCATGATGGTTGCCAGAATGATAGCACTGCAAATGGATTCACCTCTCAGGGAATTAATGGGCCAGAAGCAGCTCTTACTCTGAAAAGAAGAAATGGATCAATAGACTGCAGAGAGCCGATGGTTTTCAGACACTGAGGAACAATAAAAGAACAAATTCTTAGGAAACACCTACATAAGAAAGACCCAATGCCCATTGACTTCTTTGGGCTCAATGCTCAAGAACCTGTGTATACTTCAGTCGAATAAATAAGACAGCAAAGCTTTGCTGAGTAATAATCCAAGTAGGACCTAGCTGAATTAAAGAATTGGATTAAGGCATCCATCCACCATCCACAATATCTATCAATTCAAAGACCTGAAAATTTTCAAGGTACATACCACTGGATGAAGAAACATCCCAGATTAAAGAAACTACAGTAAACTTTATACCAAAGATTATAGACTTGTTTTTAGGACAGCTGAGCCTAAGGTACTTTACAGCAAACCCTGCAGTGATTTCTGCAAAGTCCCTGGTAAGTATATCCGCTGACTTAGCAGAACAAGGCGTTGAATGCAGGACAACATTATTAGCAATACATGTGCATTAAGGTCCCTAACATGTTAGGTAAGATTGCTAATAAGCAGAGAGCCAAGTGAAATGGAAAGTACAGTTATGTACCTACCACAAATGTAGATGTTAGAGTGCATTCACTGTTGCAGTCATTACACTTGGGTTATCCTGCTGGCAGGCTACCCGCAGTTGGCCTGAATTCCAAAGTCCTAGTCTGGCATCGGTTGCTGTTGCCTCTTCCCTGACGTCAGTGCGCCAGGGGTATAAAAGATGCAGCAGACGCCATTTTCTTCAGTTTTTCTTGCCCCAGGTGTCAGGTGCCCCCAAAAGGGTAGGCTAAAAAATTTGCAAATAAAAAAGCATGAACATAAACATTATCTTCCTCTACAAGCAAATACACCACATAGGTTGTATAGAAAACAGAAGTACAGATAAGTCCCAGCAATGAAAGCGGGATGGAGGGAGGCTAACCTGGACTGCAACAGTGAATACACTCGAACATCTACATTTATGGTAGGTACACAACTGTACTATGTTCATTGTGTTTCACTGTTGCAGTCATTACACTTGGGTTGAATCCCAAAGCTGAGGTTGGGCGGCTGGATCTAAATAGGATTAGGAGTGGCTATGAGGCCCTGCAGGACTGCAGTGGCAAAGCCTGCTCTGGATTTAGAGTAAAGAGGTAAATGATAGTGCTTGGTAAAAGTGTGCACTGAACTCCAAGTTGCAGCCTCCAAAATGTCCTTGGTTGGTACTCCTCTGAGAAAGGCCGCTGATGTGGCTGCTGCCCTGGTAGAATGTGGCCTAATATTCTTAGGCACTGATTTACCATGCTGTGCATAGCAGAAACGAATGCAGTGTCCTATCCATTTTTAAATAGTCTGCTTTGAAATAGCCTTTCCTTGTGATCCTGCAGTGTATGCCACAAAAAGTTGCTCAGTTTTTCTGAAACCTTTTGTTTTGTCCAAGTAGAAGCGTAGCTGCCAGTGTATGTCCAAAGAGTGCAGAAGTCTCTCCCCTTTATTCTGGGGATCTGGATAAAAGGTTGGTAAATGAATGGTTTGGTTAAGAAATCCTTTACTGTCTACATTGATTTTTTTTATCCTCCATTTTCTTTAACACCTCTTCTGCCTTAACACCAAACAAAGTATCATGCTGTAATGGAGCATCCAACAATTTTGCTTTAACATGATCAATTAAACTTTGTTCCTTTAACCAATCATGCCTTCGAATGACAGGACCTGTAACTGCTGCTCTTCAAGAAGCATCTAATGAATCAAAACCACATTGCAAAGTATGCTTTCCCACTTGTTCAGCTGCATGCAACAAATCCTGCATTTCCTTATTTTCAGTACATTCTGAGCTTGTAAGCATTTTCTGTTTGAGCAAAGACATCAGATATTGTTGGTATTTAAGCATGTGAAACTGACAGTTTAAAGCCCTTACAGCTAAAGTAGCAGAGGTGTACACTTTTTCCCCCATCTGTCCAGTGCTCTTGAATCCCTATCAGAGGGAACAGGATTTTTTGCAGTGGAAGCCTTGACCCCTTTGGGACCCTGTGAAATTGTTTCTGGGTCAGCAGCAGGGTTTTTATAAATAAATTTATGTCAATCGGGGACCCTGTAGTACGTATCTCGCTTAACTGGTGCAGGGGGTAAAGAATCAGGAGACAAACTGGATTCAGAAAAAACATAATCAACAATATCTAGTACAGGGGGAATAGCCAGGGACCTGTGCTGAGGCAATAAAAGAAAATCTCTGAGCCTTTTCTTGGACTCTGAATAATCTTGGCTCTCCCAATGGAAATGCTCCCTCATGGTGTGCAGGTTTTCCCCAAAAGAATAATCCTTAGCAGGAGAGGCTGAAGGGATAGATTCTTCAGCATCAGAATCCTCATAGGGAGGAAGAGAATATCCCTGTTTTGAAGAGGAATCAGAGGAAATAGAAACCTGGTCAGAGGATTCATAATCAGTATCTTGCCTAGGCCTTTTATCAGGAGGGGGATGGGAACCCCTGATCAGAGTAATTAGGTCCTCGGCCATTTTAAGCATCTGTTTCTTTGACATGGATGACTGCCCAGGTGAATGCTGAACTTGTTTCTTTGTCTTTATAGGTGTTTTAGACTTTGTCTTGGCTGCTGAAGTAGTCCTGATTGTAAGTTGTGTAGGTCTGAAAACACCCTCAGAAGCCGATGCCTGCTCAGCGGCTCCGGAGCCATCTGAGGGAATAGTTTCCATAGGCCCAATACCTTGAGTTTCCAGAGGCCTAGGTGTCTCCACGTGGGAGTCGGAGGCGGCCTGTGGCTCTGAGGTAGTGTGTGTCAGGGGCTGCGAAAGCGCCTCACTGAGAACCAGCGACTAGCCTAGAAGAGGCTTTGTCGTCGGTTTTGGACCTCGGATGCCTGTCCTTTTCTTTGTCCTTGTGTTTTTTTTGAATTCCGGTCATCGGTTGTTCCGACAGCATTATATAATTAAACCTTCGGCCAAAGTAATGTAAAGCAAAATCAAACCGATGCTTAATAGTGCGTTGGTTGAATCTAGTGCAAAACAACTAGCAACGTCGTGGTCGGGGCCTAGGCAAGGAATACAATAAGAGTGAAAATCCTTATGAGGTATTTGCTTCACACAAGAAATACAATTGTTAACTTTTACTGACATCGGTCTGGAGCAAGAAAAAGTTTGCCTAATGGGGCACTTAGCTTTATTGAAGACTTCGGTTCTGAAATTCAATTTCGAAAATCTCAGGAGTCGGCCGACCGGCACTTGCGAACTGCTTTTGCGTCGGGCAGCGCATGGCAAGAAAGACTGAAGAAAATGGCATCGGGTACACCTTTTATACCCCTGGCGCACTGACGTCAGGGAAGAGGTGACAGCAACCGATGCCGGACCAGGACTTTGGAATTCAGGCCGACTGCGGGTAGCCTGCCAGCAGGATAACCCAAGTGTAATGACTGCAACAGTGAAACACGATGAACATCAGAAAATACATAAACATATCTTTGGGGATTTCCAGGTAGATGTTGGAAAAGGTTGTAAACTGACTGCATGTAAATATTAATGAATAACATGGTGATGATGATATCCAGTACATTTTCTAAATGGACAGAAGTATTCTGTACAGCAAAGTACGTCTCAGGCTACCGTTAACCATTTAGGAAGACTATTTGTGGTTTACGTCTTACCTGAACAGATGGCTAATGACAGCAAACAATTCACACCAGAAAATTCAGACATTTCGTTAAGTAAAGAGGAATATTACATTCTTAAAGAACTATGTTGTTTCATTAAGCAAAACAGAATATTCAATTTATCACTGCAAAACAGCATGCAGCCATGAATGGCTTAGTTGAAATATTCATATAAAAACTTTCAAAAGTGTCATGAAGAAATTTCAGTATTGGGCAATAAACAAAAAAATTACAAAATTTCACTTTTTCTGTTCCCATAAAACAAAACATACTACACCGTGTGACACATTTTTGTGGGATTTTTCTTCTACTGAGACACAGGAACCAGAATGGACCTGATGAAATCTACTCTGACACTATCAGAAAACAATTCTTCCCAAAACACCAAGACTGCACACTAGCAACACATAATAATTTAAATATGATTTTTTTGCATCTCAGGGATGCAACAGCAGGAGGGCCAAAATAGATTCCAGGCATTGCTTTTGAAAAGTCTGGATCAGTGCCTTATAAAATCCAAGGAAGACATACCAAACTTTTGTACAAAGGGCACTTGGATCATTGGAGATCTATGCCTTCTCTTACCACATCTTGATGATTCTGAGGTAGAGGATGTAACTTTAGAGTTCCACTTTTTACCTCAAAGGCAAATGCCCGTTACAGGTGGTCAGCATAAACTGAGCTTACAAGATTAGGTCAACAGCATTACGCAATGTGCTGTTTGTGGGCGAGACCTACATATTGGACTGTAGAGAGGAAACAGAACTCCAGAGATGGAAAACCTAGTCCTGAAATGTCTACAGAGCGCCCAGGGACTTTATAGCAGAGTACAAACTGTAAATTTGTGGTGATGATAATGATGTCTTGCCAGAGGTGAAAGCTCATGGAGAACCTCCTAATCGTATCAATTCTTCGTTAAAGGAACAATTTAATTATTAAATCCTGCTATCTCATTTACTGTACAAGATACACTCAGAAACTTTAACAAATATATTTTTGTTAAAAATGGAGGGAGTAATACAATGGACTAAATAATGCATAACTTTGTATGTACACAATAAACATGTATCCATGCACTTACTACACACAGAATGTGTGTGTACCATGTTATTCTGGCCTTAGCTACTCAGTATGAAATGTTTCAGAAAAGGCACTGTGGTCTCATGTGAATCTTTTTCTTCCTGAGACATTTAGCCTCTGTTAACCACTTTTCAAAAAATGAGAAAAACCCAACTGTCATTTATTAGTCTCTCAAAACTTAACAATACATGTAGTTTCTCCTGCACCCCATAAAAGTTTTAATTTTACTGAATGGAGAATTCCTGGATAAAAGCACATTTTATATAGTATATTTTTCAGACACACACAAAAAAGCACTTGATATCCAACTGGCAAACAAGAACACAGAGATATTGTACACAGAGATATTGTAGTAAAATATCATAAGATTCTACAGTGTTTTTGAAGAGATGGACAGTGAATTTTGGGATATGGGTGCACTAACCCAAGGACACAAGCAATCTCCAACAGAGTAAAGACATACTTTGCTACTGACAGCCTAGAACTCTGCCATCCTTCAAACATAGCTGAGACAACTGAATAGGTGTCCTTAGATTTAACCCATGACTTACTGGTGTTACACTTCTTACAAAAAGTCATAGAGCCGGGGGGGGGGGGGTACACAAAGGATCTGGTCAAACTTGCTGTATATATCCTACTGTCCTACAATGGAATCCCTCTGGCACTGCTCAGGTCTCCAAAGACACAATTTCTAGTCTGCAGGTTTCATTGATATTGGCCTTAAAATCCTGGGTGGGATAAATTCAGTTACATGTAGAATTGGCATCCTGTAGTTTTTTTACCTCAAAGGCAAATCCCAGTTACAGGCAACCAACATAAACTGAGTTTACAAGACTAAGCCCACAGCATAACTTAATCTGCTGCTTGTGGGTGACTATTCCTGGATTATAGCTATGAAAGATAATTACAAGTGTATAGTGCAAACAACTGAGTTTTCATTTAATACTGGATTTGCTGGGTCCTAAACGTTTTTGGACCACAAAGATATAATAAAATAAATAGTAGATTAAAAGGTATAATACCACAAGACAAACTCAAGAATTACAAATACAGCAATTCCAATTCCATTTGCTTGAACAGAGCTGTAAACACGTTTCTGAAAGCATTTGCCATTGAGATATCCCCACTGCATCCCATATGTGAGATGGGCCCTCCCACTGTACTCATCTGTGAGATGGACCCTCCCACTGTACTCATCTGTGAGATGGACCCTCCCACCACTGCTCCCACAATGTGGTGTATCCTCTCTCTGCATCCTGTCACTGTGGTACACCCTCTCACTGCTTCCCCCTCTGTGAGGTGCATCCCCCACTGTAATCCTCTTCTGGAAGGTGAAGATCCACTGCCGCCCTCCATGTGAGGTGTGTACCCTCCTACTGCCACCCTCTGTGTGAAGTGTGTACTCCCACACTGCAACCCTCCATGTGTGGTGTGCACCCTCCCACTGCATCCCCTCAATGAGGTGTGTACTCTCCCACTGCATTCCCTCAGTGAGGTGTGAACTCACCCACTATATCTCCTCAGTGAGATGTGAACTCCTCCACTATATCCCCTCAGTGAGATGTGTTCTCTCCCACTACATCCCCTTTGTGAGGTGTGTACTCTCCCACTACTTCCCCTCTGTGAGGAGTGTACTCACCCATTACATCCTCTCTTTGAGGTGTGCACTCCCCCACTACATCCCCCTCTGAGATGCACCCTCCACTACATCCCCCTCTGAGATGCACCCTCCTACTGTATTCCTCTCTGTAAGAAGATCACTACACTTTATTCCACTCTGTGACTTGTACTTATTACTGTGTGTGATATAGTACC
Source organism: Protopterus annectens (assembly GCF_019279795.1). Classification (NCBI taxonomy): domain Eukaryota; kingdom Metazoa; phylum Chordata; order Ceratodontiformes; family Protopteridae; genus Protopterus; species Protopterus annectens. The sequence continues at coordinate 1,832,938,858 of NC_056732.1, read as the reverse complement.
ACTGCATCCCCATCTGTTTGTGTAGCCTCCCAATGCATCTCCCTCTGTGAGGTGCAGCCTTCCACTATATCTGCTTCTGTCAAGAGTATCTTTCTACTGCATCCCCCTCTGTGAAATATACCTTTCAACTACATCCCCCCTCTGTGAGCTGTAACATTCTATTGCATCGCACTCTGTGAGGTGTACCTTCCCACTGCATCCTCCTCTGTGAGGTGTACCCTCCCACTGCATCCCCCTCTGTGAGGTGTACCCTCCCACTGCATCCCCCTCTGTGAGGTGTACCCTCCCACTGCATCCCCCTCTGTGAGGTGTACCCTCCCACTGCATCCCCCTCTGTGAGGCGTGTACCCTCCCACTGCATCCCCCTCTGTGAGGCGTGTACCCTCCCACTGCATCCCCCTCTGTGAGGCGTTTACCCTCCCACTGCATCCCCTCTGTGAGGCATTTACCCTCCCACTACAACCCCTCTGTAAGGCTTGTACCCTCTCACTACATCCCCTCTGTGAGGTTTGTACTCTCTCACTACATCTCCTCTGTGAGGTGTCTACCCACTCACTACATTCCCTCTGTGAGGTGTGTACCCTCTCACTACATCCCTTCTGTGAGTTGTGTACTACCCCCACTACATCCCGCTCTGAGGTGCACCCTCCCACTACATCCCCCTCTCAGGTGCACCCCCCCACTGTATTCCTCTCTATAAGAAGTCCACTATACTTTATTCTCCTTTGTGAGGTGTACCTATCATTGTGTGTGATATAGTACCATCGCATCCCCACCTGTTTTGCGTGTCCTCCCACTGTATCTCCCTCAGTGAGGTGCGTACCCTCCCACTGCATCACCCTCTGTGAGGTGTGTACCCCTCCCATTGCATCTGCTTCTGTGAAGTGTACCCTCCCACTATATCTCCCTTTGTGAGGTGAACCTTCTCACTGCATCTTCCTCTGTGAGGTGAACCTTCTCACTGCATCTCCCTCTGTGAGATGTGTACCCTCTCACTGCATCTCCCTCCGTGAAGTGTACCCTTTCACTGCATCTCCCTCCATGAAGTGTACCCTCCCACTGCATCTGCTTCTGTCAAGTGTACTCTCCCACTGCATCTCCCTCTATGAGGTGTGTATCCTCCCACTGCCTCCCCCTTCCCACTACATCTGCTTCTGTCAAGTGTACTCTCCCACTGCATCTCCCTCTGTGAGGCGTGTACCCTCCCACTGCCTCCCCCTTCTGTGAAGCAGTGGGAGGGTACACACCTCACAGAGGGAGATGCAGTGGGAGAGTACACTTGACAGAAGCAGATGCAGTGGGAGGGTACACTGCATCCCACTGCATCTGCTTCTGTCAAGTGTACTCTCCCACTGCATCTCCCTCTGTGAGGTGTGTACCCTCCCACTGCCTCCCCCTTCTGTGAGGTGTGTACCCTCCCACTTCCTCCCCCTCTGTGAGGTGTATACCTTCCCATTGCCTCCCCCTCTGTGAGGTGTAAACTCCCCCACTGCATCCCCTCTGTCAAGTGTGTACTCCCCCACTGCATCCCTCTCTGCCAGGTGTGTACTCCCCCACTGCATCCCCCACTCTGCACAGTGTGTACTCACCAACTACATCTCCTCTGTGAGCTGTGCACCCTCCCACGACATCCCCTCTGTGAGGTGCGTACTCCCCCAAAACATCCCGTGTGAGGCATGTATTCTCCCACTGCATCCCCACCTTAGGTGCACCCTCCCCCACTACATCCCCCTCTCAGGTGCACCCTCCTACTGTATTCCTCTCTATAAGATGTCCAGTACACTTTAGTCCCCTCTGTGAGTGTACCTATCAGTGTGTGACATAGCACCACTGCATCCCCATCTATTTGTGTGCCCTCCCAATGCATCTTCCTCTGTGAGGTGTACCCTCTCACATCTGTTTCTGTCAAGTGTACCTTTCTACTACATCCTCCTCTGTGAGGTGTAACTTTCTACTGCATCCTTCTCTGTGAGGTGTACCCTCCGAATGCATCCCTCTCTATGAGGTATACCCTCCCTGTGAGGTGTATTCTCCCACTGTATCCCCCTCTCTGTGAGGTATCCACTAACTGTGCATCCCTCTCTGTGAAGTGTCCCCTCCAAATGCATCCCTCTCTGTGAGAGGTCCCCTCCAAACACATCTCTCTCTCTGTGAGAGGTCCCCTCCAAATGCAGCCCTCTTTGTGAGAGGTCCCCTCCAAATGCAGCCCTCTTTGTGAGAGGTCCCCTCCAAATGCAGTCCTCTCTGTGAGAGGTCTTCTTCAAACACATCCCTCTCTGTGAGGTGTCCTCTCCCAATGCATCCCTCTCTGTGAGGTGTCCTCTCCCAATGCATCCCTCTCTGTGAGGTGTCAGCTCCCAATGCATCCCTCTCTGTGAGGTGTCAGCTCCCAATGCATCCCTCTCTGTGAGGTGTCAGCTCCCAATGCATCCCTCTCTGTGAGGTGTCAGCTCCCAATGCATCCCTCGCTGTGAGGTGTCAGCTCCCAATGCATCCCTCGCTGTGAGGTGTCAGCTCCCAATGCATCCCTCGCTGTGAGGTGTCAGCTCCCAATGCATCCCTCTCTGTGAGGTGTCAGCTCTCAATGCATCCCTCTCAGTGAGGCCTCCGCTCCCAATGCATCCCTGTGAGGTATACGCTCCCAGTGCATCCCTCTTTGTGAGGTGTATGCTCCCAGTGCATCCCTCTCTGCGAGGTGTACGCTCCCCATGCATCCCTCTCTGTGAGGTGTTTGCTTCCAATGCATCTCTCTCTGCGAGGGGTACACTTCAAATGAATCCCTGTCTGTGAGGGGAACGCTCCCCATGCATCCCTCTCTGTGAGGTGTATGCTCAAAATGAAACCCTCTCTGTGAGGTGTACCCTCTTACATCTGTTTCATCAAAGTGTCTACTGCATTCACCTCTGTCCAATGCATCCCTCTCTGTGAGGTGTACCCCCTGAATGCATCCCTCTCTATGAGATATACCCTCCCTGGTCCCCTCTGTGGTACACTTCAAATGCATCCCTCTCTGTGATGTGCCCCTTCCAATGCATCCCTCTCTGTGAGGTGTATGCTCAAAATGAAACCCTCTCTGTGAGGTGTACCCTCTTACATCTGTTTCTATCAAGTGTACCTTTCTACTGCATTCACCTCTGTGAGGTGTAACGTTCTACTGCATCCCTCTCTGTGAGGTGTACCCCCTGAATGCATCCCTCTCTATGAGATATACCCTCCCTGTGAGGTGTACTCTCCCACTGTGTCCCCCTCTCTGTGTGGTATCCCCTCCCAATGCATCCCTCTCTGTGATGTGTCCCTTCCAAACACAGCCCTCTCTGTGAGGCGTCCCCTCCAAATGCATCCCTCTCTGTGAGGTGTCCCCTCCAAAAGCATCCCTCTCTGTGAGGTGTCAGCTCCCAATGCATCCCTCTCTGTGAGGCGTCCGCTCCCAATGCATCCCTCTCTGTGAGGCGTCCGCTCCCAATGCATCCCTCTCTGTGAGGCATCCGCTCCCAATGCATCCCTCTCTGTGAGGTGTATGCTTCAAATGCATCCCTCTCTGTGAGAGGGGTACACTTCAAATGCATCCTTCTCTGTGAGGCTGTGAGGTGTACCCTCTGAATGCATCCCTCTCTATGAGGTATACCCTCCCTGTGAGGTGTCCTCCAACCTCTGTGAGTGTCCCTCCAACGCATCCCTCTGTGACGGTCCTCCAAATGCATCCCCTCTGTGACGTGTCCCCAACGCATCCCCTCTGTGAGTGTCCCTCCAATGCATCCCCCTCTGTGACGTGTCCCCTCCAAACGCATCCCCCTCTGTGACGTGTCCCCTCCAAACGCATCCCCCTCTGTGACGTGTCCCCTCCAAACGCATCCCCCTCTGTGAGTGTCCCTCCAAACGCATCCCTCTGTGAGGGTCCTCCAAGCCAATCCCCTCTGTGAGAGGTCCTCCAAGCATCCCTCTGTGAGAGGTCCCTCCAGTGCATCCCTCTCTGTGAGAGGTACCCTCCAGTGCATCCCTCTCTGTGAGCGGGCACCTCCAAACGCATCCCTCTCTGTGAGGGCCCTCCAAACGCATCCCTCTCTGTGAGAGGCCCTCCATGCATCCCTCTCTGTGAGAGGCCCTCCAATGCATCCCTCTGTGAGAGGGCCCCTCCAAGCATCCCTCTCTGTGAGAGGGCCCTCCAAGCATCCCTCTCTGTGAGAGGGCCCCTCCAAACGCATCCCTCTCTGTGAGAGGGCCCCTCCAAACGCATCCCTCTCTGTGAGAGGGCCCCTCCAAACGCATCCCTCTCTGTGAGAGGGCCCCTCCAAACGCATCCCTCTGTGAGGGTCCCTCCAAGCATCCCTCTCTGTGAGGGCCCTCCAACGCATCCCTCTCTGTGAGAGGGCCCCTCCAAACGCATCCCTCTCTGTGAGAGGGCCCCCCCAAACGCATCCCTCTCTGTGAGAGGTCCCCCCCAAACGCATCCCTCTCTGTGAGAGGTCCCCCCCAAACGCATCTCTCTCTGTGAGAGGTCCCCCCCAAACGCATCCCTCTCTGTGCGAGGTCCCCTCCAAACGCATCCCTCTCTGTGCGAGGTCCCCTCCAAACGCATCCCTCTCTGTGCGAGGTCCCCTCCAAACGCATCCCCCTCTGTGACGTGTCCCCTCCAAACGCATCCCTCTCTGTGAGAGGTCCCCTCCAAACGCATCCCTCTCTGTGAGAGGTCCCCTCCAAACGCATCCCTCTCTGTGAGAGGTCCCCTCCAAACGCATCCCTCTCTGTGAGAGGTCCCTCCAAACGCATCCCTCTCTGTGAGAGGTCCCTCCAAACGCATCCCTCTCTGTGAGAGGTCCCCTCCAAACGCATCCCTCTCTGTGAGAGGTCCCCTCCAAACGCATCCCTCTCTGTGAGAGGTCCCCTCCAAACGCATCCCTCTCTGTGAGAGGTCCCCTCCAAACGCATCCCTCTCTGTGAGAGGTCCCCTCCAAACGCATCCCTCTCTGTGAGAGGTCCCCTCCAAACGCATCCCCCTCTGTGACGTGTCCCCTCCAAACGCATCCCTCTCTTTGACAGGTCCCCTCCAAACGCATCCCTCTCTGTGAGAGGTCTCCTCCAAATGCATCTCTCTCTGTGAGGTGTCCCCTCCAAATGCATCCCTCTCTGTGAGGTGTCCCCTCCAAATGCATCCCCTCTCTGTGAGGTGTCCGCTCCCAGTGCATCCCTCTTTGTGAGGTGTATGCTCCCAATGCAGCCCTCTCTGTGAGGTGTATGCTCCCAATGCAGCCCTCTCTGTGAGGTGTCCGCTCCCAATGCATCCCTCTCTGTGAGGTGTCCGCTCCCAATGCATCCCTCTTTGTGAGGTATACGCTCCCAGTGCATCCCTCTCTGTGAGGTGTATGCTCCCAATGCATCCCTCTCTGTAAGGGGTACGCTCCCCATGCATCCATCTCTGTGAGGTATACACTCGAAATGCGTCCCTCTCTGTGAGGTGTACGCTCAAAATGCATCCCTGTCTGTGAGGTGTATGCTCCCACTGGATCCTTCTCCATGAGGTGCAGCCTCCCTTTGCATATTCACTGTAAGAAATCCCTTACAACTTTATCCCCCTCTGTAAGGTGTACCCACCAGTGCCGTGTTGATTTCTAGCACTGCACCCCTTTCTGTGATGTGTACCCTCCCACTGCATTCCGTCTGTGAAGAGAAATTTCATTTAAAAACATAATTTACTTTTCATATTTCAGACTGCTGTCATCTTTGTAAGTTACACATCCCCTGTGAATGAAAAAGAATGAGAGAGACATGAAAAGCAGAAAAGAAATTTAAGAACCTTGTAACTGAAATGTAAAGTGTAACTTCTGCATTTTTTGGGAATATCTAATTCTCTGTATATGATTAATTCCCAAAATGATCGTCCATCAAGACGAAAAAAATATCATAAACTGCAATTACAAGAGTCTTCATAGGAAGTAGCTACTCGTATTGACATGAGAAACATAACCATTATATATGGGAATGGAGTGTGGATAAAAATTCTGTTACTGTCCAGGAAAACGAAGTGATGGAATCGGATATTAGCACCACCCCCACACAAACACATTTTTTTGTTAAAACAGAAATGATGTGCTGAGGTGTACATATTTAGAGCTGAAAGCAAAGTCAGTCAGCCTTGCTTGGGAGATCTTGGTACAAGAATGCAAGCTGCTGTTTGAATTCTGCCATGTATATTTTAGGAACTTGGATGAGTAAGGGTCCAAAATTTCTTTAAGTAGAGTCGTCAGAGTTTCTTGAGCTGAAGATTACAGGATCATAGCTTCATGAGGGATTGCTAGGCTATTGACCCTAGGTGGTCTTTTTATGCATACTTATGCCTCCCAGGTGTTGCGTTGTACTCTCAGTTATTTTGGGAGGATATGTAGCTCAGGCATGAGTGGCGGAGCATTTACAAGGTTCATTTCTTTTTACGTTCCATGCTGTACAACTCATTTTCCTTTCCTTGTAAATTATTTACTTCTGAATATTTAATGTGTATTAGCACTGTCATGTCTTGTTTATTGTTCAAGTAAAGTTTTAATTACTCACTTAAAATCCTGTGGCTGTCATTTATTTATGCATGCATTGTCATTTATTTGAGGAGAGGATATTATTTAACACTATGCTGGCAAGCTGTTCACTTCTAATCAGACAGGTAAATTAAAGGGACAATCCCAGAGTCTAACATTCTGACCTAAAGAAACTAGTCCTGATATCTCCCAGTTGTCCACACCCACTTACCACATTATCAGACCTTCTCCTGGCTTCGGTTTACTTTGTGCAGCCCTGTTTTCATTCCTTCCGGTGAACACAGTTAACAATATTCAGTTCCTCTAAAGCTTTCAGTCCCCAATCACTGGGAAACAATAAGGTTTTTACATTTTTGTGCGTGTTTTTGGTGGGGGTGGTTAGGCAAGAAACGCTTATCTTAATAGTGCAGGTCTTTATTTCCTTTATTTGTTCTCCACTGAGTAACTGTGAGCAGTATAGTCAAAACAGTACAGTTTAGTGAATCCATACTAAATCTTAGCAGTCTCTTGACATATTCCCCCTACTCAGTAGTAAATCAATCTCAGAATTAGTATGTAAAACTATCACAGGATGCCATACTGTACAGCCCCCATTGTGACAGTTAGTTTTGGAAGGCATTCTTTAAAATGTTTTTTTTTTTTATACAGTAGGTCAGAAAACCATTACACTTGCCCAGTATTCATAGATCAAAAAACAAAACATGAAAAAAAAAAAAGAGAGAGACTGCTTCTACTACTGTTCAAAATTGGCATCATTCCGACGCTATCTACAGAGCAAGTGGCACTCATGCATGACATCATAGCATTCGAAATCTGCACAAAATAAAATATGAAATGAAATGAGCTGAAAACTCTGCTTACTAACAGATGGAGTTTGACTAAGACCACTGAAACTTCCTGTAAGCACCCCCACCCCCCACCCCCAGAGCCAAAGCTAGTATGTGTTCAGAAACCCAGACTGAAAATATAAACAAGACCAGAATCAAAACAGAAAATCTCTGGGACTGTCCCTTTAAGCAAATTACCAGTGAGATAGAGGTTCAAAGGTACTTACACTAGGCTATTGATCCTAGCCACACATTTCCATGAGGTGTTGCCAGCCCTTATTTTAAGTGCAAATAACCCACAGATGAGCAGAACATTTAAATGTTGCTCCTATCCATGAGGAAAAGGGTGCTAAACATAGGGTGAATTTGGGGTTACGCATCTATTCATCCAGACTGCATATGAATAATGCAAAATAAGTACTTTGCTTTATGTGGAAAGGAAGATGGAGTACTCTCAGTGATGCATATCTATCCCTCAACATGTTCTATTTATGTTGTAAAAGAGATTTAGAGCTCTTGAATGGGTGTTTAAGTTCCCACTACACTTGTAAATGTGCAGTAGGTCTGACAAGACAGAATATGTTGAAGCTCTGCATGGAACTCTGAGATTGCACCTCAGTAGTTTGTATGCCATTGAGAAGAGGGACAAGGCTTTGAGATGGCCAGAAAAAATGTTATGATTTTAGGCCACTGGTTTTCTTAGCAAGAAAGCATTCTTGGTGTTCAAGTTGTAGCAAATGTTTAGATGAGTACAAACCGAAGGGGGCATTATTCTCAGTGATTGGCCTGATGAGTGCAGAATGCAGTGGAATGATCAAATCCCTGGATCTGGTCACCTTATCCCAAGTAATAAGCAGTGTAGTGAAAATACACTTTCTTACAATAGTGGACATACAGCGATTTAAAAAGCGCTCATTTTTCCAAGTCCCTAATTACATGAGCAGCTTTTAGGACTGTGCTGTCAATGGGGTAGTTGCAATGGAATTCTGTTTAGGGTTGCCACCTTTTGCTGAGGCCAAAAGAAAACCAAGGCCACACTCATTGCACATCCACCACTCCCCGCCCACATCTGGCCTATTTTGTGATGTCACTGTCATGGCAAGTAAAGAAGAATGCCCTCTTTCCCATTTTTAATGCTTTTTTTTCTGCCAATTTACTATACTTTTCTGTAAAAAAAAAAAAGAAAAAGCACAGTAACTCTGCCAGTTTAACAAACTTCTATAGTCTGTTTTTGAAACAGAATACCGGAGTTTGTGCAGTATTTTCTAGATAACTGGACAAATGGTTTAATTTCTGGATAGTCCAGAAAAAAATGGATAGGTGGCAACATTAGTTCTGTTCCAAAAAAGGGGTAGTCTCTGAGAACATTACACCGCAAGCATTCATACACTACACAACTATGACACCTGCAACTACTCTCACCTGCTCTCATCACACTGACACACATAACCAACTACCACACACACAAATCCAATCCAAAGCCACCTTTTCTGGAAGTCACCTATATATAGCTTCCATATATCATTCTCTACTTTCATTTCAGCCGAAACGTACTTACTAAACCTCTCCAACATGTTTACTCACAACTACATAAATACTAACCTAAAAAACACACAAGCCCTCCTTAAAAAGGGTCTATATTACAACGTCGAACTCACAGGAGTTCAAACGCTGTAATATCGAATCCAACAGTCTGAAATACGGAAATAGCGAAGCCACAGCACACCGATTTTTTTCCCAGGGGAAAAAAAATCAGTGGGCCGTTTTCGGGGCTTTGCTATTTCCTCCACTGTCGTGCAATCTCGTAGAAATAGGGTGTGTGGGGGGGGCACAGCCCCACATGTTGGGAGGTGTGGGGGAGAAACCCCCAATTTAGTTTAAGTTTTAAAGTGTATGTTTTATTTATTTATTTTTTTTTTGGTAACGGAACAGCAATTTTTTTTTTCCCTGGGAAAAAAAAAAATCGCTGTTCTGTGTGCTCGTTGTTATTGGGTTTCGAACTGTACGGTTCAATATTACAACGTTCAAACTCCTGTGAGTTCGACGTTGTAATATAGACCCCTTTAACTCTCCAGGTCTTGCATCACCAAACAAGTCTGAATTATTACTAAACATCAGAAGAAGCATTTCCAATAAACTTCATGAATTCCAAGCATGCCTTGCAATCTCTCTCCCCCGCTATAGCTTTAAATCAGAGAATCCTGGCTAAGACCAGATATAAAAGAGAATGAAATATTCCCCCAGGATTCAGCATTTTTAGACCTGACAAACAAACAAACAAAGCAGTGAGACAGCAATCATATATAAAAATATCCAAGAAGTTAGCCTCTACCAACACCATCTACCAAACTTTAACAATGTAGAGTACCTGACAAATCAAACTGAATAGCATAAAAAACAGACATCACCGGACTACATATCCCCCAAGGTCAAAACATAAGAGCTGCAGATGACCTTCAACAATGGCTATCAATATACCCCAGGAAACCATCACAATGGGTGATCTCAATATAAACTGGGATTAAAATAGTACTACCACCCCCAGCAATTAATGTATCTGGATTTTCACAACTGATTAAAGCTACAACCAGAGTTCATAAAAATACAAATAGGGAATTCATCTTAGACTGGATACTTACAAATAAGCCAAATACAATAAATTCCTCCAGTTGATTAGCTGACAATATCAGTGTCATCTGTGAACTTATGCAGTCAGAAGCCACCTCAACATATGCAAACAGATATGCAATATAAAACAAAGAAATTTGATTCTAGCACCCTCCTCTCCACCCTTAAACTGTACAATTTGAATATCCTAAAAGTCATGCCATTAGATGAAGCAGAAGCTCATTTCAATAACACGGTTGTCTGGAATTTTTAGAAATAAGCCACACTTAGAACACAGACAGTAAGTAAGGTCAAACACTGCACCCTGGCTAACAATAGAAATCAGGCAAGTACTCCTTTAAAGAGATAAAGCATGGAAACTATGGTCCAAAACCAAGACTCAATCCACCTGGTACGTTCATAGGCTCACAGGTGTTTACTAGGTTAACGACCACAAGGGCCTTTTTAAGCCCAGCCATGCATCCCAAATCTCTGACAAGTTCTGTTACCCTTGATAAGTGTAAGCATGAGCCTGAGAGATGAACCATTTACAGGTTAGCTGTGTCCATTAGAGACTAGGTGCCAAATCAGGGATGAATTTCTGGTTTCCCACCAAATTGTCCAAGCTGCACTTGAACTGGGTTAGAGAGGAACTCTGCTTCACATGGATGGAGAGCTTGTTCCACAAATGGGGTAGTCTCTGGGATACATACCTCTCTCTCCAGCAAGTCCTATATGTATCACAGGCAATGTTCAAGTCTTTAGAATGGGTAATTCTGGTGCTGTTTGTTTTGTGGATATGCAGGAGGTCCATCAGAGTGGGGTCTGACTATGTCCTGTATGCCAGGCATAGTTGTCCCCTTCAAAAGCCTGTAGGAGACAGAACACACAGGGATAGGGCCTTGAGGTGGTCTGCATAGGACATATTACTTACACCCTGTATTCTTTTAGTGAGGAACCTCTGTGGATGTTCCAGTTGTTGGATATGCCTGGTTAGGTACACACCAAAGGGGGACTGTACTCAGTAATAGGTCTGATGAATGCTGAATACAGTGAAACAATGACTTCCTTGGACTTAGATGCCATACCTTTGTTTATAAGTTGTGCAACATAGAATGATTTCCTCACCACTGTAGACACATGATGATCAAAGGCTAGATTACTATCTGCGTGTGTCCCAAAGTCCCTGACAACTGGGTCAACTCTAAGGGGTGTGTTATCAATATGATATTTACCAGGAATGGATGACTTCTCAAAGGATACTATTATGCATTTCTTGGGATTTAGTTTTACTCGATTACTCTGACACCTGTCTGTCTGTGCTAGCCCCTCTTGGAGAACATTTGCATCAGTGTGAGATTCAATGACAGCTCCTAATTTGCAGTCATCTGCAAACTTACTCAGGCAAAGAACACTGACACTGGCCTTGACTTCTGAGAAGTAAATGCGAAAAAGCAGCGGTCCAAGAACTGATGCCTGAGGGGCTCCACTTGTGACTGGCCTCTTTGTGAAAGGTGGAGCTCCCAGTTCTAACTTCCTGGGTCCTGTCTGTGAGCCAGTTGATTATCCACCGAGTGACATATGGGTTTATACCTAACCTCTTGAGTTTGTCAACAATGCCCGAGTGGGATATTATGTCAAATGCCTTTGCCAGGTCAAGGTAGGCAGTCTGAATGCTTTTGCCCTTGTCCATTGCTTTGGGGACCTTCTCAAAGAAGTCCGCCAGGTTGAATAGGCATGATCTGCCCTTAAAACCAAACTGGGTTGGGTCCAGTGTCTGGAGGTTAACTATATCTCTATTGATCATGTGTAAGATAATTCTTTCCATGGCTTTACATATAGTTTCCAGGGTCTGTAGAAGGCCTACCTTTGTGCAGAGAGACGATTGTTGCCTTTCACCATTCATGAGGCACGAAGCCTGTTTGGAGGCTACAGTTAAATAGTAATTTCAGAGGCCCTGACAGGTCAGGTTTCATGCTATTTAAGAAGGCATCCTGGATACTGTCTGGGCCCACTGATGCAGTGTTCTTGGTCTTAAGAGCATTAAGGACCTGCACAATGAGCTCTGCATACAATTGTACATTAGCTATGTCTGCAACCTCAAAGGCAATGAATACTTTGTGGTTGTCCTTGGCCTGAGAGGCCAAACTTACCTCAAGTTTGACTTTGGTAGACTTTATTTGTCCTCTGGGTTGATTGTTTAGTTTGATGAGAGTGCTTTTATCCTGCTGGGTGCTGCATCTCCTAATTTTTTACCAGGATTTTCTTCCTCCTGTTATACATCGATTTATTTTGCGATTCCACCAGGGTGGCTTGCTTTTTGAGTTAGTTCTGTACTTCTTTCTGGTGGGTACAGCTGCCTCTAAGCAGCTATTAACATATTTGTACAGGGTTTCTGTTAACAGTTCTGCATAGGCAGAAGTGTTCTTGGGTTTATGGGGGCTTGAAATTTTGCCAGATTCTCATTTAATAGCAGGAGGTTGGCTATAGAACAGCTCCTGAATATTCTAGCTTTAGCTGGGGGTCCAGGATTTATTTTTACTTCAAAGAAGACCATTTTGTGGTCTGACCTTACCAGGGAAGGCATTGCAGTAGGGGGTGTGTAGCAGTCTCCCATATTAGTGAGGACCAGATCCAGTATGGTTGCACCCCCAGTTGATGTATTGACTATCTGGTCCAGGTAGATTGTGTTTACAAAATCCAGGATTCTCTGTGCGGGTACATTTGGTGTTGTATAGGATTCCCAGTTAATAATGGGGTAAAGTTACCCATGAATATGGTATTTGGTTGGATGGTTAATGTTTCTAATAAGTTTAAATACATAGTACGGGTTTCCTGGGTCATAGAGGGGGACCTGCATCTTGCAAAGAATTGGTACTGGATTTTACCTATGGTGATTTGAACATAGAGCAGCTCAAGTGCACTGTCCTGTTTGACCAGCCTTGAAGAAAATTTGTTTTTGATGTAAATAGAGACACCTCCACCTTTAATCCCTGCCAGTGAAGTAGCTAAAATGTGTGGAAAGCGTTATAACCTTGCACTGTTGGTGTGCTCTCCGTGGCTTTAAACCACGTCTCAGTGACCACACAGATATTAGCATCCTCTAGGGTAAAGACAGCTTCTAGGGAGTTGAGTTTTTTTTTTAGACTCCTAGCATTGAGCAGTAATACCTTTAGAGTTTCTTGATTTTTGTTTGCTATGTCGGAAGTACTTTCAGTTTGACATTGCCTAAAAAGGGCACTATGGGGAAGACAATGCTTTAGCTAAAATTCAAAAGCCTAGAGGGGAGAGCACAGACCATCCCTGGAAAAGCAGCGTGGTCTCTTGACCATCTCTTTCCATGCTGACAAATACTGCACCCACTTAGAATGACACCAGAAACTAAGCCAATTATTAAAGTCAATCATCTTTTGTTCGTATTGTGTCATCATCCTTGGAGAAGGTAAAATGCTGCTCAAGACTCGTATACCAGCCTGAGACACATATTCTGAGAGATCCATGAGGTGTCTCTTCATATAGTCTAGGGAGGTACGTCTCAGGTCATTGACTCCCACATGGACTATGGCTGAGTCATATTAGTAATTGCAGTCCACTGACCTGAGTCAATGCATAACGTGGCGGATCCTAGTCCCTGATAAGCAACTGACTAACTTTCTCCTTACTCAGCCTGGTGAGATGGGCATTAGTGTGTCTCACAATGCAGTCTCCAATGATTGGAATGTTGGATTGTATGGTGATTTGCCTTATGGGTTTAGAGGTAGATGCTCCATGAGATGTAGCTCTATGTGTTGATGTAGGTGTTGTTTTGAAAGAGCGCATTTGGGGCTGCTCAGGTTATTTGTTATGTGTACTTCGTCTAGGAGGTCTTTGTGCTTTAGGAAGGTTACATGTAAGTGCCTCAAGCATATGTAGGTCTATATGTCTGCTTTGAATTGTGCATGATGGGTGCAGCGTGTGTACTACTGACAACCTTATTGACATTAGGAGTATTTTTATGGGAGAGCTTTGCCTCCAGTGTCATTGTGTAAATACATCTCTCACATACCATATCAGTTTGTTTGAGAATTAATTTCTACATTGCCTCAGGATGCCCATATCCACCAAGCTGGTAACAGAGACAGTTGGAACATTCATATCCATGGCAACAGACCCTTTTTTATTGATTAGACAGTTGGAGTGAGAATATCAATCACTGTCAAGAGTATCTGGTTTGCAACTATGTGAACAGTGCTTGTCACTGCAAACTAGTTGTCCTGTGTGACACTAGGTATTGGAGAAATTTCAATTCTGTTTTATTAGCATTCTAGATACCTAAAAAATCTCGCAAAGAAATTAATAAAAATGATAATATACTTTCCCTGACCCCCAAATCAAACACCAAAACAACCCCAAGGTATTCTGGCATTCGATAAACAAATTAATACACTCCGGCCAAACATCAACTCTCTTACCAACAACCAATAACCATGCAGACAGTATAGCAATACAGTTCAGCGCCTACTTTATGAACACAATCATCTCTCTTACAAAACAAGACTCCTCCACCAACTCTGTCTCAGTCCCACGTAACAATACAGCCTCATCTTTTTAATTCCAACCATCCCAAATTCTACCATAAGAAAACACACAATCTCAAACCAACAACCTTAGCAACAGACAATCTGCAAAAAGAGTACCCAAAACTTGCAGCAGATGCCTTGGCCTTCCCAGTCTCTTAACCAGTCCATAGCAGAAAACTACATACCACCTATCTGGAAGAAATAATTCATACCACTTCATAAAGGAGGAAATTAAACAAGCCTGTCCAACTATAGTCCTATCACAGTACTTCCAGTTCTAGGAATAATACTGGAAAATGTATACACGTACAGCTCTTCAAATCTTCAAACACCTTACCGATAATAATCTTCTATCCTTAACCCAACATGGCTTACATCCCAGTCATAACACTGGGATGGATTGTCTTAGCTTTAAATAATGTCCCTGTGTTCCTTCTCTTACCAGAAGCAAAAACTAATCCCAAGATGACTACTGATGTGAACTCTCCAATGATTGCTGGTCTTGGACCAAGTATTGCAGATTTTAAAGGTAAGATGGAAAAAATGGGTTCATACCCTAACAGCTGAAGTATTTACTAAGTGTCTAAAGCTTCAAGAGTCTAAGGTGAGGGCCTACCCAATGATCTCTCGGTGTTCAGTAGAATGAGCAGATGAGATGAGACTGGGAGGCGTGACTAAAGCTTCAAGAGTCTAAGGTGAGGGCCTACCCAATGATCTCTCAGTGTTCAGTAGAATGAGCAGATGAGATGAGACTGGGAGGCATGTCTAAAGCTTCAAGAGTCTAAGGTGAGGGCCTACCCAATGATCTCTCAGTGTTCAGTAGAATGAGCAGATGAGATGAGACTGGGAGGCGTGTCTAAAGCTTCAAGAGTCTAAGGTGAGGGCCTACCCAATGATCTCTCGGTGTTCAGTAGAATGAGCAGATGAGATGAGACTGGGAGGTGTGTCCAAAGCTTCAAGAGTCTAAGGTGAGAGCCAAAGCTTCAAGAGTCTAAGGTGAGGGCCTACCCAATGATCTCTCAGTGTTCAGTAGAATGAGCAGATGAGATGAGACTGGGAGGCGTGTCCAAAAGTCAAACTTATAGTGGGAATAGGCAGCAGAAAAGCCGTAATGTATAAAACCACAATAAAGAAGGGATGAGTAGGTAGTAAAAATAAAGAAGGGTGAGTAGGTGGTAAAAAGCAAATTCAGTCAGATAAACAGCAGAGTCGCACAGCAGTGCCTTAAATAATAATGTAGTTAGTTAAACACCTCCAGTTAAATAATACATTTTGTTTCCCAATTTCTCTGACTAATTAGCAAGATTGGACTCCTTTGGTCAGTGAATAGAAGGAGAATTATTTTTTTTAAATTGACCATAGTCAGAAACTTTTAAAACTCAAGAAAAAACTGTGAGGTAAAACAAAATTCAAAACAAAACAAGCTGCAATACAAGAGCAAACATAAAAAAAATACAAGTATCCAAACCTTAAATTAATGAATCCAATGCAAAATCAAATGCTGCTAGATAAGCAGCAGAGTCGCATGTCACACATTTCTAGGAATTCAGTTTTAGTTCATGGTTTTGATACCAGCTATTTATTTGGGAAAGGCCATTTTGGACGATCATTGTATCCTCTGGGAAGTTTAAGACAGCACCAAGTTTACAGTCATCTGCAAACTTGGTTAGCCTTAAATGCTTAAAAGTAGCTATGACCTCTAAGTAAATGCCAAAGAGGAGTGGTCCAAGGACTGAACGCTGAGGTACAAGACTAGTGTTAGGTCCTTTGGAGAAGGTAGAGCAGCCCATCCTAACTGGACAATATGAGTTACACAGTGATTATCCTTTAGCTGAGAAAGTTATCTATGATACCAGAGTGTGGGATGGTGTCAAACACCTTTGCAAGGTTTAGATATGTAGTGTGTACAGAGTGTGGGATGGTGTCGAACACCTTTGCAAGGTTTAGATATGCAGTGTGTACTGATTTGTCCTCATCTAGTCCTTCAAAAACCTTCTCAAAGAAGTTGGCCATGTTAAGTAGGCAGGATCTGCCCTTAACAGATCCAGACTGGCTAGGACTGAGAGTTTGTAGGTTACTTATATCCTTATTTATTCATTTGGCAATGATCCTTTCTCTGGCCTTACACATGAGGCTGGTCAGACATGGATCTATAGTTTCCTGAATTTGATGACATCCCAATGAGGCTGGTGAAATTTATGGATCTATAATTTCCTGGCTTTGATGACACCTCAGTCTTTGTACAAGGGGCTGATAGCCGCTGCCTTTTATTTATCCAATGCAAAGCCTGTGGCTGACAATAGCCTCTATAGGGGTATGACAGGTCTTGTTTATGGCTGGCCAGTAACTGTCTGAAGTTAGACCTAAATGTATCCATTAGTAGAGTGGCTAGATTCTCCGAGTCGGGGCACATGATATAATTTACTATTAGCTCTGTACAGTGCTTAGCATTGTTTCTAACATGGTTAAAAAAAGCTTTATGATTTTCCTTTGCTTTCTTAGCAATTTTTACCTTGTACCTGGCTTTGATTGATTTGATTAAGGTCTAGTGTTCCTTTAAAGATTTAGCAAGAGCTTTTTTTCCATTCCAAAAGTTACACTTATTTTTACATGCAATGATTTATTTTCTTTTATTATAGAGACAGCTCATATTTATTCAGAGATTTATTTTAGAAGTTAGCATTATATTTACTTTGGAGGGAAGAGACGCATCTATTCACATGTGCATAGAGTTTGACAGTAAAGGATTTCACAGACATACAGGCATCATTGATGTTTAAGGGGATGTTGAATTTAGCCAGGTCATTACTGAATTTTAGTAGATTAACCTTGGCATAATCTCTTAATACCAAGATATTGGAGGACACTTTTGGCTTCAGTCTTGATACCTTCACAAGGGGCTGAAATATACTGGATCTGGTGATCAACAGCATGGGGGACTGTTGCACCACCCCCAGTGTAATGACCTCCCTGGTTGGTTGTGACCACAAATCAATTGCAATAGAAGTAACTACAACACCAGACCCCCCCCCCCCTTAGCAGCAATTATACTAAAAAACTTCTAAGGCCAATTACAACCTCTTATGACATGGCATAAATCGCTTCACAGCCCTTCCCCCGCACAGAAGGAAACGCTGGGTTATACATCAATCCTTTATATGAACATTTGTACAATTGTATTGACTCTGCTGTGCCTAACAGGACCAAAGTAAAATCTTCAAGGAAAAACAAACCTGGCTGGTGGACATCAACAGGCTGTACAATAAGAGGAGGAAATTGATGTCTATGGATAGGAAGGAAAGGTGTTAAAAATGGAAACACTCTCTTCTCAACGTAAACAAGCAAATAAGACTCCTTGTGAAGTCCTCCAAGGCTAACTACGAATCCAAATTAGCTACCCAAACTAAGGACAACCATAAGGCATTCTAAAAATGTCCCAGATTTGTGCTGAACATGTAGTTAGTGGTACTATATATACAGAATGTGTGGCTACAGCAAACCCGCTGGCTGAAAGGTTCAGTGAAAACTTCACTCCTCTGTCCTCGCCACACATACCCCTAAGCATTCCTGCCATGTGTCCAATTAGCATCTCTAAGGACAAGTCTTAAATTCCCTCTCCAAGGCCAAAAACACAGCCTCTATGGGACCAGATGACATCTCAGGTTGTATTCTGCATGGGTTAAAACAGGAATTAATGACACCACTGGAAACTCTTTTCAATCACAGCCTAAGCGCTGGGTTTTCCCAGAGAAATGGAAAAAAGCTACCGTCATCCCTTCACACAAAGGGGGGTGCATACACTGACCCCCGGGAACTACAGGCCCATTAGCTTGACCAGACTTATCTGCAAGGCCATGGAAAGAATCATATGGACCTCATCATCAAAGATATAGGAAATCTACAAACTCTTGACCCCACCCAGTTTGGCTTTGTCAAGTGGAGATTGTGCCTGTTTAACTTGGTGGACTTCTTCTAGACAGTCACCAAAGCCCTACATGAGGATAAATCTGTGCATACAGTCTACCTGGACTTGGCCAAGGCCTTTGACACAATCCCCCACTCAGACATCATTGACAAGCTCTTTCGGTTGGGTATCAATCACTATGTTGTCAGGTGGGTTGCAAACTGGCTCACTGTTAAATCTCATACAGTTAAAATAGGGGACTCCATCTCCATCACTCCCATAACCAGTGGTATCCTGCAGGGATCAGTTCTGGGATCCCTACTGTTCAGGATCTACTTCTCCGAAGTACAGGCAAAAAACAAAGGTCTGTGGCTGACAAAGTTTGCAGATGACTGCAAACTGCAAGCGGTCATTGAATCCCCTAACTATGTCAACATCCTGAAAGAGAAGCTTACACAGACTAATGATTCAAAGTTATGGTCTTAAACTAAATGCAAAGAAATGCATTATCATCCCCTTTGATAAGGGCGATGTCCCTGCAATCTAGCACATCAACAGAAATACCCTAAGCACACAGCCAGTGGTGAGAGATCTGGGCACACAGGTTGACAGCAACCTTACCTTTGATCACCATGTCTCCACAGTGGTAAGAAGGGCATTTTATATTGCTCATCTCATAAGCAAGGGCACTGCCTCCAGGAAAAAAGAGTTTATAACCCCCTATACTCTTCACTCATCAGCCCAATAATAGATTACAACACTCCCTTTGGTGTACACCTCTCCAAGCACCTGCAGCAATTGGAGAGACCACAAAGTTCCTTACAAAGTAAATTCAGGGTTTCTAGCATCTGTTATATGGGGACAGACTGAAATCACTATCACTTTACTCTGCGTCATGCAGACTACTCAGAGGCGACGTGTGCAAAGCATATAGGGCAATCTCTGACCCTGCTTTATTGGAAATACGGCATGTCTGCAAGTCAAACGGCACAAGAGTCACTTGCTTCAAGGACCTTAACCTTGTATGTGACATCAACAGAATATGCTGGAGGAACAGATTTGTCTCCCAGAGGCTGTCTCACCTTTGGAACAAGCTTCCAATTCAGGTTAAACAGAGCCCCTTGCTGACCCTATTTAAACGCAATCTGGACAATTGGATGGGTAACCACAAATTTACCGCAGGGTTCCCACCCATATCCCTCCTAGACAAGGGCAACAGATGCTGACTTTTGTGTCTGCTTTAAAAATGACCCTCTTGGGAACAAGGGTTGATATTGGGCCAAGATTGTAATGGCTCCAGGGCCATTAGCCTAGTAACCTGACATGAACCTATGAATTGTATTGCAATTTGACCAGGGAGAGAATTACAATTGGTGTACAGCAGAGCTGTCCCATGTTGGTAAGGACCAAGCCCAGGATTTTATCAGCCAAGGCTGTGGGGCAGGATAACTGATCTGCAGAGTTTGTACAGATAAAGTCCAGAAATCTCTGGGCATACATGTTAGAGACTGTATACATCTCCTAGTCAGTGGGGAGTAGTTAAAAGTCCCCTAAAAGAATGGGGTTTGAATTAATGCAAAGGGACTGCATACTAGTTAAGTACGAGTTTTAGGATGAGGGGGACATAGAGGGGGATCCTATACTTAGCCATAATATGATAATGAGTCTTGTTCCACATTGTTATGTTGTCTAACTAGTCTAGAGGTAGTGTTGCATTATTATTTTTTTTTTTTATACAAATATGGAGATATCATTACTTTTAGTGTCTTCATCTACAGAAGTGAGCCTGAATGCATGCTAGTGTTGAAACTCTGCACTGAAGGAGTGCTCTCAATGGTCTCAAAACAATACTTGTACAGAGTGAATTTATTTATTTTTTTTTGTAAAGACTCCTAGCACTGAGGAGTAATACTTTTATGTTATTCAGATTCTGTTTGGCAGTGTTGATGGGATATACAAAGTTTAAACCAATATATGAAATCCCTGACACTATAGGTACAGTAGAGATATCATTTTTATATTTAGCTAAAGTGAAGAATGCGGGTAACTGGTGCGCTTGGCTCCTAGCCATATTATAAGTGGTGGCAGAAGTACTATGATAGGATGAAAGCTGTGGAGAGCTGAAGAAGTGTGTGTCTGTGTGTGTGTGTGTGTGTGTGTGTGTGTGTGTGTGTGTGTGTGTGTGTGTGTGTGTCTGTGTCCAAATCATTTGATTGAAAGGTAGGTACTGCGGATAAGGGACAGTGGAAGATAGTGTGGTTCAGACAAGAGTGCTGATAAAGAGCCTGGAATGTCAGACCAAAGGCTCAGCACTGCATGTAACCAGTATGTAATCCTAGTCTGGGTATGAATGATGGAAGTCCATATTCAGGGCAGCAGTGCATATTCCTGTTTTGCTCTTGGTTCCAAGTTGCATAATTGCTTATTAAATCAGATTCATGTGCACTTGTTAACTTAATTCTCCTGGCTACAAGTGATGTGATTTGAGAAGCCATTCTGCCAACAGCCTTCAGACCCTTTTGTAGTAGTGAAGCAGACCCAGGGACTGAAGCAGTACATCTCACATACCTGGGTGGTACACTAGTTTGGAGTAATGGGGTTCATCTCCTCCAGTGACTATCTGGCCCTTCAGAATGACAGTGGTGCCATCCATGAAACTGGTAGTGATGCTGAAACTCAAACTCTTCCACAGCTATCCTGGAATGTCACATATTTAAGGCAAGTGGTATCATCCGTGACCGGGACCCCCATCTCTGCTTGCTGCTCCAATGTTATCATTCCAACCCTATATATATATTACAGTGGTGCAGTAGTGGGTATACTGTCCACTGGAGCTGTGCAGATTGCTCAATATATGGCTGATATTCTCAAGGTCCCATAAGTCTTATGGCTTGTCCTACAGCCATGTGCATGTAGAATGGTGCTCCCATCATCTGCTCAGCAAGACAGTGACTGAGCCTGACTGTGTTCCTTTTGCCCCGTCTTGCTGAACCACCAAAAAGACTCCAATCTCCTCTCCCACTTTGTCCTCAGTACCCTCAGGATAAATACCCCTAGCAAACTACAACCTTTACTGACCTGTGCCCTGCCAGACTGAACTACTCCCCTGTACAACTGCAACCTATTCTGCCCTGTCCCCTATGGTGTTAGGTTGAGCCCCCTGCAAGACTACAAGCTGCCTTACCATATCTCCTGTGCCCTGTCGAGCCAAACCCCCACCTTCTGTGCACAATACAATTTGTTTTATGCTTTTCCAGCACCTCAGGAGAGACATAAAAATGGGATGGTCAAGGTTCCATTTAAGGTGGCCACTGAGTAGCACCTTCAGTTAATAGCTCCACAAAAAGGGAATTATTATTTAGATATTTTAGTTTTATTTTCAGAGTTTTTCTACAACAAATTTCCAAGTACATACAGAGTCTTGATTTAAAGAAGTTGCTGAATTAAAATTTTAATTTTTATCAATGAGTTCACTCAAATCTAATCATTATTCAGGAGAAATGTTCTTTAAAAAGATCTACAGGGTATGGCATCTCTACAGGAACTCACTCAAACTTGATCAGTTCAAAAAAAATAAAATGGACTTCATTCAAAATAACTGTTGGAAACAGACTGATCTTCTTAAAGCAATGCTAAAAAACAAGGTAAACACATTCAATTCATTGAAATTACTTTAAATGAAATAGATGGGAAATTGATAAATGTCAAACTGAATTTTTATTGGAATAGAACACTTAGCTCATCAACAAGACCGAAGACACGATGAATAGAGAGTAAAGGAATAATATAAGGATCTTCAGTTTTCCTAACAAATTTGAAGGAGCTGACCAATAATAATTGGTAATAGGTCTTTTTCTTTGTCATACTTTAATATACATAAAATAAGTTACCATTTGCCTAAAACAGAATAGGGTTCTTCAATCTATTATACATTATTTAATACAGCACTTATTACTTTAAATAGGGCTCTTCAATCTATTATATAGTATTTAACAGATTGCTTGTTACTTTAATTTAGTTATGACGTTCTAGTAGTTATATCATCTTTATGTATATATACTTAATGGTTATGCTGTTTTACTTCAATTTCTATACCAACAATCGTTTTCTTAATGCTACTGATCATTTTTATGCTATTTAAGTTTTTAATATTCATGAATTAGCTCACATTTAGTTAGTAGCTTTAATGTAAATATTCTAATTACCTTTTAATATTTATGTCAAACTGTTGCTTTGAGTGTTCTTAGCAATGTTATTTTCCTCTGCACTTGCATTTCTTGAACTTCAAATAGATATTAATATTTTTACTTAATTTCTTTTTACTCGATACAAGATACATATGAACGTTTGTTGTATGTACCAAGTATGAAGCGTGCTTATTGAAATATATTATTGTTTTTAATTAGTCAATTTAAAATTACATGACTTGATTTTTTCTCACTTTTTCCTTTTGTGACACTCATATTTTTGTAATATAGTAAAGTTTATTAGAAACTTTTAACTCATAATAGATATGTAGCTATACTCAGAAAATAAGTTAAATTGTATTGTTTTGCCTTACATATGACTTCCAGGTTTCCCCTGATACAAATCATTTAAGTGGACCAATTCCCTGCTCTCTACTACATCCCCTATGTTATTACTGTGTCTCCTTTTCCCCCACTTTTCTGCCTACACTGCTCTCCTATTGTCTCATAACTTACAGTTGCCATATCTTACCTGATTACACCGATTGTTTCTCAACTCTTCCTGAGAAGCTTCTCTGTGGGTGTATCCTGCTCCGTTCACCCTGCGGGCTCACTCCTCTCCCCTACCCTGCCCCCTATTCCCACCCGCCCCACCACGCCTACATTTATTCCTCCCATACTCCTTCCACTCAGCACAATTAACTAATCATAGTTCTCTCATCACCCACCCAGTTACCCCTCCCACTAATACACTCCACTATCCTCTATACTTCTACACTCAGTCTCCTCCTCTTCTCCTTGTAAACAAATATAACCCTATCTCTTTCCATACCTCTCCTCTCTAATAGCCAGTTCCTTTCCTCTTAACTACTCCCTTCAATACACCCATTGTCTAGACATGCCCTTCCCAATCCTCTATACCCTCTGGGCCCCTTGTTCCCTTCTTGTACTCCTAATTCCCCTTTACTATGCTAGTTCTTACTCCTCCAAAGCACCCCCAAGTCTACCTTCTACTCAAACTATCCCATACTCTCACCTGCAACCACATTCATGCACTCATTTCCACTCCATCTCCTCTTCTCTTATTCCACCTAACCCACTGCGCCTATTCTATCCCAAACACTTCTCCATCACAACTAAAACTTATACTCCTAAACTGCTGCTAGCTCCACCCAGCTTCCTACTATATAAACCCAAATGGCTATATGTTATCTCCTGTAATGTCCTAGCCTTAGCTGGAGATATTCATCCCAACCCCGGTCCTTGTCCCACTACAAACAACTCCTTCCCCCACCCCCTTCTTGTCCCACTACAAACAACCCCTTCCCCATCCCCCTTCTTCTTCTGCCTTCTCCCACAACACTCAAGTTCTTCACAATCAACGCCCAAAGCCTCAACAACAAAGTACACCAAGCTTGGATTAGCCGCAACCAACATGACATCTTAGCCATCATTGCACCTTTGCTAAAACTCCATATCGCTGACTCCAAAATCTTACCTCCTGGTTTCCACATCCTTAGAAATGACCGATTAAATAAAAAAGGTGGCGGCTCTGCTCTAATTTACTCTAACCGTAACTTAATCCCCCTTCAAATTCCAACCCCACAATTCAAAAATACTGAACTAACAGTCAGTCTTCTAAGAATGAATAAACATAAAAATATCTGCATTATTTCCCTAGAGAGCTCCCCAGGTGTCAACATCTCTACCCTTGAAGATATTCTTCATTGGGCCTCAAGTGAAATCAATTATGAAACTTACATTCTAGGCAATGTTAATATGTTAATATCAATTGGAATAAAATCAACACTCCCTCTCCCTCCCTATCCATTAACCTCTACAACTTTACAAAAGTAATCCACTCTATCACCTGTCCTAACAAAATACACCCCCAGGATCCATTATAGACTGGATCCTAGTCACCCATCCAAACAAAATAACTCTCTCTGGCAATATCCCAGACACCTTTTGAGACCATCTCCCTGCTTTCATTCATCGCTCAACTACCTCCACCTCATATCAGCACCATTACATTCCCACTCGCAATCTTAGCAACTTTAACCCCATAACTCTCTCAAATATTTTCAAACAAATGAACTGGCAAATCCTAAATACTCTTCCCCTTGACAAAGCTTTAGAACATTTCAAATCTGTCTTCCTAGACACACTTAACTCCCTAACCCCTCTAAGAAAGAAAATAATTAAAGCTAATACTGCTCCTTGGCTGTCCAAAGAAACAAAACAAATCATGCATCAGAGGTACAAATCCTGGAAGCTTTACCATGCAACACATAGCTCACAAAGCCAGTAGGCCGAACAGTCACAGCCCTTAAGGCTAAACAACACACCTGATACACTTGTAATAGGTGACTCTATCGTCAAGCACACTGACGTCCCGCTCACCAGGCTGAACAAGGAGAAGGTCACGGTGAGCTGCCTGTCGGGCGCTAGGATCCGCCACATAACACAAGCACTCAGGTCACTCCAAGGCAAGTACAAATATGACTCAGTCATTGTCCATGCTGGTGTGAATGACCTTAGACATACCTCCCTGGACTACATGAAAAGAGACATAGAGGAGCTCTCTGAGCATGTAGCCCAGGCGGTATGACCCTGACCTTGAGTAGCATCTTACCCTCACCAAGAATGATGCCACAATATGAAGACAAGATGATCAATTTCAACAATTGGCTTAAGTGTTGGTGTCATTCAAAGGGGATCCAATGCCTGTCAGCCTGGGATGACATGCTCGACAAGCCACGATGCTTCGCTAGGGACGGCTTGCACCTGTCACCCTGGGCTTTCAGATATTGGCAAAGGCTCTTGCTACCCCCATAGTGCCTTTTTTGGCAAGGCTCAAAAGACAAACCCACCTCCATAGGTATCACAAGGGATAAGAAACTAAGAGTAATGCTACTTAACGCCAGAAGTCTAAACCTCAGGATGCACACACTCGAAACTCTCCTTAGCATGGAGAACATCGATATCTGTGCAGTAACAGAAACCTGGTTCAAGGCTCCCGAGAGCACCCCAGCACTACCAGGTTATACCTCATACCATGCTTTTCGGCCCCAAAACTTGGACCAAACCACAAAAGGAGGGGGAGTATCAATATTCGTCAAAGATACCCACACCTCCAGGTTGATGGCACAGCACGAAGCATCAGAGACTATCCATCAGGAACTAACTGTGGGTAAAACTGCCTTCCAATTTATAGCCTGCTACAGACCACCCTCCCAAACACAGGAACCCCACTTGGCCATCCTGAGAATACTGGAAAATATGAAGGTCTCTCCAAACACCATTATATTGGGCGACTTCAACTACCCAAACATAGACTGGGAGCATTACTCTAGCTCCAACACCCTAGCCTAAAGGTTCCTAGAATTTATAAACTCAAATGCTATGGAACAACTTGTTACCACTCCCACAAGAGGGGAAAACATACTGGACCTGATCATCACCAACAAGGGGACACTATGCTCCAGACCAGAAGTGTATCCCTCACTGGTAAGATCAGACCATAAACTAATCTCACTGGATATTCACATCCCGACCCCACCCCCTGCCCAGAAAACCACAGTGAAAAACTTCTCTAAAGCAAATTTCACACGCCTCAAAACCGAGGTGAAATCCTTCAAAGCCCGGGCCTGTGGAAAATATGGCCCAGACCATAGAATCCTTTATAACGCATTCTATGAACACCTACAGGAATGCATGGATCATGCAATCCCAAATAAAACCAAGACCCAATCCTCCAAAGGCAGACGTCCTGTCTGGTGGACCCCAGCCATAAACAAACTATACAATAGAAGGAGGAAGCTACTACATGATAGAGCAAAATCTCAAAAAGGGAAGGCATCTCTGATCAGTATTAGCAAAAAACTACGGGCACTCATAAAATCGTCTAAGGCCAGCTTCGAGAGAAAAATTGCACAGGACACGAAGGATAATCACAAGATTTCTTTAGTTATGTTAGGAACCTGGGTGGGAATTCCCAGATATGCTCAGAATTAGTCCAAAATGACAAAAAATACACCAAGCCCACAGACATTGCCAACATCCTAGCTGACAGGTTCAGTGCAAACTTCTCCCCCCTCTCCCCACCAAAAGGGCAAATATCTATCCCAACAGAGTGCTGCCCCCCTGACATCTCAGATGCTCAGGTAAGAGCAGCCCTCTCCAAAGCAAAAAACACAGCATCAATGGGACCAGATGGTGTCCCGGGCTGCGTCCTACATGAACTCCAAGAAGAGCTAAACCCAAACATAAAAATACTGTTCAATCTTAGCCTTACTACAGGATATGTACCCAAAGAGTGGCATACAGCAACAGTGGTCCCTCTCCACAAAGGTGGTGCCTCAACGGATCCTGGAAACTATCCCCATAAGCCTGACTAGCTTGGTCTGCAAAGCTATGGAAAGGATCATCATGGACCTCATAAATAAAGATATTGGGGACCTACAGACACTGGCTCCTACCCAGCTTGGCTTTGTTAAGGGCAGATCCTGCCTCTTAAACCTGATCGATTTCTTTGAAACAGTCACCAAGGCCATTGGAGGGAAGGTGGTCCATACAGCCTACCTGGACCTCGCAAAAGCCTTCGATACAATACCCCACTCAGGCATTATAGATAAGCTCACCAGCTTAAATATAAACCCCCTATGTCACTAGATGGGTTGCAAACTGGCTCAAGGACAGAACCCACATGGTTAGAATTGCTGGAGCCATGTCAGACTCCAAACCAGTTACAAGTGGCGTCCCACAAGGCTCAGTCCTGGGACCTCTCTTGTTCGGTATATATTTCTCGGTACAGGCCAACACGGAAGGACTGTGGTTGACCAAGTTCGCAGATGACTGCAAACTGGGCGCCATAATCGACTCTCCAGCCGACACAAGCATCCTCCAAAAGGGCCTCATAGAAACAGACAACTTGTGCCAGAGCCATGGCCTCAAGCTAAACGCCAAAAAGTGTATAGTCATCCCCTTTGGCAAAAACAAAGTGCCCACAAATTACCACATAGGTGGTAATCCATTAAGTACAGAAGAAGTCATTAGGGACCTGGGGACCCAAGTTGATAGCAATCTCTCATTTGACAACCACATGGCCAAAGTGGTTAGAAAAACATTTTATATAGCCCACCTAATCATGAAGGGATTCACATCTAGATCAGGGGAGGTCATCGTACCTCTTTACTCATCCCTCATCAGGCCCATAATTGAGTACAATGCCCTTTTGGGATGTACCTTACCAGACACCTGCAGCAACTGGAAAGACCCCAAAAGTACCTCACCAAGAGGATCAAAGGGCTCAAACAGATGCCATATGCTGCCCGGTTAAAGAAACTCCAGCTCTACTCAGTGGCATACCGCCTGCTCAGAGGCGATCTGTGCCTGGCGTATAAAGCCATGTCCAACCCAAAATTAATGGTCATGCTGCACCTCAGAAAAATCAAATCCCATCGAGCTACACGCTCGAGAGATTTGAACCTCAACACTGAAATAAATAGGACATGCTGGAGGGACAGATTCATAACCCAGAGGCTCCCTTCACTCTGGAATAAAATCCCAGTCCAGGTTAGGCAGAGTCCCACATTGACTCTCTTCAAGAGGAATCTTGATGAGTGGATGGGAGATCATAGGTTTACCCCGGCTATCACTTCTGTGTCACTGTTAGACAGAGGCACAGTATACTAACCTCAAAAAAAGGCATAGCAAAATTAATTTAAAATGGGTGGCGAATGCCAAACACACTCTGGCTAGGCTTATAAATGCCCTAGGGCAGATAGCCTAGTATGAACCTATGAACCTATGAATAAAATGCCTATTACCCTGCTCCAATACACCCAACTCTGCAACCATGTAAAAAAAACTAATCACCATGGACAAAAAAACCTATTACAATAAGCTTCAGTCCAACAATAATAAAAACCCTAAACAATTCTGGAAATCAGTTAATTCCCTTCTCCATCCAGGCTCCAGGAATAATCCCTGCCCTGACCCAAGTATAACTGACATTGAACTAAGCTCACAGTTCCAACTCATTCTTTACAGAAACCATTGCTAACCTAACCAAAACATTCCCAAACAACAATCCACATATCCCTCATTCTTCACCTTCCAACAACCCTAATAACTTTTCCCTCATATTTGAGCTCAAACCAGTCTCAACCAATATTATAAAAATGCTCCTATCCAAACTAAAGCCATGCTCCAATGCCCCTGATAACATACCCTCCTTGCCTTCCTCAAATGTGCTGCTGATGGTATTGCACTCCCAATCAGCATCTTAATAAACAGATCCATAAAAGACTTGTATGTACCCAAACTCTGGCGTTCAGCATACATTCTTCTGCTTCACAAAGGAGGCAAAAACACCAATATTTCTAATTTTCACCCCACTGCCCTACTCTCTCCAATCTCTAAAATTCTAGAAAAAATGTGTCCACCACCAACTTATGCCTTTCTTAATCCAGAATCAACTCCTTACACCCACCCAACACAGCTTCCGTCCTGGCCATAGCACCATAACTGCCCTACGCTCCTTCCTAGAAACAGTCAATCAAGCCTGAGATTCCAGACTCCTAGTATCCACAGTTCCCCTAGATCTCTCTAAAGCATTTGACACCATTTCCCACAAACACCTTCTCTATCATCTCTCCAACCTTCATCTCTCCCCTAATACTTTATCCTGGTTCTCCAGTTACTTGTCAGACAGATCTCAAGCAGTCAGATGGAAGAACTCCACCTCTTCCTTCTTACAAACCCCCACCGGCATACCTCAGGGGGTCCATCCTCAGTCCTATGCTTTTCAACATCTTCATTAATAACCTTCACACTGCCATCCCTGCAACAACAGTTATCCAATATGCAGAGGACTCAACTTTAGTCTATGCTGCCTCTAACCTTCCTGAACTGCTGACTAAAACCCAAATGGCATTTTCAACCACTGAGAAATGGATGCACCAAAACCACCTCTAAATCTAAAATACTACTTTTCCTTCCCTCCAGGGCTTTCTCTTATGACAAAAATGCTTTCAAAGTCCTTAGCCAAACCAACTAAGCTATAGAAGTGGTCCCTTTTGCCAAACTTCTCGGTATTACTATAGACAAACACCAAGTTCGATATCCACATTCAACAAAACAAAGAAAACTCACCAAAAATTAGGTATGCTCTATAGGAATAACCTCTTTCGCTCCAACTCCACAAGGCATACCCTGGCAACTACTTACCTTCTGCCATCCTTATTATACGGAGCCCCTCTTCTAACAAATATGACTTCTTCCATCACCTCCAAACTTGAAAATTGCTATAATAAGATCTCTAAGTTTACCACTAAATCCAAAAACTCCACTCATCATTGCCTTACCCTACAATCTCTGAACTGGCTAGAACTCTCTAACCACTTACACTTCCTACAACTAACCACTGCTCACAAATTAGAAGTTATGTACTTACCATAACGTTCCATCTGAGTAGGTGTATTCATTTGTCTGCAACCTGTGGGTATGGATCCGATATCGGATCCGAACCGGCATGGTTTATCCAGCTATGGATCCGAGCTCCTAGCTCCTCCCCTCACCCGTAATGCCCTGCTCTCCCTACATGACCTCAGATCGAGTTTGCCCTGTATCAAATACCCTAATCAAAGGGTAACACATTCTATGCAGGAAACTGACAAGGCCAGGGGGATAGGAGGGCGGGATGGTTGCAGACAAATGAATACACCTACTCAGATGGAACGTTATGGTAAGTACATAACTTCTAAATCTGAAGTAGGAGATTCATTTGTCAGCAACCTGTGGGACAGAGTCTCCAGCTACCTGAATCTTGGGCGGCCGTCATGGAAGGATATTCCGGAGCACCGCAGAGCCAAACGATGCTCTACCTCTAGACGTGATATCCAGCTTGTAATGAGAAATAAAAGTATGAGATGAAGCCCAAGTGGCCGCTGAACAAATATCATCCAGAGGAATCCTAGCCTTAAAGGCTGCTGAGGTAGAAACAGACTGGGTTGAATGAGCATGGACTCCGTCCGGTGCGGGCCTCCCAGAAGCTTGGTAAGCTAATAGAATACACTGGGAAATCCAGCGTGACAAGGAGACTTTGGAAATTGGTTCACCCAGATTGAATTTGGCAAAGGAAATGAACAATTGGTCGGATTGCCTGTGACCAGCTGTCCTGTTAAGATAAAAACGAAGCTGCCTGTGAACATCCAATGAATGCAGCTTGTACTCACCTTTGTTCTGATAATTAGGAAAGAAAACGGGGAGGTTGATGGACTGATTAATGTTTGCTTCCGAAGCTACCTTAGGAAGAAACGAGGGATTGATCCTGAGGTACACACGGTCCGGATGGAAGATCAAGTAAGGTAGCTTCATGGACAGGGCCTGAAGTTCCGAAACTCTTTTGGCTGAAGTAATGGCTACTAAAAATGCAGTCTTAAGAGATAAGAATTTTAGATCTACTGTGGCCGCAGGCTCGAAGGGGGGGAGCGGTCAAGGCCTGAAGAACCAAGGAAAGATCCCATGGTGGAACCGCCTGCTTGACAGGGGGTCTAAGCAGAAAGGTGCCTTTTAGGAAGATTTTACATAACTTGGCAGACATAAGAGGCCCAGAGTCATGACCAACATGATAATGAGAAATGGCCGCTAGCTGAACTTTGACCGTGGAACTACTGGCGCCATCATTAAAAAGAGTGGTAAGGAAGTCTAGAACCACGGGAAGAGGTACCGTGAAGGGATCTAGACCTTGCCGCTCCGCCCAAATGGAGAATCGCTTCCATTTACTGCGGTAAGTTTTTCTGGTAGAGGTTTATGCGCCGCTACCAGAATGGCCTTTACGGAGCGAAATACCGGGAGACCTGATTAGGAGTGGAACTGGAGCAGCCAAGCAGTCAGCTTCAGGTTGTCCAGGTTCGGAGATGGTAGGTTCGATGGGTGTGCTATCAGATCCGGAATGGGATCTAGAATCCAAGGTGGATTCACTGAGTGAGACCTTAGGTAAGGGAACCAGATCTGCCAAGGCCAGAATGGGGCTATGAGGATCATTCTGCACCCCAACCGAGAGGCTTTCTGAAGAACCTGGAGCATCAGAGGCAGAGGGGGGTATGTGTAAAGAAGACCGGGAGGCCAAGCATGTACCAGAGCGTCTCTCGGGGAATCCCCTGGAGGAGGGATTAGAACGAAAAAACTGTCGCACTTGGTGTTTAAGGGAGAAGCAAAGAGGTCGCAACAAGGAGTTCCCCACCATGCGAAGATACGTTTCGCTACTTGAGCATTGAGAGACCACTCATACGGGGAGAGAATGGTGAGACTGAGCTTGTCCCACAAGGATGTTGGACCGACCCGGAATATGCGTTGCGATGAGAAAGCGGTTGGTGAAGATCGCCCATTCCCACACTCTCATGGCTTTCCGACATAAAGGGTAAGACTTGGTTCCCCCTGTTTGTTGATGTGCCAGACCACCGACATGTTGTCTGACTGAATCGCAATTGTTCCCAGGGGAAGAAAGGCTTGAAGTGCTTGCAACACTAAGAGCACGGCCCTCATCTCCAGAACATTGATATGCAGGGAGGTCTCCGAGTCGTTCCACGTGCCTTGGACCGTCCGTCCCGCAAAATGCCCCCCCCCACCCGAGGCGAGATGCGTCCGTGGTCACTGTGGCAAGAGGGGGAGATGCACAAAAGGGACGGCCTCCTTGGAGATCCTCTGAATGCAGCCACCAGAAGAGAGACCGCTTGCAAGCCTTGCTGATTGCAATGGGGTGATGCAGAGGGAGAGAAAGATAAGACCACTGTACTTGAAGCATCCACTGAAGTACCCACATGTTCAAGCGGGCGAGCGCGAGAAGAGAAAAGAAATTGCTGCCGCCATGGACCCTAATGCCCCCAGGACCAATTCCGCCAGAACTGAGCTGGAGTGGAGGATGGCCCGCACCTGGAGTCGTAGATTCCGAATTCTGTCGGTTGTGAGGAAGGCTCTTAACTTCCTCGTGTCTAACCTGGCACCTATGAATTCTATCAACTGAGTAGGGGCCAGGTTGGACTTTCCTACGTTTATCGTGATACCTAGCCAGGGAGCTAGCTGAAGAAAGGAGTCTCTTGCCAAGGATAGTAGATGCCTTGTTGGGGTGGTGAGAAGCCAGTCGTCCAGGTACGGAAAGACCTGCACCCCCTGAAGCCTCAGGTGGGCTGCAACCACTGCTAATACTTTGGTGAATACCCTGGGGGGCTGTGGTGAGACCAAAGGGAAGGACCCTGAACTGGTAGTGACTGGCTCCCAGCCGGAAGCGAAGAAACCTCCTGGACCGTCTGTCCATTAGTATGTGGTAGTATGCATCCTTGAGGTCTATAGAGCACATCCAGTGATTCTCTTTCAGAAGGGGGAGGATAGATTGTAAAGTGACCATCCGAAACTTCTCCTTGGGAACTGCCAGGTTTAATAGGGACAGATCTAAAATGGGTCTTAGGTCCCCCGTCTTTTTTGGCACTAAAACGAACCTGGAGTAGAACCCTGATCCGTTCTGGTCTGGGGGGACGGGCTGGATGGCTCTTTTCTTCAGCAGATAGCCAATTTCTGCTGAAGCGGCCTCCCTCTGATCGGGTGGAACATCAGGGAGGGATTTTGGTTTTGGGACGTGAAGAAAAGGGATTTTGTATCCTCTGGATATAATACGGAGGACCCAGCGGTCTGTTGTTATGGACTCCCATGCCGCTAGGTGCTCCGAAAAACGTCCCCCGACTGCCTCCAGAGTGGAGCAGTCGGGCAACCCCTCAGGGTTGCTGCGCGGGTCACTCAGAGAAAGGTTCTCTGGACCCGAAATTCCTGGGAGCCCCTCTGCCCCTGGGGTGGCGTCCGCCCTGTCCTCCTCTGCCATGGAAAGACTGGTTGTCCGGAGCGGGTTGGGATTGCTGTGACTTCCGGAACCACATCTTCTTCTGGCACTTTTGATTCCTAGAGTAGGACCTCTGGGGCACAGAGAAGCGGACTCCGATGGCAGACAGCATCTTCCCATCGTTCTCGCTCTGAACCAAGGTGTCGCGAACCGTCTTGCCAAAAAGGGCAGAACCATCAAAGGGGGCGTTCTCGAAAGACGCCTTGAAGGGCTCCGTGAAATCGCAATGGCGGAGCCAGGCCTGGCGTATCGTGACTAGGCCTACTCCTGCAACTCTAGCGGCTCCCTCAGTAGCATGGGAAAGCAACCGCATAGAGGTATTTGTCACGGATCGAAGAGTGGCCATACGGGAGGAGTGCAAAAGTTTGTCCTCCTCCGACATGGACTCTGGGGGGGATGCAGCGTATTCTTTGATAAGATCACGCTGCATCCTAATAACATGTGCCAGATAGTTGAGCGCCCTCACTGAGAAGTTCGCTGAACTAAACATTCACTTTCCCAAGCGGTCCATCATCCGAGACTCCTTGCTCGAAGGATGGACTGAGGGACTCTCCTAGGAGAGTTCCCTCTTGGTGGCTGCTGCCGTCAACATGGCATCTACCGGAGGTCCCTTACTCCAGTGGGCACGGTCAGCAGGGGGGCTGAGAATCCTGTCTGGCCTTTTGGGGATTGGCTCCATGGTGTCCGGTTCCTTCCACGCCCTGGTGGTAATAAGGTCCACCAGGGGGTCGGCAGGAGAGGACACCCAAGAGGTAGACGGGCCCGCTTCGAATGCCTCCAAGAACACGGACTCGTCCGAAGAAGACTTTGGGACAGACCACCCACCTCTTATACGAAGCATTTCCATGATGTCTCCAAAGGAGACATCCTTGGGGGGTGATCTTGGGGAGCCTTCCCCTTCCTCCAAGTCCGTGTCTTCAGTGAAAGACTTGGGGGAGTCTATGTGCCTCCTTTTACACGTGTGCTTGCGAGGTGCCTCCTCGGGGGGGCTGTCCGAGGAGCCCTCGCAAGCAGTGTCTAGTTCCACAGGAACTGCTTGGGGCATTGAAACGGGCTGTCCCAGAGGCCGGGTGACGGAAGCCTGACCCAGAGCAGATGGAGTGCGGGACGGAGCCGAAACAAGTGCCGGGGGTCCGGAAGCCCTCAACAGAGCCCTCGCCACTACATCAAAAGCCGGGGAGCCGCCACCAAAGGATCCGACAGTCGGCTCCCCTCGGATCCGAGTGGATCGGAGCCGCGCCCTCGGATCCGAGGGACCAGTGCGCTCCGACACAGAAGGCGCCGAAGGCACACTGAGTCCCTTGGATCCGAAACTCGGGCCAAGGCTCCGAGAGGTCGGATCCGACACACTCGAGGGCAGGGTCAGATCTGAAGTAGCCAGTACTATCGGAGCTGACCCACCCCCGGCTCCAAAGCTGCCGGCTCGGGCGGCTCCAACCCGGTAGTGGGTCGGAGAAGGAGCTATGGGCTTGAAAAAGGGTCGAGCTCCCCAGGGGAGGCAGGAGCACTCCCATCTGCATCTGGGCCTGGATGAACCTTTGCATCATCCGGTCCAGATCGGCGTCGGAAAGACTATAGGTCGACCTCGAAGAGGCTACTGAGGTAGGCCTTGAGTACCGCCTTGATAGCCTCGAAGGAGGTTGGGTCTCCTCCTCCTCAGGTCCCGGTGAAAAGGTTGGGGACCGGAGCCGAGGAGGAGGAGAACCAGTAGCTAGAGAGGCTGGAGGAGAAGCCCGCTTAGCCGGCGGGGCCGAGACGGAGGTCTTGGCCCGCCGCTTGTGGTGCTTCTCTCTCCCGTCCTTCTTCCTAGCTTCCCTGTCCTCCGAACCCGTAGAGGGAGTTTGAATCCCGGGAGGAGGAGCGGGAGCAGGTAGGGCAGGTACCGCAGGAGCGATAACTACCAACGGGGCGGAGGCCAAAGCCGAGTCCGGGGGTAAAAGTCCCGCCAAGACCAGCTTCGACCTCCGCTCCTTCAATGCCCTGGGGTTGAACCCTGCACAGATTGAACATCCAGAAGTGAGGTGTTCAACCCCAAGGCATCGAACGCACCGAGTGTGGCCATCCACAGGGGACAGCTTATGGCCACACTCGGAGCATTTCGAAAATATCGCCTTTGGGGCCTCAGACTTTTTTTTTTTTTTTTTTTAAACAAAAAGAAAACTAACAAGATAACAAGTTAACAACCCAGTCACACTAAAGGCCCCAAAGAAACCACGTGCACACAAACTACGCTACCAGCGAGGGGAGGGAATTACAAAAAATAAGTAATTTAACCAAAATTTAGTTTAAAGGGGTGAGAAACCTAAAACTTTCACACAAAAAACTATTTATTTGACAAAAAATACCCTTAGTAAAATACTAAAATATCACTTAGCTGAAGGAGCTCAAAGATCAAGCTGTCACCATGAACGCGGCAAACTAGATCTGAGGTCATGTAGGGAGAGCAGGGCATTATGGGTGAGGGGAGGAGCTAGGAGCTCGGATCCATAGCTGGATAAACCATGCCGGTTCGGATCCGATATCGGATCCATACCCACAGGCTGCTGACAAATGAATCTCCTACTTCAGATCTTATATTTCACTCAGATAAATGCCCAGCCCTAACAAACATCCTTCCCCCATATATCCCAAATAGATCTCTGAGATCTGAACACCAAAACTTAATTTCTGTCCACAAACCCAAATGACCTGCTGGCCAGCTTCTCTCTTTCTCACTAGGCAAGCAATGGAATTCTCTCCCTCCTTCACTTAGGACTATACCAAACTCAGAAACCTTCAAAACCCATCTTTTCTCATACCTGTCATCCAAATGGAAACGTTC
This sequence comes from Protopterus annectens, assembly GCF_019279795.1. Classification (NCBI taxonomy): domain Eukaryota; kingdom Metazoa; phylum Chordata; order Ceratodontiformes; family Protopteridae; genus Protopterus; species Protopterus annectens. The sequence continues at coordinate 1,832,902,532 of NC_056732.1, read as the reverse complement.
CTGCTTTCACCCTACCTAAAGTCAAGGGAATTCCCCAAGTGGTTCTTCTTACTCCTTGTTCCCAACCTCCCTCTAACTCATATTTCTAATCTCCTGGAACAGACTCAAGCTCTCAGTAACGGATTAAAGCTACTCTTACTTGATTCCAAATTTGTATATAATGTAAATAGCAAATTACTTCTATTGACTGCACGTCACGTATATACTTTACTTATTTTGAATAACTGCATGTAAACTGTCTCCCATCTACTAGTATAATAACGCAAGAACCTTAGATCTTTTATTACAAAGACAGTTGATCATGCTTGCTCTGAATGCAAACACCTGTAAACTGTGTTCCCTAATATCTGTTAACTGCATTGTATGCTGTACTTTTTATGCATTTACATTTCCTTACTGTATGGATATTGTATTGTATATGTATTATACCTTTAAAATTATGTAACCCTTACTGTATTGCTTATGGAGCTTTTCTCCCCAGGCCTCCACTGAAAACGGGCACTTTCAGGCCCAGTGGACTTCCCCGGTAATCAAACTGAAAATAAATAAATAAACAAATAAATAATATTTTTTCTTTATTTTGAACTTGTCAGATAGTGACAATCATTTACTGTAGGTAACTATTAACAATTGCTGCCGTCTTTGTAATGTCAATATTTGGCTACAGTTTGATATGGATAGTGAAGGACAGTATTTTCTGGTTTGTTATGTGACCTATACTTCATTTGCTTATAAACCCATAAGAAAACCTGTAACATTAAATATTTAAAGAAATATAAAGAAAGCTACTAAGTATGAGGTCACCCTCTCCTATTACTTTTACAGGAGCAGTAAAATCTTTAGAAATTTCAACTCAGACAAAACAATAACATTCAATGAATTAAAATAAATTATTTTTATTAACCAGGTTCTTGTTTTTGCTGTGATATTCTCTTAACAGTTAAGAATATAAAATATTCAAAGAGTAATTTTGAATTTGCAGAGGTTTCTGGATTATCTTTTAATGAAAATAAAACTACAGTTTTAATTCTTAATAGGAGAGGAAACACTATTATTCCATTAACATCCAATATTAATCAGGATAATAAACAAAAATATATCTTGGAATTACTTAGGTTCTAATATAGAAGAAATAAATGAAAATTATAGTACTTGTAATAAAATAAGAAAACAGAATAATATACTGTTCACATGTGAGGATAAATTATTATAAAAATGGTTTCAGCATTATACTTGTCTTTTATAAGTATATATCAATACAAAATAATTAATAGAATCCTATTAAACCTTTATGGTATCCTGAAAAACCTAAGAGTGGCACATGCTCACCAAACAAGAATCTGGGAGACTGGAGATATTAAGTTTCCTGATATTGAAATTTATGCACATGGCTGCAGGTTGTAAAACTATTATTCAACAGACAGGCATCAATTCAAATGCAAACTAGAAGAAACTATAATTAGTGTTAAAGAAGTTCAAGAAATTTAAATCAAAAACACAAAGAATAAGGCTTGGACATTAATAAGCAATTATATTCAACATACATTGTTTAGTCCTTCCAATTCTAAATATATAAATATTCTTAAACATTTTAAAGGTATATTTCATAAATATTCTATTACAAAGAATTGTTTTTAATATAGCCAATCTGTTTTTATATTGATTCAGTAGGAAGCCTTTATAATGATAATTTTCAAAGGTATGGAAATAATACACCTCTAGATTGGTATAACTGCTTTTAGTGTCTAAAACTGAAATTGGTTGATGCTTTAATGAATTTCAAATCAGTGTCAGTGAAGATTATTTCGATATATTAAAGATTAATATGTTTATATAGGAGAAAAATCAATTCCTTAATTACTTCTGATCAACTGGAAATTCCTCATTTTATTGACTATTTTCACAAAGTACTTTATGATCCCAATCTTAGAAAAGAAATATTATCAGTTTTATACTCAATACCATTAAATTCCAATACCAAATTAAATTCAAAATACTGGAATTTTGTATTTCAGAGTACTGAAAATAATTTTTCAGATTCAGACATAAAGCTGATGTTACTAAAAAGTACAGTTTTGTACCTACCATAAATGTAGATGTTCGAGGATCTCCATTGCTGCAGTCCTTACATATGGGTAGTCCGCTGTCCACAATCGGCCCGAATACCAAAGGGCTAGAACCGGCGTCGGTCATCGGCGCCCGAGACTGACGTCAGTACAAATGCGCATGACCGACGCCATATCCTCAGTCTTTCTTGCCTCAGACGTCAGAATGCAAAAAACACCACCCAAAACCCAACCTAAAAAAGAAAAGGGGGAAGGAGGGAGGGAAAATTGGACTGCAGCAATGGAGATCCTCGAACATCTACATTTATGGTAGGTACAAAACTGTACTATGTTCTTCGTCTCCCATTGCTGCAGTCCTTACATATGGGTAGAATCCCAGAGCAACGGAAAAAAGGGAGGCTGGGTAACTAAATAGCATTAGGAGCTGCTAACATGCCCTGTAAGATTGCAGTGGCAAACCCAGCCCTAGACCTAGAATAAAGAGGTAAATGATAATGCTTTGTAAAGGTATGTACAGAACTCCAAGTAGCTGCCTCTAGAATATCTTTAGTAGCTACCCCTCTCAGAAAAGCAGTAGAGGTGGCCGTAGCCCTAGTAGAATGAGGCCTGATCCCAACTGGAACATCCTTTCCATGATGAGAGTAACAAAAAATAATACAATGGCCAATCCACTTGGAAATAGTTTGTTTCGAGACAGCTTTCCTCTGTGAAGTCAAAGCAAAAGAAACAAATAACTGTTGAGATCTTCTGAACTCTTTGGTTCTGCTCAAATAATACCTTAACTGCCTATGTACATCCAAAGAATGCAAAACTTTTTCCCCTTTATTTTGGGGGTTAGCATAAAAAGTAGGCAAATGTATAGATTGGTTCAATGCCACATTAGAAATCACTTTAGGCATAAAAGTAGGATTAGTACGTAAGGAAACTCTGTCCTTGTGAAAAATCAGAAAAGGTTCCACTGCCATGAGGGCCTGTAATTCAGATACCCTTCTAGCAGAAGTAACAGCCAACAAAAAAGCAGTCTTCCAAGACAACAACTTCAATGCAGCTGTAGCTGCAGGTTCAAAAGGAGGCAGAGTCAGCTTTTCCAAAACAAAATTAAGATCCCAGGCAGGAGTAGGAGCTCTTCGTGGGGGTCTTATATTCTTAGCCCCTCTAAGAAACTGTTTAACCAATGGATGTGAAAACAAAGGAGGGTCACAATCATAGTGAGCAGAAATAGCTGCAGCATGCACTTTTACAGAAGAGAAGGACAAACCCTTGTCCAATAAAACAGTCAAATATTGTAATGTACAACTCAAATTAGGCAATTTGACATCAAAGCCTTTAGCTGAACCCCAAAGAAAAAATCTCTTCCATTTAGCAGCATAAACCTTTCGAGTACTAGGTCGCCTGGCTTCCAAAATAACATCCAAAACTTGTTGAGGGACCTGAAGGCCCTCCTTCTTTAAAATAGAATGCGCCAGGCTGTCAGGTGTAGGGATTGTATCCTGACATTGAGAAAATGATTGTTTTCCTGAGTCAATAAGTGAGGAATCTGTGGTAATGGCCAAGGTGTTCCATGAATTAAGCTCCTCAACAGAGGGTACCAATGCTGACGAGGCCAATCCGGTGCTATAAGGATCATGCAAGGTTTGTCCCTCCTGACTTTCAACAGTACCTTTGGAAGAAGAGGCAGAGGAGGAAAAGCATACACGTAAAGGTTGCTCCAACTGAAGGATAGTGCATCTATTTTCCAGGCTTTTGGATGAAACAGCCTTGTGCAAAACAGAGGTAGTTGGAAATTCAGAGGAGAAGCGAACAGATCTACGTCTGGAGTTCCCCAAGCCATGGTCAACTGAAGAAATACCTGAGGGTCCAACTTCCATTCGTGAGGATCCACCATCTGTCTGCTCAGAACATCTGCTAAAGAATTTTGTGCTCCTGGCAGAAACTGTGCTCGAAGAGTGATGTGCAGATTTAAAGCAGTTTCCCATAACAGCATTGCTTGTCTGCAAAGAGGGTAAGAATGAGTTCCCCCCTGCTTGTTGATGTACCACATGACAGTTGTGTTGTCTGTTCGAATCAACACTAGTCCTGGTAGAAGTAGGTCCTTGAATGCTTTCAATGCAAACTGAACTGCCAGCATCTCTTTCATGTTGATATGCAAGTGAAGTAGCTCTGGGGGCCAAAGGTCTTGAATCCATTTTCCTTTGAAATGAGCTCCCCAGGCTGACTCCGAGGCGTCTGTCGTTAATATCTGACTTGCCTCTGGTTGGGTCACAGAGAGTCCCTTGTTTAGGTGACATTCCTGAGCCCACCACACAAATTCGTTTTGAATGCAAGGTAGAATTCGAATGACAGTGTCCAAATCGTGGCTGTGTTGAGTCCAAACGCTTTTGAGATACCATTGTAGCTTCCTCATATGCAGTTTGGCATTGGGAAGTACTAGAATGCAAGATGCCATGAACCCCAAGGCTTGAAGGACTGTCCTTGCAGTCAGCCTGGACATTACTGATAGCTGTTGGAAGTATAAGTGAAGATTTCTTTGTTTGTCCGGGGTAAGAAATGCCATCTGAGTAGCTGTATTCAGTCTTACACCCAGAAAACACATCTCTTGTGAGGGTACTAGATTGGACTTTATTTCGTTCACAGAATACCCTAGGCATCTTAAAACTGTCATTACATACTGCAGATGTTGAAGAAGTTCGTGCTTGCCTTGAGCCAGAATCAAACAGTCGTCCAGATAAGGATAAATTTGAATTCCTTTTAGTCTGAGAAAAGCTATTACTGGAGCCAGGACTTTTGTGAATACCCTGGGCGCAGTAGATAAGCCAAAGGGCAATGCAGAGAACTGATAATGCAAATTCCCATTCCGAAATCTCAGGAATTTCCTGCAACTGGGCCTGATAGGAATGTGAAGATAGGCCTCTTTGTGATCCAAAGTCACCATCCAGTGATCTCTGCCCAGCATAGGTAACAGTTGTTGCAGTGTTAACATCTTGAATTTTGGAATTTCCAGAAAGGTGTTTAGAATGGATAAATCCAGAATTGGTCTCCAAGTATTTCCTTTCTTTGGCACTAAGAAAAGACGGGAATAAAACCCTGTGCCTCTGTCCGCAGAAGGAACTTCCTGTATTGCTCCCAACTGAAGCAGAGAAGAAATTTGTATCTGTGCTTCCAGTCTTTGCTGATGAGGCACATCCGGCATACCTTTGAAAGGAGGGAATGTGTGAAAATAAAATTTGTAACCTCGATCTATTATGTCCAATACCCATTTGTCTTGGGTAACCAAATGCCAATTCCTTTTGAAAAGTCCCAGTCTTCCTCCTAGAGGAGCTGCCAGCAAAGCAGAGTCCGGCAGCTGAAGACACAGGTCATTGGGTCTGCTTCCGAAAGGACTGACCCCTGCCCTCCCCAGCAGAAGGGGTAGAAGAACTCAAAGTCCTAGAAGTAACAGGGCCCTGAGAGGAAGCCCTACCTCTACCTCGCCTCGACCTGCCCCTAGAATGAAAATCTGAAGAGGGAAAAGACCATCCCTTAGCAGGCCAATTCCTACTGAACTTAGGGGGCTGAACCTGTAAAAAGTCCTTAACTGTCTGCATAGACTTAGCTTTTCCCTCCATTTTTTTCAAAACTGATTCTACTGGAGGGCCAAAAAGAACATCAGATTGCAAAGGAGCATCCATAATTCGAGCCTTAACATGCTCTGACAAGGTCTGATCTTTAAGCCAGGCATGCCTGCGAACAACAGAACTAGTAGCAGCCACCCTGGAAGAAGCTTGTAAAGCATCAAAACCACACTGCAAAGAATGCTTACCAACCTGGTCTGAAGCATGCACTAAATCCTGAAGCTCCTTACAGTCAATACCTTCAGCTAAAGCATCTACTTTACATTTCAATTGTCCCAGCAAATAATTTTGATACCTGAGCATATGAAACTGACAATTTAAAGCTCTCATAGCCAAAGTAGAAGAGGTATACAGTTTTTTACCCCACCTATCCAAGGCCCTAGCATCCTTGTCCAGAGGAACTGGATTCTTAACCACAGAAGCCCTAACACCTTTGGGGCCTTGAGAAATAGTTTCTGGATCAGCCCTAGGACTCTTGTATAAGTACTTGTGAGCTTCCGGAACCCTGTAGTATCTATCTGGTTTAACTGGGGCAGGAGGCAGAGAATCTGGGTTAAGGGCAGCCTCAGAAAATACATCTTGAACAACATCCAGCACAGGGGGAATAGCCAAGGGCCTATGCTGAGGCAAAAACAAGAACTCTCTCAGCCTTTTACGAGAATCAGAGTAATCCTGGCCTTCCCATTTGAAATGCTCCCTCATGGAATGCAAAGTCTCAGAGAAAGAAAAATCTTCTGGAGGGGACGCAGAGGGAGTAGTGTCCTCAGCCTCCGAATCAGAATAGGGAGGGAAATCCTGAAGTTCTTCCACAGAGGAATCTGATTCATTGGAAGACTGAACCAAACCCTCCAACTCTGTCTCTACCCTGGGCCTCTTCTCAGGGGGGGGCATAGAACCCCTAATTAAAGTAATCAAATCTTCAGCCATCTTTAACATGTGCTTCCTAGGAGCTGGACCCTGGGGACTAGCACCAGCAGGGGCAGACTTAGACTTAGAATGGCTTTTAGAAGGAGGAGGCCTAACTACCCTAAGAGGGGAGGGAACCACCGACACCTGAGAAGCACCCTCAGCCTGGCCTAACACAGGAGAAGCCACTTCCTGTAGTAACAAAGGCTCCCCTAGAGACTCAGGTAAATTTTCAGAAGGAGCCGCTGAAGTAGTCGGTGGTTCTACAGAACCGGCGTCCGGAGCGGACGACTCATCCTGTTTGGACCGCAAAGACCTCTCTTTGCGTTTCTTAGAAGAACCAGGCGTCGGAGAATCCGACGGCATGTTGTAATTACAACGTTTACCAAACACTAGCCTAGCACAGTCCAACCGACGTTTAATAGTACGCTTGTTAAAAGTAGCACAAAAGCGACACCCAACAACGTCGTGCTCAGGCCCTAAACAAGGAATACAGAGTGAATGGTAATCCCTATGAGGAATCTGTTTCCCACAAGAAATACAGTTATTAACTTTTCTGACATCCGTCAATACTGAGGCAAGAAAAAGACAAAAGTGTCCCCAACGGGGTACTTAGCCCAACTTGGTCTCCGGTCTGAAACTCGAAAACCGACAATTCCAGAACGCCGAACGGCACTTGCAAAACGCTGCTTCTGCTTAGGACCACGCGGCAAGAAAGACTGAGGATATGGCGTCGGTCATGCGCATTTGTACTGGCACGTACTGACGTCAGTCTCGGGCGCCGATGACCGACGCCGGTTCTAGCCCTTTGGTATTCGGGCCAATTGTGGACAGCGGACTACCCATATGTAAGGACTGCAGCAATGGGAGACGAAGAATATCCACACAGTATCCATTTTGGAAAATTTATTCTTGGAAAACACTGCATAGGACACTTTTATACCACAGAGACTAGCAAAGATATATAAAAATAAATCCTGATGGAGATGTAATTTAAAATTGTAAAGCAGACTAGTCTTATGTGATGTTTGAATGTTCCTCCTTATGGGATTATTGGAATTATATACAAGTATTTAGTCAAGCTTTATGGTCTGACAATATTTCTAAAGATGTAGTACATTATAATGTTCATATTTGCCTGAGTATTGGCAAAGCTCAATATACTCTGTTGCTAAACCTACATTTTCAGAATTTATTATTTTTATTGAAAGAAATTTGTGTGAAGGAATGTTTCAAAGTTGACAATTTTTAAACTTAAGTTTTAGCCTTCTGTTTTGAATTTGATTTAGAAATATAAAGAAGGAATCATCATTTTTCCTCCATAACCTTTTATAAGATAAATGTGTTTGAATAAAAATGTAATATTAATAAGAAATAGTAAGACTTTCTTCAAATATTTTATTATATTCAAATTATTTCTCATATTAACCTAAGTGAATATTACATTAGCATTTTAATGATTATGTGATTTTTATTCATTGTATTTGTAAACAAAAGCTAACAACAAAAAACAGAATTGGGATGGCCTGTCAAAGGAGCTACGACCAGCTCTCCAGACAGTGGGATAATAATGTACTGCTGTCAGTAATGTACTATTTTAATACACTATAGCACACATTTATTTTATAGGTTCATAGGTTCATACTAGGCTATCTGCCCTAGGGCATTTATAAGCCTAGCCAGAGTGTGTTTGGCTTTCACCACCCATTTTAAATTAATTTTGCTATGCCCTTTTTTGATGTTAGTATACTGTGCCTCTGTCTAACAGTGACACAGAAGTGATACCCGGGGTAAACCTACGATCTCCCATCCACTCATCAAGATTCCTCTTGAAGAGAGTCAATGAGGAACTCTGCCTAACCTGGACTGGGATTTTATTCCAGAGTGAAGGGAGCCTCTGGGTTATGAATCTTTCCCTCCAGCATGTCCTATTTATTTCAGTGCTGAGGTTCAAGTCTCTTGAGCGCATAGCTCGATGGGATTTGGATTTTCTGAGGTGCAGCATGTCCATTAATTCCGGGATGGACATGGCTTTATAGTCAAGCACAGATCGCCTCTGAGCAGGCGGTATGCCACTGAGTAGAGCTGGAGTTTCTTTAACCGGGCAGCATATGGCATCTGTTTGAGCCCTTTGATCCTCTTGGTGAGGTACTTTTGGGGTCTTTCCAGTTGCTGCAGGTGTCTGGTAAGGTACATCCCAAAAGGGGCATTGTACTCAATTATGGGCCTGATGAGGGATGAGTAAAGAGGCACGATGACCTCCCCTGATCTAGATGTGAATCCCTTCATGATTAGGTGGCCTATATAAAATGTTTTTCTAACCACTGGTTGTCAAATGAGAGATTGCTATCAACTTGGGTCCCTAATTACTTCTTCTGTACTTAATGGATTACCAACTATGTGGTAATTTGTGGGCACTTTGTTTTTGCCAAAGGGGATGACTATACACTTTTTGGCGTTTAGCTTGAGGCCATGGCCCTGGCACCAGTTGTCTGTTTCTATGAGGCCCTTTTGGAGGATGCTTGTGTCAGCTGGAGAGTCGATTATGGCGCCCAGTTTGCAGTCATCTGCGAACCTGGTCAGCCACAGTCCTTCCATGTTGGCCTGCACCTCTGAGAAATATATACCGAACAAGAGGGGTATCAGGACTGAGCCTTGTGGGACGCCACTTGTAACTGGTTTGGAGTCTGACATGGCTCCAGCAATTCTAACCATGTGGGTTCTGTCCTTGAGCCAGTTTGCAACCCATCTAGTGACATAGGGGTTTATATTTAAGCTGGTGAGCTTATCTATAATGCCCGAGTGGTGTATTGCATCGAAGGCTTTTGCGAGGTCCAGGAAGGCTGTGTGGACCACCTTCCCCTCGTCAATGGCCTTGGTGACTGTTTCAAAGAAATCAACAAGGTTTAAGAAGGTAGGATCTGGCTTTAACAAAGCCGAACTGGGCAGGATCCAGTGTCTGTAGGTCCCCAATATCTTTATTTATGAGGTCCATGATGATCCTTTTCCATAGCTTTGCAGACCAAGCTAGTCAGGCTTATGGGGCGATAGTTTCCAGGATCTGTTGAGGCACCACCTTTGTGGAGAGGGACAACTGTTGCTGTACGCCACTCTTTGGGTACATATCCTGTAGTAAGGCTGAGATTGAACAGTAGTTTTATGTTTGGGTTTAGCTCTTCTTGGAGTTCATGTAGGACGCAGCCCGGGACACCGTCTGGTCCCACTGATGCTGTGTTTTTTGCTTTGGAGAGGGCAGCTCTTACCTGAGCATCTGAGATGCCAGGGGGGCAGCACTTTGCTGAGATAGATATTTGCCCTTTTGGTGGGGAAGGGGGGGGGGGTTTGCACTGAACCTGTCAGCTAGGATGTTGGCAATGTCTGTGGGTTTGGTGTATTTTTTGTCATTTTGGACTAAATCTGAGCATATCTGGGAATTCCCACCCAAGTTCCTAACATAACCAAAGAAAGCCTTGTGATTATCCTTAGTGTCCTGTGCAATTTTCCTCTTGAAGCTGGCCTTAGACGATTTCATGAGTGCCCGTAGTTTCTTGCTAATACTGATCAGACATGCCTTCCCCTCTTGGGATTCTGCTGTATCATGTAGTAGCTTCCTCCTTCTATTGTATAGTTTGTTTATGGCTGGGGTCCACCAGACAGGACGTCTGCCTTTGGAGGATTGGGTCTTGGTTTTATTTGGGATTGCATGATTTATGCATTCTTGAAGGTGTTCATAGAATGCGTTTATAAAGGATTCTGCGGTCTGGGCCGTATTTTCCACAGGCCTGGGGGTGTTGAAGGATTCCACCTCAGTTTTGAGGAGTGTGAAATTTGCTTTAGAGAAGTTTTTCACTGTGGTTTTCAGGGCAGGAGATGGAGTCGGGATGTGAATATCCAGTGAGACTAGTCCATGGTCTGATCTCACCAGTGAGGGATACACTTCTGGTCTGGAGCATAGAGTCCCCATGTTGGTGATGATCAGGTCCAGTATGTTTTCCCCTCTTGTGGGAGTGGTAACAAGTTGTTCCATAGCATTTGAGTCTATAAATTCTAGGAACCTTTGGGCTAGGGTGTTGGAGCTAGAGTAATGCTCCCAGTCTATGTTTGGATATTTGAAGTCGCCCAATATAATGGTGTTTGGAGAGTCCTTCATATTTTCCAATGTTCTCAGGAAGGCCGAGTGGGGTTCCTGGGTTTGGGAGGGTGGTCTGTAGCAGGCTATAAACTGGAAGGCAGTTTTACCCACTGTTAGTTGCACATGGATAGTCTCTGATGCTTCGTGCTGTGCCACCAACCTGAAGGTGTGGGTATCTCTGACGAATATTGATACTCCCCCTCCTTTTGTGGTTCGGTCCAAGTTTTGGGGCCGAAAAGCACGGTATGAGGTATAACCCGGCAGTGCCGGGGTGCTCCCTGGAGCCCCGAACCAGGTCTCTGCCACTGCACAGATATCGATGTTCTCCATGCTAAGGAGAGTTTCGAGTGCGTGCATCCCAAGGTTTAGACTTCCGGCGTTGAAAAGCATTACTCTTAGTTTCTTATCCCTTGTGATACCTATGGAGGTGGGCCTGTCTTTTGAGCCTTGCCCAAAAAAGGCACCATGGGGGTAGCAAGAGCCCCTGCCAATATCCGAAAGCCCAGGGGTGACAGGTGCAAGCCGTCCCCAGCGAAGCATCATGGCCCGTCGAGCACGTCATCCCAGGCCGACAGGTACTGGACCCCCCCCGAATGACACCAATACTTAAGCCAACTGTTGAAATTGATCATCTTGTCTTCATATTGTGGCATCACTCTTAGTGAGGGCAAGACACCACTCAAGGTCAGGGTCATACCAGCCGGGGCTACATGCTCAGAGAGCTCCTCTATGTCTCTTTTCATGTAGTCCAGGGAGGTATGTCTCAGGTCACTCACACCAGCATGGACAATGACTGAGTCATATTTGTACTTGCCTTTTTTTTTAGGTTTGTTTTTAGTTTTTTTTGTCTTTTTTTTTAGGTTCATAGGTTCGTACTAAGCTAACTGCCCTTGCGAGCCATTTTAAGCCTAGCCAATTATCCCTTGTGAGACTCAAACCCTGCACATTGTGTTTGTAAGGCAAACACTTTAACCATTAGGCCACCCTCCCAACCTTTGTTTTTTTTTCTGCATCATGAGCAGAGTTCACTGTCATGTTATAATTAGTGGTGATCTGAGTTCACTGTCATGTTATAATTAGTGGTGATCTGAGTTCACTGTCATGTTAGAATTAGTGGTGAGCAGAGTTCACTGTACATACTACTGGATCCTTTGTAGCCATAGGCCTGCCTCTCTAGCCTCACTGAGGTCACCCAGGGAAAATTGATATGGAAACCTCACTGGTGGCCTCAAGTAGCTACATCTTAATAGGAGAAAAGGCTCCTTGACTGACAGTGGTATGGGGGGGGGGGTCTTCCCGAGTTGCATGATAGGAAGTTCAACAACTGGTGAAGACCACAGTGGACTGGTGGCTAGAAGTTTTCAATGGCATCCTAGGGTGCTTCCTTGTGTGACTGACAGAGTCACACAGCTGGCTAACCTCATCCATCAGGCCACTAGAGATACAACCCACCCATGATGTTAGCCTCAGAAGTGACTAACTTCTGCAGAGTTCCCTTCTGGGCTGCTTTGGCAGACCCTCCTTACCTATCCATAATTGTTGTTTTTCATCCCTTTGTTTAACTTCACATTCTCTATACATAGTCGAATCCTCTTCATCACCAGATGTTCACCCTTTTTTAATCTGTGTCTCTCCATTGCTGTACCCCAATATGTTACTACTGTCACTGTCAGTTTTTGTATACACTATATGTTTGTCTCTCTCTCCTATCTTCCCCTCCATACCACCTACACAATCCTCTTGTTTATTTCCCTCTCTACCCATCTCCTTGAACATATACCCACAAAAACAAGTACTCACTTCTTCCCCACATCAATCTTCCATTCTTGTCTGCCATTGGGTGTGTTCCTAAGCTTTTTTCCCACCTCTGCTTGTCCTATCATCATATTCTTCCCCAAAATGACTGACTTGCTTTAACTGCCTTGTATGGGCTGCCTCCAGTGGCCGTTTTATAACTTTGGGGTACTTCAGTGTATGTGTGAACGTGCATACTACGGCCTGTGTCACCTGCCTGATTCTTTACAATGTTGTTCCAGCAGTACAATTATGTTCACTATTGTGGGTGCAGATATTCACTATGCAATACTGACTGCTGTGTGAAAACTCTGTCAGCACCCATGCATGCTTATTCCTGTTGGGCTTTGTCACTGCGTTTACCACACTATGTATTACTGTACTGTAGTGTTACCTTTAAAAAGACATTAGGGAATTTAGAAAAAAAGTATCCATAAACTACATTTACTTATCTCGATTTAGAGAAGATTATTCTCGCTACCTTAGTGGCCTCTTTTCAGGAGAGCCCCAATATAACATGTATACTGACTAAGTGAAATTTGGCCTGGGCACTGAGGAAATTCACCTGCTCTTTTCAATAAGAGCCATGAGATCTTGCACATCCACCTGAGCTGGCACCAGTTTTAATTTTCAGAAGGGAGCAAACATTAGCAAAGTCTCCAAACAAGTTCTTAATTTCTCTCCACATAACACCATACAGACAACTGCATGCCTCAAATAAGAATGACAACTCTGAGATTACTCCATACCTATGGAAATCATGTTCTCAAAGTTCTGTACCATCACTTCCTTGTGTAGCTCTTTCTCCTGTTTATTCAACATTGCCCATTCTTCATCTGAAAACATGACAGCAACATCCTCAAAGGTTTCTGGTACCTGTGAGAAAGAATTGTTTGCTTATTTCTGGTTGTCTTGTACATACAAATGTATTAAGAATAAACAATATAACACGTACAACATGTGTACTGGACAATAACTTTATAAAATTGATGAACCTTCCATTTTTCCTATCCAAAGATACATTTGTGAAAATTCAACAGTTCAAAAAGTAGGTTACCAACTCTGTTGAACCAGGCTGACCAGTTATGTTTATTCAATCTCAAACATCTAATAAAAGTTATGTTGCAGTAAGTATTCATTTATACAGAAAAAAAATTATGCAACCAGTAATTCCCCACAGAGTGGACATTACAGCAAAATAACAGACTCCTCTGGAGTGTTGTGAAGCGATGCTGCAGGTGGAGGGCTTCACTGTCCCTGGAAGCTTCACTACTGCGATTAAATAAACGCATAAATAATAAACAGAATTATAGGCAATTGTTACAAACCACATCTAATGCAAAGAATTAGATCTGAATACATCAGAGCCCGTTGGGAGAGAGTTGACACCCACATACATGTGCTTATAACTGCTACTGCAGTCACTTGTTAGACCAGTTTATTTTTTTTTCCAATTTGCTAATCACAGCTTTCTAAAACAATCAGTTAGCAAGAGGAAATGAAAAGGTACGTATTTGTAAGTGCTGCTGCAGTTACTTACATTACTTTATTTATCCCTCCAGTTGTAACCATAACTTTCTAAGGGGCTTGGTCGGTGACAGGAAAGGAAAAGACAGACCATTCCACCTGCTGCGACTTGCTGCCATTTCTTTACTAGACAAGTAGGATGGTCTAGTGATCATTTTCAGGCATAACCCATGAGCAAGGCCAGTAAAGGCAACAATTTACACTAGCAAAAGTAAGATGCTAAATTAAATTAATTTGCATACTTCATTCTTTCATACAATATGTTAAGAACACCATCTACAGCAATAACTGAATAGAAAGCATTTGATGTATATAAATGGTATGACACAGAAGGCAAACTGTTACACACAATTAGTATATACAGGAATACAAGGTGGAATGGCTAGTACTTTCCAAAGGTGACAAAAGCAATATCAAATTTTATGTTTTATTTTATTTTACATTTGTTTACCGGGAAAGTCCAACTGGACACAGGTCCGTTTTCAGCGGAGGCCCGGGGAGAAAAGCTCCAGACATTGATACAGTTAAAGGAGATACAACAGTCACACATAGTGAAACGTAGTACAATACATGTTAAAAATACACTAAAAATACATTCCAATGGGGATAGAAGCTCCTAACATTAATCAATTATCAAATGAGACAGAAATAGTACCAAATAAGAAAAACAGCACCATACATGTTCAATATATATAAGAGTACGGATAAAAGTGGTTGACAGTGTCTAAATCTCCGGTGGCAAGCTAATACCCATGTATAATTATTGTGCAAGTGGGATTTGGGGAGCAACCTTTTGGTGTTTGCAGAATCCTACGGCCTAGCCTGGGGAGTAGCATGAACAACGCCAATTATTATTGTAGTGGGTTTTGAGAAGTTTACAGGTTTATAGGTTTATATATAAACCTATAATGAACAATGCCAATTATTGTTGTAGTGAGTTTTGAGAAGTTTATAGGTTTATATATAAACCTATAAACCTATAATGAACAATGCCAATTATTATTGTAGTGGGTTTTGAGAAGTTTACAGGTTTATAGGTTTATATATAAACCTATAATGAACAATGCCAATTATTGTTGTAGTGGGTTTTGAGAAGTTTATAGGTTTAAATATAAACCTATAATGAACAATACCAATTATTGTTGTAGTGGGTTTTGAGAAGTTTATAGGTTTATATATAAACCTATAATGAACAATGCCAATTATTATTGTAGTGGGTTTTGAGAAGTTTACAAGTTTATAGGTTTATATATATATAAACCTATAATGAACAATGCCAATTATTATTGTAGTGGGTTTTGAGAAGTTTAAAGGTTTATATATAAACCTATAAACCTACAATGAACAATGCCAATTATTGTTGTAGTGGGTTTTGAGAAGTTTACAGGTTTATATATAAACCTATTAATCTATAAACCTATAATGAACAACGCCAATTATTATTGTAGTGGGTTTTGAGAAGTTTACAGGTGTATATATAAACCTACAAACCTCTAATGAACAACGCCAATTATTGTTGTAGTGGGTTTTGAGAAGTTTACAGGTTTATATATAAACCTATAATGAACAACGCCAATTATTATTGTAGTGGGTTTTGAGAAGTTTACAGGTTTATAGGTTTATATATAAACCTATAATGAACAATGCCAATTATTGTTGTAGTGGGTTTTGAGAAGTTTATAGGTTTATATATAAACCTATAATGAACAATGCCAATTATTGTTGTAGTGGGTTTTGAGAAGTTTATAGGTTTATATATAAACCTATAATGAACAATGCCAATTATTATTGTAGTGGGTTTTGAGAAGTTTACAAGTTTATAGGTTTATATATATATATAAACCTATAATGAACAATGCCAATTATTATTGTAGTGGGTTTTGAGAAGTTTACAGGTTTATATATAAACCTATAAACCTACAATGAACAATGCCAATTATTGTTGTAGTGGGTTTTGAGAAGTTTACAGGTTTATAGGTTTATATATAAACCTATTAATCTATAAACCTATAATGAACAACGCCAATTATTATTGTAGTGGGTTTTGAAAAGTTTACAGGTTTATATATAAACCTACAAACCTCTAATGAACAACGCCAATTATTGTTGTAGTGGGTTTTGAGAAGTTTATAGGTTTATATATAAACCTATAAATGACCAACGCCAATTATTATTGTAGTGGGTTTTGAGAAGTTTACAGGTTTATAGGTTTATATATAAACCTATAATGAACAATGCCAATTATTATTGTAGTGGGTTTTGAGAAGTTTATATATAAACCTATAATGAACAATGCCAATTATTGCTGTAGTGGGTTTAGAGAAGTTTACAGGTTTATATATAAACTTATAATGAACAATGCCAATTATTATTGTAGTGGGTTTTGAGAAGGTTTTTTAAATTGTGAGGTAGAGGTGGTGGAGGTTAAGTGACAAGGAAGTCAGATCCTGCCTTTTGAACCTGGTTGACTTCTTCGAAACAGTCACCAAAGTCACAGATGAAGGGAAGGTAGTCCACACAGCTTATCTGGACCTTGCAAAGGCATTTGACACAATACCCCACTCGGGCATCATAGATAAGCTATCCAGCTTAAATATAAACCCCTATGTCACAAGATGGGTCGCAAACTGGCTCAAAAACAGAACCCACAGAGTGAGAGTTGCTGGAGCCATGTCAGACTCGAAACCGGTCACAAGTGGCGTCCCACAGGGTTCTGTCCTGGGACCACTCTTGTTCGGTATATACTTTTCCGAGGTACAGGCAAACGTGGGAGGACTATGGCTCACCAAGTTCGCAGACTGCAAACTGGGGGCCATAATCGACTCTCCAGCTGACACAAACATCCTTCAAAAAGGTCTCACAGAGACAGATAACTGGTGCCAGCACCATGGTTTAAAGCTAAATGCCAAAAAATGTATAGTCATACCCTTTGGCAAAAACAATATGCCCACAAATTAACACATAGGCGGAAACACATTAACTACAGAGAAAGTTATTAGGGACCTGGGGACCCAAGCTGATAGCAATCTCTCCTTTGAAAACCACATTGCCATAGTGGTTAGAAAGACCTTCTACATAGCCCACCTCATCACGAAGGGTTTCACATCTAGATCAAGAGAGGTAATCGTGCCCCTTTATTCATCCCTCATCAGGCCCATCATAGAATACAATGCCCCTTTTGGGATGTACCTTACCCGACACCTGCAGCAATTAGAAAGACCCCAAAAGTATCTCACCAAGAGGACCAAGGGCCTCAAACAGATGCCTTATGCTGCTCGGTTTAAAAAACTCCAGCTCTACTCAGTTGCATACCGCCTACTTCGAGGCAATCTATGCCTGACAAACAAAACTATGTCAAATCCAGAATTAATGGACATGCTCCACCTCAGTAAATCTACAGCCACATGCTTGAGGGACTTGAACCTCAGCACAGAAATAAATAGAACTTGCTGGAGGGACAGCTTCATAACCCAGAGGCTCCCTTCGCTCTGGAATAGAATTCCAGTTCATGGGAGGCATAGCACCTCACTTAATCTCTTCAAGAAGAATTTCGATAGGTGGATGGGGGATCGTAGGTTTGTCCCAGGGATTACTCCCGTGTCACTATTAGACAGAGGCACAGTAAACTAAACCTTAAAAAGGGCACAGTATACTCAAATCAAGGGGTGGCATAAGCCATACAGAATCGGGCTAGGCTTTTAATTGCCCCAGGGCAGATAGCCTAG
Organism: Protopterus annectens; assembly: GCF_019279795.1. Lineage (NCBI taxonomy): Eukaryota > Metazoa > Chordata > Ceratodontiformes > Protopteridae > Protopterus > Protopterus annectens. The sequence goes on along the minus strand of NC_056732.1, from coordinate 1,832,884,771 downwards.
TATGAACCTATGAACCTATGAATTCCAGGTTTTGGCAATGGAGCTGGCATAGATAGATTTCCCAGCTTCATTTTTATATTTGATGACATTTATAGGATTCTGAGAACTAGATCTTAAGGTTCTAGTGGTGGTGTAGGGGTGAATTAGATTCAGAAGTGCAGGGGCTTTGTTGGGAAAGTAGTAGAGCTTGTGTGTTGTTGAGAGTTGGTTGAGTAGGAGTAGCTGGGGTAGTTCAAGCCAATTAAGTTGCTTGAGGGATAGACAGTGATGGGATATGAGAAGCGTTGTTAGCAAACTTGGCAATTTTGTTGCAGCAGGAATCCAATTTGCTTAGTTCAGTGTGGTGAAGGTTAGTTAAGATAGGGGAAGCATTAAGGCGAGTCCTTACTAAGGTGGCTTTGGTAGGTTTAGTGATGAACTGTCTGTTCCTGTAAAGGAGACCAAGCTTTTTGTTGACTTTCTTAACTGGGCTTTGTGTAAGTCAAATCTTATGTTATTATCTATTTCAACGCCTAATAGTTTTGTGTGTGTTGTTGGGGTGATTTATATGTTATCTTTAGATGTTATGGTAAAGTCATTTAGTGGGGGTCTACCAGGGCTAGAGAGAATAAGTTTTTTTTTTTTGGGATTGAGAGTAAGTTTTATGTTAGTGAACCATGCTTCTGCTAAGGAAAAGTGTTTCTGGGTTATGTTTTTTAGCTCCTGTAGGGTGGGGGAGGCACATATAATAGTGAGGATGAAGCTATCTGGTTAGTAAACAGTGAGAATAGCGAAGGCCCTAGTATGGACCCTTGTGGGATACCTATGCCTATAGGTAGTAGGGGAGACAGTTGTTCTTGCCATAGAACAGCCTGCTGCCGATTTGATAAGTAGTTATTGAACCAGGATATGATGGAGGGGCTTATGTTAGGGGAAGACAGAGTTTCTAGCAGCATGCTATGGTTCACCATATCAAAGGCTTTTGATAAGTCTAAAATATTGAGAATACAAATATTCCATTATTTCTATGGTGGTTGACAATGTTAGTAAAGGAGAGTATTGCTGTAGTAGTGCTTTGGGAGGGACGGAAGCCATGTTGGGATGTAGATAGTAGGTCATAGTTAAGGAGGTACTGCATTAGTTGGGAACGAACTACTCTTTCTAGTATTTTTAATAGGGGTGATAGGATTGAAATAGGGCGGTAGTTGGTAAGCTCAAGGGACTTTCCCCCTTTGTGTAGTGGTATTATATGAGATATTTTCCATGAGTTAGGTACTTTACATTCTGATATTGACCTATTTATATGAATGGATACTGGATAGGCTATAGCTTCAGCTGTTAGTTGAAGGAAGTCTGCAGATAGATTGTCAGCTGCTAGAGTGGTTGGTTTTAGTATTCTGTGGAGTTTTGCAATTGTATTAGTGGGGACTGGGGCCAGAGAAAAAGTGGAGAGGTTATATGGTGTCCTGACGTTGAGAGGGGTCTCTGTAGGTAAGGGGCTAGTAGTAGTATTTTGAATGTTGGCTAGGGCTTGGACTGTTTCAGTAAAGAATGTGTTAAACTGGGTGGGGATATTGTCATGGTTGTTTGGTAATATAGGGGTAGGAGTGGTTGATTTACCTGGGTGCAGTAAGTTATTTATAGTGGCCCAGAATGTTTGAAGGTTGTGAGCATATTTTTCTTGTATGCTTGTATGGTAATTAGCTTTGTCACGTTTTATTAATTTTTTTTTTTTTTAGCTTTGTTGCGGAGCTCAAGATAAGTCTGTCTTAAGGTGGGGGGTTTTTGTTTGTGGAATTGTGCCCAGGCTTTGTCCCTTTCTTTCATTATGGTTTTAGTATCCTTTGTTAGCCATGTGGCATGGTTAAGCTTTGATTCTAATGGTTCTGGGGGGGGGGGGGGGGGTGCATGGCAGTTTAGGATTTCAAGGAAGGTTGAGTTGAAGTACTGCACAGCATCATCTAGAGCTAGTTGTCTTAAGTGGGTCCAGTTGCAGCATTTTAGTGAGTTGATTAGATCTTTAGCTCTGAAGTTCTTTTTATCACGTACTACTCTTAGGATGGGTTGTTTATTGTGGTGGGATCGATTCCCAATTAATAGGTTGCTTGATGGTCACTCAGACTGTCAGGAAGACAGCCTGATTGTTGAGCCAATGTGGGGTCTGAGAGCAGAATCCAGTCTAAGATGGAAGTTTTGTCAATTCTTGTGGGGGCAGTTATAATTTAGCTAAACCCATGGAGGTTAATACGGGTGGTGGGATTTTGACTGGAACAGTCAGACCAGTCACTGTTAAAGTCTCCTAAAATTATCGTTTCTTGTGGGAGGGAGGATGACAACCAGTTCAGTTGGCTCTCCAGTATGATAGTATTGTTACCTAGTGGGATATATCCACCTGCAATTGTTATTTGTTTGTTGGAGTTAACTTTTAATTTGGCTAGAATTAGTTCTATGTCTTTTACTTCTTGGGAATTGCACTCAAATTGTTCGATGGTGAAATGGTTTTGGAACAGTATAGCAACACCGCCACCTTTTTTACCAGGTCTGTCCCTACATATAATATTGTACCCAGCGGCAGTAATTTCATTATCATGGTGTTCAGTATCATGGTGTTCAGGTTTGAGCCATGTTTCAGTTAGGACCACGACTTCTGGCTTGTGCAGAGCTAGTAGGGCATGAAGGTCCTGGGTTTTACTAAGAATACTTCTAGCATTAATATTTAGAAGGAGGAGCGATGAGGATGTCGTTGATATAGAGGATTTAGTTGTTCCAAGGTACTGTGGTTCGAATTGTTGGGTCCTGAGACAAAGGCTTAGAACACAAGTAAAAGCAGGAAGAATTATCCACTGACAACGTGGCAGATGCAAGCCTTTCTGACATGAGGTGATATTTAAGCATGCCTCTAAACTTCTTAACAGTTTCTTGGTTTCATATTTCAGTAGACAGATGGTTCCGGGTTCCAGGTCCCAATCTTGGGAAAGCTCTTTCTCCTACTGATGTTCTGGTAAGAGGTAAAAATAATTGCCTTCTGTGCTAAGAGGTTGTATAAATGATCTTGAAATGGTAGTTTGACTTTTTTTTTGGGGGGGGGGGGGTAGCCTTTTTTCAAGACCTTGCTGCTGAAGTTCTCTTCTACATCTCATTTACCACTTTTACGTGTGTTTTTAAGACTTGTGGTTAGGAAGAGAGGCTTCAAAGATCAGTCTCACCAGTGGAGTTTTGTTGCCAAGTTAGGTGTGCTACATTTTCATAGGGCTTTACCTCTACATTAATTCTTTGCTCTGGAACATTTTAGTGTCCAAGCCTAAATCTAAATTGACTTGTAAGATGCACAAGTTGTGCAATGTATTCAGACTAACAAAGACATTCTTGTCTGGTAGTCTTTTAATTGTAGAAATTCTTCAGGAAACCAGATCAGAATATCAGGATAATGACTATCAGTTAAATTACATAGAAGCAATTCTGTCAACCATTTCCTTGTATTTAAATAAGTATTTCATTTCAATATACATAATCAGTCAAAAGAACTCTCTCAAACACACACACACAAGCAGCATTTGGGATACTGAATACCACAACTGAAGTAAACATTGTAAACGAAATGATATACTTTGAGTGGTTTACATACACAGCGCTGCTAATACTATTAAGCATTCCTCTCAACTGTCCAGATTTTTGCCTCATCTTCATAAACTTTGTGATTTTTGGACAAATCACGGAGGACTGAATCCACTAAATAATGATGTACATTTGAGTTTCAGTTCTCATAGCCTACAGAAAATACATCCCATCACAAGTCCTGTTATTCTAGCACTTTTGAGTTGATAAGAGTAATATTTAAAAATCTGTCCCTGTTTTTGGGCCTTTGTCCCACCATTATTTTTGGCTTTGTCCAGATTTCTTGCACTAAGAAGTTGAGAGGTATGCTATTAAGTGATGTAAATCATATGTAAACAACACTATTCCTTTAAATATTAAGCAGGCAGGTATCTTAGATCAACTTATTTCGAGGTATTAATGACCCTTAAATGTATTAAGACAAATAGCAATACTTGACTGATACTCTTTGGCAAAGGAACCAACGTATTAGGAGCAAATAACTCGAGCACGAAAGGTAATAGAGTGGGGTGAGGCCAATAAGACATTTTGGGTCACAGGATATCGGGTCTGCCTTCCTCACTAGGGCGTGATCTGAGTACAGGCAAAGAGAAAGGGATAGCAGAGTTCTAAGGGAAAAACATGCTGTGATAGAGCTTTTAGTTCAATCTAGAACAGACTCCGCTGTTAAAAAAGGGATAATCAGTAGGGCACATAAAATATTCCATGGTAACTATAAGAATGAATCAGAGTGGGTTAGTAAAGATGAGGAAGAGAGACTGGAAAAGCAATTTAGAACAAAACAATGAAAAGACATAGCATGGCTTCCAAGAATGCAACCAAGTCCAGAAGGTTTAGGATCTTTGCTTGGAAGGGTTTGCATAGGTATTTTTATATCCCTACCTGACTTCACAGAATTTTTTTTCAGGTAGATAAATGTTGGAGGTGTGATGGAGAAGACAGAGGTAACAGGGAACATAGCTCTCCACGGTCACCTCTAACTCCTCTGCACACTTTACACAATCATACCTACAGAATGTTACATTATCTACCTCTGACTGTCTAAAGCAATAAATAACTTGTTTTCTCACAGTCGAACAGAAACAGCGAATTGACACTCTATTACATAACTGGTTGACCATTTGCCAATATGGTTACTGTAGTCTTTCGCCCTGTGTGAATGAAACCGTTTACTTTTTTTTAATAAGTCAAGATTTGTTTTGGATTTACTGTATTAATTATATTCTCTGTTATTAGTATTTTGTACTCGTAAAAGTTTTACATAGTTTATATGTTTGGAGCTTTCTCCTTGGGTCTCTGCTGAAAAAGGGCTTTCTTGCCCAGTCAGTCTAACCCAGTTAACAAATGTCAAATAAAAATAATAAATAAATAGATAAATTATTAAACTTTCCGGTCTACTACATTGCACTTTAACTTTTTTCCTCTAAATCTGATGCTAACTGCAAACTCTTTATCCCATCTAATGAAGGCTGAAATTATAATTTTCAGTCTTTCATAAACTGGCGTTTGTCCTCAGCTGTAACATGGGGTACCAGTACTTCACAGTATAAAGTGACCACTCCATTTTAAATTACTGCAATAATTGCCTCTGGCTACTTGCAGTGTCAAATGCTACTGTAGGCAGGTTCTTGGACAATCAGTGCATTTAATTAATAAGTAGTACTTTAGGGATGATGCTTGTATTTCACGTTTGAATTTCCTGTACTTCTGATTGCACCATTAAAACACTATCTGCTTCTGCACTCATGTTACTGGCCTTTAACACAGTGCCTTCTGATGGACATCATTTACTCGGGTTACTGGCCTTTAACAAGATGCCTCTGCTATACATCATTTATCCGTGTTATTGGCCTTTAACAAGGTGTCCTCTAATGTACATCATTTACCCAAGGTGCCCTCTGATGTGCAGCATTTACTCTCATTACTGGGCTTTAATAAGGTGCCCTCTGATGTACATCATTTACCCACATTACTGGGCTTTAACAAGGTGCCCTCTGATGGGCATCATTTACACATGTTACTGGACTTTAACCAGGTGCCCTCTGATGTACATCATTTACCAGTGTTACTGGCCTTTAACAAGGTGCCCTCTGATGGTCATAGGTGTGTACTAGGCTAATGGCCCTGGAGCGTTTACAAGCCTAGCCCATAGGATTACCCTGGCATCATGCCACCCAACCTTAGTTTCCAGTGCCTCTGTCGAGTAGAGCCACTGGTGTGATCCCCGGGGTGAATTTTCAAATTTCCCATCCACTCATCAAGATTCCTCCTGAAGAGGGCCAGTGAGGTGCTCTGTTTGACATGTATGGGAAGTTTATTCCATAGTCTCTGTTTATGAACCTGTCCCTCCAGCATGTTCTGACTGTGGTAATGAGGTTGAGGTCTCTGCAGTGTGTGGTGTGGAGGGATTGGGATTTCTTTAGATGTAGCATTTCTAACAGAGCTGGGTCAGACATGGCTTTGTAAGTCAAGCAGACATCGCCTTCAAGTAGACAATATAAGACAGAGAATAGTTGGAGTTTTTTGAGTATGTCCATATAGGACAAGTGTGTAAGGCTTAGGATTCTCTTTGTGAGGTACTTTTGCGGCCTCTCCAGTTGTTGCATATGTCTAGTGAGGTACATGCCAAATGGGGCATTGTACTCGATGATTGGCCTAATGAGGGAAGAGCAGAGGGAGACAATGTCCTCTTTCTTCCTGGATGCAAAACCCTTAGTAATGAAATGTGCCACATAGAAGGACTTTCTGACCACAGTGGCAGTGTGGTGGTCAAAAGGGAGGTTGCTGTCAACCTGTGTTCCCAGATCTCTTATAACGCCTTCTGTGTTCGGTGGACTACCATCGATGTGGTAGTTCATGGAAACTGTTTTTTTCCAAAAGGGGATGAGGACACATTTTTTTGGCATTGAGCTTAAGGCCATGGTTCTGACACCAGTTGTTGATCTTGTGAGGCCTTTCAGTAGGATGTCAACATAAAGTGGGAAGTTAATAATGGCTCCCAACTTGCAATCATCTGCGAACTTTGTCAGCTAGAGTCCCTTTATGTTGGACTGGACTTCTGAGAAGTAGATACCAAACAGAAGAAGACCCAGGACCGATCCCTGTGGGACTTCACTCGTGACTGGTCGGCAGTCTGACCAGTTTGCAACCCACCTAGTGATACAGGGGTTGATGCCTAGCTTACGGAGTTTTTCTATGATTCCTGAGTGGGGAATGGTATCAAAGGCCATGGCCAGATCAAAGTAGGCTGTATTAACCACCTTGCCTTCATCCACAGCTCTGGTGACTGACTCAAAGAAGTCAACCAAGTTGAGCAGGCACGATCGACCGTTAACAAAACTAAACAGTGTGGGATCCAGAGTTTGGAGATTCCCTATATCCTTGTTTATTAGGTTCATAATGATGTGTTCCATAGCTTTGCACATCAAACTTGTCAGGCTAATGGGGCGATAGTTCCCAGGGTCTGTAGTCGCTCCTCCTTTGTGGAGAGGGATGACTATAGCAGTGCACCATTTGGTTGGGACAAAGCCTGAGGTGAGGATGTGATTGAACAGGGCGCACAGGTGAGGTGCCAGTTCACTCTGTAGTTCATGTAGAACACAGCCAGGGATATTGTCAGGTCCCACAGAAGCTGTATTCTTGGCCTTGGACAGTGCTGTTTTAACCTGTGCAGCAGTAATACTGGCTGCCTGGCAATCTACTGGTATTGTGATTGGTCCTTTTGGGGTGGGGGGGGGTGGGGGCTAAAGTTGGCACTGAATCTGTCACTTACCAAGGTGTCCGCTGATATCATTTATCCATATTACTGGGCTTTAACAAGGTGCCCTTTGATGTACATCATTTTCCCATGTTACTGGAATTTAAAAAGGTGACCTCTGACATACATTGTTATCACCACTGTTCCCTTGTCTGTCTGTAGGTTTACGTTTATCCCAGTACCTCCTCCCCCATCTGTACCTGTGCCCTACAATTCATTTATATCCCTTTTATGCATATTATGCACCAACTGTTCCATGGTTTGCATGTTTCATTCAATCCCCATCTCTTCCCCATCTATACCTGTGCTCTGTTATTTAATTTTATTAATTTTATGCATATGATCTCACTGTTCCATGATTTGTCTGATTCTGTTCCCTCTCATACCTGTACCTGTGCTCTGTAATCCACTTCTCCCCATTTTATGCATATGATTGTCTGTCTGTAGGTTTAAGCAATGGGCTTTTCATCCAGAAAAAAGAAGGAGGTCATTGTCCCACTGTACTCATCCCTCATTAGACCCATTATAGAGTACAACACCCCATTTGGTATGTACCTCTCAAGACATCTGCAACAACTGGAAAGGCCGTAGAAATACCTCACTAAAAGAATCACAGACCTAAAGCAGATGCCCTATGCTGACCGTCTAAAAAAACTCCAGCTATACTATGTCGCATATCGTCTACTCAGAGGCAATCTCTGCTAACATACAAGGCCATGTCTAACCCAGACCTGTTGGACATGCTACACTTAAAGAAATCCCAATCCTTCAGAGCCACACACTCCAGGGATCTAAACCTTATCATCACAATGAACAAAACATGTTGGAGGGCTAGGTTCGTGACTCAGAGACTCCCCAGACTCTGGAACAGACTGCTCATACATGTCAAGCAGAGCGCCTCTTTGGCCCTCTTTAAGAGGAACCTTGACGATTGCATGGGAGATAGGAAATTCACTCCGGGGATCACGTCAGTCGCCCTCCAGGGAAGTAAATATTGTGGGAAGAAATAGCCAGAGAATTGTTACGGCTAAGCTTGTACAGGCCCTAGGGCCGATAACCTAGTGCCAACCTATGAAGCTATGATGCTCTCACTGTTCCATGCTTTGCCCATTTGATTTTATCCTCACCTCCACCCCACCTACACCTGTGCCCTGTACTTCATTTCTATACCTTTTTGCATATTATGCACTCACTGTTTCCCAGTTTGCATGTTTGATTCTATTCCCATCTCATCCCCCATCTTTTGTCATTCCTATGAAGCTATGATGCTCTCACTGTTCCATGCTTTGCCCATTTGATTTTATCCTCACCTCCACCCCACCTACACCTGTGCCCTGTACTTCATTTCTATACCTTTTTGCATATTATGCACTCACGGTTTCCCAGTTTGCATGTTTGATTCTATTCCCATCTCATCCCCCATCTTTTGTCATTTGTTTCTTTCCCTTAATCATTTTTTTGTACTGTTGTTATCCCCTTACTTGACAAATTGTCTGTGCCTCTTCTATGATACTCATCCGTTTCTGTCTCTTCTATGACACTCATCCCTTTCTATGCATCCTTTATAATCATTAGTCTCTCCATTTCTTGGATTACTTGTTTATACCGGGATTCAGAGCACAGTTTCTGCCTGTGCCATGATAGTGTATGACCTCATTCCTTATTATGCAGCCTGAATGCCTGTGTCTTTCTCTGTTCCCTTTTAAGAGATTCTCACCAATCAATACACTACACTTCCTCAGTGCTTCCTATAAGCCTATGTAACACCACTGTGTTACATCTAACCTCCATTTTCTATCACTGCATGTAGCTCTGTTGTAGAGCTTCCCACTGTTCTAGCACAATGTATATAGCTATACTCAGGAACATCACAATGTCTTACCACACTGCACCAGTACTTCCTATCACTGGGCATAGCTCTGTTGTAGAGCTCCCCACTGTTCAATAGCTCTGTTGTAGAGCATCGCACTGTTCTAGCACAATGTATATAGCCATACACAGGAACTTCACAACGTTTTACCACACTGCACCAGTGTTTCCTATCACCGCACGTAGCTCTGCTGTAGAGTGTCCCACTGTTCTAGCATAATGTATACAGCTGTACTCAGGAACATCACACCACTTTACTACATTGCACCAGTGTTTCCTATCACTGCATACAGATACGTTGGGAACTTTCCACTATTCTACTGCAGTTCAGTAGTGTTTATCATTGTATATAGCTGTACCTGCAGGAACTTCACAACATTTTACCATACACTGTCATGTTTCCCATCACAGCATAAGGGCACACAGTCAGCATTTCCTATCACAATACATAGCAACATTGTCACAGTTTCCTATCACAGTACATCAAATATATACTTTACACTCCACACGGAACACTTGTTTGTGTGTTTCAAGAAAGAATATTCTATTTTTAACTCAACTGTGGACTATCTTCCATTTCCTAATTTTATTATTTTGTAGCACGTATATTAAGGTATGATTTTTATTACTAGACTTGGTGCTTAACATAATTTAGGAAGTGAACATCACATACTCTACACTGCAAAGTTTCTTTTTGTTTTTTTTTGTTTTTCTTTTCCAGTGCATAGCTACACTGTCAGCATTTCCTATCACAGCGCAGTTACACTGTCAGCGTTTTCTATCACAGTGCACAGCAGCACTGTCAGCATTTCCTATCACAACACACAGCAACACTATCGTTTGCTATCCCATTGCATAGCTACAGTGTCAGCGTTTCCTATCATTGCATAGCTACAGTGTCAGCGTTTCCTATCACAGTGCATAGCTACAGTGTCAGCGTTTCCTATCACAGTGCATAGCTACAGTGTCAGCGTTTCCTATCACAGTGCATAGCTACAGTGTCAGCGTTTCCTATCACAGTGCATAGCTACAGTGTCAGCGTTTCCTATCACAGTGCATAGCTACAGTGTCAGCGTTTCCTATCACAGTGCATAGCTACAGTGTCAGCGTTTCCTATCACAGTGCATAGCTACAGTGTCAGCGTTTCCTATCACAGTGCATAGCTACAGTGTCAGCGTTTCCTATCACAGTGCATAGCTACAGTGTCAGCGTTTCCTATCACAGTGCATAGCTACAGTGTCAGCGTTTCCTATCACAGTGCATAGCTACAGTGTCAGCGTTTCCTATCACAGTGCATAGCTACAGTGTCAGCGTTTCCTATCACAGTGCATAGCTACAGTGTCAGCGTTTCCTATCACAGTGCATAACTACAGTGTCAGCGTTTCCTATCACAGTGCATAGCTACAGTGTCAGTGTTTCCTATCACAGTGCATAGCTACACGGTCAGCGTTTCCTATCACAGTGCATAGCTACACGATCAGCATTTCCTGTCACAGTGCATAGCTACACGGTCAGCATTTCCTATCACAGTGCATAGCTACACGGTCAGCATTTCCTATCACAGTGCATAGCTACACGGTCAGCGTTTCCTATCACAGTGCATAGCTACACGGCCAGTGTTTCCTATCACAGTGCACAGCTACACTGTCAGCGTTCCCCATCACAGTGCATAGCTACACTGTCAGCGTTTCCTATCACAGTATATAGCTGTACTGTACAAAATTCCTACCATTTTGCAGCACTTTGAAATATTTTCCATCTCTGTATACAGATTTATTAAAGGGGATTCTCACTGTTTCATCACATTTCACCAAAATTTCCTATCACAGCATACAGCCCTAATTTAGGAGCTTTTCTCACAACATACAGTCCTAAGTTAGGCACGTTTTACCATTCCACTACAATTCTACAGTGTTCATCTCACTGTACAAGGCTTCACTGAAGGAGTTTCCACCATTCTGTTACACTCTGACACTATTTTCTATCACAGCTTGAGTGAAGACACTTTCTTCCATTATATATTCCACTGTGACAGTGTTTCTGATCACTGCATATGGCACAACTGAAGGAGTTTTCACCATTCAATTACACTTTGACAGTATTTCCTGTCACTGTATATACAAAGATCATAGGAGGTTACTAGGCTATTGGCCTGGTGGTCATCTCAATGTAATACAATAGATACTCTAGTCAACACCCAGGATTGTATTTATTAATGACTACCCATGTCCAGGAGGGTTGTGGCAGCTATCTCTGGTAAAAATTTACAGTGCCCCATCCACTCGTTCAGCTTTGTCTTGAACAGTGTCATACAGGTGTTCTGTTTCAAAAACATGGCAGACGCTGGGAGACAAATATGTTCCTCTAGTATGTCCTATTCAAGTCGCAGGCCATATTTAGGTTCCTGGAATGGGTACCTCTAGTCCCGTTTGATTTACATTAGCTTTGGGTCGGAAATTGCTCTGTAAGCCAGGTACAAGTCTCCCCTAAAAAGTCTATACGATACAGAGTATAGTGACAGGAACATTAGTCAGTCAATCTGTGTAAGGCATGTGGTGAATGGAGTCTCTTGATCTTCTTAGTTAGAAACCTCTGAGGTGTCTCTAATTGCTGCAGGTGCTTTGTATGGTACACACTGAAAGGGATGTTATATAGAGGGGTTATAACCTCCTTTGCTCTAAAGGAGATGCCTTTGCTAATCACGCGTGCTATGTAGAAAGCCTTCCTTACTACAGCAGACAAATGGTAGTCAAAATTAAGGTCGCAGTCTACTTGTGATCCCAGATGTCATGCCACTTCGTAGGCACCTAGGGTACTGTTAATTTGATATTGTGAAGGGACATTGCTTTTACCAAAGGAAATAGGGACATTGCTTTTACCAAAGGAAATGATGATGCATTTGTTTGCAATCAGTTTGAGATCGTGACTAAGACACCAGTCATTGCTCTGTGAAAAACGCTCAATTATACTGACATCATTTGGGGATTCAATAATTGCACCCAGTTTGTGGTCACCCACAAACTTTGACAGAAACAGCCCCTTAATTTTTGCCTGAACTTCTGGAAAGTAGATAATAAACAGTAGGGAGCCCAGCACTGACCCTTGTGGCAACCCACTGGTGACAGGTCTGCTGGTTGATGTGGAGTCACCCACTTTGATATTTTGAGACCAGTGTGTGAGCCAGTTAGCAATTCAAGCTTACAACTGTTTACAAGTTGAGGTATGTTGTGTGCACAGATTGCAATCATCAATGGCCCTGGCCACATTTTCGAAGAAATCCACCAGGTTTAACAGGCAGGATCTTCCCTGGATGAAGTAAAACTGGGTCGGATCAAGGGTTTGGAGGTCACCTACGTCTTTATTTATGAAGTCCCTGATAATCCGTTCCATGGCTTTACAGATGAGGCTGGTCAGCCTAATGAGTCTATAATTCCCTTGGTCTGTTTTTTTTTTTTTTTTACTTGGGCTCTGGCTTTCATTCTGTCTAGAACAGCCAAGTCAATACACTTATACAAGTGATTTACAGGGCTTCACCGTCCCACTTCCAGTTGGAAATGGGGCTTGCAAATACATTCATGCTTTCACCTAGGAGGGTATAGTTTACTTTGATGAAGTTTTTTAGTCTGACTTTGCAATTTGTGTGTTAGTGCCAGTTCAAAGGTGACCAATTTGAGGTTCTGACAGTTGCAGTGGTGCATCTGTTTGCCATCTTAGTGAAGACCACATCTAGTAGGTTTGTTCCTCTTGTTGGGGTTTGAACAATTTGTTCCAGGGCATTTGAGTTAAAGTCAAGGAACTTTTGTGCTAGTGAGTTAGGGTTATACAGCTGTCCTACCACTATAACTGTGCTATTCTGCTGAGTAACTTGATATTTTACTTTGTATATCCTCTCACTTCATGGATACTTTCTATAAACAGTTAAGGCCGTCTGCTACCCTGACAAAATCTCAAATAGATAAAAAGCTTAGAGTTTGCACATAATGGTTATCTGCCTTTGAATGAACACCTAACTTACAAGCTACTTCTCTCACCATTTCAGGCACTCAAGACAACCATCTACTCCTGTTAAGCAAAAAGTATGAAATAAATCTATTACACTGAAACACCCTGATGCAGTAAACCAACTATGGTATAAAGACAATGCCCTGTCAAAGTAATCCTGTGGAATTATCATGCCACTAAAGGCAAGGCGTTCCCCCCCTTCCACATGATGAATACTCATTCACCTTTCAACAGTGAATGCTGCCTGGAGCACCTGTGTGCAAATCTCTAGGTCCTATTGTACTTAAATATTTGTTTAAGTCACTAACAGTATGAAGATGGTCTCAGAAGAGGCAGTAGAAAAAGGAAACCAAAGAACATAAACTACTGACCATTACCCATGGAGGTTATTCAAGCTATTTTTCCTGGGTCTATTTAAGGTTCTCCAGTGTACGTCCCTCATCCTACCTGTGCATATACTGCAGAGAGACTGCTGCGCAGGTATGTATGCCGTAAACGGCAGTGCATTTCCATTTATTCAGGCCCAACAGATTCATTTTTGTCTTACCGCACATGACCAAGCATAACCACTCTTAGAAGGGAGAGCACCCTCATTAAGAGGCACAACATCAGTGGGGCCAGCTGTTCCTCCTCAACTATCCAATCTACCAAGGGAGCCATCCCTATAAAACTAACACATGGGTAACACCCCTACCTCAAACAGCAATCAAATGCAGCAAACCACTACATAGCCCACAAAACATAAACACTTACCATGACAAAGGATACAACTTTAAAATTATTTTAAGAACCAACCTTAAAATTACTTTGAGAGCCAATATCCATGTTAGCACTTACCCTCCCCTACCTACACAGCACAACCACTAACTCACATAAGCAATCTTCTATGTTCTGGCTCCGAGCGAGAGACTACAAAGCAGTAATTATTATTCCTCTCCCTAAGGCCTCCAAACCATCCCAAACAGCTCATTACAGATCCATTACATATCTGTTGCCTAACAAAAATCTTATTTAAGATCAAAAGGAAAATATTCTCACCACTGTTCAATATGACTCAGACACAACTTCAATGAAAATATTTCTCTCTCTCCCTCCCCTGTCTTCAAAATACTTCCACTCCTCCTCAGAAGACTTATTTCACTGGATGTGATGAAAACTCTATTCTGTGGATCTTGAGCTATTTATGCAACCATCACATATCAGTTCTCATATTACTTACCCATCTCTACAACCTTTAACATTCAAGTACCCCAAGGCACCATTCAAAGTGAGTAATTATTCCTATCTTTCACTCTACTCTACTAAAAATACATGAAGTAATGTAAAATATGCTGATGTTCTTCTTCACCTGAAATCTTCTTACAAAACTTAATTTGGAAATCTTTCACAAGGTCCACGTGGTTCATTAACTGGAAGTGTTTTATGAATTCCACAAAGACAAACTATGCTAGCTGCAAGTAGACACAAACCAACACTATCCAGGGATCTCCACTATGTAACAAATAAATCCAAGAAGTTTTAATAAAACAGAGAACTAGTAGAGACCAGGCTTCAAGTTTCTAAAAAACAGGTTTAATTCTGTCAGACTGACACACACACAAGCGCTTTCCAGGGGTGGCCCATGCTATTGGACTGCCGGACTGCAGCCCCCCCAGTTGTAAAAAAAGAAAGAAGGTAAAATAAAATAAAATACAAAGAAAGAAAATAAAAAAAACAATCGCAAGTAGTGGACCTTTGCGCATGCACGCTAGCAGCATTTCCGATATCCAGACAGCTGCTGAACCAGTATGGAGCATGTGCAGACTGTCTCAGTAGCAGTCCGGATTAAGAAGCATTCAAGTGCAGAGATCCCAGAAGTCTAATGCAGTTGTAACTGCATAGACTGTCACTGGAAAGGGATCGGTCTCGGACTGCAACGTCGGCAGGCTGGGAGTCTCGTCTGGGAAGGACATCTCGCACGGCTTTCTAGTGCTCCAACGAACGAAGCTATGGAAGGATTTAGTGCTGCAACAAACGGACCTGTCCCAGGTAGGGTGTGTGTGTGTGTGTGTGTGTGTGTGTGTGTGTGTGTAATGCCCCAGGTGCTACATGGTGGTGTGTAGAGAATAAGGCTTGAACCCTGTACCTTGGCCCAGGTGGCAAGAGCCTGAATTCCCTACCCACCACCACTTGTAAAAATGTTGCAGATTTTTCCCTCATACTTGTTCCTCACAAAATCTGTGGTTTCTGTATTTTTGTGTCCTTGCAAAGCCGGTAGTGCATTGGTGCAGTGGTAGCATTGTTGCCCAACAGCTACATGTTCTCTGGTTTGATTCTTGGCTGGGGTGCCTTACCTTCTGCATGGAGTCTGTATGCCTTCCCTGTTTTTGTTTCCTCTAGTGTCCTCCCATCTTACAAAGACATGTGTCTGTCTGGAATGTTTCTCCCTGGGCCTCTGCTAAAAATTAGCTTTTGTTCCAAGTCAGACTTTCCTGGTTAACAAATGTTAAAAATGACACGCATTTGAATATCAGACTTCATATTCTTCAGAAAGTGCATGGTAAGACAAAAGCTTTTATTCTAGCAATTTTCTAAGTGTATAAGATGGATATTTGAAATTTGTCCCCATTTTTGGGACTGTATTCCCCCATTATTGGCTTCATCCAGGTTTTGAGCTAAGGTTGAGAGCTATGGTAAGAACCAAATTCACTGAATATGTTTGGGGGCTATATTCCCCCATTACTGGCTTTGTCTGGGTGTTTTTTGCTAAGAGGTTGAGAGCTATGGTGAGAACTGAATGTTTGTGGGCTGTATTCACCCATTATTGGCTTGGTTCAGGTGTTTTGTGCTAAGAGGTTGACAGCTGTGCTATGGTGAGAACTGAATTCACTAAATGGTAGCCATTTAAGTTTCCGTCTTCCTCTTTCACAAAACAAACAGTTGATTTGGCATAGTGGCATGTTGCTGTGACTGTTTTGCACAGAGTCCTGGGTTTAAGGCTTGGCAGTGAAATTTATGGTGGTAACACAGCATTTTATTCTAGCAACTTTCCAACATTATACAAGCAATGTTTAAAATGTGTCCCTGGTTTTTGGGCTTTTGTCCCCCCCACAATAAACTTTGGCTTTTTCCAGATTTCTTTGTGCTGCAACGTTCAGAGATACAACTGAGTGAGTAGATTTTACAAGGTTCTGAGAGCTGCAGGGGAGCAAAAGTTTAGTGCTGCTTATGCTGATTCTGCTTGCATTGTTAATAGCACAACAGGCACTATACTTGCTTTTGATGCAGAAGGCTGTGGGTTCTACTCCCACAGTAGATAGATGCATTGCTGATACTGTACTGTGTTACAAAAGGGGTGGATGCGAAGATACCTAGTAACTATGAACCCATTATCAGTTTGCCATCCATTCCCTATTGCAATATTGCTAGTTTATCATTTTTTTAGTGTAAGATAGGCAATTTATTCCTCAAGGGTAATGGGCACTTTATTTGTAGATGAAACAATGAAATACAAAGCTGTTTGCTAGCAGCAACCTCTTCATTAGTTACAGATCTCTTTAATGTGGAATTATTTAGATGACGTTTACTTCTTCAGAGATTGTGCATATGTACTGATACTGGTGGAATGTAGAAGTTTGAGTAGACTTTTATGATGGAAATGTTCTGAATTGGGCAGTTTTGTCATTACTGGTGCATGCATTTTGTTTCATTTTTTAAAAAAATTCAAAACAATAAATTTAAAACACCCTCTAAAACTGTACTGTATTGTACAAGGAATATAATTTAATACAATCAGGAAGGTGTATGAAAGAGCATGTGTATGTTTCGTGTGCAAGGGGCCTGTGATTTGAAAACAGCCCAAACCCAAAGTTAATCTGCCACTGGCAAAATGTATTTTCTTTGAATGTGGGTTTTAATGCTGTTTCAGTGGTCGTGAGGTTTCAAGGGCAGAGAAGTTTTAATGCTAAGTCTGTTCTCATTGTGAGACTGCATTACTTTGTTTAGCAGATATATCTATTAGTGTTTGCGCTGTAAAATGCAAAATAAAGTTTTTAAATGAAGACCAAATCATTGCAGAAGTAAAGCAGTATGCAAATTAGTGTTTATGGTAAATGGGGTGAAATAGCCGAGTAATGGTTCATTGGAATGGCTGTGGGGGGGGAGCTCCATTCGAACATGATTTTGTGGGGGGGGGGGCAGCAAACTCAAAGACAGCCCCGGCTGAAGTATACCTCTCAACTGTCCAGATTTTTGCAGAATTAATAGATTTTTTGTTTCTTATTTTTCATTTGTTCCTCATAAAATTTGTGGTTTTCTGTCAAATCATTTAGGAATGAAGTCACTAAATAATGACAGACACTGAGTTTCAGACTTCATAACCTTCAGAAAAATGCATGCTAAAGCAAGACCTGTTATTCGATCAACTGTCTCAGTTTATACAAGAGCAATTTTTAGTACTGTTTATATATTCCCCCCTTATATTTGGCCTTGTCCAGATTTCCTGCATTAACAGGTTGAGAGGTACATGCAAATAAATTGCTTTATAGAATTAGGCATATCCAAACCTCTCAACTGTCCCCGATTTTGGCTCAAAATGTTGCTCTTCCCCTAATAATCCCTCCGCAAAATGGCAATTTTGGAAGAAAACATGGAGGGTTTACAATTAATAAATAACTGTAATAATCAGAGTTATAGATTACTTTTATTTCAGAAATTCATGTAGATTATTTTATTTTGTCAGCTGCTCAAGTTAGCAATACTAATATTAAAGTGTCCCTTCTTTGACAGGTTCCAAGCTGTATTGTGTGGCTATTTTATATTTTTGCATCACATTTTGGTCCGTTTTTCATAACATTTTTTTTTTGGCAAATTAGTGACAAATCATTAAAGACTGAAGTTAGAAAATAATGACAGACATTTGAGTTTCAGATTTCATACCCTTCAGAAATTTCATACTAATGCAAGACCTACTATTCTATTATCTTTCTAAGTTTATAAGAGCAATATTTAAAAATTGTCCTTATTTTTGGGTCTTTGTCCCACTTCTATGTATGGCTTTGCTCTGAGGGTGAGAGGTATGACAAGTGTGTCAGGGCCATCATAGTCAGCCAGAGACATTTCAAATTGTGACATACTTGTTGCACCCCACTCCCCCATGTAGTGACTCTGGATGTGTCCAAGCAAGGCAAGGAGCAGTTATGCAGTGTGAATGTGCAGACTATTCCCCCATCCAAGGTAGACACAAGTACTACAATGGCTTTTCATCTGTCCTTGATTTTGCAGAATGTTCTGATTTCTGTCATATTTTTATACTGTTGATTTATGCTTATTATTATTCAGAAAGTGCCTGTTGCTCCGTGTTTAAGTAGCAGTGCTTTAATGACCATCTGGTAAGCTTGTCTGAGATTGTAAGATGCAAGTAAGTTTTAATAAGCATACTGTTAAAGAATTGCCAACATTGAAAGCCTTTCTGTTGTTGCCATGCAGAGAATACTTACATAACTAAATAACATATAAGCCTTGGGTATTGGAATGCATATGACAGTATTTGTAATAAAGGACAGGATTACATTATTTTAAGAGCTCATTACAGGCTTTACCCGTAAACTAAACAGAATGCCAATCTATCATGTGTGGTCCATATCCTGTGCAGTAATCCTTTAAGCAATGTATGTTGAGCTTGTTTCCTGTTTGCTTTTCATTTTTTACTTTGATCATGTTTTCCCCATGAAACAAGTTGTCAGGCAGCAGGTCTTTTTTGGATATGAAACATTTTTACAAGTGGTGGTATCACAGAGATTGCTACTTTCAGCATGTTACTTGGTACTTTAATAAAGCTGAATATAAATTATAATTAGAACTGCAGTGCAAGGAGAAGTGGTTTGAGTTGAGTGCTGCTTGTTTTTCTTATACTTGATTTTGACTGGCATTCCAGTAATGTATTTAAAAAGTAATTTATTTTTTCATGCCTCACAACCTTTTTATTTCCATCTAGATATTAAGTAAACTGTCATACAGCCAATGGATTCAAATATGTTTTTTCTTCTACACTTCATTTTGTCTTGATTGGACTCTCATAATGATGGTTTGGCATCCAGGGCAGAGTATTTAATCAAAGTTACAGCTTTTGTGGGTTTGAGCATAGCCCCTCCCCTTTCTAGTTGGTCACACCCATTCCCATTGACCCCACCCATTCAGCTGTCTCTTGCAGCCCCCCTTTGATTTGAAGTCACCAGCCGCCACTGGCGCTTTCACAATTAGCTTGTTCAGGTGAATAAAATGCAGTTATAGAAACACCCTTTATATAACAATTAATTATGGTTACATGACTAATAATAATTAATCTTAAAGCAACCTTATTTCATAAAAACTATGATAGACTCCATAGATATAATATAACAATAGGATGCCATATTCATAAAAAGCATATTAAATGCATAAATACAATAAAATAAATGTTGGTTGTTTAAAAACGCTTACCCAGATAAACTCAATGGATATAAAATGTTCAAAAGGAGGGAAGCATTAAGGCAGAATTTCCGCTGCAAAGATTATGGTACCGCTAAAACGCTATGCAAGTGCCACACTAAATAACCAAAAGCATTCAATCCACTAGCAAAGTTCTTTAGATCCACACTCTGGTCAATAAATCCACATGTAAGGTGTATGTTCATCCAAAGCTGATAACACAAATAACTCAGTGGTCCAGCAGTATTCACTTCATCAACTATATCCACAAGGAAACGGATCGACCAAAGTAAATTAATAAATTCATGTGATTTATACATTTACTTTGGTGAAGTAAATACTGCTGACCAATGATATATCTGTAAACTCATTTTCTTAGGGGTCTTGCCTTAAGTAAAGGTCTGATAGGGACATGGTCATTAAGTCCATGTCCCATATCTGCCCCAAGTCTAACAATCCACTCAGCTTCGAGTGTTTCAGTTCTTGTTCTAATGTCACCAGCTCTCATATTTTCAAAACATCTACCTAATGCTAAAAACTTAAAATTATGCTGCAAGTCAGTCTCCATTACATGTTTAGCCAGAGCATTATATAAACTCTGTTTCTTAATGTGATATAAATGCTCTCTAATCCTAAATTTAAATTGCCTATCAGTCTTCCCTATATAAAATTTACAACAGACTTGACAAATGGCTAAGTACACTAAATGTAAAGTATCACAAGTGGCAGATGTCCTAAAATAAAATATTTAACCTGTATCTGGATGCACAAATCTAGTCTCTTCTAGAATAAATCTGCAATACTGACAATTTCTGCAAGCCTTAGTCCCTTCCATACATTGTACTTTATTAACATCTCTCGTGGTACATAACCTTCTTTTTAAAGATTTCTTATTTTTGAAGGTGAACTGTGGTTTAGTGTCCAGGTGTCTACTAACTTGTTCATCCATCCTTAGAATGTCCCAGTATCTGTTGAATATGCCTGTATATGCATGGATATTCCTGGAGTAACTAAGGCACATCCTTAATTTCTGGGGAACATATCTCCTAGTTTCTTGTACACTAGTAATAGGATGGGCGTGTTCTGAGAAGAAAGGTTTAGCCCTATCTCCTCTGAGTCTAGCTACCTGACTTATGTTAGTTTTTACAAATTCAGTTTCATATCCTCCCTGTATAAACTCTTCTTCTATTTCACCCATCCGTCTACTAAATTCTTCATCCTGTACATTAAGTCTAGATAATCTATATGTCTGATTTTGCACTACATTTCTAAATATAAAGTTAGGGTGCATGCTTTCTCTATTCAGCATGCTACTGATATAACATTCTTTTCCATAAAGTTTGGTACATAGCTTAAGGTTCCGATCCCTAAAAATTGAGACATCTAAAAAGTTAATGTCTGTGTAGGACCAATTCATAGTAAACCTCAAATAAGAGGTGGTGTGATCAATAAAATGATGAAATTCCTTCAGTGAATCAACTGACCCCCTCCAAATAAGGAAGAGGTTGTCCACAAATCTACAAAAGAACACAATGTTACAACTATATGGGCCTCGAACTAAATTATTAGCTTCCCATTCTGCCAATACTGCATTTGTGTAGGTGTTAGCGCATGAGGTACCCATGGCTACCCCATTGCGTTGCCAATAGATCTGTTTGCTAAATAGGAATACATTATTCTCAAGTACTAGATTAAGTAAAGTTTGAATCAATCCCACTTTAATAGATTCTAAATCCAAGGCTTCTAATTGTCTGGTGATACTTTCTATACCTGCTCCATTTGGTATCACTGTAAAAAGTGACACCACATCAAAGGTAACTAGTAATTACTCTGGAGGAATATGGCCTCCTTTGGTCTCTTGGTACAGGTCCCTTAGAAATTGCTCTGTATCTTTTAAAATGTACTTAGAGCTGTCTATAAGACAGCGTAGGCTCTTTTCCAGGTAGATGGATATAGATTCTGTACACCAATTCCTACCTGCAACTATAGGTCTCATAGGTGGCTTAACAAAACTTTTATGAAGTTTAGGAAGTCCTTGGATAACAGGTACTGTGGGATGCTTCATGTTAAAGTATTTAAATAGTTCATCATCTATTTTCTGTGTTCTCGCCAATTCATATAATTCATGTTCTATTTTCTTAATCATTTTGTTAACATCATATTGAGTGATACTACTGTAAAAATTACTATCATTCAACATATTGATCATACTTGTATCATAGTCAAACTTATTCATCACCACAATCTGTCCTCCTTTGTCTGCTGGTCTAATCATAATTTCGGAGTTTTTTTGTAAGTCACATAACGCTTGATATTCACTTTTAGTTAAATTATACTTATTGCTTGAATATTTCCTTCCCTTATGTAAGTAATGCACTCTATATGCCTCATCTATGCACATTTTTTCAAATGCATGCACCAAAGGATTCAATTTCGGAACAAATAAGCTAGGTTTTTTAAATACATTGAAATTACTATGCATATTCAAATCATCATTGAACATAATTTTTAACATTAGGTTTCGTGTAAACTGTTTAATGTCCAACACAACATCCGTGATATCAGTGTCTGAAGTGGGAATAAAAGATAGTCCCTTGTTTAGCACATTAAATTCATTAGCCATTAAAGCATGTGACGATAAACTGACAACTAGTTCTTTACCTTCATAAAAGCTTTTTTTATGGTGTAAGGACTCACCATACCCGCCTCATGCTTCCTCTTCCCTCTAGTGACACTCCTTCCTCTCTGCGAGTCCCTGTACTGTACTCCCCCCCCCTCCTCGGCTCGTCAACCTCTGCCTTGTGGGAAGTGGGAAAGTCAGAGTAGGCAATTCGGGTATGGGTCAAAAAGGTGAAGGTTCTGTGGAACTTCCATTGCTGGAAGAATAAACCGAAGCAGCAGATACAGGAGGTAGAGGTTTTGAAAATATGAGAGGTGGTGACTTAGAACAAGAAATGAAACACTCGAAGCTGAGTGGATTATTAGACTTGGGGCAGATATGGGACATGGACTTAATGACCATGTCCCTATCAGACCTTTACTTAAGGCAAGACCTCAAAGAAAATGAGTTTTAAGTATACTTTTACTACAGATATATATTGTATGTATTGTATTTATGCATTTAATATGCTTTTTATGAATATGGCATCCTATTGTTATATTATACCTATGGAGTGTATCATAGTTTTTATGAAATAAGAAGGTTGCTTTAAAGATTAATTACTGTTAGTCATGTGACCATAATTAATTGTTATATAAAGGGTGTTTCTATAACTGCATTTTATTCACCTGAAGAAGCTAATTGTGAAAGTGCTTGTTTGTGTGTCAGTCTGACAGAACTAAACCCGTTTTTTAGAAACTGGAAGCCTGGTCTCTACTAGTTCTCTATTTTATTGAAACTATACGAGCTGTTACAACACAGCATCTTCATGACACCCTAGGGCACCCGGATGAACCAGCATACAGATTCAAATGCTTAAGGGGTCTAAACTCCAGCCTCTCCCTACCTCTCTATTCCTATGTTAAGACCTGTAGTACCACTGTACTCATACTCAATAATCTCCTTACCCTTGTATGCTACGAAATCTCTAACTAAAATATTTTCATTAACAAACTAGAATATATCCCCCCATTGGGGCACCTTGCAAGTCACAACATACTGCATCTCTTTAAAAGCTGTTAACAAGAAGTGCCGTATTTACAAATCTCCCAAATCCACAAGCTCTTTATACATCACAATAAGAGCCACACACCACTTTTCCATTTACCTCTACTGTGCATAAGCTCCTTTTTTCTTGAATTCCACCCCCCATTTGCAGCAGCCCTCACTCTCTCCATACCTCTACTGATAAACAGTGCCAAACTCCTGTCCTACCAATGTGCGTTAGGCCAGCCTCTACTTGTTCACATTAGCTACAAGTCAAAAAGGCTCTATGCAAATTACATCTATGAGTTTGAACACGTTGCTGCTGAATATTAAAAAAGAACCAGCACTATCTCTCACTTCGGATATGCGCTACTTACTCACCTAACCAAATTGTGTCATTGTAAATACTTCTAACCCATCACCCAACGTTCTGTTCCTCTTCCAATCCAACCTAACATATTAATCTTGATCTGTATTCCACTTCAATACTATTAATTAACAATAAATAAATAATTAACCTGCTCTTCTATCAATACACAGTCTAAAAACGTAGGCTAGTGTATACATCTACAAACCTAAAACCAAGTTTAATTACCACTGGGTAAACCTAGCCATGCAACCCAAATATACTCCACGAGTTGTTATTGTTATTTAGGGCTAGGCTTATAGAAAACCTGGTGGTCGTTAGCCTAGTACATATCTATGAACCTATACCAATGGATAGGAAATCAGAAATTCACACCAGATCTGTCCCCCATTTCTGTCTCTGGCAGACAATAATGCTCAAACTAACATACCCCCACATTACTTCTAGAAACTTCCAAACATACCCCCTCCTAATAAACCCATGACACAGAGGGACATAAATCGATTGGATTGCATGGCTAAAGCTTATAAATGTCCTGGTGGTTGTTAGCCCACTATAGGCGCAGTAGTGGAGTGGTCTGCATTGTCGCCTCACAGCAAGAGGTTGTCCGGTTCGATTCTCAGCTGGGGTGCCTTCTGTGTGGAGTCAGCATACCTTTCTTGCATTCATGTGGTTTGCTCTGGGTGCTCTAGTTTCCTACCACATTCTAAAAACATGCATCTGGAGCATTACTCCTGGGGCCTCCACTGAAAGTTGGCTCTGTTCCAAGTTGGACTTTCCTGGTTAACAAAATATTAAATGAATAAATAAAATAAATTAAAATATACCTATGAACTTATACCAATTGTGCCCTAGAGGTTACTTAAGGAGTACATGTTAGACAATGTTAAAACATGCCCTATGTCCAGAGACATAGGTTCACAGGTTCATAGGTATATACTAGGCTAATGACCACCAAGGCCTTTATAAGTCCAGCTGTGTAACTCAACCTAATTGCATCCCCTGGCAACATATGCATTTAAAGTGGAGGGGTGTGTTAGTTAGGAGGGTGCTAAAATGTGTGGAGGGTTTGTAATTTTGGGAATGTTTACTGTCGGCCTCTGTCTATAAGAGAAATAGGGGTTAGCCCTGCAATGTATTTATTTATTTTATTATTTATTTGACATTTATTAACCGAGTTAGCCCGACTGGGCTGCAGAACCCTTTTTCAGTGGAGACCTGAGGAGAAAAGCTCCACAAATAAACAAATACAAAAGCAAAACATCATACAATATTACTATACAAGTGTATATACACAGGAGAAACAGAATACAACTTATAAACTTATAAATTAACATATATAAAAAGGCACAGCAGAGCAGGAGAGTCAGAATATATGAAAAGCCATTTATTCCAAAACCCAGTTTCATTTCACACTCGAAAATCACAATTAAAACACAGTCTGTTAAGCGCTTTCATCTCTGTCAAATCACAGACTTCATCAGACGCCCTTTTACAGTTTAAACCTTGTTTTAAATACAAATACACTAATAAACACACCCCAGACTACACAAATTAGCCAACCAGCTTCCTCTTAAACAAGGTGTCTTATGCAAGTACTAAGCTAATATCTAATTAAATATAATAACACACACATTATATATATATATATAGATATATATATATATATATATATATATATATATAGATATATATATATATATATATAATGAATATAAATGCAAAAAATGCATATAAAAATGCATTTAACCATTTATGACCGAACATACATTTCGCCAATTATTCTGTCTTTCCGTAGCTTTTAGTTTGAAAAAGCACGATAAAGAAAATTAATCATTTAAACCAGGCCACTGCGCGGCATTAGTTTTAAGTTGCCACATTATAGCCCACGGACCCCCCTCTTATATCTGGCTCAATCATTTCTAACACAGCAAATTTAAATGAATGGTCATTTAACTCCATGCAATGTTTGGACAATGTGTCCTTCTTGTTCCTTATGTCTTTTAGGTGTTCATAAATACGATTCCTCAGTTTCCTCTCGATTTTCCCGATATAGAAACAGGGACATTTCATACAGAAGGCACAGTATATAACTTTCTCAGTATTACAGGAGTATTTTTTATTTAACCTAACGGTCACATTATTAACAGTAAAAGTGCTTCCCTCCAAAATATATGGGCAATAGTTACAAGAGCCACATTTTTTCATATACCTGTTGTAGGGGCCTTTTGAGGTTGTTTCCAAAATATTCTTGAGACATTTCCCTTTCCTATAAACAATATTCATTCTCTCTCCAACATATTGTCTTATATACCCTTCAGGAAGAAGTTACTCTAGTTAATACCTGGTATGCCAAAAATGGGCTCAAATTAAATGTGCAAAAGTGTAGGAAAACAACCCTACTATCAACTTAAAGTGCAGACAATACTCCACTGCTAAATGAATATATAGTCAAAGGCCTGGATACTGTGTTGACAGTTCCTTCACTTTCTATCATCATGGGGCAACTGTAGTCAGAAAATTCTTCTACTTAATACTAACAGCAACCAAGGATATATCATCCCGCATTAATTAGATCAATTATAAAGTGCAATACCCCCTTAGGGATGTACCTTACTTGACATATCAGCTCGAATAATGCGAAAACAAAGTTGCTAAATTTGCAGCACATACCCCTTTCAGAACCCATCACTGTATAGCGCTGAAAAGCTTTAACTGTTAGAGATGCGACATCAACTAACATATACACAACTTCTTACCACCTATAAAATTATTCAGCATCTGTCTGTCCAGCACTAAAAAACATTCTACCAGTTATGTTCCCAGATGGTCACTGCAATCCAGTGACCAAAAATGCCTGTCTACAAACTTAACAAATCTGCTGGGCATTCTCTGTACTTGTACAGCATTGCTAAGGCCTGGAACTCCTTACCTGTATCCATCAGGTCTATGCCCTCCCTCCCATCTTTCAAAACTACTCTGAAAGACATCCTAGCTAAAATCTGGCTCTGTTTTTGCTCAAAACCAGGATAAACTATATCCCTAATTGTGAACAAGTGTTTTTTCATTCCTTATACCTCTGTAGTCTCCCTTCTTCACTTACTTCCTTAGTACTTAGTAATATCCAATTCTCTTCCATGACTTTCTCTCGCTAAACATACCATAAGCCTGTCTTTCCATCACTTCATATTGCAATTCCTATTTGTATTAAACTGACTTACCTTTACACTCTCTACAAACTATCTAAAATCTCTGTAACTATTAAATGATTGTCATATACCTTGTATCAATTCTTAACCAAATGTTTTTATATCTAATTTGTTATAATTATTTAAATTACAGATGTTTTATTTTTGAAGACTGTAAAATTATTGCTCTTAAAATGTTTAGTAATAATCTGGAGTGTTTTTCCCTGGATCTCTGCTGAAAATGGGCTTTTACCCAGTTGGACTTTCCCAATAATCAAATGTCAATAAATAAATAAATACATATCAAACAACTGGAGACCTCCAGAGGTTCAGAACTAAGAAGAGGCTTAAAGACCGTGAGCGACCAAGACAGGTTAGACGATGTATCCCATTATTGAGTATCTTACAGACTCCCAAGGGGTGATCTGTGCCTCAATTACCACGCAAATAAAGGTCCCGTTGCCCTACTCTCCCACATCTCTGCAAGTCTAATAGCTTAATGAACACCAAAGCTAGGGAACTTAATGCTTACCAGCATATAAACAGAATGCACTGGGGAAGAGAGATTCACTACGCTGCACCTCCCTCACATGGGGAATAAGCCATCCCTGCAGATTAAACAGCGACACACTATTATCCTTCATAGAGAACCTGGATAACAGGACGGGTACCTTACATTTACCTTGGAAAGAATGGACTAGCCCTTCTTGTGAAAAAGGGTACAACTGAAGGGTGGGTATTGGCACAGCAATGATGGCCACAAGAATAAATTGCCTTAAAATGAGTCCTGTTCCCAGAATAGGTTCATATACCTCTCAACTGTACCAAATTCCTCCATATTTACTGGTTTTGAGGGCAAAATAATGGGGTGCCACAAATTTCCAAGTGACACCTTCAATTCACGATATTTTGTTTATAAACAAGTTTTGAGCTATGGCTGATGTCATCACACATCATCAGCATATCCTGCAATATCAATGTGCAGGGGCATGCATGATGACATCAGCTTTGTGAGGCAGTGCCTGACTACCTGTCGGACTCAGAGACTGGGGCAGGACTATGAGATGGACTCTTTTGATTTATATTAATTCCCCACGTAGAAAGATCAGTAAACACCTATGGCAGGGGGACATCTTTGAAATAGTAACTTTAACCAATTGTTGACATTCATGTTGTTGCCACTGTTGTCTGCTGTAGAGGGAGGAACAATCTTGCTGTAAATGCAAAGATAAAGTGTGTATATTATTGGACTACTAAAAGAAAAGGTAACAGTCTGTATGTTTTACATAATTTATTAAAATCAGAAAATAGCCATAATAAAGGTGTTGCTAGTTGTCAAATGCAGACTTTCATTACGCAGAATGTAGTGGCCTTCTTGAAAATCACTACAGAGTAGTTCAGGCAGGTTTAGCGAATGTGGCCCTATAATGACTGTAACCGACTGTACTGCAGGCAGTTATTTGAAGAGACATTAAGTGGAGCCATCCCTGTCCTCTGTCACCTTTCTGCTTCGCTGCAATATTCACCATGAGTTTGCAGTGCAGGCTTGCAGCTGCAGAGTAGTTTGTCTGAATCAGCAATCCGAAGTTGTGATAGGGATTTAACCCTGCTATGATTATGAATGCATATTAAAGACCGTGGTTTTAACTTTGAATCTTGGTGTGTTGTTACTCTAACAGCTAGTTTGAGAATATGTCTGAGCCAGCTAGTTTGAGAATACATCTGAGCCAGCTGAAAGTGGATTGTTATAAATCCAAGTTTGTTCAGCTAAGCGGACTCCTAAAACTCACTGATACTTAAAGCAGTCTTATGCAGAGTTCACCATTTTGTATCCTATACCCTCAGCAATGTAGCCTATACCACGGTCTATGCAAAGGGATAAACATGAAATTTAAAATGGCATAAACAGCATCTAGAAATGTAGAGGAATTAAAAACAAATGATACTAGAGTTTGGGTCAGATGGTTAGGATTTTTTTTTATTTATTTCTTTAACTGGCTAGTAGGACTGGCAAAATGAGTGCTTTCAGCCATGACCCAAGACACTAGTACAACATAAGCACATTAATGTACAAGCATTACAGATATCAGCATGTGTGACAGATGCATATAGTATATTTTATCAAGTAAAATAAGAAGACAGTTTGCATATGAGCATCTTAATGTATGAAGAGTTACTCCAGCACCAATATAAAAGATGTACTAAATAACCATTATATTATATAACAAACAAGTACACATATAATATGTTGATGACAGTCTGATACATTTCTCAATCATAGGGGGTACTGCAGATGACCTACATTAATGACACATATTTCTACATTTTCATGATCCTGAAAAAATTGTGTATGTACACATACATACACATATACACACAGACTTTCACTCACATAAATACACGCATACACTTCACAAGTTTCAGGTACAGAAAATCTGCTACATGTTTCATAGGCTTCTAAAATTATGCTTGACTTTTAAGATTTCCAAGACTATAAACATATATGCATAATCTTCACAGTTTTCAGATACACAAATTCTGCTACATGCTGCAAAGGCATACAAACATTTGTTCAACTCTGGGGATTTCCAGCACTATTGAATGTGGCCATTTTAATGCATAATGTGTTTATTTATATATTCTGTAACACTGCAGAAGAACATGTTCACAAATAAACACTGAAGACTGCTAATGGCTAGAACTGAATATTACAGAATCACATTAACTTCTATCTTAAGGGCAACCCAATACATTTTTGTTTTTACTTTGTGCTAACTTCCACTACTACATTATACCAAACAGATTTGCATCACCCAGTGCACTGCTTACATCTTACTTCATTATCCTGACTCTATCCCAGTCACACCAACTGAAACTGCTTAACTCAGAAGCACAAAATACATGCTGCACTTTACAAGTGAGGACTAGAATCACAAATATTTACTTCACACAAACTGGTTTCCTATGCAGCTCAGAATTCCTTACCCGAAGTTGTATGCTGTCCTAGTCCTGCCTCTCCCAATTACATAAACAGCACCACACTAAAGCACAAGGCTGGATGTCTTACATGTGAAGAACAAAGTCCAACTGTCAACAGAATCTATACACATTCTTACCTCCAGCTTCATGATTCCCAGTTTCACTCTCCAGTCCCACAAGCCACACTGTTCAGGAGCTAAACAATTGCTGTATGCAGCCGCTAAGAAGCAGAGGAAAGATAAATAATTAAAACACTCAAATTACTTCTTTAAGTTGCTATACAGAGACAAATGCGGTCTCCATTTTTTTAAGCTTATCAGTGACTTCCTATTCTTTTGTTCATCTGTGAAATGTGTCCTACCCTCTGCTGGAAACCTGATTAATATTCATGACATACAGCTGTGAGGAAAGAGCAGGAGGGAG
Source organism: Protopterus annectens (assembly GCF_019279795.1). NCBI lineage: Eukaryota > Metazoa > Chordata > Ceratodontiformes > Protopteridae > Protopterus > Protopterus annectens. The sequence continues at coordinate 1,832,854,499 of NC_056732.1, read as the reverse complement.
GGGTTTGTAGGCTGCTAGACGTGACACTTCTACTGCATGAATTTGTGGTGTAAGCAAAGCAGAGCAAACCAAACTACATTTGTTTGTTTGAATTTGTTCAGAGAACTGGTTAGTTCTGAGCAATTTCAGTCTCAGCCTGGGGTCAAAAACTGACCAGACATACAAAATAGGCAAGAATACAATAATGCATTAAATAACAGTAAAACAGTGCAATGGCAGAGTAATGCTTAGGACACAACAAATCCTATGTATTAATTTACAAACTGTACAAAAGTTTCAAAACATTTGAGTAAAATAAATTAGAAATGAGAAAAGGAGCAATGGGTCTTAGTGGATGACTTAACGTGGAGAAGAGTTAAAGTAGATTTAAGTGATATGATCTCAGAGGTAATAGGTTCATAGATTAGTACTAAGCTAACTGCCCTTGCAAGCCATTTTAAGCCTAGCCAATTATCCCTAACAGGTGCAGTCTACTTAATTAACTAAATGTGATTTTAATAGAGAACAGAACTTGGAATAAGAGAATCAGTCTTTAATTTCAAGTGGGGAGGGGGGCTCAAACAGTTTGGGCCTGAGAACTGAGAATGCATAATCAGACATATGTAGCTTGGAATGTGCAATCTTTTTTGTTTGTTTGTTTTGTTATAAAGTCTGAGCGGTTCAAGTTCCTTATGTTTGGGTGACTGTGGTGGTGTAGTGGTTAGCGTTGTTTCCTCACAGCAAGAGACTCTCTGGTTTAATTCTTGTCTGGGGTGCCTTCTGTGTGAAGTCTACATGTCCTGCCTGTGGTCACATGGGTGTGCTCTGGTTTTCTCCCACATTCCAAAGACATGCATTAGCTGGATTGGACACTGTCAATTGCCTGTGAGTATTTGAGTGAGTGGTACAGATGAGCTACGGCTGCAAGGCTAGCCACCTGGTGATGTAAACCTGGGCTGAGATGATTGTCACTGTTGAAGTGACACCCTGACCACATGTGTAAAAATGGGGAAAAAAGGGGTAGAGGATGGATGATGGTTCAAGTTTTTTAGGTTGCATGCAGGGGCCTGTTTTAGTTTTTTAGGTTAAAGGAGGGATAGTATGTCCATGTAGGACTCTGACTAGTTGTGATCCTAGGAGCAGCTTTCCTCTTTTGTTATATTTCAGCAAGTTTGCCTTTTTAGTGTTATATAGTTGTGGTCATTTCTTGGGAAGTGTGTAATAAATCTACATATTTTATTTTCTCATGTTGTAATAGTAGTAGAGTTTTTAGTAGAGGATGCTGATATAAGACAGAGGCTGAATCTGAGGTGAGGGAGTAAAATTCCTTTCCCCTATTGCCAAAGTCACCATTAAAAACCCACAGAACCTGATTATCCCATGCAGCAGCTGCAGGTTTCTGTCTCCTTTGTTTGTTGCTTGGTACAGTACCTCATGGATGTCCACATGGCTGTGTGATGTGATGTAACTGTGTGATCACAAACTTTATTTATTCATTTTTTGTTAACTTGCCAATAAGCTGCACTCAGTCAGGTCTGCTTCAGTGAAACAAGGGACCTGACTAGCTTTTTTTTTTTTTTTTTTTTTTTAGACATGGAAGTCATGAAGCAAGGACCTGATTGATCCTTGCAAATCACTTTCTGTGTCAACTCCCTTGTGTGTGAAGCAAGCATTAATTCTCTTGTTTTTTTTTTTTTTTTTTTTAAGAGAGGAGTTTGTCTTGTTTTTTTAGGGGTGGCAGATTGGGGCTTAGGATTACCAGAGGATGGACGGTGGATCAAGCTTTTCCAGCAGCAATCGTGGGATATACCAAGCTATTTTCAAATGCCCTTGTAGGGGCAACTTCTAAAAGATGTGAAAAACTGTCCTTTTAAGGGCAATTTAAAAGGGCTGAACTGATCTGGTCCGCATGGAGGAGAAGCGAGCAGCAGAGCAGTATACAGTCGTGAAGAGGAAGGAGAGGATTAGCAGTAGCCTCCTATCGACTTTATAAAAGATACGTTTTTGGATTTTTTTATTTTTGACAGTTAATGCAGAGGATTGTTAATAAGTATTTTTCTGTGTAGGGACTGAGTCTTTCTTAAACTAAATGTTGGTGCAAAGTTTAAGGTTGTGAGCAATAGTTCCTGTGGTACATGATTTGATTCTTTTAGCCATTTTCTGCCTACTGTCTGACCTTCAGTGAGCCACTTAACCAGATGTTGCTCCTATATTGCCCCAGTGGGCCTACTTGGTTAATAATTGGTATTCTTGCCAAGAAAATTCAGGGCCTTCAAAACATGACCAACATGGATAGACTAAAGCCCTATATCTTAAAGGCTGCTGAGGGAACTTGTGACAAGCCTACATGCGTACCTCTCAACTGTCCAGATTTTTACCTTATATTCTTGGTCTGCTCTTTATAAAATGTGTGGTTTTCAGGCAAATTACTGAGCGTTGAAGTCATTAAATAATAGCATGTGTTTGAGCTTAAAAAAGTTTATACGAGCAATATTTAAAAGTTTCCCTATTTTTGGGCCTTTGTCACCTCATTATTTTCGGCTTTGTCTGCAGTCTCTGACCCCACCCTAATGGAAGTGCTGCACATCCACAAATCAAATGGGACAAGAGTCGCTCACTCCAGGGATCTTAAACTAGCCTGCGACGTTAACAGGACATGCTGCAGTAATACATATGTCCCCCAGAGATTGCCATTCCTCTGGAATAATCTCAATTCACATTAAACAGAGTTCCTCAATGACCCTATTTAAGAATAATTTAGACAACTGGATGGGAGACCATAAATTTACCCTGGGGGTATCCCCTATAACCCTCTTGAACAGGGGCAGTAAGCGCTGACCATAGATTTGTGCTGCAAGTATAGACCATACAAGATGGTCAGTAAGGAAATAAGGGTGTACTATATGGCTAGGCTTATAAAGGCCCTAGGGCCATTAGCCTAGTAACCTCCTATGAACTTTATTTTTTGTTGGGGGGAGTGAGGAAACAGGGAGAGGACTGTATTACTTTTTTTACAAAGTTCTTGTGCTAAGATGATTGGGGAGCTGAGGGGCTATAGCTGTAATGGTTTTATTTTACATTTTGTCCAGAATTCTTCTACTATGAGATTGGGGAAGGCAGGCTTGTCTGTAATGTCCCAATTTTATGTCTTTTTAGCCAGTCTTTTATAAGAATGTTTATTAATTTTTTTTGCTTTGTCTACAATTGTGCTGAAAGGTTGGTAGTTGGGGGATAGTGGCTATAGGAATGTTGCATAATATAGAGATGTTTTAATACATACCAATGCCTACCCTTTTGTGCTAGTATTTTGTGTGTTTACAACTGTCCCCGATGCTGCACCATTGTTCTATGATCATTTTTGCTGTGTCTGGAGTTATTTTGTTGAGAAGTTGGGGGGTAGCAACTGTGAGTAGTGTACAGTGCTCAAATGTTTGCCTAGTATTTTGTTTTCTTAAATGTGGGGTCACGCAATGTATAAACACATTGTTAATGTTACACCTTTGTCTTGTTTTTTTTTTTACTTCATCTATATTTATTGTGCTGGGACATTGGGGGGGGGTAAGGGCTGTGAGAATTCTGCAGAATGTACTGATGTGTTAATGCTTGCTAACACAATACCTGTTCAATTTTGTCATAGCAATGCTTTCAACTCTCCCTGATATTATACCTTTGTTTTGTAGTTATTTTTGGCTTTGTCTGGAAACTCTTAAGCTGAGAGGTTAGGAGAAGGGTGGGGTTGACACAATGTTTCACAATGTTTAGATGTTTCCTTGGTAACTTTGGTCTGTCTCTCATCAAAGTGGGTTCATGCAATGCATATTCCTGCAAAATTTGTTGTAGCATCGTTTAGCTCATAAGCACATTGTTTTAAATACTAATGTTGCCTCGTTTAATTTGTATTTACTTCTAGAATTATTTTGCTGAGATTTTGGGGGGGTGGCTGTGAGAATTATGCAAAATGTACTGATGTTTTAATGCAAACCCTGCTATTCTAGTATCTTTTTTAAGTTTATCATAGAAATGTTTTAAACTGTCCTTGATATGTTTTTTTACTGCTATTATTTTTGGTTTTGTCTGAAGCCATGGTGGTGCAGTGGTAGCGTTGTCGCCTCACAGGAAGAGGTTCTCCCATTCGATTCTTGGCTATAGCACCTTCTGTGTGGAGTCTGCATGTCCTCCCCGCGGTCGAGTGGCATTTGAAAGACATGCGTGAATGGGCGTGCCTTCGTTGAAGGTTGGGCGTCGGGCTGGCACCTTGGCACCGTAAAAACCTACTGCCAATCATTAGCGGACCAGAGTTCCGCTGTGGCGACCCCTAACTGGGAAAAGCCGAAAGAAGAACAACAACATTATTTTTGGCTTTGTCTACTAGAATTATTGTGATGAGATGTCAGTGGAGTAGGGGCTGTGAGAATGTTGTAGAGTGTTTGACTGATTTTAGGTCTGTTCCTCGCTCACAAAATGATTATATAGCATAATGATGAGGGCTGAAGCTACTAGAAAAATGGACTTCATATCCTCCATGTAATGCATGGTACATGCCCTGGCTTTATGCTTTTGTCCACAGTTCTTGGGCTGGGGAGGTTGTGTGATGTTTGCTTGACACTTCTGTTATGTTCCTCAGAAATTAGGTTTTTCTAGCAAATTCATGATTTTACTCTGTTCTAACAATGATTTTGGTTTGTTCAGAACTGTGTGCCAAGAGATTGAGAGGTAATGGGTATGTGTATGAAGTTGTACACGTTATGTAGGGCCTGTCTTTGTGATGCTGCACTTATGAATTTTGGCTGGTTTTGTTATTAAAGTGGGAATAGTTGTGGACATTTCACGGACTGCAGCCACAGCTGAGGAACATTTTCTGGGGTTTGTGCCTGTGAATGATACTACAGGAGCAGTACTTACAGAAGCACTTCTTCAGACTCTGCAAAATTATCAGGCCAGGCATTGACGATTGTCATGGACAAGGATATGACAATTACATCAGTATGAAGGGGAAGTGCAGGCCCAGGTAAAACAGATGAATTGAAGGGCTTTTTATGTGCCATGTGCCTGCCATAACTTACATCTTATAGTTGGTGATGCATCACAGTCATCACTACAGGCAGTGTCTTTCTTTGGATGTCTGCAGAACATGTATGCACTCTGCTCAGCACCAACGAGCTGACGGCAGATCTTGAAATGACAATACCACTGTCTGAGACTCCCTGGGAATGCAGGATAGACTGTCAAGGCAGTACAGTTTCAGTTGAAGGGAGTTATGGAAGCATTTCAGGAGATATGTTGTGGCATCCCTTGTATGTAAAGCTTCACCTATCAACAAGCAAGGGGACTGCGCTTGGAAATTATCAATTCAGTCTATGTTTAGTGGTTTGGTTATGATGTGCTGACAGAGGTAAATTGTGCAAGAAAAGTTCTGCAAAGTCAATTGGTTGATTATGTCTACATGCATCAAAGTTTTGTCATCAACTATGGACTTACTGAATAATTAGAGACAAGATTTCAACATGCCATGGGTGAAGCCTCCAAGACAGCAGAAGAATTTGATGTTGGCACTTCATTTCAGGAAAAGAGGCAGAGTAAAGTGAAATGCTTCTTTGACTGTGAAGGGGAGGTTGAGACTGTAAGGGATCCAGTGGTAAAGCTGTAGACTCCAATGTGCTGCTGGACACAAGGCTACAGTCATTTACTGACCAGCCTGGGCAGCTTTCAGAGTTTTTTATAAGGACTGTGGATTTTTACCAAATAATAAAAGCTTGAGTGAAGTTGTGGAAGATGCATTAATCAAACAGTGCAAGGTCCTGAAAGAACTGATATAAGTGGCCACTGTGGCATTGACTCTGACCTTGGACAGGAACTGAAAAGCCTTTCTTGAATGATAATGAATCATTACCACTGACTGTGAAATTTCCTCATTCACAACCACTTGCAAGAAATCTGTATAAATGTTTGGTTCACTGCGCATTTATTTGATTGCACCTGTTACAGTGGATACTGCGGAATGCAGCTTTTCTAAACTGAAACTCCTAGACATACCTATGTTCATCAATGAGTCAGACTTTCAAACTTAGCTGTACTCTCATTTGGGCATGAAGGAGGAGAAAGTTTATTGCACAGCAGCCTCATTGAAGACTTTGTCCAGAAGAAAATTCGTAAGATCCCAGTAAAACTCTAGGTATGTGCTCACATTTCCTTTTCCAGTAATCTTTTGTAATGCTGTATGACAGTAAATTTCAGGTAGCACCTTAGCCTGGCTTGCCTGGTATGCTGTGTATTCACTGATTTTCCTTACTCAAGCAGGTACGGCCACGTGGGAAAAGGAGGATGAAAAGTAGCAGGATTTTTTGAGGTAAAGGTAGCTAGGAGAGGCAGGATTCATTGTGAGGCCAGGACAGATGGGAGAGGCAGGATTCATTGTGAGGCCAGGACAGATGGGAGAGGCAGGATTCATTGTGAGGCCAGGACAGATGGGAGAGGCAGGATTCATTGTGAGGCCAGGGCAGATGGGAGAGGCAGGATTCATTGTGAGGCCAGGGCAGATGGGAGAGGCAGGATTCATTGTGAGGCCAGGGCAGATGGGAGAGGCAGGATTCATTGTGAGGCCAGGACAGATGGGAGAGGCAGGATTCATTGTGAGGCCAGGACAGATGGGAGAGGCAGGATTCATTGTGAGGCCAGGACAGATGGGAGAGGCAGGATTCATTGTGAGGCCAGGACAGATGGGAGAGGCAGGATTCATTGTGAGGCCAGGACAGATGGGAGAGGCAGGATTCATTGTGTGGCCAGGACAGTTGGGAGTGGCAGGACTTGTTGTGAGGCCAGGACAGTTGGGAGTGGCAGGACTTGTCGTGAGGCCAGGACAGTTGGGAGTGGCAGGACTTGTCGTGAGGCCAGGACAGTTGGGAGTGGCAGGACTTGTCGTGAGGCCAGGACAGAAGCACAGAAAGAACAAATTGCTCATGGCAGTAAAAGTGTTAGTAATCAGAAAAAGCTGAGGAGCTAACTGCACAGTCAAGATAAATTACACTCTGGTGGTGTTGACTTCACCCTGTTTTTCTTTGGGTTTGAGTCTCTCAGGCTCAGTAATCCTCTTGACTTTCCCTTGTATGTCTTTTGTGCCTGTAGTCGTTTCTATGTCTGTCCCATGACTGTCTTGTGTGTCGCTGGATTGTGACTGTTCTGCATGTTGGTAGCTGTCTTTGTCTTTTGTGTTGAAGTCAGTTTATCTAATGATTGTTTTGTCTCAGTCTTGCCATAGTGCTTTCATTGTTTGTCTCCATCTTGCCATAGTGCTTTCATCATCTTGTGTTTGGGAGTCTGTGTGGTGTCTCAGTTTTGTCCTGCAGTAGAGCTGCCTTCGTCTTGTGTAGGTCTCTTCAGTCTTATAGTAGTTTTGTCCTGGCCATATCTCTCTGTCCTGTGTGAAGGAGTCTGTAGGTGTCTCTGTTCAGCCTTACTGTAGTGCTGTCTTTGTCTTGTGAATGTCAGTATGGGTGTCTTTATGTACCTCTGTGGGACTGGCTACCTTGATGTGGTACAGAGGCTTGTTGTAATGTAACAGCATTGCTACTAAATGCCAGTCAAGGTTAGCTCTCAAACTCTTTTCACAAAAATCTGGACAAAGCCCCAAAAATAAGAAAAATTTTAAATATTGCTCTTGTATTCTTAAAGTTGTTAGAATAAAAAATCTTGTGTCACCATTTTCTGAAGGATATGAAGTCCAACGCAAATGCCTGTCATTATTTGGTGAATTCAGCCCTCGCTGATTTGCCACAGAAATCCAGAAAACTACAAATTTTGAGGAACAGACCAAAGAGTCAAATTCTGGACATTCTGTGAAAATCTGGACAGTTGAGTATGCAGTCAGTGTGTGCATGTACCTCTGAGTGGCTACCTTGCTGTGGTACAGAGGTTTATTTTAATGTAAAATCTGTACTGAATGCCAGTCAGTCTGCATACCTTGGCACATCCACTGTTAATGGTCTGAATGTAGTAACACTATAGTGAGCATTAAATGGTGCTGGGGGAGCTGGGCAGGGAAGGGGGCATGACAAAATGTGAACACTTTATTCTCCTGGGTAGGGCCCCCAACCTGAAACTTGCTGGCGGCCCCCAAAATGCTAACAATGGCCATGCCTATTGCAGATCTGATGGAGTGTGAGAAAATGGATATTTCAATTCCAAGAAAAATGGAGAATTTATTTGTGTGTCAAGATGCAGTGAAAGTTGAGTGAGGAGTCTAATCAGAGACAAAGATACTTGAATAGACTTGTCATAAGGGATGGTTGCTGTAATCATGAAATAATGAACTTTTCTTGTATCAGATGAGTTTGTACCAACACGCTTATATTTAGTGGTGGATGCATTTAGTATGACGTAGGTATTTGGGGAGTTACTGGAAAGATAGAGAATCAATTCATCTGTGTACAGGAGGACAGGAAGGTAAGGAATTAACATTTATCAGGGTGTTTAGCACATTTAGGAAGGGCACTAATGTGCCTGTCATTCAGACAAGCTTAAGGAAGTAGTTACAGAAGTGTCAGGCATATTGCATCCTAGATGTCCATGTATCTGTCCTTTGTCCCCTTTTTTCAAGGCTCTGTGTTAAATGCTCTAGTTTTTGTTTGGCTTTTTGTGAAGACTGTACATTATTTATTTTTTACTTGCCTCTGTACTATCTGTGGTCACTATATTCTGATGAAAGTGAAGTGTCCAGAACAACATGTTACTACAGCTTGGGTCTTATCAATGGTCTGTACAGAAGGATATCTTATCTACTGCTAATGACAATTCTATGCATGTCAACACTGCCTACATTCTCTCCCAGTATCACGTTTGTCAAACTGCTTACTTAATTTCAGATAAGCTGTGACAACCGTGCCCTGGCCTAGCAATCAAAGAGCCTCAATCTTCACCACTGAAACCAGAGAGGGCGACTCCTAGAAGAGGAAAGGATAACTAATACACACAGTAAAGTACAATTTCCCTTATGTGCACACAGAGATCACAGTCAGTCTGGGGGCTGGTAGCTCCCTTGCTCTCCAGGTCCCCAATAAGACTCCCCACTGGCACAGCTATAGGGTCCAGATCTCAGACTAGCTGGCAAGCTAACCTCCAGTACCCTCTCTGACCAACCAGTGCTTCATGTCCCTGCCCAGGTAGCTGACACACACCCACACTTTGAGATAAGTATTTATACATCTTCACAGACACTCCTGGGGAAGGCTGACACAGATTCTCCAGCTTGTGTCCCTTTACCCAGACTATTCGGTAGTAATTTCTGCCACCACCAGCTTATTTATCAGCTACCCAAAGACCCTTGAAAGGGTGTCCAATTACTACTGTGCAATATTATTATCCAATTGGTAATGTGACTATTCAGTCTAAGGCTTATTAGAGTGGCCTATTATGATAACCTCTAGAAAAATGCAATGTACTCTAGAGCCTATCTCTACACAAACCAGCCACAGGTAAAGGTTTTTAAAATATTTAATAATAAATAATTAAAACGCAAGACAATACTGCTACACCACAGAGATATCTAACAGTTCAGAGATCACTCACAAAATTAAAATAATACAGTAGGGCAGGTCTGATGTCAAAGAAAAACACTTAATCTAACTTTCTAATCTTTACCTAATCTTAAGAGAAAACACGTTTTTAAGGCCATGGCTCTGGCACCAATTATCCTACTTACATATATAAAGCATAAGCAGTGCTGGGTTAGATGTCCAAGATCAAAATGCTTCTTAGTCTCAAACTTAACAATAGTTTTTAAACACTAACCAACAGCTCTCTAAGGCTCTCCCAAATTACATCACTTGTTCTGGAGTTCCCAGGCCACAAACTACATTATTTAGCAAGCTAACACCTGCTCAGGAGACCACAGCAATAAAAGGCATTTCACATATACACTCTAGCAGAAACCAGAGCAATAAAGCACATTCCATATGTAAATTCTGGTCCTTCACTTTACTGCGGTGGTGGTGCTGCAGTAGCATTGTCGCCTCACAGTAAGACGTTGTCCTGTTCGATTCTCAGCTAAAGCGTCTTCTGTGTGGAGGTTTATAGGTTCGTACTAGGCTATCTGCCCTAGGGCATTTATAAGCCTAGCCAGAGTGTATGTGGCTTACACCACCCCTTAGGATGAGAATACTACGTCCTTTTAGGGTTTAGTTTACTATGCCTCTGTCTAGTAGTGACACAGAGATGACCCCCGGGGTAAACCTACGATCTCCCATCCACTCGTTGAGATTTCTCTTGAATAGAGTCAGTGAGGGGCTCTGCCTAACATGGACTGGGATTCTGTTCCAGAGTGTAGGGAGCCTCTGGGTTATGAATCTGTCCCTCCAGCACATTCTATTTATTTCTGTGTTGAGGTTTAAGTCACTTGTTCTCGTGGCTCTGATGGATTTGGATTTTCTGAGGTGGAGCATGTCCATTAATTCAGGATTGGACATGGCCTTGTATGTCAGGCACAGATCACCTCTGAGTAGGCGGTATGTGACTGAATAGAGCTGGAGTTTTTTCAGTCGGGCAGCATATGACATATGTTTAAGACCCTTTATCCTCTTGGTGAGGAACTTTTGGGGTCTTTCCAACTGCTGCAGGTGTCTGGTGAGATACATCCCAAATGGGGCATTGTACTCAATCATTGGCCTGATGAGAAAAGAGTACAGGGGCACAATGACCTCTCTTGATCTAGATGTGAAACCCTTCATGATAAGGTGGGCAATATAGAAGGTCTTCCTAACCACTTTGGCAATGTGAGTGTCAAATGAGAGGTTACTGTCAACCTGGGTCCCTAGGTCCCTGATTACCTCTTCCGTGCCAATGGATTACCTATGTGGTAATTTGTCGGTACCTTGTTTTTCCCAAAGGGTATGACTATACATTTTTTGGCGTTCAGCTTAAGGCCATGGCTCTGGCACCAATTATCCATTTCTATGAGGCCTCTCTGAAGGATGTTTGTGTCCGCTGGAGTATCAATTATGGCGCCCAGTTTGCAGTCATCTGCGAACTTTTGTCAGCCACAATCCTCCTATGTTTGCCTGTACCTTGGAAAAATAAATGCTGAACAAGAGGGGTCCCAGGACTGAGCCCTGTGGGACACCGCTTGTGACTGGCTTAGAGTCTGACATAGCTCCAGCAACTCTGACCCTGTGGGTTCTGTCCTTGAGCCAGTTTGCAACCCATCTTGTGACATATGGGTTTACATTTAAGCTGGTGAGTTTGTCTATGATGCCCGAGTGGGGTATTGTGTCAAAGGCTTTTGCAAGGTCAAGGTAGGCTGTGTGAACTGCCTTACCCTCATCAATGGCCTTAGTGACTGTTTCAAAAAGTTGACCAAGTTCAAAAGGCAGGATCTGCCCTTGACAAAGCCAAATTGGGTAGGATCCAATGTCTGTAGGTCCCCAATGTCTTTGTTTATGAGTTCCATAATGATCCTCTCCATAGCTTTGCAGACCAGGCTCGTCAAGCTTATGGGGCAGTAATTTCCAGGGTCCGTAGAAGCACCGCCTTTGTGAAGTGGGACCACTGTTGCCATCGCCACTCTTTATCCTGTAGTAAGGCTAAGATTAAACAGCAGCCTTATGTGTGGGTTTAGTTCCTCTTGAGTTCATGTAGCACACAGCCGGGACACCATCCGGTCCCATTGATGCTGTGTTTTTAACTTTAGAGAGGGCGGCTCTCACCTGGGTATCTGAGATGTTAGGGAGGCTACACTCTGCTGGGATAGTTATTTCTCCTTTTGGGGGGGGGGAGGAGAAATTTGCACTGAACCTGTCTGCCAGAATGTTGGCAATGTCAGTGGATTCAGTGTATTTTGTGTCATTTTGGACTAACTCTGAGCATATCTGGGAGTTTCCACCCAGGTTTCTAACATAGCTAAAGAAGGCCTTGTGATTGTCTTTTGTGTCTTTTTTTTCTCTCAAAGTTGGCCTTGGATGATTTTATGAGTGATCGTAGTTTTTTGCTAGTACTGATCAGAGATGCCTTCCCTTTTAGGGATTTTGCTCTGTCATGTAGTAGCTTCCTCCTCCTGTTGTAAAGTTTGTTTATGGCTGGGGTCCACCAGACTGGGCGCCTGCCTTTGGGGGAATGGGTCTCATTTTTATTTGGGATTGCATGATCCATGCATTCTTGAAGGTGCCCATAGAAGGCATTTGCAAAGGATTCAGCAGTGTGGGTTGTGGTTTCCACTGGCCCAGAGGCCTTGAAAGATACCACTTCAGTCTTAAGAAGTGTGAAGTTTGCCTTTGAGAAGTTCTTCACTGTGGTCTTTTCTGCAGGGGGGTGGGGGCGGGATGTAGATTTCCAGTGAGATTAATTTATGGTCTGATCTTACCAAAAAGGGATGTACTTCCGGTGAGGAGCATTTTGTCCCCATGTTTGTGATGATCAGGTCTAGTATATTGTCTCCTCTTGTGGGAATGGTGACTAGTTGTTCCATTGCATTTGAGTTTATGAATTCTAGGAACCTTTGGGCTAGGGTGTTGGGGCTTGAGTAATGTTCCCAGTCTATGTTTGGGTAGTTGAAGTCTCCCAAAATGATGGTATTTGGAGAGACATTCATACTCTCCAGTGTCTTCAGGAAGGCTGTGTGGGGTTCCTGAGTTTGAGAGGGTGGTCTGTAGCATGCTACAAAATGTAAGGCAGTTTTGCCTATGGTTAGTTGCACCTGGATAGTCTCCGATGCTTCGTGCGTTGCCACTAACCTGGAGGTGTGGGTATCTTTGAAAATGGATACTCCCCCTCCTTTTGTGGTTCGGTCCAAGTTTTGGGGCCAGAAAGCATGATATGAGGTAAAACCTGATAGTGCTGGGGTGCTCTCAGGAGCCTTGAACCAGGTTTCAGTCACTGCACAGACATCAATGTTCTCCATACTGAGGAGGGCTTCGAGGGCATGCCTCTTGAGATTTAGACTTCTGGCATTGAGCAGCATTACCCTTAGCATGGAGACATGCGTGAATGGGCGTACCTTCATTGAAGGTTGTACATTAGGGTGGCAACTCAGTACGTAAAAATCTACTGCCAATCATTATCAGACAGGAGTTCCGCTGTGGCGACCCCTAACCGGGAAAAGCCAAAAGATACAACAACAACTTTAACCTTAAAACAATGGGCATGAAACCTTCATCCAGACTCACTGGAGCCGACATGTGAAACATCAAAGAGATTCATAAGATCTTTCCAACTTCAAAAGACACATTTGAAATGCTTGGCTTGGTTTTCCTTACAGCAGATGGAAATGTTGCAACAATCTTGAAGTCCACATTTTACAGTGTTTTCTTTCATTTAAAAACACAAGCCTGTATTTTACATTTATTTATACAACTGATAGAATTATATATCAAATTCTATTTAACTAGGCTGGCAGCCTTAGCCCATCTTTCCCCAATCTTCACATAAGCTTATAAGAGTGGCCACAGACTCCTTTCTATTATTATTACCACAGGTTTTATCTTCAGTTGAATAGTCATTTGCAGCTACTGTCTTCCAGATTGTATATTATTATTATTATTATTATTAAATACATTTATTAATAATATTTTTTCTTTTACTATTGAATTAAATAATGATAAATTGATCATTACAAATTGTTTGTGGGTTCTTTGCAGTCAATTCAGTCTGTCGTGATTTGGGCCATTACTCTAGTACTGCCAATTGGCTTTGCAGTCTCTTTTTCTGTATCAACAATGTTACATATTTTTATCCCATCAGCATAAGTTATACTTTTCATTTTATATCTTCTGCAGTGCTACTTTTATAAAATTGAGAAGGAACCATCCAAGAACTGATTCATTGTAGTACCCTACTAGAGACCTTGTTGTCATCTATGTAGACTCTACTTACTATGACTCTTTGGGATCTTGTCTAGAAAATGTCTTAATCATGCTGTCACTATCAGATGCACTCCTTTTATTAGTGGGACACTTATTCCAACTAAGGCTCTACAAATATCCCTTTTTGTGTACTATCTGACTTATCCAATTAAATATACTCTAATCTATTTGGCTTGGCATTCATGCTATGAAAAGTATAGCTGTGTAAGCAAACTTAGCGTAACAGATGTTTAAATGATCACCGCTGCAGTTGTCTTAGGGTTATACTCTGCTAAGGATATGATAGCCAGACAGCTTCCAAAGCTTCATGGCACCTTCCACTTATGCAAATCATTGCTCAGCTTGGCTAAAAATCCAGGTTTGGGTGCCAATCCCTTCAGAGTTTTCATGCCAACAGAGGGAGGCTAAAGACCTGACAAGCACAATGCTAGGAAAATGAAAATAAATGTCAACACCCTGGCATAAAAGACATACAATATAAGATGGCAGTGATCCTTCTAACATTTACTGTTTTGGTAACTTTACTTGGACAACTGTACTGTGGTCATCATATAGACCACTGATGTAGTAAGCCTTGGGTATATATGGATGTATTACCGTAGTTTATGAGGAAGAGGAGGGCCCTGAAGGTCCTGTAAAATGGTCCTAGCAAAGCTTGGCCTAGACTGGAGAAGGAATCCAGATTATAGTGCTCTGTAAGTTTGCAAAGAGGACCAAGTTGCTGCTTCTAGAATATTTCTAGAATCCAGTCCATTCTGAAAAGTTACAGATGAAACCAAAGCCCTGGAAGAATGAACACTGACCCTGCGTGTAATTGTTTTGTTGTGATGGGAATATCGAAAGGTAATAGCATGAAACAACAATTTAGAAATAGTATGACTTGACAAAGGTTATCTTTTTCCTAGCTTTATAAGAAAAGAACTGATCGGCGATCCTGCAAAACTTTGCCAAGATAGTACCAAAGCTGTCTGTGGACATCCAAGATATAGACTCTTTTTCATTATTAGGTTCTGGAACAAAGACTGGGAGATGAACAGCTTGGCTACAGGTAAACTTGGATCACACAGTAGGCATAAAGGATTAGCTCTTATGGAAATCTTACCTTTGTGGAAAATGAGAAGACTGACCCACCCAAAAGCCTGCAAATTATATGACCTTTATTCAGAAGTCAAATCAATTAAAGTTTTTCACATCAAGAACCTCCGTCAGCCTGCTGATCTGGATCAAATGGAGCAAGAGTTATTCTAACACAAAATCAAGATCCCAAGGAGGAACCAGCTGATTTCTAGCAGGCTTCATATGCAACTTCTCTTTTTCAAAAACATTTTTATGTGAGACTGTATTTAGAGTGGCAACAAACGAACCTTGACTGAGGAGTAAGACAGCCAAACAATAATAACTCACAAATGATGTAGAACCAGAGAGACATTAGTTCTGTATGGCTTCTGGTTCTTGTCCTGGCACTAAGTAGAATACCTTTTCCATTTACTAATATGTGATTTTCTAGTAGCAGATTTTCTTGCCTCCTTTAATACCTGCTGCACATAAGAAAAAGTGCCAAAAGGGTATTGGCAGTCAGTTGTAGTTTTGGGGTTGGGATATATGAAACACCCCTGGTCCTGTGTGAATAGATTCAGTCTTTGAGGAAGCTTGTAGTAATTGCCCTGGCCTTTCCAAAAGATGGGAGAATCACTGTTGCCTGAGCTAGAAGGGAATCAACATAATGATATTTGGAGAGTCTTCTGAATTTTCAAAATGACCATGGGTATTGGGAAAATGGTGGGAAGTGATACAGGGACATTTCTGCAAGAGGAAAAGTGCATCTGTCATACAGGCTTTCTAGTATGAGGACGTGGAGCAGAACTTTTCTAATTGATTGTTGCAAGAGGAGGTAAAAAGATCTACAAGGTACTCCCCACAGTTGGATCAAATCTTGGAAAGGCACCCCTGATTCAGTGTCCATTAGTGAGAATCTGATCTGGTCCTGCTTGGCTTGCCTGCCACACGGTTTTGCTCAGACAGTACATTCAGTGCCTGTAGAGTGAGAAAGTGCAGAAATGCTATATTCCATGCTTCCATAGTTAATCTGCATAGAGGATAAAAACAGGTTCCTCTTGCTTGTTTATGCACCACATCATTGGAAAGGTACTAGGGACCATAAATGATTGAGAGGTGAGAACATTTATAATTCCCAATATAAGTTTGTTTTGATCTGTCTTTTCTGTTCCAAAGACCTTGCACTTTTATCCCCATATTTACAGCTGCCCAAGCCAAGTCTGAGGCTTCCACAGTGACTGTGCTGGAGTTGGGTGACAGAACTGGATACCTATATTTTGAAAAATATGGTGTCTGCAGGAAAAATCTGCCTATTCACCAACCCCAAAACTGGAATCTGAAATGGCATGGGAAGTTCATGATGGGACCAAACAGATTTGAGATAAAAATGAACTTTTCTCATTTTGCAAAAAGTATCATGAGCATCATAGATGCCACAACACAGAATCCAGAAGAATTACCGTGCTGAGACAATCCAGAGTTATTACCATGCTGACACAAAACACAGAATCCAGAATTATTACCGTGCTGACCCAAAACACAGAATCCAGAATTATTGCCATGCTGACACAAAACACAGAATCCAGAGTTATTACCATGCTGACACAAAACATAGAATCCAGAATTATTACCATGCTGAGACAGTAAATCTATCAAAAGCTTTCTCATCCTTGTCAGGAGACTGGTATTGACCAAATGTGTAGAAGCAGCTGGGTTCATTAAAGTGATAACTGCTAGGTCTAATCTGGGATGACTGTATAAAAAATGTAAAAGATCGATAGCCAGCCTGTTGTCTCAAAGAAATCAGGTTGTTTATCAGGCAAGTTACAGGTTGTGCCAAAAACATTCTCCAAAGCTGCAAAAATAGGAGGAACATATGCTTGAGAAAGAGAATCCTTCAAATGAACTGGCTAAAGCCACACTCCTTACATTATGAATCAGAAAGCTGGGGAGACACAACAGAATATTTCCTTTCACAATCATTTTGAGTTTCAAAATCTTTAGTTTTCAGAAAAGTGTCTATTTCTTTTAAATAGAAACAGACTGGGTGGGTTATGAGTCTGAACAAAACCCCTGAGCTCAGAAGCTTAGCTATGTCAGGGAGAGAGGGTTGTGGAGTGCAATCGGCCATTCTAGAAACAGACTGGATGGGTTATGAGTCTGAACAAAACCCCTGAGCTCAGAAGCATAGCTATGTCAGGGAGAGAGGGTTGTGGAATGCAGTCGGCCATATCCTTCATCGCTCTTTCTCTTTAGTGCATTAATGGCTTGTACTACTTTCGCGATGGAACTTGAGTTCAACAGCACTACATGTGTGGTCTAAACTGTAATAACTGCTTGCTACATTTATAGCAAGCAGTCTCCTATAGTTTTAGTTAGAATTTTTTTTTATTAGACATGAATGAGCACCTTAGCTCTCCGTGCAGGCAGAGTATTCACTGTAGCAACTGTCTGCTACATTTATAGCAAGCAGCTTGCTACAGTTTAAATGAACTATTGACTAATGCATGAGCACTGTAGCGCTCCATGCAGACAGGAAATAAACTGTGTAGTAACCGTTTCCTACATTTGTAGCAAGCAGTGTGCTACAGTTTAAAACATTTTTATAGCTGGATGTGCAGAGAGGAATGAACACTGGGGCAAAGCACAGAAATATTACCTGAATGTCTGAGGATGGAAGGGGTCATGTCCTGAATCTGGCCACCTGATTGGTGTGCTACTAAAAGGAATGGCAGTGTTCCTGGTTTGAATGGAAGAGTTGGTGGGAGTGGTCATGGAGCTAACTAATTAGTCAATCTCTAAAATGTAGAATTTTTTTGCTGTTCACTTGAAGAGCTCAGGGTGTGATGCACTTGTCTTTGTTCTACCAGCACCCTGTGCTGGTTACAATCTATGCTTCTGCCTGAGCTAAATACAAAAGTCTTTCCAGAGACTGTGAAAGGAGAAACATATATAAGATTCTGCTATTTTCTGACAGGAATTTGAGAGAAAGCAGACCTACTTTTGCCAGGAGAAACCTCCACCAGAATAGTCAAAGCTTTCTAGCTAGACAGGATAGCATTCTCTGCCCCTTCTGCAAGGACCAACAAGTGTGTCTTTACTTTGCCCACCAAGGGCAGTCCATCCGATAGAGAATATGTCTAAGCCCTGGTCCATTTTGACTGGAGGGACTATATTACAGGGAAATGGGGGGGGGAGATAAATGGTCTGAGGAACTAGTTAAGACCACAGCAGAGTCACTTTAGCAGCTTACATTGGTGGTAAAAGTTAACTAGCAATTTTCTTTTTCTGGCTGGAAGACAGAACTAAGGAACCAATATGTTCCATAATTAAAGCCACAAAAGATGCCAGATTCCTGGGGAAGACTGACAGCAGTAGCCAAACAGGTAAGTAGTAAAGTAACTTTTTTCCAATTAAAACACAATAAAAAGCATTTGAAACACTTTTCCAGACCCAAAAGTAACTTAACTGAGAAAAAGTAATGTAAATTAGTCATAACAGCTTTTTACCATAAAAGTAAAAAAGTGATGTTCTCATTTAAAATTAAAAGTCATATGACAGTCATTCAAAGCACTTTTCTAGCTTTAAAATTATTCTATAGAAAATATATCTGCTATCAAAAGTAAAGTTGATCTTTCATAAAGGAAACTTATCTGCCCAGCACTGGGTCAATGTTAGCCAAACTTTGATCCTTGATACCCTATATGAAGAGTGCTCTATGGCAGGAAGGCACTGAAGCATTTGATGCCTGAACTTGAATTTAGTCATATCGGTTTAAGCTATCTAACAGAGCAGCCGCGGCGGTGCAGCAGTTAGCGTTGCCACCTCACAGCAAGACGTTCTCCAGTTTAATCCTCGGCTGGGGTGCCTTCTGTGTGACGTCTGCATGTCCTCCCTGTGGTCGCGTGGGTTTCCTCCGGGTGCTCTGGTTTCTTTCCACATCCCAAAGACATGCCGTAGGTGGATTAGATACTCTAAACTGGCCCTAGGCGTGAGTGCATGCTTGTGTGTGCCTTTGTGGAAGGTTGGGTGATGGGCTGGCAACTCAACACCGTAAAACTCCACTGCCAATCATGAGTGGACAGGTGATCCGCTGTGGCGACCCCTAACTGGGAAAAGCCAAAAGAAGAAGTTTAAGCTATCTAATGATTTGGACATGGGGAAGGTCCTCTAGTAGGATATGACCTATATACCTAAGGCTACTACAGTAGTTATCCATATGGTGAATATCCATTGTATCCTGAATGCAGTGCTCAAGCTGGTTATGGGTCACTAGTTCAGGGGTAATTTCATGATTTTACATTCTAATGGTGTCAACACTTTCCAACAGGTTTGGTTGTTGACTTTGCATCAAGGGAGTTGCATAAAAACTAAATTAATTTTACTAACTGGGGTTGTAATTGGGGCTGTATTAATGCAGCGTTAACCTTACTTGCATGATACCATTTTAAATAAAATTATTTGTCATTCTCTACTACACATGCTCATCCTATGCAGTTTCCTGATATGGGAGCCCCCATCTCTAAGTTAAGGACTGAAGTGATTCCCTCCTTTGAAAACTTTAGCAAGCCACTTAGCTGCTTGTTACATTTGAGTTGCAGCTTTAAAGCTAAATATTACACACACAATGCTGAAATGCTTCACCCCAACCTTAAATCCCTCATTTCTGTATGCCAGTACTACCCTACTGCTGATCATGCCCCCAGACACCTTGCACGAGGTGTGGCTGCTCCCTTCCATTTTCAAAAATGACTGCACTATGCTCCAGTCTTCACCTGAGGTCAGTGAATACCTAATTCATCAGTCATTGTTTTTTGAGGGCAGAGAAAATTTGTATGTTCTGTTCTTCCTGCATGGCCAAGCTGATAAGTTGGGCTTATTTAGAAACCCTCATTACTCCTAGAACATTTTGTCTCTGTCAGTATGGACAGAAGGACTGCACCTCATGAAGGATAGTGCTGGGCTGAATTTTCCTGAATAATCAAAAGGAAATTAGTGAATCTCACATACAGTGAGATGACAGATCTGATTTTTATTATGCACACAAATATAATATCTACAGGGATGTACATCTTGGAAATCTACAGCTTTGTACCCTGCAACCCCTACATACATTATTGCACCTGTAAATATGTCCAATATTATGCAAGTTTGAAGACCCGTCAGTGTTTTTTCATATCACCATGGAGTCCTCATGTATATTAAACAATGTCATATAATGTATTATTTGCAGGCAATGTGGTATTTATGCTGGAGAAACAAAGGCGTCTGTGTAACTGATTCAGGGATACTACAGGTTAGTCTAAAATACTGATTCATCCAAACTTATTCTATCCCATTTTACCACTAAAATGGGGTAGAACATCGGTGTCGGTGGCACAAGTAACACACTCTTACCTTGGGTGTAGAAGGCTGCGGGTTATATTCGCACACCAGATACGCAGATTACTGACATTGCAGTACAGCATGGGGGGGGGGGGGGGCTGCTGCACTCCTGAGTGTCTCCTGTTTTGGATGAGATAGTCTTGTACCTACCTATGAACCTATCTGCCCAAAGCCATTTATAAGCCTAACCAGAACTTATTTATTTATTTATTCACATTTGTTGACCGGGAGTGTCCGACTGGACGTAGGTCCATTTTCAGTGGAGGCCCAGGGAGAAAAGCTCCACAATTAAAATAAACAAGACAGTAGTTACATTGGGTTACATAGCGATTAACAATTTAACATAGCAATTACTTACAACATATTTACAGATGAATATATTGGCTTTCACCACCCCCATAGATTAGTTCCCTGTGCCTCTGTCCAGCAGAGCCATTGAAGTGATCCCCAGGGTAAACATTCTGTTTCCCATCTACTCGTCAAGGTTTCTCTTGAGGAGTATTAGTGAGGAGCTCTGTCTAATGTAGATTGGAATCTTGTTCCAGAGCATGGGAAGTCTCTGGGACAGGAACCTATCCCTCCAGCATGTCTTATTTATAGTTGTGGTGAGGTTTAGATCCCTAGAGTGTGTGGCTCGAGGGGATATGGTTTTCTTTAGGTGGCGCATGTCCATCAGTTCTGGGTTAGACATGGCGTTGTATGTCAGGTAGAGATCACCTCGGAGTAGGCGGTATGCAACTGAGTACAACTGGAGTTTCTTCAGTTGAGCTGCATAGGGCATCTGTTTTAGGCCACTGATCCTCTTGTTGAGGTATTTCTGTGGTCTTTCCAGCTGTTGCAGGTGTCTTGTAAGGTACATCCCAAATGGGGCGTTGTACTCTATTTTGGGTCTGATGAGTGATGTGTAGAGGGTCACAATGACCTCTTTTGATCTGGATGCAAACCTTTTTGTTATTAGGTGGGCCACATAGAAGGATTTTCTAACCACTTTGGCAATGTGATTATCAAAGGAGAAATTACTATCTACTTGGGTCCCCAGATCCCTTATTACATCTTCTGTATTTAGGGGGCTACCACCTATGTGGTAGTTTGTGGGTATTTTGTTTTTTCCAAAGGGGATGACTATGCACTTTTTGGCATTTAGCTTGAGGCAATAGTTCTGACACCAGGTATCTGTCTCAGTGAAACCCTTTTGGAGGATGTCTGTGTCAGCCGGAGAGTCAATTATATCCCCTAGTTTGCAGTCGTCTGCAAACTTGGTCAGCCATAGTCCTCCTGTGCTTGCCTGTACCTCTGAGAAATATATGCCGAACAGGAGGGGACCTAGGGCTGAGCCCTGGGGAATGCCACTTTTAACTGGTTTAAAGTCAGACCTAGCTCCCGCAACTCTTACCATGTGGGTTCTGTCCATGAGTCAGTTGGCAACCCATCTCATGACATAGGAGTTTATGTTCAGGCTGGTGAACTTGTCTATAATACCAGAATGGGGAATGGTGTCAAAGGCCTTTGCGAGGTCTAGGTAGGCTGGTGTACCACCTTTCCCTCGTCTATAGCCATGGTAACTGTCTCAAAGAAGTCCACCAGGTTTAGGAGGCATGATCTGCCCTTAACAAAGCTGAACTGGGTAGGGTCCAGTGTTTGGAGATTCCCAATGTCTCTGTTAATGAAATCCATGATGATGCACTCCATAGCCTTGCAGACCAAGCTAGTCAGGCTTATAGGGCTATAGTTCCCGGGGTCTGTTGTGGCTCCACCTTTGTGGAGTGGAATCACCGTTGCTGTGCACCACTCTATAGGCATATAGCCAGTGGAGAGGCTGAGTTTGAACAGTGTGTTTAGGTGAGGGGTTAGTAGATCTTTGACCTCGTGTAGAACGCAGCCTGGGACACCGTCTGGTCCTATTGATGCTGTGTTTCTGGCTTTGGAGAGGGCTGTTTTAGGTTCATAGGTTCATAGGTTCCTAGGCTATCTGCCCTAAGGCATTTATAAGCCTAGCCCAAATTTTTGTGGCATATGAAAAAATACTGTGTCCATTAGTTTGTTGTGCCTCTGTCCAGCAGTGACACAGAGATGATTCCCGGGATAAACCTACGATCTCCCATCCACAGGTCAAGATTTCTCTTGAACAGAGCCAGCGAGGTGCTCTGCCTCACATGGATCGGGATTTTATTCCACAGCATAGGGAGTCTCTAAATCTATCCCTCCAGCACGTCCTATTTATATCCATGCTAAGGTTTAAGTCGCTTGCTCTAGTGGTTTTGGTGGATTTGGATTTTTTTGAGGTGGAGCATGTCCATTAATTCCGGGTTGGACATGGCCTTGTATGTCAGGCACATGTCACCTCTGAGCAGATGGTATGCAACTGAATAGAGCAGGAGTTTCTTCAATCTGGCAGCATATGACAGATTTTGGAGTCCCTTTATCCTTTTGGTGAGGAACTTTTGGGGTCTCTCCAATTGCTGCAGATGTCGGGTGAGATGCATCCCGAATGGGGCATTGTACTCTATCATTGGTCTGATAAGTGAAGAGTACAGGGGAACAATGACCTCACTAGATCTGGATGTGAATCCCTTCATGATCAGGTGGGCAATGTAGAAGGTCTTTCTAACCACTTTAGCAACGTGAGTGTCAAAAGAAAGGCCACTGTCAACCTGGGTCCCCAGGTCCCTGATAACCTCTTCTGTGCTTAGTGGATTGCCACCTATATGGTAGCTTGGGGTTACCTTGTTTTTCCCGAAGGGTATCACTATACATTTTTTGACGTTTAACTTCAGGCCATGGCTCTGGCACCAGCTATCTGTTTCCGTGAGTCCCTTCTGAAGGATATCCGTGTCCGATGCACTTTCCACTAAGTCGTCTGCAAACTTTGTCAGCCAAAGTCCTCCCATGTTGGCCTGTACTTCTGAGAAGTAGATGCCGAACAATAGGGGGCCAAGGACCTAGCCCTGTGGGACACCACTTGTGACCGGCTTGGAGTCTGACATAGCGCCAGCAACTCTAACCCTGTGGGTTCTGTCCTTAAGCCAGTTTGCAACCCATCTTGTGACATATGGGTTTACATTTAAGCTGGTAAGTTTTTCTACAATACCCGAGTGGGGTATTGTGTCGAAGGCCTTTGCAAGGTCAAGGTAGGCTGTATGGACTGCCTTTCCCTCAACAATGGCCTTGGTGACTGTTTTGAAGAAGTCGACCAAGTTCAAAAGGCATGATCTGCCCTTGACGCCAAACTGGGTCGGGTCCAATGTCTGCAAGTCCCCTATATCTTTGTTTATGAGCTCCATTATGATCCTCTCCATAGCTTTGCAGACTAGACTTGTTAAGCTTATGGGGCAGTAATTACCAGGGTCCGTAGAGGCACCGCCTTTGTGGAGTGGGACCACAGTTGCCGTACGCCACTCCTTGGGCACGTATCCTGTGGTAAGGCTGAGATTAAACAGCTGCCTTATGTGCGGGTTTAATTCCTCATTTAGCTCGTGTAGCACACAGCCGGGGACACCATCCGGTCCCATTGATGCTGTGTTTTAGCTTTAGAGAGCAGCTTTCACCTGCGCATTTGAGATGTCTGGGAGGCTACACTCTGCTGGGATAGTTATCTCTCCTTTGGGGAGAGGGGTGAAGTTTGCACTGAACCTGTCTGCCAGTATGTTGGCAATGTCTGTGGGTTCAGTGATTTTGTATCATTTTGGACTAATTCTGAGCATATCTGGGAGTTTCCACCCAGGTTCCTAACATAGCTGAAAAAGGCCTTATGATTGTCCTTTGAATCCATGGCAATTTTTCTCTCAAAATTGGCCTTAGTTGATTTTATTTGTGTTCGTATTTTTTACTAACAATGATCAGGGTGACTTCCTTTTATGGATTTTGTTCTATCATGTAATAGCTTTCTCCTCTTATTGTAAAGTTTGTTAATGGCTGGGGTCCACCAGACTGGACGTTTGCCCTTTGTGGAAAGAGTCTTGGTTTTATTTGGGATTGCCTGATCCATGCAGTCCTGGAGGTGTTCATAGAAGGCATTTGTAAGGGCTTCCAGCTTTGGTTGTGGTTTCCACTGGCTCAGGGCCTTGAAGGATACCACACCAGTCTTGAGTAGTGTGAAGTTTGCTTTAGAGAAGTTCTTCACTGTGGTCTTTTTGTTTGGGGTGGGGGCGGGATGTGGATTTCCAGTGAGATTAGTTTATGATCAGATCTCACCAATGAGGGATATACTTCGGTGTGGAGCATTTTGTCCCCATGTTTGTGATAATGAGATCTAGTATATTTTCTCCTCTCATGGGAACAGTGACTAGCTGTTCCATGGCATTTGACTTTATGAACTCCAGGAACCGTTGGGCTAGAAAGTTAGGGCTTGAGTAATGTTCCCAGTCTATATTCGGTAGTTGAAGTCACCCAATATGATGGTGTTTGGAGCTACATTTATACCCTCCAGTGTCTTCAGGAAGGCTGTGTGGGGTTCCTGAGTTTGAGAGGGTGGCCTGTAGCATGCTACAATTTGTAGAGCAGTTTTGCCTATGGTTAGTTGCACCTGGATGGTTTCCGCGTTGCCACCAACCTGGAGGTGTGGGTATCCTTTATGAATATGGATACACCCCTCCTTTTGTGGTGTGGTCCGGGTTTTGGGGCGGAACGCATGATATGAGGTAAAACCTAATAGTGCCGGGTGCTCTCAAGAGCCTTGAACCAGGTTTGAGTTACAGCACAGACATCGATGTTCTGCATACTGAGAAGGGCCTCGAGTGCGTGCATTTTGAGATTTAGACTTCTGGCATTGAGCAGCATTACCCTCAATTTCTTCCCATTTTGTTTTCTAGGGTGGTAGGTTTAGAATTTGAGCCTTGCCTAAAAAGGCACTATGGGGTGGCAAGAGCCTTAGCCAATATCCGGAATCCCAGGGTGACAGGTGCAAGCCGTCCCTTGCGAGCAGCGTGGCTTGTCAAGCATGTCATCCCAGGCAGACAGACACTGGATCCCCTTTGAATGACACCAGACATTAAGCCAATTGTTAAAGCTGATCATCTTGTCTCTATATTGTGGCATCATTCTTGGTGAAAGAAGGATACTGCTCAGGGTCAGGGTCATACCTGCCTGGGCTACATAATCAGAGAGCTCCTCTATGTCTCTTTTCATGTAGTCCAGGGAGGTACATCTCAGGTCGTTCACACCAGCATGGACAATGACTGTGTCATATTTGTACTTGCCGTGGAGTGACCAGAGTGCTTGTGTTATGTGGCGGATTCTAGCGCCCGATAGGCAGCTTACTGTGATCCTCTCCTTGTTCAGCCTGGTGAGTGGGACGTCAGTGTGTCTGACTATGGAGTCACCTATGACAAGTATGTTTGGTGTTGTATTTGGCCTTAAGGGCTGTGACTGCTTTGCACAATGCTTTTGTGGTTTATGTGTTGCTTGTGGGGTGTCTTGAGGTAGCAGTTGTTTGGGTGTCTGCTTTGGAGGCCTCTGCTGTTTAGGTAAATTTTTACTCAGAGCCTCCAGTATGTCTTTGTGTGTTTATGTGTTTGATTCAGTGGTGTGTTAGCATTATGTGAGGCTGGTTTTGTGGTGTGTGTAGTTGCCTTCTCCTCCTGTCTGGTCTTGCCAGTCCTGAGTTGAGAGAGCTCAGCCTCCAGTTTGGCTAAATAGCTGCATCTCTCGCAAGTATTTGTGTTATGTGGGAGGAGGAGAGGGTTGTCTGTGTACATGAGGCAGTTATAACATTGCCTCAAGATTCCTAGATTCACCAGCTGGACCGAGAGGAGATTGACAACTGACCTTTGGACATGCTAGAATAATATTGGGAATTCCTTAATAATTGAAAACAAGGGCCAGTGGGGAGTGAGGGTGTAGTGCTTTTAATTTTTAGTGCTGACTTATATAATTGCTTTAGTGAGCAAGTGCCAGGTAACTTGAGTGCAATGTGTTACAAGTAACTAAATGCAAAAACGACAAACAGTAACTTTCTTTCAAGTGAAACAAGGAACTAGTACAGTAAGCAATGCAGATATCACTAGTGATCCACAGAAATTAGGTGGAATTAGCTTCCAGGGAAATAACAAGCAAACAAACAACAAGCATATAAACAAAGCTAGATTCAGCAGGCCTGGATCTAGTCTATGCTAGAGCAAACAAGGTGTACCAATTTCAGTAAGATACAGTTCAGATATTCAGGCACTATAAACCTTTAACCAGAAATTCCCAGCTCAGAAGGGCAGAGTCCAGCCTCTTCTCCCACAAGAGTGCAGACCACGAACCTTCTTAATGTAAAATAACTGGCCTGAAGCCCAAGTGCCTAAACCAGAACTAATACCCTTGGACACTGGGCTCTAAATCAGCAGTTCCCAACTTAGAAGGATGAAAGCTACCTGTCCTGCCACCACAGTGCTTGCCACAAACCTTCCTAATGTAAAACAACTGGTCTGAAGCCCAAGTGCTTAATCCAAAAGACTTAGAATGATAGCTACACTTTAATCAAGTTACAACCAAGCAGTAATAAATACAATTGAATACTTTAGAGAAGTTTTAACCAGAGTGTCTGTGATTTCAGGGGCACTACATTCTTCTGGTATGGTTATGGGCCCTTTTGGGGGTGAGAGGGGGTGAAGTTTGCACTGAACCTATCTGTCAGGATGTTAGCGATATCGGTCAGTTCAGTGTATTTTGTGCCATTCTGCGCTAACTCCGAGCAGATCTGAGAATTGCCACTTAGATTCTTGACATAGCTAAAGGATGCCTTTTAGTTATCTTTGGAGTCCTTTGCAATTTTTCTTTCGAATCTAGCCTTGGATGATTTCATGAGGGATCGTAGTCTCTTGCTGATACTGATCAGGGATGTCTTCCCTTCTTGGGATTTTACTCTTTTCTGTACTAGTTTCCTCCTCCTGTTGTTTAGCTTGTTTATGGCAGGGGTCCATCAGACTGGTTTCCTTTTCTTGGAGGAGGGAGTCTTGGTTTTGCTTGGGATAGCACGAACCATGCATTCTTGTAGGTGCCTGTAGAGTGCATTAGTAAAGGATTTTGCAGCTTGGGAAGTGTTATCCTTTAGCATGGGGGATTTGAAACTTTCCACCTCGGTCTTAAGTAACATGAAGTTTGCTTTTGAAAAGTTTTTCACAGTGGTTTCTTTGACCGGGGGTGGGGGTGGAATGTGGATATCCGGAGTGATTAGTTTATGGTCAGATATAACCAGCGAGGGGTTGACCTCTGGTGTGGAACACCAGTCACCCATGTTGGTGATGACCAGGTCCAATATGTTGTCACCGCTGGTGGGGGTGTTGACCAGTTCCCTAACCCTAACCCTAACCCTAACCCTAAAGTTGATCCAGGACATTTGAGTTTATAAATTCTAGGAAATGCTGGGCAAGGGAGTTAGTACTTGAGTAGTTCTCCCAGTTAATGTTTGGGTAATTGAAATCACCCAATATCAGGGTGTTTGGTAGGACCTTTGTTTCCCAGTGTTTCCAGAAATGCGGAATGGGGGTCCTGGGACATGGTGGGTGATCTGTAGCAAGCAACAATTTGAATTGCAGTTTTACCCATTGTTAGTTGCACGTTGATTATCTCTGAAGCATCATAATGTGCCACTAACCTGGAGGTGTGGGTATCCTTGATGAATATGGCTACACCCCCGACTTTTTTATTTCGATCTGGGTTTTGTGGCCGAAATGTATGGTATGCGTTGTAGCCTGGTAGTGCTGGGGTGCTCTCTGGAGCCTTAAACCAGGTTTCTGTTACTGCACATATATCAATTTTTCTCCATACTGAAGAGTGCCTCGAGTGTGTGTATTTTGATGTTTAGACTTCTGACATTGAGTAGCATTATCCTCAGTTTTTTCTTACTTGTGCTATTTACGGTGGTGGGTTTGTCTTTTGAGCCTTGCCTAAAAAAGGCACTATGGGGGTAGCAAGAGCCTTGGCCAGTATTCGAAAGCCTAAGAGTGACAGGTGCAAGCTGTCTCTAGCGAAGCAGTGTGGCTTGTCGAGCATGTCATCCCAGGCTGACAGACACTGGATCCCCTTTGAATGACACCAGAAGCTTAGCCAGTTGTTGAAATTGATATTTTTTTCTTTATACCGTGGTATCATTCTTGGTGAGGGCTGGATGCTACTCAAGGTCAGGGTCATACCAGCCTGGACTACGTGATCAGAGAGCTCTTCCGTGTCTCTTTCCATGTAGTCCAGGGAGGTATGGCTCGGGTCATTAACAACAACATGGACAATGACAGAGTCGTATTTGTACTTGTTCTGGAGTGATCTGAGTGCTTGTGTTATGTGGCAGATCCTGGCACCTGACAGGCAGCTAGCAGTGACCTTCTCCTTGTTCAGCCTAGTGAGTGGGATGTCAGTGTGCCTCACTATAGAGTCAACTATTACTAGTGTGCTGGGTATGTTATTTTGCCTTAAGGGCTGTGATTGTGTGGCACACTGATTTTGTGTAGTATGTATTTCAAGGTTTGTGGTGGGGGATGGAGGTTGCTTGGATATCTGCTTTGGAGGTCTCTGTTGCTTTTGCAGATTTTCATTTAGAGCCTTCGAGTATGTCTTTGTGTATTTGTGTGTTTTTTGCCGGTGCTGGTTTCATAGCTCTATGTAAAACTGGTGGTGTGATGCAAGTAATTCCCTTCTCCTCTTGACTGTCTGGTCCAGTCTTGGGTTGAGAGAGCTTAGCTTCCAGTTTGGCTGTATAATTGTATCTCTTGCATGTATTAGTGTCCGGTGGTAGGAGGAGAGGGTTGTTTGTGTACATGAGGCAGTTGTAACACTGTCTCAAAATGCCCAGTTTCACCAGTTGGACCAGAAAACACACCTGAAACTGCCCTTTGGACATGCTTGGATAGGTACAGTGAACTGTTTAGGGGGGTCTAGTGCTGAGGTTTATTAGTGCTTGCTATGAATTTTGAGCAAGTGCCGGGCTGAGACGTGAATGGTTTGAGTGCTTAAGTTGAAAGTTTGTCTAGTTCCAAGGGAAAATTTGAAGAGCAGACTTTGTGAGGCCGGGAATAGTTATACCCTAGCTAGCCGGTGCTGCCTGGCGTGCAAAACTGCACTAATGCATGTTTTATAGCAGGGAAATGAAATACATAGAAATTAGCCCAAAATGGCCAATAAATTACTAATTTCTGGGCTGAAACCACTCCTCCAGGGACAGATAAGTTGCTCAAAGCTCCCCTCTCTCACAGATGAACAGAGAAACTTCCTTCTATCCAATTAAGGTATGGGCAAACACAGAAACTTACAACACAGCCCTGAATTCAGTACTAACCTGAAACTGGACTATACTAGCTCAGAAAATAAAGCAGATGCAATCAAAAAACACTTTAAATGCACATAAATGGCTATCACACTTGACTATGTAGTCTACAACAGTTAAACAGGTCGTTTAAACACAAAAATGATTTTGTTAAAGTGCAGGCAGTAAAGTAAGTACAATATGTAGCTGAAACAAGCTTTTTAAATCACAGAAACTCTAAATAATTGGCGTTTTAGGTGGAATTAGC
This sequence comes from Protopterus annectens, assembly GCF_019279795.1. Lineage (NCBI taxonomy): Eukaryota > Metazoa > Chordata > Ceratodontiformes > Protopteridae > Protopterus > Protopterus annectens. The sequence continues at coordinate 1,832,824,750 of NC_056732.1, read as the reverse complement.
TAAAGGCAGCAAGAAAATGCAGAAAAATTATACTTAATCACTCTAAAGTCTCTCTCTTTTGTCTCTCTGCTGCTGTTGAACTCTGCAGGGCACCAGGCAGGAGCTTGCTGAGCTGTATACAAGCACAAAACCTTGCAAATGTGGGTTTTATAGCAGGAAAATGAAAGTGATAGAAATTAGCCCAAAATGGCCAATAAACTACTAATTTCTGGGCTGAAACCACTCCACCAGGGACAGATAGGCTGCTCAAAGCTCCCCTCTCTCACACGTGAACAGAGAATCTTCCTTCTATCCAGGTAAGGTATGGCCAAACACAGAAACTTGTAACACAGTCCTGAATTCAGCACTAACCTGAAACTGGACTATACTAGCTTAGAAAGGTGGGAAAACAAGTACTTTTTTGTTTTTTTTTTGTTTTGTTAAACTGAAGCCCCATCTGTTTGAGTTGGTGATATCTCTAATGTATGTAACAAAAAAAAAATCCCATGGCACCTAACTCATAAAAAAACTTATTTACAAGATACATTTATATAATATCCATTTTTTTTCTACAATTAAAACATATTTTTTCTATAATTCTCATTCATTTGAATTAATTTTTTCACTGACCCCCACTCTTTCTTCTTTTACCAAAATCTTATTTTCTCTAAAATAGCCAAAGCCCATTTGCTGTTGTACATAATTTCTAATACTCTTGATTCCATAAAAACATAATACAATAAATTATTTTCTATCATTTTTTCTACATAATGTTTACTTTTCTATGGGTGGAGCAGTGGTGCAACAGTTAGCATTGTCGCCTCACAGCAGTAGGTTCTCCGGTTAGATTCTCTGCTGGGGTGCCTTCTGTGCAGAGTCTGCATGTCCTCCCTGCATTCACGTGAGTTTCCTCCCACATTTCACACATCACTCTATCTTCAAAATTTATGATCCCTAATTTCTTCTATACTTTCATAACCCTTCAACAGTTTCCTCTTCCCCACAATAATTACAAAATCTTTCACATTTCTTTTTGTATGACATATTTGCCTTGACAGGTATTTTTTTATAGATGACCTCCATAAAAATTGACATTCTACCATTTGTTTACATCTCTTGTTTATGGCTTTTAATCATCTCATTTAAATTCTTTCAGGGGTAGATCTACCCTGGGATCATACCTCTCAACCACACTGAATTTCTTACCAGATTTGAGGTTCAAATAATGGGGTGCCATGATTCCCAAGTGACACCCTTTAATTTCCAAATTTCCTGGCTTTTTTTAATGTTTTTGGTTTTAGCTGACATCATCATGTGCAGAGGCATGTGCGATAACGTCAGCTCCATGAACAGCCTGCCAGCCTGTCAGAATTCGCTGAAGGCTCAAGGAATTCACTGCACTTTGTTTCTGGCCGTAGTGTGCGAGCAGCTGCATTTGAATTCCTCCAGGTGAGTAATAGCAGGGCTCCTCCAGGTAAAGAAAACTATGCTGTCCTTTACTTTAATGGAGACTTTTTTAACATCTGTCCTGTCCCTTTTTAACAGCTAACATATTTAGAAGTAACAGCCAGCTGCAGAATCATCTTTACTTTAACGGCAACTGTTTAACAGTTACTGCTCTTTAATTTGTACTGTGTGAGCCAGAAGAATATTTCATAGGGTTTTTAACAGCTAACACACTTAGCTTTCATTTCCACAGCTGAATGAGGTATATGATTACTTAACCAAAGACTTTTTAACAGCTAATGCATACTTAGAATTAACAGCAACTATTTGCAGTCGGAACGAGGTTTACTTAACAGCCAGTTTTCATTTGTACTTTAGAATATGCTTTTAACAGCAGTTAGAATATGCTTGTACTGTGCTGCTTTTGAAGCACTTACTTTAATGGCAACTGTTTATAACATGCTTAATTTCCACAGCCAAACAAACAAGGTGTGTGGTTTGCTTAACTAACAGCCAGCATTTCATTTGTAGTGTGTTTTACTTAACAGCAGTTAGAACAAGGGGGATGTGTTATGCTTTCATTTGTTGCATTGCAGGCAGGAACAAAGGAGATGTGTTGATTTAACAGCCAACTTGTGCTACAGGTGTGTGAGGGATGTGTTGATTTACCTGTGTGTGTGTGTGTGTGTGTGTGTGTGTGTGTGTGTGTGTGTGTGTGTGTGTGTGTGTGTAAATGCTCCAGTTAGTTATAACTGCTAGTTAGAATTACTCAGACTCAAACCCTGTACCTTAGGTACAAGGAGCAAGAGCCTAAACTCTCTACCCATACCATCCCCACCACCCCCTTGTGATTCAAGGAATTAACCATAGTTCTCAACTGTCCAAAGTTTATGGAATGTTTGGCTCATACTTTTGGTCTGTTCCTCTTAAAATTGTGGTTTTCTGCAAATTAGTGAGAAGTTGAACTGAATTCACTAAATAATGATAGCCATTTAAATTTCATTCTTCCTATCTTTCAGGAAATGCATGGTAACGCAAAACATTTTATTCTAGAAACTTTTCTAAGATTATACAAGCAATGTTTAAAATGTGTCCCTGGTTTTGGGCTTCTGTTCCCCCAATAAATTTTGACTTTTTCCAGATTTCTTGTGCTGCATAGTTCTTTAGGGGGAGAGAAGTTTAGTTCTGCTTATGCCAAGTAACAACAGTTAGTAGCACAGCAGGTAGACTACTTGCTTTTGATGCAGAACACTGTGGGTTCTACTCATGCAGTGGGTGTAGAACCCACAGCCTTCTGCATCAAAAGCAAGTATTCTACCTGTTGTGCTACTAACAACACAAACCAATTTGGCATAAGCAGCACTGCTTAGGCCAAGTGTGTTTGTGTTAGTTGCACAACAGGTAGAATATTTGCCCTTGATGCAGAAGGCTGTGGGTTCTACTCCCACAGTATGTAGATGGATTGCTGATACTGTACTGTGTTGCACTTTTAAAGGGGGTGGAATTGGTGGATGCTGCAGTCCTGAGACTGTCCTCTTTGGCAGAGATACATAGTATCTATAAACCTGTTATCAGTTTGCCATCCATTCCCTATTGCAATATTACAACCCTATCATTTGTTTAATGTAACATAGGCAATTATTCCTCAAGGGCAACAGATACTATTTGTAGATGAAACAATGAAATATTAAGTTGTTTGCTAGCAGCAACGTCTTCATTAGTTACAGATCTTACAGATGTCTTTATAGTGGAATTATTTAGATGACTTTTACTTCAAACATTGTGCATATTTACTGATACTGGTGGATTGTAAAAGTTTGAGTAGACTTTCATGATGGAAATGTTCTGAATTGGGCAGTTTTGTTATAATTGGTTAAAATGCGCTCTAACAAGTATTATACAAGGAATGTAATTTAATACAATCAGGAAGGTGTATCAAAGAACACATGTATGTTTCATGTGCAAGGGGCCTAGAATTAGAAAACAGCCCAAATGTAATCTTTATATTCCACTGGCCAGATGCATTTTCTTTGAATGTGGGTTTCAGTGCTGTTTTAATGAATGTAAGTTTCAAGGGCAGAGAAGTTTTAATGCCAAGTCTATTTTCATTGTGAGACTATATGCCTTTGTCTAGCAGATGTCTATTAGTGTTTGTGCTATAAAATAAAGTTTTAAATGAAATCCAAATAATCATTGTATAAGTAAATCCGTGTGCACATTACAGTGTTTATGGTAAATGGGGCAAAATAGCCAAATAATGGGACATTGGAATGGCTGCAGGGGGAGGGCTGTGTATGGAGGGCCCCATTCAACCATGATTTTGTGAGGGGGGAAGGTTGGCAAACTCAAAGATAGGCCCGGGCAGCACAAACTCAAGCTATGCCACTGATCAGTAGGCCATGGAGAATGACTTTTGGTGGTCCTAGCAAACTATAATATTCTTTTATTTTATTTATTTATTTTACATTTGTTATTTTACATTTGTTAACCGGGCTAGTCCAGCTAGATATATATCCATTTTCAGTGGAGGCCCGGGGAGAAAAGCTCCAGTAGTAACAAGAGATATAGTAAAGAAAAACAATTTATCATACAATAAAATATTACATGTGATTGTGTTACACATATATATCATGGAACAATTCTACAAAGAAGTAGAGATACTAAATCAGCTAATTCATAGGAATGGTTACATTACTTTCCAAAAATTGTACAAGAAAGATAGGTCATTTTACAGTATGTTATCAGTGGTACAGTATGTTACTAGTATTATAATACATATTGCGGTATGTTATCAACAGATAACAAGCATGACTTGACTTATGTAAATTACTAGAGATCTTAACTACTTTGTAGGGCTGTAGTATAATAGATTAGTGAGAGGATACCTGCTGGTGATAGAAGTAGAGAAATTGGAGAATTAGTCAGGGTTGGTACAGGGGCATAACCAGTGTGTCTTCAGGTATTTCTTGAGCCTTTGTTTAAAGAGCGGCAGCAAGGGAAGTGTAGTTATATCCTGTGGCAGCGTGGAGGGCTGTGTATTTTGCTAAGACTGGAATATTGCCTACCATTAAATGCCCTACTTTTACCACAAAACCCACATACTGTAAGTCACCAAAAACGAAATCTAAGGTTCACCATCTTATCCCTTCCCAGTGAACATCATTACTAGACATTTCAAAAGAAAAAAAATATTTACTACAGGGTCTGGGCTGGGGGCCATATTTTGGTTGTCTGTTTAGTTTGTGTTTGAAAGTTAGTACCCAACAATTCCATCAAAGGAATAATTACATAATTATGTATGCAAATTTTATGTTAATCATCGTACAGATTTGTACCTATTTTTCATGGGCCTTTGTCCAGATTTTTGATGTTTCCAGGTTGAGAGTTATGACTGGGATTCAATAAAGCCTACAATAAGTATACACTTATGTGTGAACAGACAACACAAGCATAACTCACAACTCTTCCTCCTAATTTTAGTTTTCCTACTGATTTTTCTTGCAGCTTTAAATACTGAGGGGGATTCATAAAGGTTATCACAAAGTATAGACTATATGTACACTTAGAATAATCTTTCTGACTGACTAGAAAGAACAAAAACTGTGGTAGGGATGTTCTTGAATACAGATTGTGTACAATTAGTGTAGGTGTTATTGAATCTGGCCCATAATATTAATACATTTTCATATCATACTCTTTTCATTCGACAAGACTTATGATTTTATTTTCCATAACATAATTTTCTCCTGATAGGCTTTAAATTATTTTATACACCTTTTTTTCGTTAAAAAGCTTTAAAAAAAGTTCCATTCCTTTTCATATTTCTAATGCAATATTTTTTGTTAATTTGTCTTGCTTTTCTTTCAACCACTTAAGTAGTTCAAGTTTTAAGTGCTTTCATTCAGATTAAATGTTGAACTTCTCAAACAATACACTTCCCCATTCAAAACTCTTATATAACAAGGGTTTTGAATGAGGAAGTATGTTGTCTAACGTTCAGTGTTCTGAACAAATTTGCTTACAACTTATTAATTTACTACTTCTGACTAGGCAAGTGAGCTTTGTTTGCTTTTATACTTTGTAAGAAAACAGTTTGGGTTTTTGTTTATTTGTGGTTTTACACTCCTTCTGGACATGTTGCGAGATCTTTGAGAATGACATGAGAATGATGTGTGTGAAACAGGAAGTGTGCTTACATAAGATATTCCATATCTTCCTCATCTGAATTAATGGTCCTTTTAGGGCTGGTTACTTAACTCATGGTTAAGTTGGACCATCTTACAAATGTACAACCTACACCTTTGGGGCAGCATCCAGAGCGGGCTGCTCTTGATTCTAGTGCTTGTAATGCACTGGATTTTATTATTCACTTGTCTATGGGGGTCTAATACATTAAATGAACGTGGTGCAGTTGGTGCTCGTTTTGATTCAGAGTGTACCCCATGATTCCATTTGTTGAACAACTGAAGGAGATATGTTTGACTCTCTTAACAGTTTTAATGACTGGTTTAATAGACCAGTCCAGTTTACTAAAAATGCCAATGTCTAGCAGTTCATGTTAATCTATCCATTAGAAAATGCATACTTTTGAGAAAATGTTGTCCAAGTACAGGTGGTTACAGCTGGACAATGCATTTTTCTGTGATAGTATTGTGGCAAACCATGTGCCTACAGGGTTAATTTTTTTCAAATACCCTAATGGTATTGAAGATTCTCTTTTACATCAAGAACTAGTTCAGCTGTTTGACTGTGCTGGGATGGAGTTGATGGGCATTTTGGCGAAAGATAATGAGGGAAATTGTCAAATTTGAGGGATCAATTAAATCTTTATACAAGGGAATTGTGGATCTTTTGTTTCCCTCTATGCAAGATTGATAGCATCAACTTTGTAAATGCATTATTCACAAATGTGACGGTATTAGAGGAAGGAGAAACTAGCACGGAACAAGTATGATTACTTCAATGAAAAATAATACCCTTGTCCACAGTCAAATTTTCTTTGAAACAAGGAAATGACAATGTGTGCAATTCTGATGGGGCTGTTGAGAATCCAACTATTTTATAGAGCTGGACACCCCCACGTTAATGCTCTGCCAGAATATGCAACAACATGAATGAGAATGCAGACCTGCATTGCAACATAAACTAGAATGCTTCATTAGGGCTGCAGAAGACTCCCTATTCCAACAAGAGGGGAAGGGCAAAGGATATCCGCTTTAATTGATCACTTTTTTAAATGACTCACATGGTACTGTTCACTTGCACATTATGGTGACCTGTTTTGCAAAGGATTTATCTTTGTTCCTACAGGTAATTTCAGTTTGGTGAAACATCTCCAGGAACTGAAACTTTGTGCTTAAACTTAATTTAGCACTGTATTTTAATGATGTGGGGGATGTTTCATTTTCTGATGGCACACTGCATAGGTCTAGAGTTTTTAATCCTCCTTTGGCCACAACACTCCAAGTGTTTGAAAAGGATTGTGAGAAGAAAATTCAGGCCTTAACACCCCCTCCCCCGCCCACTGTAAGGATAAGTTTTTAAACCTGACTTCCAGTGAAAGAGCTTCCTTATGATTTAATGATTTAAGTAATGACGGAAGTGTCAGGGTTATGAAACCTGATAAGGGTGGTGGGATGGTGCTAATGGCTGCATGTGCAAAAATGTTGGATTAGCTAATGGTCAGTTTTTCATTCCTGCTTCTAGGATTGAAATTAATATTTCCCATGAGAAAATTGATTTATGATTGAACCTTTTCTTCAACATGGTTGGGAAGGAGGTTTATGACTGAAGGCCCTGTCATCCGTAGTATTTTTGGAATACTGAAGATACACTAGTCCTTGTTTGACCCCCCCCCCCCCCATTGTGTCCCATTCTTGCCACTGGAGGTTCTAAAACAACCTCTGGCAAAGTATGCAAACCACAAATTAAAACAATGTTTTTGTGGACAAGCAGGATATTTTGAAAGACACATGGTATTTTTCTGGTCTACTCATCTGCAATGGTTTAGTGGTGTACTTTTTGAAGGTACAGTTTTGTCCCATTGGAAAATGTAATGTTTTAGTTGAATGTGTTTGATCATTTGTTATCTAATTGAATTTTTTGATCGGGGATGTTACAGGCAGACCACTGGTGTGGTTATGGGGGCTGTTTGTGGCTCTTATTTTTTGCTAACAATATTCTTTGGTGGGAGAAGCTTTATTCCCCTACTGAATTTTATGGGTAAATGATGTTCTAGCTGAAATAACTTGATGACTTCTTTATATTGTGGTATGGTACTGTGGAACACCTGAATGAATTTATGGACTATATAAATGGTACCACATATTTTCTATTTTTTCTGTGCAGTCTGACTCTACCCAAATCAGTTATTTGAATGTATTGGTGTATAAGAACATTTTTAAGGGTTGCTTTTTTTCTAGGGTTTATAGAAAGCCCACCTACTCCAATAGTGTTACACTGCAAAAGCTGTCATCCCCCTTGGCAAAAAATATTTTAAAAGGTCAAATGATTAGGGTGTCTAGGTTAACGTCTTATGCATATTTCCATACTGAATTAGAACATTAGGTTGAGTAGCATAGTGGTGCAGGGGTTAGTGTTGTCACCACACAGCAAGAGGTTCTCTGGTTTGATTCTCAGCTGGGGTATCTTCTGTGTGGAGTATGCATGTCTTTCCTGCATATACATGGGTTTCCTCTGGATGCTCAGTTTTCCTCCCACATTCCAAATACATGCATTTTGAGCATTTCTCCCCAGGTCCCCACTGAAAATAGGCTTTTTCCCAGTCTGACTTTCCTGGTGAACAAATGTTAAATAAAATTAATGGTGGAAACTTGCAAACAGGAAATAATAGAGGGGAGATTTACAAGATTTCAACTGATCCTGAATTTAGGCACTACTGTTAATTTGGAGGCCAATATTAATATGAAATATGTCAACTATTATAGAGCTAGGGTATGTGATTTTGACATTTCTTACTCTGGGGTCCAGGCACTTTTAGAGAAATTGGCTAGTGATTATACCACCAATGAATTTACACTATACTTTGGGGGATAAACCTTTGGCATAGGAACAAGAACAACTTGAAAAAGATGCTCTAAACTTCACAGAGGGGTTTTAAAACTAACCAAAATGTTAGTATGTCCAAATATGGCTGCTGCCGACAATGTAGGTGTATTTGGGAGGGGGCTAATTTGATGTTGAATCATTTCCGTAACGCAGCCGCCCCAGATGGTAAAACAAAAAGGGTGGTGTATGTGGCAAATTTCTCAGCTTATTTGGCATTTTATATAGGGAAAACTAAAGGTCCCCTCAAGAAGAGAATTATCAACATGTTTATGCAATTTCAAGACCGGATTTTAAGAAAACATTGTATAAACACTGTATAGATTGTATTAATTTTTAAAAATTTGTTTCATCTTGGAAACTGAACTTGAGAGTGGGGGAAATGGGGCAGCACTATTAGAAACACATGAACTGTGTTGCCAATTAGCTATGGACGCAACCAGTGCCCCTGATCTTAATGATATAACATCAATTTCCAGTTTCCAGTTTGTTAAAAAATAGCAAAGTGTAACATTGATTTTACTGATGAATTTGATTGTTTAAATTGCTTTTTAACATGCTATGTATTTAGTCACTAGATGGCACTGTTTATGTACATAAGAGTTTTGAATGGGGAAATATATTGTGTGAAGTTTAGCACTTGTTCTGAACAAAAGCGCTTTCAACTTATTAAATTACTTGTGACTACACCTGTGATATTGGATTTTCTAGGTTAGGCAGAGTAGAACAGGAATCTCAGTGTCCAGAGGATAGGATTGTTGAGACCAGTTAGATTTAAGGTACCACTGGATCTTTCTCATATGGAATCTGGTGAAGGTAACCATGTGTATAGTTGCAGCCATGAACACTAGTGAGTGATCTGAGAATTTCTGTTGCTGTGCAAGTCTGAAGAGGTAGGAGAGATTGGAAGTAACTGGAGAGAGACTGCACCTTGTCTGGAGGCAGAAAAGCCTGTATAAGTTTAGTTTCCTATTTGAAGCCCAAGAAAACTAAGACTTGGGTTGGTTCCGCTGTGGCTGCCTTGAAGCAGACTGTGAATCCCATCACTTGAAGCAGGGACTAAGAGAAGCTGAGATGAAGTAAAAGGGTCAACAGGCCATCCAACTAAAGGAATATTTTGATTCCCTGAGTCTTGCAGAAGGCTATGACTGCAGCCATGCACTTTGCGAAAACTCTAGGGGCTGTAGAAAGTCCAAAGGGCAAAAGAGAAAACTAAGTTTTATGAGCAAGTGGAAAACCTGAGAAATTTCCTGCAAGAAGATTGGATAGGAATGTGGACGTAGGCATCCATTAGATCCAGTGACATCAGAAAGGCTTGCAGAAGAATTAATGGCAGAAGGGTTTGGAGAGACAACATCTTGAAAGAAGGGACTTTGGTTCATAGGCTCATAGGAGACTACTAGGCCAATGGTTTAATGTCAAGCAGCCTCTGTGGCTCAAAGGACTAAGGCAGGTAACTTGTGGGATGGTGTTCAGCCTTCTAATGCCTAGATATTCAGATATTTTTTCTTATGAACCTATAGCCCTCCTTAGGAGGAAACTGGATGACTAGACGGGAAAGACAAAATACACCCCTGGGATCCCACCTGTGTCCCTGCTGGACAGGAGAAACAAGTGCTGACTTTGTGGGGACATGGGTGAAATCCTTGGCTAGGCTTATAAGGGCCTCCAGGCCAATAACCTAGTATCATCCTATGAACCTTAAGAGCTCTTACAAGCCTAGCCCATGTAACCCAATTTTACACAATATATGGCCCATAGGGGCAAGAAGATGACATGGATTTGTGCCTATGCCTTCAATATGACTCTGTCCATAAGAGACGTAGTTGCCACCCTAGGTGTGAATTTGCAGTTACCCATCCATTGATCCAAACAAGGGGCAATCTCTATGACAGATGTCTATCTCTCCAGCATGTTTTGTTTGAGTTGCTAAGTTCACATCCCTAGATCAGGTGACCCTCATGGTGTTTGAATTGTGGATGTGTAGCAGCTCCATCGGGGCTAGATTTGTGAGTGGCTTGTAGGTCGGACATAGGTCACCCCTTAATAACTGGTAGGAGAAAGGGTAAAGGGACGGGGCTTTTAGTTTATCCATGTAAGACATGTTTACAACTTGCATTTTCCTTAAGAGAAACCCCCTGAGGCCACTCCATCTGCTGTAAGTGCCTAGTCAAGTACACGCCAAATGGCACATTGTACTAGATTGTTGATCTAACAAGGGACAACTACAGTGCAGCTATAATTTTCTTGGATCTGGATGCATAGTGTTACTTATAAGTTGTGCCACAACAGGATTTTCTCACTGCTGTGGACACATGGTCAATGTTCAGGCTACTATCTGTGTACCTATATCTTTTACTTCTGAGTCTACTCTTAGGGGTTTGCTATTGGTGTTTGTAATTTGCAGGGATATTTGACTTCCCAAAAGGTATGATGATACATTTTTTTGTATTTAGTTTTAGGCCATGGTTCTGGCACCAGTCATTTGTCTGATCTACACCCTCCTGAAGGGTATCTACATCATTGGGCAAACTTTGTGATCCACAAGCCTTCCACATTAGTTTTGACTTCAGGGAAGTATATTCCAAACAGAAGTGGTCCCAGCACTGAGCCCTGTGGCACACCACTTGTAACTGGTCTCTTGCTGGATCTGGATTCACCCACTTTAACCACATGTGTCTTGTTCGTGATCCAATTGGGTATCCTTCTGGTGACATGAAACAACTAGACATAGGGATTTATGCCCAATTTTGTAACTTTATTTAGAATACCTGAGTGGGGAACTGTATCAAATGGCTTGCCCAGGTTGAAGTAGATGGTATGTACTGTTTTACCCTCATCCATGGCCTTAGTGATTTTCTCAAAGAAATATATCAGGTTCATTAGGCATAACATGCCCTTGGCAAAGCTGAATTTGGTCAGGTGTTGTTTGGAGGTTTCCTATGTCATTTATCAGGCCTTTGATTATTTTTTTCCATGACTTTACATATAAGACTAGTCATTCCATAGAAGATGGTGTTTAATTTACATTCCCCAGAACAGAAAGCAAATATTTAGATGTGGGTCTAATAATTCAGAGCATTAATGTTAGTGTGAAAAAGCTGTATATTTTCTTTCCCAGTCTATCAATTGCCATACTGTCTTTATCCAAAAGAAAGGCATTAGCAACAGGTAGGAGCTTACAGGGTTTGTCTATAGGCATAGAAAACAGAGTCTGACATTGTACAGAGACTTAAGTCTTCAGGCACTTTAAAAAATCTATCAAGCCTTTTAGGGGCTGGTGGTGGAGAGTCAGGAGCAGTGGAGGTGGATGCAAAGGTATTGAGGAAGGTCTCCAGGACAGGTGGGTCAGGAGCAGGGATGCTTACTTCCAAATCATTAGAATATCTTTTCTGCACATCACAGATCTACTTAGATTCCCATTCAAAATGCTTCCTCACTTCAGCATGAGAGTTAGGAGAAAGGAAGACCATCAGAAAAGCTGAGAGGAGTAGGCCGAGGAGTGCTCAGAGTCCGAGTCTGTCTCCTCATCCTCAGAAGGTAATTCGGCCTCTCAACGTGTGGCAGGAGTAGCAGCAGTGGGAGCAGGACCTGCAAAGGATGGTGGCCTGAGTGCCATTATGACCTTAATCAGGCCCTGTGAAAAATTCATTCACTCCTTTTCCTTGGACAGCTGAGGACAGGAAACATTCTTGGTTTTTTTTGCTTTTTTCTTTCTAGATGTGACATCCTCTTTTACTAGATGCGGAGGTTCTGACCCTTAACATACTAAGATGAGACACTCCTGTATTTTCTCTCTAACAAGAGTTTGTTAGATACCTTTGGGTCCTTCAGAAATAATTATATGGGGTTCTTCTTCTCACTGTGTAGCATCAGTCATTCTGGATGAGCAAACCTCAGACACCATGCCAACCCTCCAGCAGGGTTGTAATAGCAGGCATCTGAGAAGGCAGTGGGTGTATTGTGAGTTCTGAGACCTCTGAGGGGAAGTTCAAGTCTGACTAGGCAGTCATAATATCAGACCTAGGCCTCTTAACTTTTTTTCTTCATGACAGGTGGAATATCGGGGGTAGAAGGGTTCTCCATCATTGCTTGGGTGAGGCACTTATGATGTGGGTTTCTAAGTAGGAGTTAAGGGGGGAAAGCCATATTCAGAAGGTTTTAGGAATGAAGGACTGGTAGATTGTACAATTTTTATAATTGTGTTCTGGGAGTGGAGACCCTTGTAGGGAATCTGCCTTCCACAATCGCACTTTCCCCTCAAAGCCAACATCTAATATAGAAACAAACACTGATGTAATTGAGAAATAACACAGCATATTCCATGACAGGGCACTTTTCTGAACTGGTAAAAGAGCAAAGGATCCAACAACAATGTGCAGAGCAGACTAATGGGTGCGAGACCTGCATTTGGACTGGTGTTGAGGTGCTCTGGAGTTTGACTCATATCCGTTTACCTCCTCTTACACCCACAGTCATACATCAAACACATGGCTCTTTGGAAGGTTTTGGCTTTGGAACCCTGGCTGGATGTCCTGGTTATCTGGCAAAATAACCCAACAGTTTGGAATACTGCTACAATGATCTAAGGAGAGATATATATATATTCAGCTGGATAAAAGAACTAGATTACAGAAAGTAAAAAATACCCTAAATGTTAACTGGTAAAACAGATGATAAATCCATTGACAGAGCAGTCCACACCACAACGAAATACAGCAGCAGCTTCAACAACAAACTACTCTTGTGGTCAATAAACATGAACAAATTATACAACATAAAAAAGAAACTGCTTAGATTACCTTTTAAGGCCAGAACCTTCCATCACAAAGAAAATATAAAATACCTCACCAACAAACTGAAGGCAGCTGTAAAGACCAGAAATGCATCCAAGAATGTAGGCTAGCTTGTGAGCTACATTAGAAAATTAAGGAATACTTCAAATCACTACTCCAAATTTATATATAATGGCACCCTTTTCTAAAATACCAGCAAATAAGTTTCTTGCAAATTTCTGCCCTTGAAATTATTATTACCACTCCAAGCACTCCTGAGTCACTTCCCCCACCATCTCAATGGATCACATCTTTAAAACACTCTCCAGGACCAAAAGCACCTCGTCAGTCGGCCCTGGCAATGTACTGGGTTGTCTAATAAATAGAGCCAAGCAGGATCTTGTTATTGCTGCCTTTAAGTTATTCAGCCTAAGTCTTGCCACAGACTCTATTCCTGAGCCATGGCATACTGTGGTAGTAATGCCCCTCCATAAGAAAGGTTACTTCACTGACTGGGGAAACTACCAATCCATTAGCCTTACTCGTACTGTCTGGAGAGCCACAGACTGCATCATCACTGACCCACAATAGTTTGTATTTAAGAGCAAGTCATGCCTGCTAAATCTATAGGTGATGGAGAGTGGATCTTCTGTGCCTTGAATTTAACAAAGGTGTTTGATACTGTACCAAATGATGGGATTGTAAATACATTAATGGCCTTAAACAGTGATCCTTATGTGGTAACATGGATTGCAAACTGGATTAATACTGGGAAACAGAAAGTTTCCCCAGGGATCACTTCAATGGCTCTTCTGGACAGAGGCACAGGGAACTAATCTAATGGGGTGGCGAAAGCCAACACATTCCAGCTAGGCTTATAAATGCCTTCGGGCAGATAGCCTAGTACCTACATATGAACCTATTAAGGACATAACACATTTTCAGGGTCAGTTATTTCTCCTCAGAGAAAAGGTGACCAACTGCATTCCCCAGGGATCCTTTTTAGCATTTATTTCTTTGACCTAAAGACTGATGACAACGATCACTAGTTAGTTTTGCTGGTGATTGTAACCTGGGTGCAGTACTTAACTCAACCAATGATACTAACATACTTCAAAAAGGAACTAACAATGTTGACTTTCAACATTTGGTGCTTTGAAAAATGACTTAAACCAAATGTTAAGAAATGCAGTATCATCTCCTCCAGAAAGTAAATTCCTACCACTTACTTAATGAAATATAGCCCACTCTCTGGTGAATCTGTGAAAGGGCACTTAGGCACCTAGATTGATGGCTCCCTCTTCTTTGGTCATCACACAGCAACTGCAGTCAGAAAATCCTTCTACTTTTAACAATCAAAAAGGGCAACTCATCTAAAACCAAGGAAGTTACTGTTCCCTTGTACACTGCCCTGGTTGCACGGTTGTATAATATAATATAATATAATATAATGGACCCTTTGGCATGTATCGCACTAGACACACAAAAAATGCATAAGCTCCTATTAAAAAGGATCTTGGATGTCAAAAATCTTATTGTCAGGAAAGGTTCAAAAAAATATACATGTACTCTGTTTTATAGGATCTTGGGGTGGTGGGGGTATCCTGAGCCTTGCCTTCTATGACCTCAAGGGACCCTATTATCAGTGACCTCCTCTTTCTCATTCTGTCAGTTAATGTAGCCAACACTAGAACAAGATAACTTACGTCAGGTAATAAACAACACTAAATGGAAAGACAGGTTCAATACCCCGTGCTGCCTCTTGCTCTGGAATTGCACGTCAAACAAAGTGACTCCATGTTAGCTTCTAAATCTATGGATGGGTGTCATAAAATATGCTCTGAAGCTTACAGCCCTGACTCTCCTTGATAAAGCTGGTATAGCCTGAGGGTGGTTACTGACAAGGCCTGCATGGTCTCCGGTTAAACAGCTTTGTATTTCCTGTGATTCTTATGAACAGCTAAAAATGTTTGAACAAAGCATACAGGGAATTGAGCAAAGTGTGTATTTCCAAGTATAATTACAAACATTTTATCAGTCTTTATCCTACATTAAACTGTCGCTCTCTTTACAACTTATATTCAACATATTTTTTAACGTGTAGCTTATTACTGATACCTTGTGTCTGATGCTAGCTCCATTTTTTTTCTTAACTTATCTCAACCTATATTTATAAAACATAAATTATCAGTTTTAAATGCCTTGATGTTGTACTACAAAATTCAGGCTTTATAGTTTTTGACAAATCTCCACACAAGGCAAAAATATAGTGGAGAATTCCACAATAACCCACCGTGAGGAATAAACATAGTGGAAAAAATCTATAATGGTTGAGTTACAGAATTAGAAAATTATTAAACTGAAAGAAAAGAACATGCAAAATCTTCAAACTTTACCAGAAAAGCAGAATAAGGTAAACATTGACTCTCATCAAAGAGAACTCAATAAAATAATCAAAAGAAGAAACACTTTATTTGAGGTAAAAACTTGACATCAAGATGGGTGACGATACCTTTTACAACTACATGTAAAAATGAAGAGGAAGGAACAGGAATGTAGTGTGTGGAACAAAATGGTGTCGTAACAGAGACAGCATATACAGCTAACACTCCCATACTGACTGGGAATAAATTTCAGGTCACAGAGGTAAGTGTGTGTGTGCTACTCTTCACTGCAAAACAATCCCACCAACATTACGTACAAAACAGTCATTGCTGTTCCCAGAAAGGCCAGCGACACCAGCTCTACATACTAGATGAGATACAAAAAAGCGTAATTAGTGCAATTAAAAATAGCCAACCATACTCTCAAGTACATTCTTAATAGCGTATTAAAACCTGGCTACATCCCTGCTGTCTGGAAGCAGGATATTGAAGTCCAAATCCAGAAGAGGTGCCCTTCCGCAGACTTCAGCAGTTGCAGACTCATTGGCCTCACAAGGCAATAAAGAGAATCATTATGCAATGTATTCAGACCATTAGGGGAAACTTCTTCTCAATGACCTAAACTGGTATCGTACAATGACCTATCATGGTATCATACCGCTGAATTGTCTCTGAATTTCACTGATGTCCTTGATTTTGATTCATATTTTAACTCTGTCCCTCTTAATCCCTCCTAAAACTGGTGACTTGGGAGATAATGACAGTTATTAGAGTTATAGATGTCTTTTACTTCTGAAAATGTATATTCAATTCACACATACTTATTCTGTCAATGTCTCAAGTTAATAGCATTAATTCTTTAAAAGTGTCCCTGACTATTTCTGGATTTGTTTCTGATTATGCTGAGAGCTATGCCCAGCATGGTGTGGTCAAATATAAAATATGTATGCTTAACCTCATAAGTTTTTGGAGTGTGTGACCACTGCCCTGGATAAAGGCTTCTTTCTCAACACAGCCACTTTAGCATTTGACAGTGTATCCCATGACCAAGCCATACACAAACTCAGGGATCTGAAAATTAAGTTTAATAAATAAAACAAGAGACACGAAAAGAAAGATATACCATCCACAGTCATCAGAGGAGTCCTTCAAGGCTTTGTCCTGAGGCCACTCTTTACCATCCACAGTCATCAGAGGAGTCCTTTAAGGCTCTGTCCTGAGACCACTCTTTACCATCCACAGTCATCAGAGGAGTCCTTAAAGGCTTTGTCCTGAGGCCACTCTTTACCATCCACAGTCATCAGAGGAGTCCTTTAAGGCTTTGTCCTGAGGCAACTCTTTACCATCCACAGTCATCAGAGGAGTCCTTTAAGGCTTTGTCCTGAGGCCACTCTTTACCATCCACAGTCATCAGAGGAGTCCTTCAAGGCTTTGTCCTGAGGCCACTCTTTACCATCCACAGTCATCAGAGGAGTCCTTTAAGGCTCTGTCCTGAGACCACTCTTTACCATCCACAGTCATCAGAGGAGTCCTTAAAGGCTTTGTCCTGAGGTCACTCTTTACCATCCACAGTCATCAGAGGAGTCCTTTAAGGCTTTGTCCCGAGGCCACTCTTTTTTGAGGACATATCTTTACTATCCACAGTCATCAGAGGAGTCCTTCAAGGCTTTGTTCTGAGGCCACTCTTTACCATCCACAGTCATCAGAGGAGTCCTTCAAGGCTTTGTCCTGAAACCACTCTTTTTTGAGGGCATATATCTTTACCATCCACAGTCATCAGAGGAGTTCTTCAAGGCTTTGTCCTGAGGCCACTCTTTACCATCCACAATCATCAGAGGAGTCCTTCAAGGCTTAGTCCTGAGGTCAGTCTTTTTTGAGGACATATCTTTACTATCCACAGTCATCAGAGGAGTCCTTCAAGGCTTTGTCCTGAGGCCACTCTTTTTTGAGGACATATCTTTACCATCCACAGTCATCAGAGGAGTCCTTCAAGGCTTTGTCCTGAGGCCACTCTTTACTATCCACAGTCATCAGAGGAGTCCTTCAAGGCTTTGTCCTGAGGCCACTCTTTACTATCCACAGTCATCAGAGGAGTCCTTCAAGGCTTTGTCCTAAGGCCACTCTTTACCATCCACAGTCATCAGAGGAGTCCTTCAAGGCTTTGTCCTGAGGCCATTCTTTACCATCCAAAGTGATCAGAGGAGTCCTTCAAGGCTCTGTCCTGAGACCACTCTTTTTTTTGCATCTTTTTTTCTCAGATATCAAAAGTGACTCCATCATCTGGCTCATCAAATATGAAGACAAATGCAAACATAGCATTACTGTCCTCAGCCCTGCTGACATCACATTCCTTTAAACAACACTTAGCATTATTCACAAATAATGCTGCAGAAATTACCTTGCCTTCAATCTTGAAAATACAGCCCTCTGGCATTTGGCAACACTCCACCAGCTTTATATACTATTGAAGGACAAGAGCTAAAAATTTGCATAACAGGAAATGACCTTGAGTCTTTGTAGTCCTCGTAGATAATGGAGTTTTATTTCATATCCTCATAGCTGCTACAATCTGCAAACTTTCAAACTTATCCCAGTGATCCTCCATGGGGTTGACAACTGTGCCAGGGAACAGTTATATCACACTTTATGCAGCTCTTATCAGGCAAATTATAACACGTTGTTCCCTGTTTTGTATTCTAGCCAAACACAAGCTGATGTAATTGGAAAAGGCGCAAATTCATTTATTTATATTTTATTTTACATTTGTTGACTGGGATTGTCCGACTGAGCTGAAGAGCCCTTTTTCAGTGGAGGCCCAGGAGAAAAGCTCCAACATATTATACAATTTTCATTATAAATTAGCATTAAATAGCAATGTTACAAGATTATTACAAGGTATTAGGTAGCAATACAATGTTATACAGTGTCAGTAATCAGGAGTATAGCATAACTATTTCAAGATGTATAAAAAGAAATATGTCCTTAAGATGAGTATAGTTTTTGGGGTAAGTGGTTACAAAAACCCAGTTTTATCATAATGTAGTTGCATGAAGGCAAGACAATTACAATAGAATGTTTCTCTGAGGCAATTTGCTTAATAGCTTTTAGAAGACAGTAGAAAGAGTACTCAAGGAAGATTAGAGAAAGCTAGTGAGAAGAGTGAGTTAAGGGCAGAAAGTAGATTAAGGTATGAGAAGTAGAATAAATAATAATTATAATAAATAGTTTCATAAAAAGAATTCAAGTGCTTTAACAGTTATCTTAAGAGAAAGACTACAGTAATTTTTTCTTCCCTGTAGCCTATCACCTTCTTATACAAGGCGGCCTGGCAAATAGTTCATTGAAATCTCCTGTTTTATTCTTTCCTTGGAGTTGGAGCTGTGCTTCTCAAACTGTCTGTGGCAAAGGAACATTTGTCTTTATTTCTGATCTGTAACAGACTAGTACTTCAGTAAAACAAATGTAATAAACAGACTATGATACTTAAAGATATTGCATTTAACTCCGATTGTATTATTATAGTGGTTTGGTCCCGAAAGGGACCAAACAAAGCCAACCGTAGCATTACCACACCCAGGCGTGGTTATTGCTATATATATGACATTATTTAAGAAAAGAAACTATTACTTTTCTTAAATAATGGTATAGTATAATGCCTGTTTACTGCCCTTCCGCAGATGTCTGGCATCCTGATGTACTGTACACCAGAGTTGTGCAAAAGCAATGGAGAACGCAAGATCTCCGTTGCTTTTTAAATGAGTTTAACATAGCGAGACAGTTCAAAATAAGCAACGGAGATGTCCGTTGCTTATTTTAAAACTGTCTCGCTATGTTAAACTCATTTAACATAGCAAAAAAGCAACGGAGATCTTGCTTTCTCCGTTGCTTTGTTAAATGGGTTTAACATGAGACAGCTTAAAATAAGCAACGGAGATCTCCGTTGCTTATTTTATGTTAAACCCATTTAACATAGCGAGACAGAAGTCCGGACTTTTTTCCCTTAGTATAACTCGAGCACGCTGGCCAATCAGCGTCTTGGTATAATTTGTATTTTTTATCTATGCATGTGAGCAATTATTGTGGATTTCAATTGCATAAGCCTTCTTTAACACTTAACTTGACACACGTATATTTTCTATTCAGTGCCACGAATTGTACCAATGTTTGTTTTTTTCTGTGACGATTTTCTCCCCGGGCCTCTGCTGAAAAAGGGCATTAGCTCAGTCAGACTTTCCCAGTCAACAAATGTCAACTAAATAAATAAACATAGAATGAAGAAATCACGCCTCCTGGCTGACTTCTTGTTTGTGTTTCCATACCTTGTCTTAAGCTGAATCTTGGAATTTGGGGTTCAAGATACTCTGAGGTGCATTTTAGAATTTTTCAACCCCTTGATCCAATTATAGCTTTAACAAAAGTCTCAACTAAGGAAAGAAATTCAGTCTTATATTTTTTCAAAAAATAAATAAGTTGTGCTGAAGCTTTAATGCTCAGTGCTGACAAAAACAGTATTTCCCAATAAACTGGTATGAGAAATACTTACAAGATGGTGCATCTGGAAACACCTGGAAATACTGTCTGCCTCCCTATCCCCCCAAAAAAGAAAAAAAAATGTCATTTGCTTCCTATCATCCATCTGGTGTTAGACTGGGACATTTGGTGACCACTACTTGAGAAGAGTATTACTGGTTTCTGCTAAACTCTAAACAAGCTAGATTTACATTACTGTAATCCACTGTTTCAGCACTTGTTTTCACGTTTCTTTTTTTGTTACAGCTGCATGAGTTTTTCTGTGTTGAATATCTGCACTTTTGACCTTTTACAGTTTTTACTTAGAACTGCCTTGGTTCCACTCACACATCACTCACAGCTATGCATAGCAACACTGCATCCAGTGCCTCTATTGCTACACGGTGTTAAACCACCCACAGCTACACATAGTAACACTCTACTGCCACACTGTGTTAAAACACCACCCCAGCTGCACATAGTAATACTGTATCCAGTGCCTCTACTGCTAAGCCCACAAGGCAAACCAACACACAGCCAAATTTCCTGGTCATTGGTATTTCTACAATGAAACACACTGATGTCCCTTTCACCAGACTGAGTAAGGAGACAATCATGGCTAGCTACCTTTCTGGTGCTAGGATCTATCAAGACACACACACACTCCGGACATTGAACCACAGGTATCAGTATGACTCTGTAATAGTCCATGTAGGTGTTAATGACCTGAGATGTCCCTCCCTTGACTACATGAAGAGAGACATGATCGAGCTCACTGATTGGGTCTCAGGCAGGTATGAGCCCAGCACTGAGCAGCTTACTACCTTCTCCAAGGATGATGCCACATTACCAACAGAAAATGATTGATTTTAACAATTGGCTTGGCTTCTGGTGTCAGTCCAAGGGTTTACAATATTTGATGGCCTGGGGGACATGGTTAACAGACCATGCTGCTTTGCCAGGGATGGTCTGCACTTATCCCCCACGAGGCTTTTGGATATTGGCAAAACCTTTTCCCCTCGCATAGTGCCTTTTTAGGCAATGCCAAACTGATATTCCTTTGCAGGTTCAGTTAATTCAGGAGGTTTATCTAAAGGTGGTACTGTTCAGTGCTAGAAGTCTTAACAAGAAACTTCAGTCCCTGCAAGCCTTCCTCTCCCTGGAGAGTATAGACATCTGTGTAGTAACAGAGACATGATTTACAGTCAGAGAGAGTACCCCAGCAATACAGGTTTATAATGCCTTCTACACCTTTGGAGCACCTACTGCACAGGAGGGAACTAGAGGTGGAGGAGTCTCAGTCAATATTAAAAGCAACCTCACATCCAGACTAGTTAGTGTATGACAAACTGGAACTCGTATATGTGCAACTTACCATATGCAGGGTCTTGTACTATATCCTTGCAACCTATAGGTCCCCCTCCCTGACCCAGGAGACCCATACTACCTACCTCAATGCACTAAGTTCCCTAACAGAATACAAAGTTCATGGGGGAGCTCAACTACCACACTACAGGTTGGGAATCCTACCCTACTTCTAATGCACAAGCCCAGCAATTCCTAAATTTTGTTATTATCAACATCCTAGAGCAGTTGGTTGATTCTTCTACCAGGGCTACAAATATTATTGGCCTTGTACTAACAAACATGGGAGGCCAATGTTCCTCACCCAATGTAATGTCCTTGCCCATCAGATCTGACCATAAGGCAGTACTGCTTGAAATAAAATTAAATCTGGGTACCCCGTGAAGCCAAACACCTTTAAGAACTATTCCAAGGCTAACCTCCTCTCTATTAAGAGAAACCTTGGCTAAATTCCAAGCACCCCCAAACCCAGTAAACACCATAGCATATGTTGAGCTATTAATAGCTGTTTAGAACAGACTGTGCCCACTTCTGTTTAAGAATAATAAACTTAAAGACAGGCCACCCTGGTGCAATTACAATATCAATCAGTTATACAACAAAAGAAAAAAAATCTTGGCCAAGAGTAGGAGGAACAATGCCCAACATACTAAAAGCCCCCCTGACCAACCTAAACAGGCAGCTAAGAGAGTTAATTAGTACTTCAAAGGCTAACTTTGAAGAAGAAAATGGATTATCAGACAAAGGACAACCACAAAGCTTTCTACAGCTATGTCCATAACCTCAAGGAAAATACACAACAATGTGCAGAACTTATTCTAAATGGCATCACCCACACTGAACCGGAGACCATTGCCAACCTTCTGTCTGACAGTTTCAGCTTAAATTTCTCCCTCCACTGTCCCACCAATAGTCCAAAGTAAATACCACAATCTGCCCTGTGATGCTGCTGCACTGGCCCAGTTATCAAGGAGCCTCAATCCTTACTACTGGCAAGAGCTAGGGGATGTACACACTGGGAGAATGACAAGTACACACACACAGTAAAGTGCAATTACTCTTAAGAGTATACAGAGATCGCAGTCAGTTTGAGGCTGGTTTCTTCCTCTTTCTCCAGATCCTCAATAAGACTCTCCACTGGCACAGCTATAGGGTTGAGATCTCAGCCGAGTGGCCAAACTAAGATCACCAGCACCCTCTCAGTCCAACCAGTGATTCATGTCCCTGCCCAAGTAGCTGACACACACACACACACACACACACACACTTTGAGATTTGATTGATACACAAGCACACACACCTGGGAAAGGCTGACACAAATTTACTAGCTATGCCCCCTTTTGCCCAGACTATAAGGTAGTTCCAGCTGCCACCAGCCAACTCTTTATCAGCTACTTAAGAGGCCCTTAACCAAGGGTGCCCAATCCTACTGTGTAATGTTGCTAATAATCCAAATGGTACTTTTGACCAAGTGCCAGGCTATTAGGAGTGGCCTGTACAGCGTCACCAAATACATATGCAAGTACACTAAGAGCTTAAATATGTCTCACAAATATATCAGACACAAAGATAGGTTTAAATATGTTTAATAATAAAAGTACAAGACAATACTCAGACAACAAACACAGTTACTTCAGAGTTCAAAATTACAGGACATATTTAAAACAACAATGCAGGACAGTCTCAAATAAATACAGAAAACATCTAAACGAATCTTTACTATATCTACATCTAGATTTGATTCGAGATGAGTGGGAGGGTGAGTGTGAATCTCACAGTGAGTCTGTATATCTAAAAAGAGTTACTATGCCCTAAGAACATACTTACAGACAGGCAAGAACTTGCTTATGGACAGGCAAGTGCAGATGATGATGAGTGGATGTTCTTGCTAGGTCCAAGACAAAATATAAAATGCACAGTCTCTCTCTCTCTCTCTCTCTCTCTGAGTCTGTTTGTAAATCAATATCACATTTTACTTCTGGATTAGCCTGGGTGACATCAATTTTTATCACCTGACTTTAGTTCCCAGGCTAAACCAGAAACTAATAGGATTTAACATCTGTGTTAAAAATACATATCTCTCCACTGTTTGCCTGATCTTGGAAGTCATAAAACAATAAAACACTTTACATTTTAAACCTAGTAATAACTTTTCTTTCAAGATGATAGAAAAACTTCTCACTCTAGACATTGTGTCTGCTATTGAACTGAAACTGAGAGATCACCTCTCTTGTTTATGGCCCAGCTGTAAAGTAACTTATCCTCAACTATTCTTAAGTTTTGCAAGTTAATCTTCAATGTTCCAGCAGGGAATGCTGTGGTTACATTCTTGAAGCTCAGTACATTACATACAGCTCTGTATAAATCATATCAATATTCACAAATGACATAGAATTATATACAAAATTCCAGATAGCTGGGCTGGCCATGTGTCATTTCTTCCCCTCCCAAAAAAAAAAAAAAAACTCAAGCTAGTTTTTCAAGTGACTCTTGAGAAACATTGTTTGAGAGGGTTGAGCCTATCTGGGAATACCCTACCCCATTCCCTGTCATCTTGACAGCCCATCTGTGTTGGCATTGCTAACCTCACTGTGGTGCTGCACTGTCATATCATATGCTTGCAACCTTAGGCTCCACCTTAGGAACTTGGCATTTTGCTGGCTGGCTCAATGTAGCCATGTTAAGGGATTGTGGTCTGTAACTACAGTGAATTTCCTTCCATACAGATAAGGCTGAAGTTTCTGCAGTGCCCACACTATGGCTAGGCATTCCTTTTCTACAGCTGCATAGCATTCCTCCCTGGGTTGGAGTCTGAGTGAGATATACCACAGTACATCACCTACCTCATGGTTTGAAGCATCCACCTGCACAACAAATTCTTTGCTGTAATCTGGACTGCTAACACAGTGGGGTTCTCCCAAAGCTGCCAAAAGCTTCTGGAATGCCTGCTCACATGCTGGGGTCCATACAACCTTATCTTGCTAGTTTTGTCTTGTCAAGTCTGTGAGAGGAGCAGCTATGGTAATATAATTGGGGACAAACTTTCTGTAGTGCCTTGTTGTCCCTAAGAAAGCCCTCACCTGCTTTTTGGTTACAGGGGCAGGCCATGCCTGAATGGCTTCCACTTTGGCAGGTTCTGGCCTGATCTTACCACTCCCCACTTTATGCCCCAGGTAGGAGACCTCTGCCATACCCAACTGACATTTGCTGGGCTTAATGGTCAACCATGCCCTCCGTAGTCTGCCCAGCACCTCCCTGACATGCTGAAGTACTCTTGCCAGAAATGGTTATAGAAGGCAATATCATCTAGGTAAGCAAGGGTAAAATCTCCTACTCCTGCTATGATCTGATCCACCAGCCTCTGGAAAGGTGCTGGGGCATTTTTCATCCCAAAGGGCATCTTCATGAGCATCTTCATAAACTAATACAAGCCAAAAGGAGTCACAAAGACTGACCTCTCTCTCTCTAGCACTGGGAGTCAAGGGCACCTGCCAGTAACCCTTGGTAAGATCAATAGTGCATGGAGCATAGCTGCTGGGCTGTGTTTTTTCATCAATAGTGTTAAGATACTTAGCCTCACCCAGCTGCTCTAGGGCCTCATCTGTCCTAGACATGGGGTAAGCATCTGACTCTGTGTGACTATTTAATTTCCTGTAGTCCACACAGAACCTGATGCTGCCATCCTTCTTTGGTACCAGCACCACTGGGGAGGCACAGGGACTGCTGGACTCCTGAATTACTCCTAGTTCCAACATTTCCTGTATCTCCTCCCTCAAAGTCTGTTTGACTCTCTCATGCACCCTATAAGGGGCCTGCTTAATAGGCCTTTAGGATCCTGTATCCACATGGTGCTGCACCAGGTGGGTGCAACCTGGTTTCTCAGTGAACATGTCCCCGATTCCTGTAACACTGCTCAGATTTCCTGAACCTGGGATGGGGATAGCTGCTGGGACATTGCTATCCCTTCCACTGAGGTTTCAGTTTGAGTCAAGTCACTCCACAACAAGTACAAATAAGACTCTGTCATTGTCCATGTTGGTGTGAATGACCTGAGATGTACCTCCTTGGACTACATGAAAAGGGAGATGGACGAGCTGTCCGATCTTGTAGCCCAGGCAGGTATGATCCTAGCCCTAAGTAGCATCCTGCCATCACCCAGAATTATACCACAGTACAAGTACAAAATGATTGACTTCAACAATTGGCTAAGCTTCTGGTGTCATTCTAAGGGCATCCAGTATCTGTCTGCCTGGGATGACATAATCGACAAACCACGATGCTTTGCCAGAGATGGCCTGCATCTGTCACCCCTGGGATTCCGGATACTGGCTAAGGCTCTAGCCACCCCTATAGTGCCTTTTTCAGGCAAGGTTCAAATGACAAATTCACCACCCTAACAGGTACAGGCAAGAAGAATCTGAGGGTATTGCTACTCAATGCTAGAAGTCTAAACCTCAAAATGCACTCACTCGCGGCATTCCTTAAAATGGAGAACATCGACATCTGTACAGTGACAGAGACCTAGTTCAAGGCTCCAGAGAGTACCCCTGCATTACCAGGCTATAATTCATACCACACCTTTCGGCCACCTAACCTGGACCGAATTACTAAAGGTAGAGGTGTGTTCATATTCAATAAGGATATCCACACCTCTATTATCCAAGTGCAACTAACTCTGGGCAAGACCGCAATTAGGGAAACCACAGTAAAAATTTCTCCAAAGCCTACTTCATGCTTCTTAAGACAGACATGGCAAACTTCACGACATCCATGCTGAAGGACAATAGAGGTATGACTGCTGAATCCTACACAAATGCACTTTTATAAGCACTTACACAAGTGCATGGATCATGCAAACCCTAACAGAACCAAGATGCTATCCTCCAAAAAAAGGAAGCCAATCTGGTGGTCCCCTGCCATAAACAAACTCTGCAACAGAAGAAAGAAACTGTTGCAAAAAAGAGTAAAATCACATGATTGGAGAAACTCCCTGGTCAGCCTCAGTAAGAAGCTGAGATCCCTCATAAAATCCTCCAAAGCTAGTTATGAAAACAAAATCGCCACTGACTCTAAAGACAACCACAAAGCATTCTATAGTTATGTCAAGAATCTTAATGGCAACACTCAGATCTGCTCTGAGTTACAGCACAATGACACTAAATATACAGAACCAACTGATATTGCCAACATCCTGGCAGATAGGTTCAGTGCTAACTTTACCCCCCTGTCATCTCCTAAAGGGCCCATCTCTATACCAGAAGAATGCAAGGTTCCTGTAATCACGGCTGCACAGGTAAAAAATACACTATCCAAAGCCAAGAACACAGCATCCATGAGACCTGACAACATCCCAGGCTGTGTTCTACATGAACTACAGAATGAACTGGCACCCCACCTAAGTACCATGTTCAATCATAGCCTCACCTCAGGCTATGTGCCCACTGAATGGTGCACAGTGACAGTTATCCCACTCCACAAGGGGGGCCATCACAGACCCCAGAAAACTACCCCTCATTAGCCTAATGAGCAGTCTGCTGCAAGGCTATGGTATGTATCATGATGGAACTTATAAACAATGACATTGGTAATCTCCAAACTCAGGACCCCACCCAGTTCGGGTTTGTAAAAGGCAGATCATGTCTCCTAAACCTGATAGACTTCTTTGAAGCGGTCACCAAAGCCATAGATGAGGGTAAGTTGGTTCACACAGCCTATCTAGATCTCACCAAGGCTTTCAACACCATCCCCCACACTGGAATTATAGATAAACTCACTAAACTAGGTATAAATCCCTATGTCACAAGATGGGTTGCCAACTGGCTCACTGACTGAACCCACACTGTGAAAGTAGCAGACTCCAAATCCAACTTCAGACCAGTGACAAGTGGAGTACCACAGGGTTCAGTCCTGGGTCCTCTCCTGTTTGATATCTACTTATCTGAAGTACAGGCCAACACAGAAGGTCTTTGGCTAATGAAGTTCGCAGATGACTGTAAACTAGGAGCCATAATCAAAACTCCAAAAGATGTGGACATCCTATAAAAGGGCCTCGCTGAGACAGATGCCTGGTGTCAAAGCCATGGCCTCAAGCTCAATGCCAAAAAGTGCTTTGTCATCCCTTTTGGTAAAAACTCAGTACCCATGAACTACCACATAGGTGGTAGTCTACTTAACACTGAAAGTGTGATAAGAGACCTTGGTAACCAGGTAGACAGTAGTCTCTCCTTTGATAATCACATCACCACAGTAGTCAGAAAATCCTTCTACATGGCACACCTCATCACAAAATGTTTCTCATCCAGGAAAAAGAGGTCATTGTTCCCCTCTAGTCGTCACTCATTAGACCCATTATAGAGTACAATGCCCCTTTTGGTATGTACCTCACAAGACATCTACAACAACTGGAAAGGCCACAGAAATACCTCACAAAGAGGATTACCGGCCTCAAACATGCCCTATGCAGACCATCTCAAAAACTGCAGCTTTACTCCGCTGCATATTGCCTACTCAGAGGCAATCTCTGCCTAACACACATAGCTATGTCAAACCCAGAGCTTTTAGACATGCTCCACTTAAAGAAATCCCATTCCCTACGAGCTACATGGTCTAGGGACCTAAATCTTGTCACCACAATAAACAGAACATGCTGGAGGGATAGATTCCTGTCCCAGAGACTTCCCATACTCTGGAACAAACTACGTGTTTATATCAAATAAAGCTCCTCATTAGCACTCTTCAAGAAAAATCTTGATGATTGGATGGGAGATAGGAAATTCACCCCGGGGATCACTTGTGGCTCTGCTCGACAGTGGCACAGGAAAATAATTTTCTTGGGTGGAGAAAGCCAGGTACCTTTGGCTAGGCTTATATAGGCCCTAGGCCCAATAGCCTAGTACCTACCTATGAACCTATGAGTCTTACTGAGGAGATCAGTCACCAGATTCCCCCTCAGACACCTGCTGCCATCCACTGCAAATGCTCAGCACAAAGCCTATCATGGTAAGGTTTTATCATGTTAACATGGTACAATTTGTACCCCGGCCTTCTGTGTAGCAGTTCTACCATCTAGTTAACATCACTGACCTACCTTGCCACCTTGTAGGGTCCCTCCCAAGCTGCCTGCAGCTTGTTGTGTCTGACAGGAATGAGAACCATTACCTGCTGCCCTACAGCATATTCTCTCTAGATCGAGCATTCCTGTCATACCAGACCTTTTTCCTGCTGTTGGGCTTCTGCCAGGTTCTCCTGGGCCAAGCCCATGAGTTCTCTGAGCCTTGTCCTGAGGTTTAGGACATATGCCACAGCAAACTCCTTGTAAGAGTCACACTCACACTCATCTCATATCGAATCTGGAGGTCCCCTCCATCACCCTGTGCCCATACAACAACTCAAAGGGTGAAAAACCTGTGGATTCCTGGGGAACCTCCCTGTAAGCAAACAGATGGGGCAAATATTTGTCCCACATCTCCTGAAACTGGACCGCAAATGACCATAGCATGGACTTGAGTGTAGAATTCAACCTCTCAACAAGACCATTAGTCTGGGGATGGTAGAGGTTAGTCCTTGGGTGATTCACCCCATAATACTTCCACAGACAAGCCAACAAGTCTGACATGAAATTGGAACCTTTGTCAGTCAGTATTTCTTTTGGAAAGCCTACCCTGGTCAAAATTTCTAACAAAACATTTGCCACCTTTTCTGACTTAGTGGAGGACTGAGCTACCACCTCAGGGTATCTGGCAGCATAATCTACTACTACTAGGATATACTTTTTCCCCTGTGGAATTTGGGGTACTCAGAGGCCCCACAATATCCATAGCTACTCTCTGAAATGGCTCCTGAATCACAGGCAATGGCATCAAAGGAGCTTTCACTTTGTCTCCTGCCTTGTCTACCTTTTGGCACTGCTCACGGGTCCAGCAGTACCATGTTACTTCTCTGGAAATCCCAGGCCAGTAAAAGTTCTGCATAATATATCTCTCTGTACATTTTATGCCCATATGACCTGCAGAGGGAATATAACAGGTTATGACTAGAAGTGCCAGATGGTAGGCTCTGGGCACTACCAACTGCTGTATTTTCTCACCCTCTAGCCCTCCCTCAGGGATCCACTCTCTCTATACAGTAACCCTTTGCCCCAGTATACAGATTCCCCCTTCCCTTGAGAATTAGGTGCCTCACTAGCTACCTCCCTCAGGCCTTTGTAATGTAGGGTCTGAGAGCTGAGCCTTTCTCAACTCACTCTTAGTAACCATTCCCAGGTCCCCTTCCACAAGAAGTCTGGCATCCTCTGACAGCAGTCCCTCACTGTCAGCCTGGGTACTACTACTCACCTCTGCCCTTGCAGTCACTCTGTCCAAGGGAACATCAATACCTACAAGCAGCTTTGCAGCAGCTTCATCTTCAGTCTCACTGCTACAGGATAGCTCCCTCCCTAAAGTAACCACCTCACCAGTCCTGGCTGCAAGTGTGAGGTTTGTCTGGGTCTCCCCCAGGCTACCAGACCCACATGCTTGTCTCCAAACCTGACTGCATGTAACTGCATGCACACACAACACTGCATCATCAAAATCATTCCCTATTAGGACATCTGCAGGGATATCCTGAAACACACCTACTTGCTGGCTTCCTTTTCCACCCTCCAAGTCAAGGTGAACCCTAGCCAAAGGTGTTTGGAATGGGGTCCCTCCTAAATCTCTGACTGGAGTCGACTACCCAAGCATGTAGTGCTCCTCTGTAACCATTACAGGCTTCACAATTGTTAGGTCAGAGGCTATGTCTTGCTTAGCAGTGACCTCTTTCCCATCCACTAAGATAGGATATAACCTCTTGTTGTAGTTTGGTACCCTTCCTGACTTGAGGAAACTCACTGCTGGCATTTTATCATTACCACTTACTGGCTCTCCCACCTTTTGTTCTGCACCTTGCCTCCGTGTTCCCCACCTTGCCTCTGTAGACATCTATATGATACATGGCTCCACTGGTTGCATTTAAAACATTTAACCCTTGATCCTGGACATGTACCTGGACTAGTGGTTTCCCATGCTACTGGTGGACTCTGTTGGGGCAGTCTGGGTTGCCCACCATGGGTTCCCTTAGACCCATGAGCAGCACTGAGTGTCCCTTTTCTGTGCAGTGATGCCCTGCTTGCTAGGTATAGGTCTCCCATCTTCCCCAACTCATTTGCAGTACTGCATTGTCTATCAGCTAACCAGATTCTCATGTCCTCAGGCAAAGTGCTAAGGGCTTGTTCCCTCACCAAAAGTCTGCCAGCCCTTTAAAAGCAGTGACCTAACATCCACCCACCCAGCTATGGAAATAAGTGCTTAGTTCAGCAATATATTCGCACACACACCTGCCTTGCGTCTATGCTCATGAAATGTTTTCCTGTAAGCTTCAGGTGTTAACTTAAAGAATTCTAACAAACACATTTTGACTCTATTATAATTTAAGCAATCCGTATCAGACAGTTTAGAAATTGCAGTTACAGCTTTACCATGCTGTAAGGAGGCCAGGAACTATATCCAGAGCCCTTGGTCAACATTATACTGTTTTACATACCCTCTCAAAAATAAACTATCAACATTATCCCCCTCTGAAAATTGTGGAAGAAATTTACTGACCTTTGTTGCTTCTGGGATTCCGTTACTCCCTTACCCATTACCTCCATGACTCTGGTGAAGAGTCAACATCTCCTTTTATGTTGGCTCTGCCTCTCCTTCTCCTCAGCTACCAGGTATCATAGTTTCTCATTTTCCTCAGCATTCAGACATCACAGTTTCTCATTTTCCTCAGTCTCTAGATGTCTCAGTCTCTGCTGCCTCTATTTCCAAATGTTTGTCCTGCAGCTCAAGTCTCTTTAACTCCACATGGCTTTTTAAGTCCTCTGTGAAAAGATTGTACTGTCCACTTTCTGAGAGGTGTACAATACCCAGGCCACTCTGGTTGTCCCCCTGGTTGCTATGTTGGGATGCTGCTGTGACCTAAAGCTGCAATTTTCTGCCTTAGTCAGGTTGGCATGCACCAGTCCTTTAGCCTGCCACATGTCAGCCAACTGGCTCCTTGTCAGCTTGCCATATTCCTCTGCTGACATGCTTGCCTGCTCTCCCTGACTAACTAAGCTGCCAAAAAGAAATAAAACAATTGTGATATGAAACACTGAATGCTCACTGCATGGCTGATTGAGAGTACAAACACCTTCAGTGACCAGTGTACACAGGCTACAGGAATTCAGTATCCACACCACTACAAGCCAATTAATATGTGATGTGGATATCCTACCACTGTGATGCCCCTGTACTGGCCCAGTAATCAAGAAGCCTCAGTCCTCACCACTGGCAACAGCTAGGGGACATACATACTGGGAGGGTGACAAGTACACACACAGTAAAGTGCAGTTTCCCTTAAGAGCATACAGAGATCACAGTCAGTCTGGGTCTGGTTTCTCACTCTTTCTCCAGATCCCCAATAAGACTCCCCACTGGCACAGCTATAGGGTTGAGATCTCAGCTGAGTGGCCAGCTAAGACCTCCAGCACCTTCTCTGTCCAACCAGTGCTTCATGTCCCTGCCCAAAGTAGCTGACACACACAAACACTTTGAGATTTTGTTGATATACAAACACACACACCCACACACCTGGGAAAGGCTGGCACAGGTTTGCTAGCTATGCCCCTTTTGCCCAGACTATAAGGTAGTTCCAGCTACCACCAGCCAACTCTTTATCACCTACTTAAGGCTCTTAACCAAAGGTGTCCAGTCCTACTGTGTATTGTTACTAATAATACAAATGGTAGTTTTGACCAAGTGCCAGCCTATTAGGAGTGGCCTGTACAGTGTCACCAAATACATATACAAGCACTCTAAGATCTTAAATATGTCTCACAAATATCAGCCACAAAGATAGGTTTAATATATTTAATAACAAATAATAAAAGAACAAGACAATAGTCAGAAAACAAACACAGTTACTTCAGAGTTCAAAATCACTGGAAATATTTAAAACCATGCAGGACAGTCTCAAATAAATAAAGAAAGCATCTAAATAAATCTTTACTATATTGCTAACTATATCTACAAAGAGTTACTTGTCCTAAGAACTTACTTACAGACAGGCAAATGCAGATGATGATGATGATGATGATGATGAGTGTTTTTTCTTATTTGGTCCAAGACAAAACACAAAATGCACAGTCTCTCTCTGAGAGAGTTCTTAAATCAATATCACATTTTACTGCTGGGTTAGCCTGGATGACATCACTTTTTGTCACCCGACTTCAGTTCCCAAGCTAAAATAGAAACTAATAGGATTTAACATCTCTGTGTTAAAAATACCTATCTCTCAGATGTTTGCAAGGTCCTGGCAGTTGCAAAACAATAAAACAACTTTACATTTGAAACCTAGTAATTACTTTTCTTTCAAGACAATAGAAAAACTTCTAGTTCTAGACATTGTGTCTGCTATTGAACTGAAACGGAGAGATAACCTCTCTTGTTTATGGCCCAGCTATAAAGTAACTTAACCTCAACTATTCTTAAGTTTTGC
This sequence comes from Protopterus annectens, assembly GCF_019279795.1. Taxonomy (NCBI): domain Eukaryota; kingdom Metazoa; phylum Chordata; order Ceratodontiformes; family Protopteridae; genus Protopterus; species Protopterus annectens. The sequence continues at coordinate 1,832,791,683 of NC_056732.1, read as the reverse complement.
AAGTTAATCTTCAATGTTCTAGCAGGGTATGCTGTAGTTACATTCTTGAAGCTCAGTACATAACATACAGTTCTGTATAAATCATGTCAATATTCACAAATTAAATAGAATTATTAACAAAATTCCAGATAACTGGGCTGGCAGCATGACACACCCAACCATTAATACAGAGCAGGTCATTAATGCACTTTCTAAGACTAATGCCCCTGCATCAAAAATCTTAGCCAGGTCAAGGTAAGTCTTGCCCACATCCATTGCTTTGGTGACCCTCTAAAAGAAGTCCACTAGATTTAATAGGCAATATTTTTCCTTTAACAAAGGTTCATAGGTGTGTACTAGGCTAATGGCCCTGGAGCTTTTACAAGCCTAGCCCATAGGATCATGAATGGGCTACAATAACATCCCTGGATGCTTACTAAATAGCATGAAAACATGATCTTTCTGGTCCACTTGAATCACTTTTCAACTGGAGCTTACAATACCGGCTCATAAATCTTAACAGATTCATGTGTAAGACCATTTAAAGAATCATCTTGGACGTGGCTAACCTGCAGATGTTGGACCCATCACATTCCAGCTTCTCATACATGTCAAGCAGAGCACCTCACTGGCCCTCTTCAAGAGAAATTTTGATGAGTTGATGGGAAATAGAAAATTCACCCTGGGGATTACTCCACTGGCTCTACTCGACAGAGGCACTAGGAGCTATGGTCGGATGGCATGATGCCAGGGTAATCCTATGGGCTAGGCTTGTCTTTGAACAAAACATGCTGGAGAGACAGATGTGTCCCAGAGAAACAGGCTTGCTATCTATGTAAAGCTGAGTTTAATTTCCCAATTTAAGAACAAACTACACCAGTGGATAGGGAGCAGGAAATTTACACCAGGCTTTGCACCCATGTCCTTTATGGGCAGAGGTAGCTTATAAATGCCTGTCCCTCAATGTCCTACTTAGATACAGGGCATTTTTATTCTTTGGTTAGGCTTCGAAAGGCTTTCACGGTCATTAGCCTAGTAACAATCTATGAATCTGTACTCATCTCAGTCAGGCTGGCTAGAGAAGTGGGGAAATGCTGGTCCATGATACCAATTGGAATGACTCTGAGAGCAGGGGTAACTATAGCTGCTTGGGGTTTGGTTTTAGAATAATGTTTGGGTGGACTTGCTATTGAGTATTTAAGTTCGGTACAAAACAACTAGCCTGAAACCACCACCTGCCACCAGTAAAGTAACTATAGTAAAAAAACTCAGTGCTTGCCCTGATTTTAGTATACAATTAATATCGGTACACTCAGTATTAAGCAATTTTATCAAGTCTTTTAGCTTGGTGAGTAGTTTAAGGGGGGAAACTTTGCAAAATGATACTTATGTGCCTAATGTCTACAGCCAATAAATTGAAGAGGGAGGATTTATTTATTTAATTTAACATTTGTTTACCAGGAAAGTCCAACTTGGAACAAAGACATTTTTCAGCGGAGACCCATGGAGAAACGCTCTAGACGCATGTCTTTGTAAAGTGGGAGGAAACCGGAGCACCTGGAGGAAACCCACACAAATGCAGGGAGGTCATGCAAACTCCACGCAGAAGGCACCCCAGTTGAGAATCGAACTGGAGAACCTTTGTTGTGAAGCGACAATGCAACTGTTGCACCACTGCACCATCCAATCTTGTCAAATTATAATGGGCATGAACATAACTAAAACAGGATAGGTGGGAGGGAAAACAATTAGACCCTTAGCTCTGAGCTGACTGACCTAGAACTGCTCCAGTGCAAAGACATGTCTTGAACTAGCCTGACATACACTCAGTACACAAAATTAAACTAGGACCTAATAACAGTTAGAGCACCTAAACAGCAAAAATGCAGTGCAGCTGTGTACTGGAATCACTAATAGAGGCTTAAAGACCTTATCTAAAGCAGCTACAGACTGTTAAAATGAATTTAAAATCAGATCAGCTCCTTCTCTTCACCCACAGACCCCATAGCTCCAACGAAATAAGCTTCAAGAACTTTTTAGCCAACAATACTGAAACTGAATTGGTTCAGCATACAGAACTACTAGGTGTCACAACTGACAGTAATTTAAAGTTTCACCTACACATACAAAACAGTATTAAAATAATCCACCAAAAACTAGGCATGCTATTCAGAAATAAAGACTTCATCACAGCATCTACCAAAATTAACCCTGCCCAACGCCTGCCTCTTGCCTGCACTGTTATATGATGTCCCAATTCTAACTAACTTAGACCTCCCAAAGGAAAAAACCTAGAAAGGTGCTATAACAAAATTTCCAAATTTGCCATAAAAGCATCCTGTCTAACTCATCATTGTAAGGCTCTACATTCCCCAAAATGGCTTGAACACCCCTTCCACCTTCAATACATACAACTTACTATGGTATATAAATTCACCCACAACCCCACTAACTTGTCCTGCTCTTAGCTATTTAATTAACTTTTATATCCGATATTAACATCTCAGATCTGAAGACAAACATTTCCTCATAACTTATAAACCTAACAAAACCCCAGGCCTAAGCCTTTGCTCCTGCTCTGTGGCAAAACTATGACACTTCCTTCCTTTAGCTATGAAAACTGCTACTAACTTGCACTCCTTCAAAACCTGTATAAAGGAATACTTCAACAAAGCTTGGATTTGCTCCTGTATGAGCCCAGGCTGAGGTACTCTTATACCTTTTTCTATGTCGTCTCTCTTATCCCCACTAGTAACTTACCCTACCCTTCCTTCCTTTACACATACACAACTGAGGTTACACTCATACCTTTTCCACATCTATTCCTACTATCCCCTCCATCACCCCCTGTCCTTCTCTACTCGTACTATCCTATGGCTTCATCAATATAATCTGTTACCATATTTCATAACTTCTAACATATTAATTGTTATGATAATCATCTATTACATAAATAATGCTGCATATGCCTATTGTCAGGCTTTCCATATAATTTATGCTTGAACACTCTCTGACTTTATTATGTCAAATTGGCCACAACTGAGTAAAGGACCCGATTAGAGGTAACATCTATATATATGATGGGATCTGCAGTGAAGTAACCAATAACCTAAACGTTTTCATTTTAAGTCAGTTTTTGACTTTTTAACATGTATATAATTCAGTATGATTTAATATGTTTAAATGTTTAGACTATATTAATGGGTTATACTTTATTAACCTTTTTTAGGTAGAATATTGAATAGGCGGGTGGATTTCTTTGATTGTGTTGCTTTATAGCGACGGATGTTACACCAGCTGATTGCACATCATGTGATCTAAGCATCCTGCTATATAAACTTGTACGGTTATTAGTTGTTTGTTATAATCTGAAGAAGTTGTCATATGACAACGAAAAGCGCTTCATTAAACAGTTTATCTCAAATAATTAAATCAAAAAATGAAAACACTTCGCTGTCTTGTTCTGTATAGTAGAACTATTATAATACACCGTAATGTATGTTTTGAATGAAACCCTAATGTCTGGCATTACTGACTATAAATAGTCAGTTGTGAGGGACAGGTAGGTATAACACCAAAATCAAAGATATTCTGTAAGATTAGAGACTGTTGAGAATGTGGATAGTGTGTGTGTGAGGTGGGGCTGCCATATAACTAAATGACTGTGCTCAAGACTTCCCGACAAAGCTGGGAGGAACACAAGATGACAACAAGGAGAATTTTTAAATAATACTCTGAGTAACTTAACCAGTTTCTGAGCAATAACAATGAAACTTTAATGTATGGCACAGAAAAAATAGACTTCAGGGATATTTTGAAATTTCAGGGACTGGTATGAGGTATGTTATTGTATCTATGTGTATATGTTTGAATGTGTGCATGTGCATTGGAGAGTGGATGGGGGGGCTGCCTGTGTCAAAACGATGCATGGGCTGCCAATCATGATGACTACAACAAAGTCCTGATTAACACTAGCAGTAAAACCATGCAATTCTTAGACCTGCAAGATTAGCTGATAATGAGGTCTTCGTTATGACTAGCATGTCTATGAATTGCATTTGCTACAATTTGCTACTTTTGGCTGCAGCAGTTTCTGCTAGCACAGGGAACTCTTTCTGAATCCTGGCCCATTTGAGAGTATCTCTCAACTGTCCAAAACTTTGCCTCATTTTTTTGACTTATTCCTCACAAAAGTTTTGATTTTCTGGTAAATTAATGAGAAGTATACTCCGTAAATAATGCCAGATATTTGTTTTGTATGTCTCATTCAGAAAATGCATGTTTATTTTGTTTTTTATCCTCTGTTAACCAGGCTAGTCCCACTAGGCCAGTAGCCTCTTTTCAGTGGAAACCCAAAGTAGTAGTTGTATTCCTAGAGGAAATTTGACCAGGGCATCAGGGTATTTCCCCTACTCATAGCTCATACAGCTAGCAAGTACATGCATACATCCTGTTCCTACCACAGTGGTGGCCGGGAGGATGGGGTGCGAGAGGAAAGAGTAATGGAAGGAAAGGAGGTGAACCCCAGTGTTTTGCTGGAGAGATGTTACAGGACTCAGAAGATTTTTTTTCAGCAAAATTTGTTTGAAGTGGAGAAAGAATTGATACGTGAAGGATGTATAATTACAACCCTCTAGTAGGGAGGGTCGCAAGATGATTAAGTGAAATGTTAGTACAGAGTGAACCAGAAGATGGAAAAGAGATTTCATGGGGAGAAATTATGGACAAAATTTAAAATGGAGAAGCAGATGACATTCCGAAGGACAAAAGTAAAGCTAGGAAATCTTATGCAGAGACTGTGAAGGAAGGTGGAGGTGAGAGAGCACATATGAAAGATTAAATGTGAAGCTGAAATTTGTGGTGAAAATTGGACAGGTATGAAGTTTGGGATAATTTAATAATGCCTTTGGTGTAAAGGCTCAAGACGGAAGAGCTTTCATTTTTAATAAAATGACATTTTGTGACATTATATTTGACATTGGCTATGCAATGGAAAGCTTGTTGGTAGAATATGAGAAGAAAAAGGCCTAATCCATGGAACTTATATATAACTAAAGCATTTAACAGAGAAATAGAAAAGATACATGTGCAATTTCAAACTGAAGTTGAGAAAGAGACCTTAAAAAGACATTAAGTAAAATATGTAAAGAAATTGTGGACATTTCTAAAGTTTATAACAGTAGAGGTTTATGGATTAGCAAGTGGGATTGCAACATTGTACTAAAATGGTAAATGAAAATGTTTTATATATTCCTAGCATGATAAATGTGTAAGGGAATAAGGGTGTAGTGAAATACTGGGGTCAACCCAAAACTCACATTTTCTGTGGTAAGGAGGATCACTTAAGTAATTGTGACAAAACAAGATATTATATTTGTGGGGATAAGGGTCACAACGTGGGAAGAGGTGAATTAAAATGTTATAAATGTGATAGAACTGGACATTTATGGATGGACTGTAAAACAGAAAAAAGATAAGGAAGGAGGAGGAAAAAATGAACAAAGAAAAGGGAGAGGCAGTAGGAGGTAAAGATGCATTAAAAGAAAGAAAAGATAAAACAACGTTGATGTAGAAGAAGGCTTTGAAGTAAGTGATGAGAAAGATTCAAACTGGAAAACCGTAAAAGGAAAAGAATGAAAGATGGAAACAAAGTTAAACGGGATAAGCAAGAAGGAAAACGAAAATGGATAAAGGTAATCAGAAAAATGGTAGAGTTGTATAAAAGAATATCTGGAAATTAGAAAGAAGACAAAGTATTGACTTTAGAGTACTGTCTGTAAATTTAAATAGCATTAAAATATGATGAGAGGAATAGGACTGTTAGAGCGATGCAATAAATGTGATGCAGATGTAGGAATTTTGGGAGATACAAGACTTTTAACCAAGGAAGAAAGATTGCAAAAAGAAAAACTTTGGAGAGAGACATAATGTGGAATACGGGAAATGAAAGATGCTCAGAATAGCAATTCTTTCTCAAAAATCAGTGAAAATGCTAAATGTGACAAAGATTAACTGCTGTAAATTTAAAATGGAAAGATCAGGCATATAGAGTTATAGCAGTATTTACTTGTATAACATGTAAAGAAAGGGAGAATTTATTCTATAAGCTTTTAGATTCTCTAGTATCAATTATACATATTGTATTAATGGGAGGTATTAATTGTGATTTTAAGAAGAAAAAGAGAGGAAATGATGTCAGAAATGATGTTAGGAGTTGAGATCTGGAAGGTTAAATATTTGGAATAATAACTCATGGGCGTATACTCAAGATGCATGTAAACCTGAAATAGATTATTTTATGATATCAGTAGATTAAAAATTGCTGACTAGGAAGCATTTGTAACAGGGTTTTAAGATCATTTAGCAAGATGGATAGGGATGCAAAGAATTAATGAGAAAAATATGGGATGAAAAAGGAAAGAAAGTAATCAAACAACGGCAAGATCATATTCCTATGGGATTCATTTATAAGCACTGGTCTGGGTGTGTATTTCTCTTTAAAAACTGCCAAAGTATTTCTTTTAGAATGGCAGAAGGGTACAAGAAAACAAAATATTAAAGAATATGTGAAGGTGTTTTAAGGAACTTCAAGAATAATATAGAACGTTTTGATAAAGAAGTGATATAAAAAGATCAAGAAAAAAATAAGGAATTGCTGTTTAAACAAAGATTTTTTTTACAAGGTAAAAAAGAAGTAGCAGGACATTTAAGTAAATTAGTTAAGGAATATAGTAGCGTAATAAGAGAAATGAAAAATGAAGGGGAAAATAAAAATATTATGTATATTGTAGTCGATTACATATAGGACATTTTTTAAAGAAAAGGAAAAAGAGCAGGAGGCAAGATGGAATGTTAAAAGATTATCTGAGCAAGATAAGTGATTGGAACAGGAAATGTATTTGTACTAATTAGATAAGGTATTAGGGCAAGTGAATGTGGCATCCACTGCAGGACCTGACAGAACTATCAAATGTGTACGAATTTAGAAAAATGGCAAAAGAAGTATTTTCTTAAAGTATTGAATGAATGGTTAAATGAAGGATTTAAGTATAAGGAATTCTGCAGTGAAATACTTAAATTTATATAGAGGAAAAAAAGAAAAATTAATTTAAAAATGGGAGACCTATAGTATTAAATAATGCAGACTAAGATTTTTATGAAAATAATTAAAAAGAGAATGATGAGTATATATGGTGCAAAGGGAAAAGGATGTCGGGAATTGTTACTGATGGTGAGGGAGATTGTGGATGGCATTATAAACAGTAAAGAGGAGGCTAAACTTATGATAGAAGATTTGAGTGAGGCATTTGACATGATATGACATGAAAGTTAATGGGTAATCATGAAGGAAAAAATTAGGAATGTTTGTTCTGTGTATAGTAATAAAGTAAAAACTTTAGTAAATGAATGGTTAAGCAGTGGGATAGATGTAAAGAACGGTATAAGATCCCTCCAGTGAGTAGCATATTTGTTTTTGTTATGAATGTATTAGACAAGTAAATATAAAAATGAAGGATGCAGGTTATATGATAAGGGAAGGAATAAGAATTCCAGCTATGTTGGTTTATACAGATGATATTAAAGTGACAACAAAAAATAAAGTTTAACGAACTGTACAAAGAGAGCAGTGCAGTTAAATGGCCCAACCAAACACTATGACGAAATCCAAAGTAAGAAAAGTGAAAGACCAAACCACGGCAGCAATTGTAATAAAAATATATAAAAGTGTTATTTAGCTAAATCCCTAGCCTGTAAAACCGGTTTAATGGACATCTTATCATTAAGGCCTCTCCCCATGCTGGGGAATGGAGACTTCAGAACTGAAATGGATCATTAGGATGAGAGCCACCATGGGGAGGGGCCTTAATGATAAGATGTCTAGAAAGAGATCTACAAAAGGGCCTTACAGAAACAGATGCTTGGTGCCATTCTACAAAAGTGCCTTACAGAAAGAGATGCTTGCTGCCAAAGCCATGGGCTCAAGCTCAATGCCAAGAAATGTATAGTTTCCCCTTTGGGAAAAAAAAAACATGTACCTTTGAATTACCACATAGATGGCAGTTCACTAAACACCAAAAGTATGATAAGAGACTTTGGGACACAGGTGGACAGTGGGCTCACCTTCAATAACCACATTGCCACAACAGTCAGGAAATCCTTCTATGTGACACACCTCATCACTAAGGGCTTTTCATCCAGAAAAAAGGAGGTCATTGTCCCACTGTACTCATCCCTCCTTTGACCCATTATAGAATACAGTGCTGCATTTGGTATGTACCTCTCAAGACATCTGCAACAACTGGAAAGGCCACAGAAATACCTCACTTATAGAATCACAGGCCTAAAGCAGATGGCCTATGCTGACCGTCTAAAAAAAAAACTCCCCCTATACTCTCACATATTGTCTACTCAGAGGTGATCTCTGCTTAACATACAAGGCCATGTCAAACCCAGAGCTGTTGGACATGCTACACTTAAAGAAATCCCAATCCCTCAGAGACACGCACTCCAGGGATCTAAACCTTGTCATCACAATGAACAAAACATGATGGAGGGTTAGGTTCCTGACCTACAGTCTCCCCAGACTCTGGAATAGACTGTCCATACACATCAAGCAGAGTGCCTCTTTGGCCCTCTTCAAAAGGAACCTTGATGATTGGATGGGAGATAGGAAATTCACCCCGGGGATCACGTCAGTCGCCTTGCTAGACAGGGGTCCAGGGAAGTAAATACTGTGGGAAGAAATAGCCAGGGAATTGTTATGGCTAGGCTTGTATAGGCCCAAGGGCCGATAGCCTAGTACCAACCTATGACCCTATGTCCATTCAACCTATTTTATAGGCTAGGGATTTAGCTAGATAACACTTTTTTATATATTTTTAAACAATATATTGAAAAATGTATATGTTTTTGGTTAGGGTTTATTCATAGATGCATTTTTAACAGCTTGTTTATGTATTAATATATTTATGTTTGTAAGGGCCTTTGAGTAGCTGATAAATATTAGCTGGGTGGTGGCAGTGATTTCTACCATATAATCTGGGTAAAAGGGGCACAGCTGGAGAACCTGTGCCAGCCTTCCCCAGGAGTGTCTGTGTGGTTATATAAACTCTTCTCAAAGTGTGTGTGTGCGTGTGTCAGCTACTTGGGCAGGGACATTAAAGCACTGGTTGGACAGAGAGGGTGCTGGAGGTTTTAGCTTACCCACTAAGCTGAGAACTGGACCCTATAGCTGTGCCATTGGGCAGTCTTATTGGGGACCTGGAAAGGGAGAAACCAGCCCCAGACTGTGATCTCTGTGTGCTCTTAAGGGAAATTGTACTTTACTGTGTGTGTATTTATTATCCTTTCCCTATATGGACGCCCCTCACTGGTGTTAGTGGTGAGAACGGACACTCTCTGATTGCTGGGCCAGTGCACGGGCATCACAAGCACTAAGGAAATTGAAGTCAGGGAAGGAAGCAGGCTCAGATGAGGTCACACCAGATATGATAAAGATGAGATGGGGGAGAAATGACTCCTGAGGGTAATCATAGCAGTGTGGAGAGAAAGGCATATCCCAAATGACTGGATAATAAGCATACTCATGCCAGTGTACAAAAACAAAGGGGACATCCTCAACTGTAGGCAGTACAGAGGCATTAAACGCCTATCACATTGCATGAAATTTCTGGAGAGGGCGATTGATAAATGCATATACGCTGATGAGAGATGAGCAGTTTGGATTCAGATCAGGCTGCAGCACAACTGACCAGATGTTTGCAGAGAGACAGTCACGAAGACGCTAGAAATGAGGACAGAGTTCAACTGCCCATTCCTAGACTTGGAAAAAGCAAATGACAAGGTCCCAAGAAAGCTGATCTGGGCAGTACTTCAGTGGTCTGAAGTCCCAGAAACTTTGGTAGAATTAGTGTAGTCTATGTACAAGGACCCAATGACTCAAGTATGAACAGTGTTATGCCCCACAGAGAGTTTCCCAGTGGGAGTGGCATTACACCAAGGTTTAGCTCTGAGCCCACTGCTGTTCATACTGGTGATGGTCTACATTAGCAAACATATCGGAGGGGGCAGATTAACAAACCTGCTGTATGCAAACAATGTGGCATTACAGGCAGACTCTGAGCATGAACTTCAGCAAAGTATAGGGGAATGGAATGCAAAACTGCAGCACATGGAATGAAACTGCACACAGATAAGACAGAAAGGAAGACAGTGAAACAGGTAAAAAGCTTCAAGTATCTGTTAGCAGTGGTTGAGGAGAAGGGAAATCTGAATGAAGAGGACAAAGCTAGAATCAGAGAGGCTGCAGCCAACTGGCTAGTCTCAAGTGTAGTGAATAACAGAAGAATGACAAAGAAGCTGAAAAGTAAGATGTACAAGACAGTGGTGTGACCAGTACTACTGTGTGGTACAGAAACCTGGGCAGTAAAGGCAGAACAGATGAAGCTAGAGGTGATGGAAATGAAGTGCCTGAGAAGGGTGGTAGGATGCACACTGTGGGATAGATGAAGAAATGAGGACATAAGAGCAGAAACCAAAGTAGCTACAATTGTAGAAAAGATCAAAGAGAACAGATTACGGTGGATCGGGCACAAGTGCAGAAAATCAGAAGACAATCTGGTGAAGAAGATTTGGGACAGACAGAAGGTAAGAGGAAATGAGGATGTCCAGCAAAGGGGTGGATGAATTGTGTGAAAAAGATCTGCGACAGTCAGGCATGAGTGTTGAAGAAGGCAGGAGTGTGGCACTGAATCGAGACAGATGGTGACCGTTAACATGATACCCCATCTCCATGTAAAAAATGGGAAAAGGGGCTGATGATGATAAGTTGTCACTTAGAAAAATAGTTTATTTAATACATTTTGTCTTAACAGGAAAATTAGCATATTTAGTAATTGTATGTATGATGCCAATAATAGAAGTTTTACAGGTCACTTTTTTCATGTATATGGGGTTCAAAATAATCCCATAAAAAGGGGGATTTTGATGTAGATAAAAAAGAGGCTTCAGTTTAATTAATCCAGTTGTGCACAGTGTTTCATTGAACTTATATAAAATGTTAAATAAAAAAATGAGAAATTGGTTATAAATTTATGTAAATATAAAAAAATTGGGGAAATGACAAAAGATTTAAGAGACTAGAAAATGTGTAAATGAAAACATGAAACATTACCAAGAAAACATTTTTATGGAAGATAAAAACTGAGGAAAATGAAAAAGTGAGAAAATTGTGGTACAAAAATATAATGATATAATATTATGTTAACCCATGAGCAAAGTTAACAGAAGAAAAGATTGGAGCTGTAAAAATAAAAATTGAATAGTGTAATTAAAATAGAATGCCAAGATTTTTATGGAGACTGGTGATAAACTACCAGAAAAGGAAATATGCCATATAAAAAGATAAGTGAAAGAATATCTTTATATTGTAGAAAAGAAGAAACTACAGAGCATGTTCTTTTATATTATTTTTTAAATGTAAAAATATAGTTAAACTATGGGAAAAATTATGTAAAGATATTAATGAAGCGAATAATATAAATATGGACATGATTCAGTATGGGAATCATAAGAACAAAAGCAAATAATTTGTTGAAAAGGTAGATAAAAAGATGTTTTATGTCATATGGATTATTTTGAATGAAGGCATAAATGAAATTGTATTAATAGAAAATGGATGTTAGCAACAATATTACGAAAAATTGGATGGTTATGGAAAAAGGAGTGGGGGTCTAATAAGAACAAATGGGATAAGTGAAAAATAATTGTCATTACATAATGAAGGAAATAGAAATTATATATTGTATAAAAATGTAAATATGTAAAATTGTAAATTTCACTCTACTCTTTTTTGGTAGGTGCTGTAGGATCTTTTACTTTCACTTGAGCTACCACCAACTCAGGCAGATGGGGCCTCATTTTGACATTTCATCCAAATGATGGTACACTCAAGAGGGCAGCACCCCCTTATGTACTGCAGTGTCAGCAATCGACCTACCTGGTGTGGGAATAGAACCCATAGCCATCTGCACCAATGATGAGGGTAAAACCCCATATTGGTGGTGGGGGGTAGTAATAATAGATCAAATGAAATATGTGGTGAAAATGTACTCTTTGATGAAGAGTCGTAGCGTAATATTACTGTTAAGGAAATTCACTTAGCATATCAAAAAAGTGATGCAGTGATTTTTGACTTGTTAATGCAGGGACAAATAGATGAACATGCCTACAAGTATTTGATTGAGAAACCATTTATCTCTAGTATTTCTGGTATACCAAAAAAATACAAAAGAACTATTTAAACCCAACATTTCTACCCACAGTAGATGCAACCAGGTCAAAAACTGACTCCATTTCTTGGTATGTTTATTGCAAATTAAAACCTTTCAAAGAAATACTTATTGTAAGACTCATGGGATTTCTTAACCCAAATAACATCTGATGTATTTACCCAACTGAAGGAAACCTGTATTTGTTAACAACTTCCTTTTCGTTGAGGGCAAGTATTTCCAGCAAAGTAAGGGTGTGGCAAAGGATGCAGTATGCACACCAGTATATGTAAACCTTGTCATGACCCATTGGGAGAGAGAATATGTCTTCATAGGTTCATAGGTTTGTACTAGGCTATCTGCCCTAGGGCATTTATTAGCCTAGCCAGAGTGTGTGTGGCTTTCACCACCCCTTAGGATGAGAATACTACGCCCTTTTAGGGTTTAGTTTACTGTGCCTCTGTCTAGTAGTGACACAGAGATGACCCCCGGGGTAAACCTACGATCTCCCATCCACTCGTCGAGATTTCTCTTGAATAGAGTCAGTGAGGGGCTCTGCCTAACATGGACTGGGATTCTGTTCCAGAGTGTAGGGAGCCTCTGGGTTATGAATCTGTCCCTCCAGCACGTCCTATTTATTTCTGTGTTGAGGTTTAAGTCTCTTGTTCTCGTGGCTCTGATGGATTTGGATTTTCTGAGGTGGAGCATGTCCATTAATTCCGGATTGGATATGGCCTTGTACGTCAGGCACAGATCACCTCTGAGTAGGCGGTATGTGACTGAATAGAGCTGGAGTTTTTTCAGTCGGGCAGCATATGACATATGTTTAAGACCCTTTATCCTCTTGGTGAGGAACTTTTGGGGTCTTTCCAACTGCTGCAGGTGTCGGGTGAGATACATCCCAAATGGGGCATTGTACTCAATCATTGGCCTGATAAGAGAAGAGTACAGGGGCACAATGACCTCTCTTGATCTAGATGTGAAACCCTTCATGATAAGGTGGGCAATATAGAAGGTCTTCCTAAACACTTTGGCAATGTGAATGTCAAATGAGAGGTTACTGTCAACCTGGGTCCCTAGGTCCCTGATTACCTCTTCCGTTTAATGGATTACCACCTATGTGGTAATTTGTCGGTACCTTGTTTTTCCCAAAGGGTATGACTATACATTTTTGGCGTTCAGCTTAAGGCCATGGCTCTGGCACCAATTATCCATTTCTATGAGGCCTCTCTGAAGGATGTTTGTGTCCGCTGGAGTATCAATTATGGCCCAGTTTGCAGTCATCTGCGAACTTTGTCAGCCACAATCCTCCTATGTTTGCCTGTACCTCGGAAAAATAAATGCCGAACAAGAGGGGTCCCAGGACTGAGCCCTGTGGGACACCGCTTGTGACTGGCTTAGAGTCTGACATAGCTCCAGCAACTCTGACCCTGTGGGTTCTGTCCTTGAGCCAGTTTGCAACCCATCTTGTGACATATGGGTTTACATTTAAGCTGGTGAGATTGTCTATGATGCCCGAGTGGGGTATTGTGTCAAAGGCTTTTGCAAGGTCAAGGTAGGCTGTGTAAACTGCCTTACCCTCATCAATGGCCTTAGTGACTGTTTCAAAAAAGTCAACCAAGTTCAAAAGGCAGGATCTGCCCTTGACAAAGCCAAATTGGGTAGGATCCAATGTCTGTAGGTCCCCAATGTCTTTGTTTATGAGTTCCATAATGATCCTCTCCATAGCTTTGCAGACCAGGCTCGTCAAGCTTATGGGGCGGTAATTTCCAGGGTCCGTAGAAGCACCGCCTTTGTGAAGTGGGACCACTGTTGCCGTACGCCACTCTTTGGGTAAATATCCTGTAGTAAGGCTAAGATTAAACAGCAGCCTTATGTGTGGGTTTAGTTCCTCTTGGAGTTCATGTAGCACACAGCCCGGGACACCATCCGGTCCCATTGATGCTGTGTTTTAGCTTTAGAGAGGGCGGCTCTCACCTGGGCATCTGAGATGTTAGGGAGGCTACACTCTGCTGGGATAGATTTTTCTACTTTTTGGGGGGAGGGGGAGGAGAAATTTGCACCAAACCTGTCTGCCAGAATGTTGGCAATGTCAGTGGGTTCAGTGTATTTTGTGTCATTTTGGACTAACTCTGAGCATATCTGGGAGTTTCCACCCAGGTTTCTAACATAGCTAAAGAAGGCCTTGTGATTGTCTTTTGTGTCTTTTGCGATTTTTCTCTCAAAGTTGGCCTTGGATGATTTTATGAGTGATCGTAGTTTTTTGCTAGTACTAATCAGAGATGCCTTCCCTTTTAGGGATTTTGCTCTGTCATGTAGTAGCTTCCTCCTCCTGTTGTAAAGTTTGTTTATGGCTGGGGTCCACCAGACCGGCCTGCCTTTGGGGAATGGGTTTTGGTTTTATTTGGGATTGCATGATCCATGCATTCTTGAAGGTGCCCATAGAAGGCATTTGCAAAGGATTCAGCAGTGTGGGTTGTGGTTTCCACTGGCCCAGGGGCCTTGAAGGATACCACTTCAGTCTTAAGAAGTGTGAAGTTGGCTTTTGAGAAGTTCTTCACTGTGGTCTTTTGTGCAGGGATGGGGCGGATGTGGATTTCCAGTGAGATTAATTTATGGTCTGATCTTACCAAAGAGGGATATACTTCCGGTGTGGAGCATTTTGTCCCCATGTTTGTGATGATCAGGTCTAGTATATTGTCTCCTCTTGTGGGAATGGTGACTAGTTGTTCCATTGCATTTGAGTTTATGAATTCTAGGAACCTTTGGGCTAGGGTGTTGGGGCTTGAGTAATGTTCCCAGTCTATGTTTGGGTAGTTGAAGTCTCCCAAAATGATGGTATGTGGAGAGACATTCATACTCTTCAGTGTCTTCAGGAAGGCTGTGTGGGGTTCCTGAGTTTGAGAGGGTGGTCTGTAGCATGCTACAAACTGTAAGGCAGTTTTGCCTATGGTTAGTTGCACCTGGATAGTCTCCAATGCTTCGTGCGTTGCCACTAACCTGGAGGTGTGGGTATCTTTGATGAAAATGGATACTCCCCCTCCTTTTGTGGTTCGGTCCAAGTTTTGGGGCCGGAAAGCATGATATGAGGTAAAACCTGATAGTGCTGGGGTGCTCTCAGGAGCCTTGAACCAGGTTTCAGTAATTTGCACAGACATCGATGTTCTCCATACTGAGGAGGGCTTCGAGGGCGTGCATCTTGAGGTTTAGACTTCTGTCACTGAGCAGCATTACCCTTAGTTTTTTTCCACTTGTGTTTTCTAGGGAGGTAGGTATGTCATTTGAGCCTTGCCTAAAAAAGGCACTATGGGGGTGGCAAGAGCCTTGGCCAATATCTGGAAGCCCAGGGGTGACAGGTGCAAGCCATCCCTTGTGAAGCAGCGTGGTTTGTCAAGCATGTCATCCCAAGCAGACAGACATTGGATCCCCTTAGAATGACACCAGTAATTAAGCCAATTGTTAAAACTGATCATTTTGTCTTTGTACTGTGTCATCATTCTTGGTGAGGGTAAGATGCTGCTTAGGGTCAGGGTCATACCGGCTTGGGCTACATAATAAGAGAGCACCTCTATGTCTCTTTTCATGTAGTCCAGGGAGGTACGTCTCAGGTCGTTCACACCGGCATGTACAATGACTGAGTCATATTTGTACTTGCTGTGGAGTGACCTGAGTGCTTGTGTTATGTGGCGGATTCTAGCTCCCGACAGGCAGCTTACTGTGACCTTTTCCTTGTTCAGTCTGGTGAGCGGGACGTCAGTGTGTCTGACTATGGAGTCACCTATTACAAGTGTGTCTGGCATGTTGTTTGGCCTTAAGGGCTGTGACTGTTTAGCACACTGACTTTGTGAACTATGTGTTGCATGTGCTATGTCTTGAGGTGGTGGTTGCTTGGGTGTCTGTTTTGGAGGCCTCTGTTGTTTTGGTAGATTTTTAATCAGCGCCTCCGAGTATGTTTTTGTGTGTTTATGTGTTTGGTTTGCAGTTTGTATAGTTCTATGTGAGACTGGGTTTGTGGTGTGCGTGGTTACCTTCTCCTCCTGACTGGTCTTGCCAGTACTGAATTGAGAAAGCTCAGCCTCCAGTTTGGCTATATAGTTGCATCTCTCGCATATATTTGTATTTGTTGGGAGGAGGAGAGGGTTGTCTGTGTACATGAGGCAATTGTAACATTGCCTCAAGATTCCCAGATTCACCAGCTGAACAGGAGAGGATGCCAGCAACTGACCCTTCGACATGCTAGAAATAGTGAAAAAGATTGCTGTGTAACTGAGTCAGAAAGGACCTATAGGGAAATGGGTATTCAACAGAATTTAGGTGAATGAAGTACTTTCTTTTGTTTAAGAGTGCTTTACCTGTGTAAAAAATGCTTTAGAAGCAAGTGCTGAGCTTTTCAGATAGAGTATAGGCTGTTTAGATTGCAAGTAGAACAGTTCTAAGGGAAAAATTGAAGAGCAGACTTGGAGGGGCCAGAAAAAGTTTAACCTTGTTTAACCGGCGCTGCGCTATGCGCACGACCGTGCAAACACGGATTTTAAGCAGTGAACTACAAAAGAGCTAAGAATGGTCCCAAACAACCAATTACTACAGCTTCTTGTGCTGAGGTCACTTCCCCCAAGGACAGGTAGGCTGCTCAAGGCTCCCCACTCCCACTGGTGAGCAAAGAAACTTCCTTCTATCCAAGTAAGGTAATGGACAACACAGGAACTACACCACAGCCCAGAATACAGAAATGCCTGTATACTGGTCTAAACTAGTCGAGGAAGGCAGGAAAACAAGGATTATTTTTTTGTGTTTTTTTTTTTTGGTAGAAACACACAGAAAATGCAGAGACAGTGATAAATTAGTTACACAGGCTAGCACACTTTAGTGGGCAGCCTCCACAGTTAAATTAAACAAACAAACAAGCAAACTTTCAATTAAATTTGACTAAATGTAACTTTAAGTGCAGATTTTAAAATAAATGCAGTAATCAGTAAAAAAACAGTTCAGGCTAGTTCAAAGTAAGCAACAGAAGCTATTTCCAGTGAAAAAAAAAGCAAAGATACTTAAATCCAGAAGGTAGTCGTTTTTCGGGTTCCTTGCTGCTAGGACCACTCTGTAAACCCACATGGAGCTTGTCTGAGCAGTATAGCCAGAAAAAAACGCCCAGAGGCGGATTTTAAGCAGTGAACTACAAAAGAGATAGGAATGGTCCCAAACAACCAATTACTACAGCTTCTTGTGCTGAGGTCACTTCCCCCAAGGACAGGTAGGCTGCTCAAGGCTTCGATTTTGTTTAGACAAAGCTGGAACTTTACTGGAGGTTTTTGGATGACATATGCAGTTTTTGGAAAGATTCTATAGAGAAACTGGGGGAATTTAAGTATATTAAGTTGTCCACTGTGTTTCTTATATTTACTCATGAACATTTGCTACACAAGTTAAAGTTCATAGACTTGTAAATTAGGAAAGATTACCAACTAGGTAAATTTGTCTTTAGTATTTACAGACACCCCAGCTGCTCTAATACTTTGCTTGATTTTTCTGTCATTTTTTTATTTTTCAGAAAAGAACCCTAATAAAAGGACAAATGGCATAGTTAGCAAAAATAGTGTTGGAGGACACCACCTTACTTACCAAACTGGCATCTTAAAAACTATGCTTTTTAGGATGGGATTATCTTTAAAACTGACAGACATTATTGCTAATGAAGTGATTTGTAAGAGAAAAGTGCCTAAGCCATTAACGGGGAGAACACTAGTTTTGTCCAATAAGAAAAACAAACAAAACCTGCAGGTGTGCAAAGGGTATTTTTTATGACCCACACTATTGACAGTCAAGAAATATGGGACATTTTAATAAAAAATTGGGAAATTGTTCTATACTCTAATAAACTAGATAAAAAAACTTGGGGAGGCACCTAAATTAGTTTACAGAGATGGAATAATATCAAAATGTTAGAAATTAATAAGCAAGGTTTAATTTTGACAAAGGTTATGAAGGGGACATGAAGTTGTAAAATGTGCAGTCAGTGTATGCATATATTACAGGATAACACCTTGTCCATTTGTAATGGCATTGACCTTAAAAGTAAAGCATATTATAATTGTGGTACTAAGGGGGTTGTTTATACCACTACATGTCTAATGTGTGTAGTGTTTTATACTTGTAAAATGAAGAAAAGCCTCTGAGAGGCTATATGAGCACATTGCTGATATTAATAAGATGAAGATGGAAAACATGTTTAAACATGTTAAGGAGTATTCAGATCATGTATTTCAATTTTAGGTAGTTGAAAGTATTACATGAAATCCCAGGGGGAGCCATGGGAATAAAAATTGGAGGCAAGAGAGATGTGGTGGCAGTGCAAACTGAGTGACAGCTCTATTAGTCAGAGCTGCTCTGCATTTGGCATCTTTTGACAGAGGTCCAAAGTGATTCTGCTTTAATCCCATGGCATCCAAGACAAAATTTCAAGAAAATAAGTATACCTTATATTTATATTGCACTTTTTATATTGCACTGTGTGTGATTACTGTATTTCTTCTTTTTCATTGCTGTGACAGCTTATTTTGTGCACTTGATTTTCAACTGTACTTTTGCCTAGATAGCATAGTCTAGATTCAGATCTGCTGAATCTAGCCTGTTTTTGTTACACTTTAACACTAAACCAGCCATCTTATATTAAGAGGGGTTCATCTGCACCCTTGTGGCAGAAGACTGGATCCAGCCTTGTCTAAGCTGGAGATTGCTGGAGGAAGGTTCATAGTGTGCTTTCCTATTGGTAGATTAGCTTAAAAATGTTTAATTTCCCCTGTATTTAAGCCTCACGTTTGCCTGTAGCTGGACACCGCTAACCCCCGTTGCATAGTGTGCAGCTACATTGAAATGCTAGTGGTGCCCTGTATAGATGCAAACTCCTGGAAAATTTTTCCCCTAGACATCTGTTAGTGGGACCCTTACTAGCTTCCCTGCTGCATTGCATGCAACTCAATTGTGCACTAAATGTTGTCACAGTTTTTCACCCCTAGCCTTCAATAGAATAAGCCTCTTTGATAATCCTGTAGCAAAATCTGGTCTAACTAGCCCACTCCCAATAGTACTTAAGGTCAAACCCTGCCATAATGGATGGTCAGTGTCCCATTATTTTTCTGTCCAGTCTGCTTGACATGGGCATCCTGAGGCAATGTAGTAATTGCCTTGTGTATACTGACAATCACTTACTTCTAAAACAAATACGTTGTGAGAGATGTAGTTATACTATGAAATTGGAGACGAGACTCTCTCACATAAGGGCAAATCAAATGCCAAACAGGTTGTCAGCACACACACTTCACCACTCACACAAAGAAGGTCACAACACATAAACCCATGTATGTGGAGGTACTAAAAAGAAGCCTGGCAAAAGATCAGATACCTCCCAAGCACAGACCACTTGCACATGTCTCAGCAAATAAGCCCTAAGGCAAAACATCTAAAAACCAAATGTCGTGGTCATAGAGAATTACAGAGTGAGACACACAGATGTCCCCCCTCACCAGGCTGGACAATGAGAGAGTCACGGTCAGCTGCCTGTCAAGTGCCAGGATCCATCAAATTATGTATGCATTCAAGTCACTCAACAACTATTGTTATATCTTGAGACATCCCTTTCTGGACTATATGAAGAGAGGCAGACATGTCTGAACTCAGACCGTGTCTCAGGCAGGTATGCCCCTACCCCTAAGCAGCATTCTACCTTAACCCAGGATGATGACACAATCTAGACAAAAAAAATGATTGACTTCAACAATTGACTTAGTTTCTGGTGTCAATCCAGTATCTGTCAGCCTGGGAAGTCATGATTGACATGCCATGCTGCTTTGCCAGAGATGGCCTTCACCTGTCTCCTCTAAGCTTTCTCCATATTGCTTTTTAGACAATGTCAAAACAACAACATTTCTGATGTAAAAAAAATCCACTTGAGATAAATTCAGGATTATGCTGCTTAATGCTAGGAATCTTAACAGGAAACTGCACTCCATGGAAGCATTGCTCACCTTGGAAAATACTGATGTCTGTACAGTCACTGAGACATGGTTTAAGACCACAGACAGCCCCCCAGACATGCAAGGCTACATTGCCTTTCACACATTCAGAATTGAAAATGAGTGTGAAAGAACCAAAGGTGGAGCTGTATCCATCTTCATCTTCATCAATACACCTTGAGATCTTTCCCTACTCTGGGACCAGCTAACTATAGGTAAAACCCCATACCACACCATTGTTAGCTATAGGTCCCCCACCATGATCCAACAGAAGCACACTGCCTACATAGACTTACTACAGTCACTCGCTATACAGCCAAATACCTTGGTCATGGGAGATGTCAACTATCCGTCCATTGACTGGGTGACATACATGAGCACAAACATGCTTGCCCTCAGGTTCCTGTACTTTTTCACTACAAATACTCTGGAGCAGATAGTCTGCACCTCCACAAGGGGCTCAAATGTCCTAGACTTGGCATTCACCAAAAAGGTCACTACACTACCCCTGCTTGTTTTCTTCCCTGATAAGGTCAGACCATAAATCACTCTTGTTTGAAGTAACTGTCAGACCTGACACCCCCATGGGAGCAAAAAAATGAAAAATTTCTCCAAAGCAAACTACAGCCTACCAAATGATGATATAAAACATTTCAACCCCTGGCTAACACAGTCAACAATGACTCCTGTGCAGAGGTGTACACAAATGCCCTGGATGATCAGTTCAACTGTATAGACTTGCCCATACCTGACTGGATCAAAACCAGGTCCTCCCCAAAAAACAAGCCACCCTAGTAGACCTCAAGTATAAATAGGTTATATAACAAGAGGAAGAAAACTGATATCTACGAACAAGAGGGAAGTGATTCAGCAGAGGAAGAATACCCTCCGCAGCTTGAAAAAGCAAATTAGATATCCTGTAAAGTCCTCTGAAACTTATTATGAAGCTAAACTATCATCCTTAGCTAAAGATAATCATAAGACATTCTTTAGCTACATCAGAAATCTAAAAGGGAATGCCCAACTATGTGCTTGTAGTGGATGGTACCACCCATACTGAATCTGAGGAAATTGCCAACCTGCTAACTGACAGATTTGGCACAAACTCCTCCCACCGTCCCCACCAGCCATACCCCAAAGCATACCTGACACTAGTCTTCTGCCTAGTATCCCTAGAGAACAGGTCATATCCAGACTCTCCAAGGCCAAAAATATGGCCTCTATGGGACCAGATAACATCCCAGGTGGCTTACTAAACAATCTAAAACATGACCTAGTGGAACCAGTTGGTGGTCTCTTTAACCATAGTGGAGTACTGGCTTTTTTCCAGCAGAGTGGAGAACAGCAACCCCAATCCCTTTGCACAAAAGGGGACCCATCAACTGACCCTGGGGACTATAGACCCATAAGTCTAACCAGCTTCATCTGCAAGGACATGGAAAGAATCATCATGGACCTTGTCAACAAGGACACTGGCGATCTTCAAACTCATGACCCAATCCAGTTTGGCTTCATTAAGGTTAGATCATGCCTATTAAACCTGGTGGAATTCTTTGATAATGTCACCAAAATCCTGGATGAAGACAAAATAGTGCATGCAGCCTATCTTGACTTAGCCAAGGCTTTTGACACAATCCG
Source organism: Protopterus annectens (assembly GCF_019279795.1). Lineage (NCBI taxonomy): Eukaryota > Metazoa > Chordata > Ceratodontiformes > Protopteridae > Protopterus > Protopterus annectens. The sequence continues at coordinate 1,832,769,791 of NC_056732.1, read as the reverse complement.
CCACTCGGGTATCATTGAAAAACTCTACCAGCTTAGGATTAACCCTTATGTCACTAGATGAGTATCCAACTGGCTCACCAACAGAACACATACTGCCAAAGTTGGAGATTCCACCTCTGGCAGTAGACCAGTTACCAGTGATGTACCACAAGGATCTGTGCTGGGCCCTTTACTGTCTGTAATCTATTTCTCGGAAGTCCAGGCTAAAGTAGATGGCCTGTGGCTTACCAAGTTCACTGACTGCAAACTGGGCGCAATCACGGAGTCCCTCAATGTGTTAACATACTACAAAAGGGGCTAATACAGACAAATGATTGCTGCGAAAGCCATGGACTAAAACGATATGCAAAATATTGCATTATCATCTCCTTTGGCAAAGAGGAATTCCCTGCTAATTACAATAGTGACTGCACCCCTGTTAGCTCAAACCCAGTGTTGTGAGACTTGGATACACAGATTGATAGCAATCTAAACTTTGATCAACACTTGTCCATAGTGATTAAAAAAATGTTCTACATTGTGCACATCATCAGTAAAGGCATCGCATCAAGGTCTAAAGATGTTGCAACTCCTCTGTACTTGACCCTCATCAGACCACTAATAGAGGAGTACAACATTACTCTTTTGAGTGTACCTCACCAGACACATGTAGCAGCTGGACAGACCACAGAGGTTTCTCATCAAGAAAATTCAGGGAAACTTGTGCCTGGCCTAGTCTCTGACCTTGCCTTCCTGGAAATGCTGCACATCCACAAATCAACTAGAACAAGTCACTTGCTCTGGGGATCTTAACCTAGCTAGCCTTTGATATTAACAGAGCATGCTGGAGAGACATATCCTCCAGTGATTGCCGCTTCTCTGGAATAAACTCCCAGTTCATGTGAAGAAGAGGACTGTATTCAAGAGCAATCTAGACAGTTAGATGGGAGACCATAAATTCACCCCAGGGGGAGCATTTTTGTTCCTCATGGACAGGGTAGTCAGTGCTGATCATAGACTCGCTCGTCGAATAACAACCAATTGACCAAGGTCAATTAGGGTAACTTTGGTATAACATGATGAGTCTTGTAAAGGCTCAAGGGCTATAATATCCAATGAATCTATGAGTGCAGACTCACATCCTGGCTTAAATCATTCATTCTGTTTTTAATTTCTCCAAATCTCTTGGGTTTCTGATACCATGATGGGAATGGACCCCATTCCTAAGTCAAAGTACGATTAAAGTTCATGAAATTAGTATTGTTTTACTCTTTGATGTCAGCGAAAATCGCTCTTCGCAGCATCCGCAACATGTCCAGTAATGACTCCTTTTGCAGTTCGTACAAAGCTACATATATTGGTAGCGTATCTAAATATGCTTGTAGACTTTATTTTTTTATAAGACCCGTTGCTCCTACTACTATTGGAAGTATCTGGGTATCCTTCTTCCATATTGCTCTCTTTTCTGCTTGCAGATCATGATATGTTATAACTTTGTGTCTCTGTAAGCAGGACAGTGTAGGCACTGGGTGTGATGATTTCAATGATCAATGCATCTTCTTTTCATGGACTGCTATATCTGGTTTTCTAGCATCTATCTTTTGAATTGTTGGTAATGGATGATCCCTTGTAATGTAAACTTCATCATTTTCTATGATGCTTTGTGGTTCATGTTTCCAGTGTTTTACAGCCACTTCACTGTCATAATGTTTGCACAATCCCGAGTGCAACAGTCTCGCCACATTTTTATGCCTTTCAGTGTACAGTCCCTCTGCCATTATTATGTCACAACCAGCAATGAGGTGCATAACTGTTTCCAATTCGATTTTACAAAACCTACATTTATCTGTTTCTCCCACATGTTCAGTAGACTTTGTAAACGAGTGTGTATGTAGCCCACTATATTGAGCCACCAATATTAACCTTTCATCTCTTGGTTTGAATTCACCTCTCCTTAACCATTCCTGCATTCTTTCCTGATCAACATGAGGTTCTTCCAGAAGTTTTTTACATTTGCAACTATATTTATGAGTTTTCCACATTTCTTGCCTTGTCATCTGGACCTTTACCTTATATTCTTTCTTTTGTTTTTTGGTACATTCAGTTGCTGCCTGATTTTTATCTACTTCTGGTTTGATTTCCATTCCTGCTTGACGGCGATATGCTTCTGCTAAGTTATGCAGATAAGTCAACTTAGATTTATTCTCCTCATGTTTCAAAACTTTCACTATGTTTGGGTCTTGTAAGGTCACCAAATATGTGTGGAGTCCCACAATTTCAGATCTGTACATGTAATCAGTTTCAAGGAGGCCCATCCCCCCTTCGGAATGGGGAATATATAATCTTGGAATGCACTGATTTTTATAGATCATTTGGTGAACATGAAGTATCCGTCTTGTTTTAATATCTAATTTAGCGAACACGTTTTGGGGCCATTCATTCCAAAACTGTAAGTTAGGACATTCTCCCTTATGGGTATTTTGAAGTTGTGGCAGATGAATTATTGATGTTAATGCTGTTTTGGAAACTACATTATTTTACAACAAATTATTTAAATTTTATGCCTCAGTTGACTGGTGCTTTAGAAAATGTTCTATTAGTATATTTAACTATCTATGTTTTTAATATGAGGAAAGTGTATCCTTGTCAAATGAAAGGAAGTCTAGATTGTCACGAGGTTCTTAAAAATACATTTATAGGTTCATAGGTTCATACTAGGCTATCTGCCCTGGGGCAATTATAAGCCTAGCCCGATTCTGTATGCCTTACGCCACCTCTTGATTTGAGTATACTGTGCCCTTTTTAAGGTTTAGTTTACTGTGTCTCTGTCTAATAGTGACACAGGAGTAATCCCTGGGACAAACCTACGATCCCCCATCCACCTATCGAGATTCTTCTTGAAGAGATTCAGTGAGGTGCTCTGCCTCACATGAACTGGAATTCTATTCCAGAGCGAAGGGAGCCTCTGGGTTATGAACCTGTCCCTCCAGCAAGTTCTATTTATTTCTGTGCTGAGGTTCAAGTCCCTCGAGCGTGTGGCTCTAAGGGATTTAGATTAACTGAGGTGGAGCATGTCCATTAATTCTGGATTTGACATAGCTTTGTATGTCAGGCATAGATCGCCTCGAAGTAGGCAGTATGCAACTGAGTAGAGCTGGTGTTTTTTTAACCGAGCAGCATATGGCATCTGTTTGAGACCCTTGATCCTCTTGGTGAGATACTTTTGGGGTCTTTCTAATTGCTGCAGGTGTCGGTTAAGGTACATCCCAAAAGGGGCATTGTATTCTATGATGGGCCTTATGAGGGATGAATAAAGGGGCATGATTACCTCTCTTGATCTAGATGTGAAACCCTTCGTGATGAGGTGGGCTATGTAGAAGGTCTTTCTAACCACTTTGGCAATGTGGTTTTCAAAGGAGAGATTGCTATCAGCTATCAACAGGTCCCTAATAACTTTCTCTGTACTTAATGGGTTTCTGCCTATGTGGTAATTTGTGGGCACATTGTTTTTGCCAAAGGGTATGACTATACATTTTTTGGCATTTAGCTATAAACCATGGCGCTGGCACCATTTATCTGTCTCCGTGAGACCTTTTTGAAGGATGTTTGTGTCAGCTGGAGAGTTTATTATGGCGCCCAGTTTGCAGTCGTCTGCGAACTTGGTGAGCCATAGTCCTCCCACATTTGCCTGTACCTCAGAAAAGTATATACCGAACAAGAGTGGTCCCAGGACAGAACCCTGTGGGATGCCACTTGTGACCGGTTTCGAGTCTGACATGGCTCCAGCAACTCTCACTCTCTGGGTTCTGTCTTTGAGCCAGTTTGTGACCCATCTTGTGACATAGGGGTTTATATTTAAGCTGGATAGCTTATCTATGATGCCCGAGTGGGGTATTGTGTCAAATGCCTTTGCAAGGTCCAGATAGGCTGTGTGGACTACCTTCCCTTCATCTATGGCTTTGGTGACTGTTTTGAAGAAGTCAACCAGGTTCAAAAGGTAGGATCTGCCCTTGACAAAGCCGAACTGGGTAGGATCTAGTGTATGTATGTCCCCAATGTCTTTGTTTATGAGCTCCATGATGCTCCTCTCCATAGCCTTGCAGACTAAGCTAGTCAGGCTTATGGGGCGATAGTTTCCAGGGTCCGTAGAGGCTCCACCTTTGTGGAGTGGGACCACTGTTGCTGTATGCCATTCTGTGGGCACATATCCTGTAGTGAGGCTGAGATTGTATAGCTGTTTTATTTGAGGGATTAGTTCCTCTTGGAGTTCATGTAGGACACAACCTGAGATGCCATCTGGTCCCATGGAAGCAGTGTTTTTTGCTTTGGAGAGGGCAGCCTTCACCTGAGCATCAGAGATGTTTGGCAGGCAGTCCTCTGCTGGGATAGATTCTTGCTCTTTTGGGGGGGGGGAGTTTGCACTGAACCTGTCTGCCAGGATATTGGCGATGTCTGTGGGTTCAGTGCATTTTTTGTCATTTAGAATCAACTCAAAACAAGTCTGGGAGTTGCATCCCAGGTTTCTAATATAACTGAAAAAAAGCCTTATGATTGTCTTTGGTGTCCTGTGCAATTTTTCTCTCAAAGCTGGCCTTGGAGGATTTTATGAGGGATCATAATTTTTTGCTAGTACTGATCAGAGATGCCTTCCCTATTAGGGATTTTGCTCTATCATGTAGTAGCTTTCTCCTTCTGTTGTACAGTTTATTTATGGCAGGGGTCCACCAGACTGGACGCCTGCCTTTGGATGATTGGGTCTTGGTTTTGTTTGGGATAGCATGATCCATGTATTCCTGGAGATGTCCGTAGAATGCGTTTATATAGGATTCTGCAGTTTGGGCCGTAGTCTCCACTGGCCCTGGGGCCTTGAAGGATTCCACTTCAGTTTTGAGAAGTGAGAAGTTCACTTTTGAGAAGTTTTTCACTGTGATTTTCTGGGCTGGGGGTGGGGTCGGGATGTGGACATCCAGTGAAATTAATTTATGGTCTGATCTTACCAATGAGGGATATACTTCTGGTGTGGAGCATAGAGTCCCCATGTTGGTAATGATCAGGTCTAGTATGTTGTCCCCTCTTTTGGGAGTGGTGACTAGTTGTTCCATAGCATTTGAGTTTATAATTTCCAGGAACCTGTGGGTTAAGGTGTAAGGTGCTGGGGCTTGAGTAGTGCTCCCAGTCAATGTTTGGGTAGTTGAAGTCGCCCAATATAATGGTGTTCGGAGAGATCTTCATGTTCTCCAATGTTTTCAGAAAAGCTGAATAGGATTCCTGACTTTGAGAGGGTGGTCTGTAGGATGCTATAAACTGAAAAGCAGTCTTGCCCACTGTTAGTTGCACATGGATGGTCTCTGATACTTCGTGCAATGCCACTAACCTGGAGGTGTGGATATCCTTGATAAATATGGAAACTCCCCCTCCTTTTGTGGTTCGGTCCAGGTTTTGGGGCTGAAAAGCATGATATGAGGTATAGCCTGGTAGTGCTGGGGTGCTCTCTGGAGCCTTGAACCAGGTTTCTGTCACTGCACAGATATCGATGTTCACCATACTGAGGAGAGCTTCGAGTGCGTGCATCTTGAGGTTAAGACTTCTGGCGTTTAGCAGCATTATCCTTAGTTTCTTGTTCCTTGTGCTGTCTATGGGGGTGGGTTTGACTTTTGAGCCTTGCCTAAAAAAGGCACTATGGGGGTGGGAAGAGCCTTTGCCAATATCCGAAAGTCCAGTGGTGACAGGTGCAAGCCGTCCCTAGCGAAACAACGTGGCTTGTCGAGCATGTCATCCCAGGCTGACAGACACTGGATCCCCTTTGAATGACACCAACATTTTAGCCAATTGTTAAAATCGATCATTTTGTCTTTGTACTGTGGCATCATTCTAGGTGAGGGTAAGATGCTGCTCAAGGTCAGGGTCATACCAGCCTGGGCTACATGATCAGAGAGCTCCTCTATGTCTCTTTTCATGTAAAAGCAGGTGTCGTAAAGGTAAACGATTGTTCTGAAGTCCAAGATGCATTAAAGGATGAAAGTGCTTAATGATTTTGAATCTTTTATTTTTAATTGGTGTGTGTTTTTAATAAAGGTTTTGCTGCAACTTCTGGTACGTCCCTAGTTTATTGGTTTGAATTCCTGGTTGTTCCCTTTAATATTGTGAGTGTTACCTGTTGCACCTCTGGCACTCATGGTGCAAAAGCTGTTGTTCTATTAACATTTCAAATGAATCACATTAATATTATAAAAAAAATGTATTGGATTTTGGTCCTTTGCCCCCCCCCCCCCCCTGCTCACACACACACACACACACACACACACACACACACACACACACACACACACACACACACACACACATACTTTTGTCTCTGACCAGAATTCTTGAGAAAAGCTGAAAGATACACATTTGTATGTTTGCTGTCCACCAACACAGGTTAATACAGAATTTCATAATGAGGAGACTCATCAGTTTTCAGATACTATTGTTAACATTGTGCTGCTCCTTTGTTTTATTCATTTATTGATCTTCACTATACTATTCCTTCATTTTATTCATTTATTGATTTCATTGGCAGTGTACAAAGTATACAGGATATTGTACACAGTTTATGTTGCAGCTATGGCAGATTGTATGCAGTGTCATAAAGAATTACATCACCTATGTCAAAATAACTCGGGTACATCTGCAGAGTTCTGTATATAAACTGTTCCAAAAGTAAACCAAAATCAGCACTGGGTAACATCTGTAACCTGGGCAGCATACTCCTCACCCTGAGGACATTCAAATGATTTCATTTTAGCTACTAGTTCCCACAAAGTTGATATTTATCTTTTTAATGACTACAAATAATGCAATGACAGTGTTGTAGCTTTTTATTTACTGAACCAGGAAAAAGTCGAAAGACACAACATTTTTGTTCATAGTTTATTGTTTGTTTTTTTCTTTTTCTTTCTTGGCTGCTCACAGTTCAAAATTGAAGTATTTATTTTAACTTGCAGTTGTAAAATTTATAAATAGTTCAACAAAGATTCTCTAAAGATTTTGTCTGCGACAGTCTGTCATATTAATTATTCATAAGCCCTCTCTTATTGCTCTTCCTTTAGTGCTCTGGGCTTTGAATATTAATAAGTACTTTTGTGGAAGATAGGACCTATTTTAGTGTTGGACAGGAAGCAGTTGTAGTACCTGGAATCTGTGAGGCAATTTACTTTAAAGAGCAGACAGTTAAGATTTTTCAAAAGTTGTTTTTGTGAACTCAGCAGCTTGTACCTTGAACAAAGCAGTTAGTGTTGATGTCTAAAACAAGATTAGAACCATGAAATTGGAGGTAAGTGATTTTATAGTGTTGCTGCAGCAGAACCTGGAGGTTTGTGCAAATATTATATGTGGCAGCTGTTTGTATCCCTAAACACAGCGGTTAGTGTTAATGCTTGAAACAGGTTCAGAATCGTGAAACTGAAAGTTAGGAATGCTGCTTACATGGAGTGATGGTCGGTATTTTTAGGGTAGATATTGTTTGTGGCTTTATTCTTTAAAACAGCTGATGTTATCTATGAACTGGGCAATCGATGTTGGTGACTGAATGAAACAGGATTAAGACTAAGATCTGCAGATCTGCATACTGAGCATATACCCTGCTGCTACAGGGGAACTTGCTGTCCTGTAGTATCACATCAAATTTTTACATAGAAATAAATATACTTGTATTACAATGATTATCTCAAAAAGCTTTTAACAGTGGAAATGACATGATTGCAAAAAAGTCTGAAACAAAATTTTCAATGAGTAATTTGTAGATTATCTTTTACAGTGAGAACAGCTGGCACTTAGTAATGGTTGTCAAAGAAATAAAGGGGGACTAGCTGTATTTCACAGCTGTATACTATAGTATGAGGGAGAACAATGCTTTATTCCGGTTTCATACACCAATATACAAGGGAGAACAGCTCTCTGTTCTGTTTCCAGTCAATTGGTGCAGAATATATTTCTGAGTATCTGTAGCAATGCTGTGCTCATTTCATGGCTTTAAGGGCAGATCCTGCCTCTTAAACCTGGTTGATTTCTTTGAAACAGTCACCAAGGCCATTGATGAGGGGAAGGTGGTCCACACAGCCTACCTGGACCTTGCAAAAGCCTTCAATACAATACCCCACTCGGGCATTATAGATAAACTCACCAGCTTAAATATAAACCCCTATGTCACTAGATGGGTTGCAAACTGGCTCAAGGACAGAACCCACATGGTTAGAATTGCTGGAGCCATGTCAGACTCCAAACTAGTTACAAGTGGCATCCCACAAGGCTCAGTCCTGGGACCTCTCTTGTTCGGTATATATTTCTCGGAGGTACAGGCTAACACGGAAGGACTGTGGCTGACCAAGTTCGCAGATGACTGCAAACTGGGCGCCATAATCGACTCTCCAGCCGACACAAGCATCCTACAAAAGGGCCTCATAGAAACAGACAACTGGTGCCAGAGCCATGGCATCAAGCTAAACGCCAAAATGTGTATACTCATCCCCTTTGGCAAAAACAAAGTGCCCACAAATTACCACATAGGTGGTAATCCATTAAGTACGGAAGAAATAATTAGGGACATGGGGACCCAAGTTGATAGCAATCTCTCATTTGACAACCACGTGGCCAAAGTGGTTAGAAAAACATTTTATATAGCCCACCTAATCATGAAGGGATTCTCACATCTAGATCAGGGGAGGTCATCGGGCCTCTTTACTCCTCCCTCATCAGGCCCATAATTGAGTACAATGCCCCTTTTGGGATGTACCTTACCAGACACCTGCAGCAACTGGAAAGACCCCAAAAGTACCTCACCAAGAGGATCAAAGGGCTCAAACAGATGCCATATGCTGCCCGGTTAAAGAAACTCCAGCTCTACACAGTGGCATACCTCCTGCTCAGAGGCGATCTGTGCCTGACGTATAAAGCCATGTCCAACCCGGAATTAATGGACATGCTGCACCTCAGAAAATCCAAATCCCATCGAGCTACGTGCTCGAGAGACTTGAACCTCAGCACTGAAATAAATAGGACCTGCTGGAGGGACAGATTCATAACCCAGAGGCTCCCTTCACTCTGGAATAAAATCCCAGTCCAGGTTAGGCAGAGTCCCTCATTGACTCTCTTCAAGAGGAATCTTGATGAGTGGATGGGAGATCGTAGGTTTACCCCGGGTATCACTTCTGTGTCACTGTTAGACAGAGGCACAGTATACTAACCTCGAAAAAGGGCATAGTAAAATCCATTTAAAATGGGTGGCGAAAGCCAAACACACTCTGGCTAGGCTTATAAATGCCCTAGGGCAGATAGCCTGGTATGGACCTATGAACCTATGTAGTACACTGTAGAGGACATTGGTGTTGTCTTCAGGAATGTATAACCTGCACTGTGCTTGTATACACCAGGGTGTGGGTGGTTGAGGATATGTCTATTGACAGTGATGCTTTTTTGTTTTCATGGAAAAAACACACTGATGAAATGAACAGACCCCCTTCTATACCTGTAGTTACTCTCCATTCAGTATTGTTTTGAATTCTACAAATTTTTGCATTAATTAAAACTGCAGTCTGTTGCTCCTAACCGTCTACCATCAGAAATTCCTGAAGATCTCTGCGAGTTCACTAACCTACCCTGTTTGCACAATTATAAATCGCTCTGTGAAATAAGAGCAGGTAGCATTCTACTGGGAATGGGCACTGTATGTAATACTGCAGAGGTGCAAAGATGCTGTCTTTTCATTCCTGGCTGTGGACATTGGAGTTGAAGGAACTGTGGTGATCCTCAACTTTTCACAAGTTAAGTTAATGTGATTATTAAATTACTGTGAAAACTCAAATGTCATTCAATAGACTGATTATTTTGCTTTTATTATAGCAGGTAATGTAATTGATTCTCTTAGCACTGAACTATAAATAACTTTTATACATTAAAGACGTGGCTCACTGTTTTAGACTGCATCGTATTGCCAGAAGAACAGAATTCATGCTGTTCATACATAAATATTAGCAGAACACCTGTGTTTTCCTCTCTTCTTCTGTCCTTTAGCTCCTCTTCACTTGCCTGGTGCCTACTGTACCTTCTCCCATTAAAACCATTTATTTCTTCAGGGGCAAGCGGCAGGCATGCTTAGGAATGCAAGAAGCCTACAACTCATTCTTTCTTGCCCCGGTAGCCCCGTTTGCCTATATGCTTCCCCTCTGGGCAAAGCAAGACAGCTTTGGGACCAATGGAGTGGCATACCCTCCCTCCATAGGTTGGTATTAGGGTATCGGCCCTAGGACCTATATAAGCCTAGCCATAACAATTCCCTGGATATTTCTTCCCACAATATTTACTTCCCTGGACCCCTTGAGCTCTCCACAATTCTGCCTACCTCAGGGAAGTATACTTTCTACCATGGTATTCCACAAGCTACTGCTGTGCAGGACATCATTTGGAAGCACGTGCCTAATAGCCTTATGCTCCAAAGGAGTAACATCCAGTGTTTTCATTAGGTGTTTCCCTAGACAGAGAGCCAGAGCCACCTTCCTCCCCTCTAGGGTGGGCAAAATAGCTGTGGTCACTCATTTCCATCTTCCTTGGGCCATCTGAGCCAGCATCATGCCTCTAATTAAACACAGATTGTCAGGGTCACAGCCAGTGCTTTATCCCTCCTCATTGTAAGTGTATACAGCTCAGTGGATATGTTTGATCTTAATAACTTTGATATCTGTACAATTCAGACTAAATTAAGGCTGAATATTACTTGACTAGCCCATCTCCAGTTATTGAAGTCTGCTTTACTAAGGTTATGGGCTGTGTTCTTCAAAGTCAGCTAAAATTTGCATTTGAGTAATGTTTTCAGTTGCAACCAGAAACGTGGAATATTATAGTAGGCTTAACTTTCTTTATAGGTAGAACTAGACTTTTTGGTGCAATTTGTTTTGCCTGTTCTCACCTGTTTTATACCCAGCCCAGCTTCTAACATTGATGTTGCCATCACTTCAACATAAACCTGAGTAAGGTCAAACGAGAACTGCCTGAGCCACTGCTGGTCATTGTGGTGTGATTCGCCATTGTGTTTTCCTGCACAACTTACATTTGTTAGTGTGATCATCATCTCTTTTCAATACAAAGGCATTTTGTCTGTACATTTTTCTGTAATTCAAGTAGTTCTTCACAATCTCATACCATGTAATTGAGGCAAACTCTTTCACCTCAGGACATCATTTGGTAGGTTGTTCATCTTCATCACCCCTTTTTTCTCATTTTTCTACACGGGGTTTGGGTGCTATGTCTACTGTCACATCTCTATCTCAATTCAGTCACATCTCTATCTCAATTCAGTGCTGCTCTCCTGTCTTTTTTGGCCATCATGCCTGACTATCGAAGGTCTTCTTGCCCAATCCATTCATCTGTTTGCTGGACATCCTTGTTTCCTCTTGCGTTCTTTCTGTTTGTCCCAAATCTTCTTTACCAGATTGTCTTCTGCCTTCCTGCACTTGTGCATAAACCATCATAATTTGTACTCTTTGACATTCTTTGCAATTGAAGATACTTTGACCTCTGCTCCGATGTCTTCTTTTCTTCACCTGTCTTGCACTGTGTGTCCCAACACTCATCAGAGGCTCTTCATCTGTATCACCACTAGCCTCCTTACCTGTTCTACTGTCACTGCCCAGGCTTCTGTACCACACAGTAGTACTGGTCACACCTGTTTTGTACGCTGTACTTTTTAGTATCTTTGGCCTTCTTCTGTCATACACTACCTCTGACACTCTGTGCCAGTTGGCTGCAGCCCCTCTGATTCTAGATTTGACCTCCAGATACTTGAAACTGTTAGAAAATTGTTGTTTCTGTACTCATTTTCATACCATGCACTTTTCAGTTTTGTATTCCATTCCTCTATCATTTGCTGAAGCTCCTGTTCAGAGTCTGCTTGTTATGCGGCTTTGTTGATATGCCCCCTCCAGCCTGTTTACTAATGTAGTCCATCATTAGTATGAACATCAGTTGGGCTGAGAGCTGAATCCTGATGCACACCCACTCCCACTAAGAACACTGATTCCAAACACTGTTTATATTTGTGTCATTGGGTCCTTGTACATAGCATGCACTAATTCTGCCCATATTTCGTGGACTTCAGCCCATCTCAGGATTGTTCACATCAGCTTTCTTGGGACATTGTCTTGTGTTGTTTTCTCCAAGTCTGGGGATGCCCAGTTGGATATTCTTATCTCTTAATTATTTTCCACAATCTGTCTCACTGCAAACATCTGGTCAATTGTGCTGCATCCTGATCTGAATCCATACTGCCCATCTCCCAGTGGTGTTGTCAGTCACCCCCTAGAGCACTTTCATGCAGTATAACAGGTGTATGGTACCTTTATACTGCCCACAATGGTGGATGTCCCATTGTTCTTGTACACAGGCACTAGGAAGCCTATTCTGTAGTCACCTGGGATACTTTTCTCTCCATATTGCTGTGAGTACCCTCAGAAGCCATTTCTCTGCTAACTGACCCAACATCTTAATCATATCTGCTGTGACCTCATCTAAGGATGTTGCTTTCCTTCACTTTATTTTCCTTAGTACTTAATTCTTCTAGGATGGACTTGTCCTTCTCTTTAATTGCACGCTCTGTATGTGACAGCACATTTTTTTCTTTTAAAAGTTGCTGGAAGAAGTCATTTTGTTTGTCTTTAGTGTCCCGTGGACATTACTGAAAATTGAAAGTACAAAATGTCAACGTTAGCAATGTCTACATGCTTTTACTCATGTTCCAAGGAACAACCCTGGACTTTTTCAAATTATAAAACATGCACCCCATACCTCCTGCTAATTTATTCCAGCTCCTGACTGCACAGTCCCCAGGGAAAGGGCATATTCCCCAATCCTGAATATTGTTGAACTTGCACATAAGTTGGCCATCTGTTTTGTCGACCAAAGTGGGTTGACAAGTGTGTTGACAAAACAGATGTCAGCATTAGGAAGTTTTGCTTATTTGAAGTGATCCCATATTAATCTAAATTAGACGGACCATTACATAATTCAAGGGTCTTTACCATTTTTTTCAAGTTTGTGAAACCCTGGATTTAGTATATTTAATTTCTGGAGGTGTGGGGTGATGTAAGGGGCAAAGCCTCCAACGTAAAAGTTTTACATCTGTGATCACTTTTTTGATGATTTTGGTAGTCAGTGATCGAGTTTATTTGAGGTGTTGTATTTCGATCAAATTCTCCTATGATCATTCATTATAAATTTGTGTGTGTTACACGTAAATATAAATATATATATATATATATATATATGTGTGTGTATATATATATATATATATATATATATATATGTATATATATATATATATATATATATATATATATGTGTGTGTGTGTGTGTGTGTGTGTGTGTATATATATATATATATATATATATATATATATTTATATATATATATATATATATATATATATATATATATATATATATATGTGTGTGTGTGTGTGTGTGTGTGTACGTATATATATGTGTATATGTGTGTGTGTGTGTGTGTGTGTACATATATGTGTACAGGTTTACTATCAAAATTTTGCAGCATACATGTGAGAGTGATTACTTACCCAACTTTAAATGTCGTAAAATCCAAATGCCAAACGATCACATAACTGAAAGTGATAGTTTAGGAAAGTCAACAACTCAGGAATGTTGACTTTACCGAAACTACCTGGACATGCATCCCCCATGTGGGGGGCTGTGCCCTCCACACCCTCTCCTACTTGTGCATACAAACTCCGAGATTGCACTACAGTGAGTGAAAGTGTAAATTTCCTGATCCCCACTGTAGTGCAATCTCCATTTAAAATGATGAGTGCATAATAGCGAATGATAGTGTGCATTCACTGTTGTGGATTCAAACATTTAAAAATTGATGTTACAAAACCTTGGAAGAGTGACATTTGACCTTTCATGTTTGTATGTCATGCGTAAGTGTGACTTTGTCTCTGTGTGTGTAGACATTGTTGGATGTAAAATACTACTTTTAGAAAAAATTACACACCCAGTACCAACTTTGAGACATTATGCGGAAGAGCTATTTTACCTTAAAAATATAATTTGTATTTGCGTGTGTCTGTATACACACACATACTAATGAACTAACAAAACAGGTGTAAAAGATAGCCTATTTTATAAGTGCAAAAATGCTCTCCATGGTTGGCATTACAAGGAAATGAACCTTCTAGGGATTAGGAGGCCACAGGGCCTCACAACACCCTGAAGTGGTCTGCTGTTTCCCTGTAAAGCCCACCCTGTCTGGCATTATTGCTTATATACATCAGTTGTTGTAGTTAAGTGCAAATGAAATGAGTAAAAATATATACGTAAATTTCAACATTATGCGACTTGAATGACTTATCTAATAGTTACTACCTAAACCAATAACTTAGTAGGTATGAACAGTTAGCATGCTTTGTTTTTCAGATGACTGCGAGAGATGGGGATACCGTGTATGATGATATGGTGTCTTCCAGTTTGTCTTAAGAAGCACTTAAAACGGGTATATATGAGAGAGAGGAAGAGAGACTACAAAGTATGATTAAAGTAACTGCAAAACTGTTATCATTGCAAAACAGAAGCAAGGTCTTTCTAGTTTTAGATTACTTACTATAATCAAAGTAAACTAATGACAGCTGTGCATAAGCTGTGCTGGCAGGGTAAGACTAGTTATATATTATGTACAATAATAAAAGTAAACTAATGATAGCTGTGGGTAAACTGTGCTGGCAGGGTAACACTAGTTATATATTATGTACAATAATAAAAGTAAACTAATGGCAGCTGTGTGTAAGTTGTGCTGGCAGGGTAAGACTAGTTATATATTACGTACAATAATAAAAGTAAACTAATGACAGTTGTGCTGGCAGGGTACGACTAGCTATATATTACGTACAATAATAAAAGTAAACTAATGACAGCTGTGTGTAAGCTGTGCTGGCAGGGTAAGACTAGTTATATATTACGTACAATAATAAAAGTAAACTAATGACAGCTGTGTGTAACCTGTGCTGGCAGGGTGAGACTAATTATATATTATGTACAATAATAAAAGTAAACTAATGACAACTGTGGGTAAACTGTGCTGACAGGGTAACACTAGTTATATATTATGTACAATAATAAAAGTGAACTAATGACAACTGTGCTGGCAGGGTAAGATTAGTTATATATTATGTACAATAATAAAAGTAAACTAATGACAACTGTGGGTAAACTGTGCTGGCAAGGTAAGACTAGTTATATATTACATAAAATAATAAAAGTAAACTAATGACAGCTGTGCATAACCTGTACTGGCAGGGTAAGAGTGTGAATGCTGACAAATGACTGAGATTTGTATACAGAAGACAGAATATTTTTAAAAATCACCATTGTTATGTATTGCCTTTGCTGGTGCAAACTTGATTGCAATGCAACGTAACACTGGTTAACAGAAATGTAACAAAAAATCCCTGAAAACAGTGCTGTTTTGCATTCACCAAAAAAAAATAGTCAAACTCCTCATTAAGCATTACTGAGCCCCGTGGTGTACCTTGGAATATTTCTTGAGCAACAGCTGTCATTCAGCATACATACTCTAAGTATCACAAAAACAATCTACTTCTAGCTAATACTCAAACCTACCTACTCCAGAATCCGGGAAGGCCCTGGCACTGCAGACATTAATGTCCATAATCGAATGCGGTTTATCCTTCTTTTCATTTATCTCTGCGCAGAACACACAGAACGTACAAGCAACAGTAAGCAGGACATGCAGGTTCATAACCTTAGGTGGGCCTACAGAATATCACTGGTCAGTAGAAACATCCAAGGGGCTACCAGTAAGTGCCATGGCCACTCTGCTGCTTAACTCAGTCACTTACAAACTACTAAACTGCTCCTACTGTCTACCAATAGCAGGTGTTCCACAGCACAGACACGTTTGTCATTTCCGTGGTTCTTCGCTTCACTAGTATTTTCCGCGGCTATAAGGGCAAAAAAGATTTTCCAAAACTTACACCAGCCGCTTGGAACTAAGTATCATCAAAGAAAAGATCATTATTTTTTTTTTTAACCAATGAATCATATCTGTTTTGTTTCACCACTGGCTGCAGTATTGCATTAAGCAATAATATCATAGTGCACTTTGATATATGTGCCACTGACTTTCTTATGTACCACTACTTGACTTTTAAAATGACCACCTGTTTTCCTCTCCTGTACTTCTGTTTCTAAATCCACATCTACTGTCCTCCTTGCTTATATTTCATAATATGATGTGTCACTGTATGAAAATCTGTAACTGACAAATCCTGTCTGGATTGTGACTGAAAATGGTTAGTGGACCAGCCCTCAAACCCAGTTCAATAAGAAGCTAGGTAATCCCATAAATACATTCGGTGTAAGTGATTTACTGAACGTCTTTCATAGCGAGTTTGTTCACTAAATAATTCGTCAGTAAATCTTCAGTTTACTATAATAGTCTTTCTTTAACGCTTGACCATTGTGACAAGCCCTAGTCCTCCAAATTTTGGCAAAATGGCTCAAAAGTCTGCTCTCACCCCATTTGTTGGCAGTATGATCGCATTTTGTGTGTTGTAAGGCAGTGTAGCAAGTGCCTTTTGATTACCGACTGTTCACAGCTTCCTTGAGTGGATAGTATATCCTGCAAGAGATGTAAATATTTAAGAAACATGGAAGCAAACGTCTCGCATCAACCCACTATTGATAAACGTCATACATCCACAAGCCACATCTGTCACAACAGACAGACCACTAGACCTGTAACATATGCTGAGGTTGTACAGAAAAAAATTGAAAAAGGCTCCTAGAATGTACTCCGAAAGATTCCAGTCTCCAGTACATGAGGCAGCAGGTACTTCTTCACTCATATGTACTGCAAATTTACACACGTAGTCCTGTTTTCCTGGTCATTCTTGGGTTAAGCTAGTAAAGCCCTAGAAGTCTGCTCCCACAAAGGGAAATATTTTTTAGTTGTGTCTGACTCTGTAATTAGGAATTCAGACTCAACACTCAGCAGACTGAATAACAGCAGGGTGATTATAAACTGTTTACTTGATACCAATATCCATGATGTCACAAGAGCTCTAAGGACCCTTAAACCAGACAAGTATGACTATGATCTTGTATTGGCCAATGTGGACGTTAAGGCCGTGAGGCACTGTACCCAGGGGAACATGCAGAGAGACATATTGTGCATGTGTTAAAGGCAGAAAAGACACTGGACTTCAGCAGTTTCTTGCCTTTATCATGAATGATGCCTAGATATCAAGACAAGATAAGTTGCTTTAACAATTGCTTAAATAGTTGAAGTCATTGTAAGGGGATCCAACATGTGCTGGTCTGGATTAGATGGTAGATGAGACTTACTGGTTCATCAGACATAGCTTACACCTGTCATACCAGAGCTTCCTCATGGTGGCTAAAGGCTTTGCTGCTCCCGTAGTGCTTTTTATAGGCAAAGTCCCCAGAATTGGCATTCCTACATAGCAAACTGAAACTCGGGTTCAGACAACATCATGGTGACACTACTCAATGCTAGGAGTATAAATAGATGCCTGAACCTGTAGTTATTACAACATGGCTTAAGTTTAATGACAGCACTACCTCTGTACCAGGGTTTAGTACCCATCATGCCTCCATCCTCTTGTGTAACTGTGGAGGAGTATCAGTAGTTGTCAAAAGCAATCACCTCACCCATGACCCTAACTTGGAGCTCCTGGATATCCAAATCACTGTTAACAAATCAATTTATTACTTCCTTTCGAGCTACAGATCCTCGTCACTGTCCCCCAAAGAGTATGGAAATTACCTGAACACTATCGAGGAGTTAAATATCAAACCAAACGCCTTCTTACTAGGGTGTTTCAATTTCCCATGCATTAACTGGCACATATATTTCAACAACTGACTAAGCTTCTGGTGTCATTCTAAGGGGATCCAGTATCTGTCTGCCTGGGATGACATGATCCACAGACCACAATGCTTTGCTAGAGATTGCCTGCACCTGTTGCCCTTGGGATTCCGTATACTGGCTAAGGCTCTTGCCACCCCTATAGTGCCTTTTTTAGGCAAGGTTCAAATGACAAATTCACCACCGTAATAGGTACAAGGAAGCAAAATCTGAGGGTAATGCTACTCAATGCTAGAAGTCTAAACCTCAAAATGCACTCAGTCGAGGCACTCCTAAAAATGGAGAACATCGACATCTGTGCAGTGACTGAGACCTGGTTCAAGGCTCCAGAGAGCACCCTACATTACCAGGCTATAATTCATACCACACCTTTTGGCCTCCTAACCTGGACCAAAACATTAAAGGTGGAGCATTGTCAATATTCATTAAGGATATTCACACCTCCAGGCATGTTGCTCAGCATGATGCATCCAAGATTATCCAAGTGCAACTAACTTAAGACCACAATCCAAATTGTAACTTGCTACAGATCCCCCACCATGCCCCAGGATTCCCACTCCTCATTTCTTGATACACTGGAAAATATTAGAGTACAACCCAACACCTTAATAATGGGCGATTTCAACTACCCCACCATTAACTGGGAAACTACTCGTGTATCAACTCTCTTGCTCAACTTTTCCGGAATTCATAAATTCCAGGGCCTTGGAACAACTTATCCACACCCCCACCAGGGGCAGCAATATCCTAGACCTGATCATTACCAACATGAGCATCCACACCTCCACCAGGGGCAGCAATATCCTAGACCTGATCATTACCAACATGAGCGACCGGCGTTACACACCAGAGGTCATTTCCTTGTTGGTCAGATTTGACCACAAGCTAATCAGCCTAGACATCCACATCCTGCTCCACCCGCCATTAGGGAAACCACCATAAAGAATTTCTCCAAAGCCAACTTCACGCTTCTTAAGACAGAAATGGCAAACTTCACGACACCCATGCAGACGAACAATAGAGGTACAACTGCTGAATCCTACACAAATGCACTTTATAAGCATTTACACGAGTGCATGGATTGTGCTATCCCTAACAGAACCAAGATGCTATCCTCCAAAAAAAGGAAGTCAATCTGGTGGTCCCCTGCCATAAACAAATTCTACAACAGAAGAAAGAAACTGTTGCAAAAAATAGTAAAATCCCATGATTGGAGGAACCTCCTGGTCAGCCTCAGTAAGAAGCTGAGATCCCTCATAAAATCCTCCAAAGCTAGTTATGAAAACAAAATCGCCACTGATTCTAAAGACAACCACAAAGCATTCTATAGCTATGTCAAAAATCTTAATGGCAACACTTGGATCTGCTCTGAGTTACAGCACAGTGGCACTAAATATACAGAACCAACTGATATTGCCAACATCCTGGCAGATAGGTTAAGTGTTATCTTTACCCCCCCCCCCTCACCCCCTAAAGGGCCCATCTCTATACCGGAAGAATGCAAAGTACCTGTAATCACGGCTGCACAGGTAAAAACCACGCTCTCCATTGCCAAGAACACAGCACCCATGGACCTGACGACATCCCAGGCTGCGTTCTACATAAACTACAGAATGAATTGGCACCCCACCTAAGCACCAAGTTCAATCATAGCCTCACCTCAGGCTTTGTGCCCACTGAATGACACACAGCAATGATTATCCCACTCCACAAAGGGGGAGCCACCATGGACCCCGGGAACTCCCACTCCATTAGCCTAACAAGCCTGATCTGCAAGGCCATGGAATGTATCATCATAGATAAGGGTAAGGTGGTTCATCCAGCTTATCTAGATCTCGTCAAGGCTTTTGACACCATTCCCCACTCTGGAATTTATAGATAAACTTAACTAGTTATAAATCCCTATGTCACAAGATGGGTTGTCAACTGGCTCACTGACAGAACCCACACTGTGAAAGTAGCAGACTCCAAATCTGACTTCAGACCAGTGACAAGTGGAGTACCACAGAGTTCAGTCCTGGGTCCTCTCCTGTTTGGTATCTACTTTTTTGAAGTACAGGCTAACACAGAAGGTCTTTGGCTAATGAAGTTCGCAGATGACTGCAAACTTGGAGCCATAATTGAAACTGCTAACGATGTGGACATCCTACAAAAGGGCCTCACTGAGACAGATGCCTGGTGTCAAAGCCATGGCCTCAAGCTCAATGCCAAAAAGTGCAGTGTCATCCCCTTTGGTAAAAACTCTATACCCATGAGCTACCACATAGGCGGTAGTCTACTTAACACCGAAAGTGTGATGAGAGACCTTGGGACACAGGTGGACAGTAGTCCTTCCTTTGATAATCACATCACCACAGTAGTCAGGAAATCCTTCTACATGGCACACCTAATCACAAAAGGTTTCTCATCCAGGAAAAAAGAGGTCATTGTTCCTCTGTACTCGTCACTCATTAGACCCATTATAGAGTACAGCGCCCCTTTTGATATGTACCTCACAAGACACCTACGACAACTGGAAAGGCTGCAGAAATACCTCACAAAGAGGATTACCAGCCTCAAACAGATGCCGTACGCAGACTGTCTAAAAAAACTCCAGCTTTACTCCGTCGCATATTGCCTACTCAGAGGCTATCTCTGCCTAACATACAAAGCTATGTCAAACCCAGAGCTGTTGGACATGCTCCACTTAAATAAATCGCAATCCCTCCGAGCTACACGCTCTAGGGACCTAAACCTTGTCACCACAATAAACAGAACATGCTGGAGGGATAGATTCCTGTCCCAGATACTTCCCATACTCTGGAACAAACTACCTGTCTATATCAAACAAAGCTCCTCATTAGCACTCTTCAAGAAAAATCTTGATGATTGGATGGGAAATAGGAAATTCACCCCGGGGATCACCTGTGTGGCTCTGCTCGATAGGGGCACAGGAAAATAATTTTCTTGGGTGGTGAAAGCCAGGGTACCTTTTTGGCTAGACTTGTATAGGCCCTAGGGCTGATAGCCTAGTACCTACCTATGAACCTTTACATCTCTAAAACTGGATATGTTCATCATTTCCTGGACTTTAACACCAATGCCGTGGAACAAATTGTTAAGCTATCCACTACAGGCTCCAACATCCCTGACCTGATCCTTACCAACCTGGCTGTCACCTGTACCCCACCCCATATCTCCACACCTCACCAAAAGTCAGTCATCTTCTCTGTCACGCCTGCTATTACCGCAACCAAATGAGACTGTCTTTGGGGACTTCATCAGGTAAACCTACTAATATAATGGTAAATTCAGGAATAAACTTATCAGTTGGTATGCCAGTATTAATAAAGTGTATAAGAAGAAATCCCTATCTCCTTGTGTCAGGACCACATAGAAGCATGCCAGCAAGGAACTTAGGAGTATCATTTGTAAAACAAAGCATGAGCTTAGGTTCACTGCAGAGACAAAGGAAACTGCAAATCTTCAGTCATGTCAGAAAATTAATGAATGTCCAACAATATGCACTGGGCCCATCTGCAATAAAATCACATATTCCACTCCCAAGTATGTAGTCAGTATATTAGCAGACACGTTTAATGCTAACTTACCTCCAGCTAAGTGTGTAATCTAGATGTGTGCCTACTTTACAGTACTGTTTAAAGCAATTATCTGTCACTGTTTTCATTTCGTTGTTTATAAAATGTGAATATCAGTGTGTAGGTACATTTTTTTTAGAACTTTTCTCACTGGGCCACCACTGAAAAGGAGTTCCTCCAGTCAGACCTTTCCAGTAAACCAAAATCAAGTAAATAATTTGATTCCACTGTCCTTATTGTGGCCCCAGGTATTCCTGAAATAATCTTGGAACAAGTCTTAGAATTTCTGTCAACAGCTACAAATACTTGCATGAGACTAGACACTGTACCAGGCTGCATTCTTATCAGTGTCAAGAATGCACTATCCAAGTCTGTACATAAGCTGTTACCCCTTCCTGTCCAACAGCCACAGTGACTCCCCTACATAAAAGGGGCCCCTGTGTAGACTCAGGTAATTATATCATCAGCTTCACCAGCCGAATATTCAAAGCCATCGAACATATCATAGTGCAACTCGTTTCTACAGACAAAGGCAACTTCATTTACCTAGACCTCAATCAGTTTGATTTAAAAAATGGCAGCTCCTTCTCCTGAACGTAGTAAACTTCTTTGACAAGGTCACTAAGGCTGTAGACAATGGTCACTCAGTGCATACCACTTATCCTGACCTGGCCAAGGTTTTTAATACTATTTTTTATGCTGATATTTTGAAAAATATTAGACAAACCCACTGCAAAACCTGTATGTCATCTGCTGTATTTGATTGGCTCCACAATTAAGGGCTACCACAGGGCTCGGTCCTGGGTCCTGTACTTTTGGCATTATTTTGCAGGCATCCAGTTCAGTATCTCAAAACTGTGGTTGACCTAGTTTGCTGATGACGGCAAGCTGGGCACTGTTATCTGCTCATGCACTGATACTAAATGGTCCAACAAGGAATGGAATATGCACATCGCTGGTGTACTGTAACAGTCTCGCAAGTTAAATACAAAAAATGGTGCAGGGTAGCATTTGGCAAAACAAAGCTGTTCCTATGTCATATGTAATAAATGATATTCCACTTCAGACAGATACAGACATAAGAGACCTGGGTACTTACATGGGTAGCTGGCTCACATTCAGTCCTCACTGTTTTTACCATAGACATTGTCATTGTATTTGGTCTAGGCAATTTCCAAGAGAATACCTTCAAGATCCAAAGAAGTCATCCTGCCACCGTACACAGTCCTGTAAGTCCAAGCATATTGCTTAATGGGAAAGGCTGTAAGTATACCTAATAAAGAAAACTAAAGGCCTTGAATCGTTCAACTATCCTACAGATTAGCACGACTCTCCTTATACTCATTAGTGCACATACCGCTTCAGCGTGACCTGTTACTCGCTTTTCACGCCAATAACACAGATTAGCATGACTCTCCTTAATTTAATGCACATACCACTTCAGTGTGACCTGTCAGTTGCTTTTCAAGTCGAGTGGCCCAACCCTATCAGACCCCCCGCTACTTTGCAAAAGTAGTGGCTGTGAAAGCACCTCTGTAGGGACTTAAAAATCTACACAAATAAATAAGACTCACTGGACAGAGGTTTCTAACTCAATATATTCCAATCCTATGGAATTACTTACCACTACAGGTCAAACTAAGCAATACTTTGACTGTCTCTAAGGCTAGCCTTGATTATTGGGTGGCTAGACTTTGATTTACTCCAAGGTTTTCATGTTGTGTCTTGCTCCGATTGAGACGTGAATACTAAGTGTTCAAAAAGAGAGAAGCTAACTTTTGTGTGTGTCTGCTAAAAGGGGTGCATCTCTAGACATCCTATGATCTTTGTGGGTCTATATTACCAAACCGAAAAACCCTATTCCTGAATATCTAAACGTCGACACCTAAAATCCCAAACGCACTAAACTGCAGAAAAAAAAATATCGAACTGTCATAGTCGGCCAACCCCACCACCCGCTACATACTACCTAACCAAAGAAAATAAATAAACCACACACATACACTAGCCAAACCCGGTGGTGGTGCTGCGGTAGAGTTGTCGCCTCACAGTAAGATGTTGTCCTGTTCGATTCTCAGCTAGAGCATCTTCTGTGTGGAGACATGCGTGAATGGGTGTACCTTCGTTTGAAGGTTGTGCATCGGGGCCGGCAACTCGGCACATAAAAATCTACTGCCAATCATTAGCGGACCGGAGTTCCGCTGTAGCGACCCCTAACCAGGAAAAGCCGAAAGACACAACAACAACATACACTAACCAAACCCTACTTCTAACCTAAGGTAAAGCACCAAAACCCTATCTCTAACCCTACACTAAACCCCACATACACAGCTAACTATGCACTATCCTTAACCCTTCCCTAACCCTATGTTCCGTAACTACCGCACACTTTCCCTACAGACATACACCCAAACTAAATAAACAATACACATACATATACACTTAAAAAACCCTACTTCTAACACTACACTAATCCTTACATACATTACCTATCTATACATTTACCTTAACCCAAATCCTAACACTAAAGTCCTATTTATCGCACACTTTCCTTACAGAGCTATACCGCAGACAGGCCAACCAAAACAATTCGACATTTCGGAATTTGCGGTTTTGTACATTCGGGATTTCCATACTTCGTGCAGTACATGTCATCTTCGTATTCGCTCATACGGTTTTTCGCATTCATAATATAGACCCATCCTTGTGATCACTTGCATGGTGCTTTACCTGTGTCTTCAATACTCTTAACTAGACACATTTATGTATTATTTTGCAGTCTAATCTTTTAAAAATGCATTGTTAATGCAGGCTTAGTTTGACTACATGATCATTTTAGTGTGTATGGCAGTTAGTGCAGAAGATCAGAACTGTTAATAGTCACTAATTGTGCAAGTACAGATCGTTGCTCAAAAACTCGCCACAGTCCGTCACAAACAGTTTAATGGTTAATTCTCCCACAAAATCTAACCTTGATACAACTGTTGGTAACCCACAAACTTGTATATTAGCTAGATGAATGTCCTGCTCTACAGTCTATTGTCCAACCCCTTCTCTCTAAATAAAGAGCTCAGATATGATGACAAGTCTCTGCTTGTTGTTTCTAAATCCTATAACTCCGCAGATAACTTGCTTTTCTCAGCTTGTGCTTCCAAAGATTGGAATCCCATTCCTCTCTCTGAAACAAATCAGCAACCTAAACTCGTTTAAACCTGACCTAAAGCAGCATCTACCATGAACAGGGTCATGCTGCTCCACATCTCCTGATTAAACCAGCTTAGCTTAACCCATCCTAAGAGTTAAAACTCACAAACTGTCACTTCCAATAAAATCAAAGGTCATAATACATCATATGAATTCAACTTTCCATTTCCTCATCTCACTGTGGTCTTTTCACCTTTTTCACAAGACATCCTTATATACTCTGCCATCCTTCATTCTCCTCTCACCTGTAACACTGTCACCAAACTACATTTTTCTCCCCTCCTCACAGTATTTTTTCGCTTATCTTTCCTGTTTTTTTCTTTTACTTTTCTTCACCTCACCCCCTCCTTTTCCTACTGTCTGCCTACCAACCTCCATCTCAGCTGTTTTTTTAATAATTCATATAGTATAATGAATAGTCCTTTTATGTTTTATCGCATTGTATATAACCCTCATTTTTTTATTTGTAACTTACTATAATTATAGTGCTATCCTTTCCATATTATAAGATGCTATCACAAAATCTCATCATGTTGCATTGTTTTAAAATTGTATTATATGGCATGGGCAATTTTTTTGGGGGGGGCTAGACTTATAAAGGCTCTAGGGCCATTAGCCTAGTACACACCTATGAATCTATATAATCATTCTGATTCAGTAAAGCCTACACGGTCTGTTTCTACTGTGTGCATGTTGCACTCCATACAGTAGCTCACTGTTTTGTATTCAGTAAGTGGCTGTACATGGTGGGTAGAGCCGCGAAAACAAGGTAAACACTGTGGCATGCAAATTAGAGCATAAGCAGCTGATCTGTGTGATAATCAACCAATCCAAGATGGAGGAGCTATTCGACAAGCTATAAAGCAACTGTACAGACTCCGTGCTAGTTTTCCCAATTCCAAAATCTATTGGAATATAGACACAGAAAGGATTCTACACAGAAAGAATGTTAACTACTGCTGTTGCTTTAATTCATGTGTATGTGTAACAGGCTGAAGTCTGTGCTGCTGCTGCTGACAGACCATGGCAAAGAAGGAAAAGAGTTTTCAGACTCTGGGTAACTTATCACACTCTACATGACATGGAAATTGTAGAGTGCTGCAGAGTGGATAGAGACACACTACAGGAACTCTGCAACCTCTTTTGTGCTCATTTCAAACCCATGGCAAACTGAGGGGAACCGATACCAGTGGAAAAAAAGATATGTGTAGCACTTGAGTCTTAGCTACAGTTACCTTTTAGAGACCAACAGGGGGCATGCTAGGGGTGTCACAGGCATCAGCATCCGGGATCCTCCATCAATTCCTGAATCCTATGCTCCAACATGCTAGTGACCACATATATTTTCTCCATACTCCCGAGGAGAGGGGCAAAAATATGTAGAAGTTCTACACTGAAGTGCTGGGTGCCATAGATTTCACAAATATAGAAATTAAGGCACCACCCGGGGAACAGGGAAGGTTCTACATAAATTGAAAGGGCTTTCACTGTATTAACTGCCAATTCATGTGTAATGCCAAGGGAATCAGCTTGAATGTGTGTGCTTGCAGTTACAATGACTCACATATCTAGCACACCTCCCAACTGTATCAGATGTTCATGGGGGGGGGGATCTGACAAGGTCATTTGCTGGGGGATGCAGGTTACACACTGGAACCACGGTTGATAACACCCATCAGAAATGCACATACGTCTGCTGAAGAATGCCATAATGAGGTCCACATTCAAATCAGAAATATCATACAGCAAGTGTATGGGCTGCTGAATTTGCAATTCTGGTGCAGGATCAACAAGGGGAAGGGGCACACATTCCCAACAAAATTGTCAAGATCACCACAGCCACATGCAGGTGAGGAGTCAGAGGAGGAAGCAGCAGGTGTAGGCAGATGTAGGTGTGCTCCATATGCCCTCTCATTGGCTAAGAGACAATGCATAGTACACTTACACTCACCACCTAAGGGCTTAAAACCTCCTACATGGATACATATAGTAACATTGATGCCAGGCAACATTCACAACCTTTACCTCCTTGTTTATTGGCTGTGTACTGTTTGCATCAGACAGAGTCAGCTCTGAACTAAAAATGTTACAACTGCTATAATTATAAGTGTTGAACCTGGAGTGTGTTGTGTAATAATAAAAACAAGAGTAACAATAGCAACATATCCTTGTTTATGCCATAACAGAATTGGAGCTTTGCTCCCCCCTCCCCAAAAATCAGGCAAATGACGCATTCTGCTAAGAAACCATCTTTGAAATAGTAAATGTGCTATCAAAGGAACTGTCCCGAAGACATGTCTACAAATTTAATATAGAACATTCCATGTTAAGGTGTTGCCAATTATGTATATCTGTGAAATGCCCTGACAAACCTGTTTGTGCCATCAGTTCTAACTAATGCTTGCAGATAAGTGTAAAAGCCTTTGCTATTCAAAGTGTGTGTGTGTGTGTGTGTGTGTGTGTGTGTGTGTGTGTGTGTGTGTATATATATATATATATATATATATATATATATATATATATATATATATATATATATATATATAAAATTATTAATTGGATTTTCCTTAATTACATTTAAACATATGCAATATGTAGCCAACAAAATGCAAGCATACCTTGTCAAGTTCAGTAATCCTCTGTGCAGATATATCCCAAAGTAATAGCCTCTTTTCTGTGTTCACCACAAGTCTGCTCCCCTTCAGTTTCCCTAGCTACATGGTTGTCTTCTGATGTAGATTCAGGGCTAGCAGCATGGTGAAGATGCAAATGAGGTGTGAACTCATTAAAATTGTTGAATCCCAAATCCTTGTCTCCATGTACACATGTAAACATAGTGCAGGCACTCCTTCAGTGTTTGTTTTTAATGGATTGCAACTGTGAATGATTACTGGTTGGGAGAAGGTAAACACAACAGCAATGCAGACCTTCCTACATCCAATGGGTGTGTCAGGTTAGACTTGCAAAGTGTTAGATGCAAGTTTGTCAAGGTTGGAAATGTAAGTAAGCAGCACACAATTGACATTCTCTGTTCATGAACATCCAACATTCCCTTCATTTGATGGCAAGTGCATAGTATAGTATTGTCTTTTAATATCCTCACACATTTTAAGGACAATGAAATAGAATGGTTTACAGTCTGCATGTCTCACATTACTGGTCAGATAAAAGAAGAATGAGCAACAAACACAGAGAGGTAAGACAGGCATGTATATTTGCAAGCAATTGTCATAACTGGCTGTGAGATCACTTAGTGCACTACATCCAAGAATAATAAATGTACAAATAACAGTTGTATGGTTTCATATTACTGTAGATGATGTTGCAGTTGGTT
Organism: Protopterus annectens; assembly: GCF_019279795.1. Classification (NCBI taxonomy): domain Eukaryota; kingdom Metazoa; phylum Chordata; order Ceratodontiformes; family Protopteridae; genus Protopterus; species Protopterus annectens. Next base: position 1,832,741,743 of record NC_056732.1, on the reverse strand, counting down.
GTATGCATAATGATTTCAGTTCCTTGCTGCAAAGCTGTTTGTGTGGCAACGAGGGGTAAGATACCCTTACTGTGTTCTGAAGGTCATTGGAGTGAGAGCTCAAATCCTGATGTGCGTAGAAATATTTCATGTGTACTAACATTTTGTAGTGTGTATGTCATAGATTGCTTTAACTCATTTCAACTGCTTTTCCACGTCTTATTTTTTTTTTTTGGGGGGGGGTGGTATTTACATGAGTGGTTTCAAACAAACACGGGAAATGGGGAAAACGAATGTCCGGTTTGGCTGTGCTTTACTTGTTTGCTCAAAGCATGGCAATGTGTAAACTGGACTAGTGGCCCTCCAAGGAAGCAGAGGACTCAGTCAGCCAATAACTGAAACAGGATACATTCAATTAATTCTTTTGGAAACCGCGCAAACATGATTAGTGGCATTGCCCGGTGGTAACAGAGACTTTATGAATGATTATGAAATTAGAAAGTACCATGTAACTAGTCCTGCAGCAGCAGGTGTAAGTGTAGGGCTGGAGTACAGATGATCTTGGGTTCTAATAGAGGGTGTGCAACCTATTTTTACTGTTGTAGCAGTGCAGTTTGTAGCAATGAACTGAAATGGACAACTGTAGTTTCAGTATTCTTGTGGCCAACAGATATAAGTGTAGGACTGCCATACACATGGACCTGGGTTCTGTTGCAGGAAATTCTATACACTTTTACTGTTCCACTTCCCATTATATTCGCTCTCACTTATAACCCTTATATAGTGGATCTGATGTGAGTTATATGTATGAGGGATGAGGCACCATTATTGTGTTTTCAAATGTATGACTGAGGGTATACTATCTCCTGTATTTCTGTAAGTATAATTCTGTTATCTGGACTTGTATGGTCTTCACAATTACATGAAACACATACACAGCTTCATCTGTACCGAATAACCTTGTCAGGTCACACATATACATGTGTAACAGCTCAAAATATCACCTGAATTTTATGTATGATTCCTGACTGTCTGAGCAGCACTTCGGTGGCAAAGATGGAAAATCAATGCTCTGGAAGGAAATTTTTTGTCCCTTATGCATAGGTTTGAATCTCATGATGTAAAATTAATTTTTTCACAGTGTGTAAAGGCAAAAAATGCATCTAGTCATTACATTTATGCCCCCAGTGCATGTCTGCAAACTTAACCCACCTAACAGTTACCTTCCATGTTCCAGTATATATTTCCAGGCTACATCAGTAGACACCCCTCAAACTAAGGCCAAGTGTCAGATTACCCTTCCAATATCAATTATTTAATTCCTACATGCTTGGCACTGCTACTCTATGCTTAACATCACTCAAATGCAGTTGGCATCATTCCTTGGGTTATGCACTACCAGTGAACGCAATAACAGGAAGTGGCGGGAAAGCATCCATTTCCATTGCTCTAGTTCAGCTGGTAGACATGGTTGGCATTAGGGAGGAAACTGCCCAGTTTAGAATACAGAGGTGGGGTGTCCAGGATATTTATTGGATTCCTGGTAAAATGTCACAGCCCAAGGCTTCTGCTGGGGGACAACTCCCAGTACAAGTCTGAGGTGTGGAATAGTTTGGCCCAGGCTGTATCAAGTGCCACTGGTATCCCACCCACTAGAGAGCAATGTAGGCATCATTTTAATGATATACACAGGCATAAAATGGATACTCTTAACAACTGATTGCATGAATTTGAAGTTGCGGTCATCGCACAGCTGTGTAAGTATGTCAATAAGCGAGCATTTGTGAGACTTAAAAAGATAAATATAGGCAAGACTGGTATGCGTAATGCTCTTCTGTTCTTTTCCCAGCTGCCACCAAGCATGAGTTCAATAGGCAGGCTCATGTTTCTTGAGTGGTAAGACTGAGGGAAGCAAGGGGTATGTATGCAGCAGAAGAAGAGAAGTGTGATTGTAGCTTAAAAAGTTAGCTTTTTGAGTCCTTTATACAGTTGTATCAAACTGAGTATGCATATCTCAACTGTAAAAGCAAGTATGCATGATTTAGTTAGTTGCACACACCAATTATAGGAGTGAAAGATTAGACTGTAGTCTGAGATTGTGGGTTCAAATACCATGATTCGCAACTATACCACACTTATTTCTTGATTAATAAATAATTTAATAAAACTCTATACGAATGGCACAAATGCCCTGCTGTAAACTGTAATATTTATACTTTGAACACGCACATGTGCAATATATGCACATTTCAAGGATTACTTTCAGCAATCTGTATTGTAGTGTGTATTTGTTAGGACATATACTTAAATGTAGTACTTCAGATAAGAGAGTTGTATAATTGTTAATGCATTGTATGTCACATATGATGATACTAATTTTATCTCTTTTTCTCTCTCTCCCCATCCCTTATCTCTCTTTTTTTTATGTCATCAGGATGTCTGCATGTCATCCATGTGTACCTGATCAGTAAATGCTACACAACACAGTGAGGTAGGCCAGCCCCATTGGAGCAGCCTGCCCCTGCTTCATCAGTTCCATCACCAAAGCCCAGCATATCTGGGAGCCAACCTGGCAGCACTGCTTCTGCTGCCCCTGCACTACCTGCACCCTCAGGTAGTACAGCCTTGGAAGCTTGTCCAGTGGTATCCTCCGGGAGCAGTGGCAGAGTTGGTGATTTCATCACACTCCGGGAGATGCCGGTGTTGATGCGTAGGTTTGTGCACCGCACCATTGTGTACGCCTATGCTGGATGGAGAAGCGGCTCTCTCTCATGGTCCGAAGGAAGAAAAGATGTCAAACGCTGCACCACCAGTAGAGTGAGGGGCAGAGATGACAGTCCAGTGGGTGAGGACTCGACTCTCAATGTCTCTAAGCTTGATGGGTGTAAGCCTGTGTTGTTCCCTCCCTCACCCCAGTTATGCCCCAACCTTTTGTGTCCCTCACCATCCCTGTCTCTTGTCTTGTTTGTTTTGTTTGCATTTGCTTCCTCACCTATCCAACTTACCTGACCCAGGCATACCTACTTCCCTTACCCAGCAGTTCTCTCTTACTGAATTTAATAAAAAATGGGCACCTGTCCCCCAACAATTGTCCCTTACATAGCTCTCCATTTCACATATGTCTACTTGACATACTTGATTTGGTCCAATTGGCTGTACAACATGACTACATTATTGTCACCCCTCTTCCAAATTCAGCTAATATTCTGCACATATGATCAGTTTTTACTTTTGAATGAATGGATAGCTATGGTTCTTTCCTACCTCCCTCCATCACATTCCTGTATTGATTTCCCTTTGTTCTTCCATCTGCTTGCTCCACATTTCACCACTTTCCTATTTACCCCATATTAACACCTTTAATCTGATCAAAAAGTAGAACCACACACAATACACAAGTACCAGAAGAAGCAATAGATCCTGTAGAATAGTGTGGATGTTGTACCTTTAAGCAGCATTTCCAAGGACAGCACGTGCATATAAATAGCGAGCACGTGCTGGCTTCAGCGCCATTTTGAGAGTGCAGCCAGACAGTGAGCTTGTATGAGTGTAATAGCTAGTTTGTCTAAGGTTATCCAAGTTAAAGTTATTAAGCCTCAATCCTGATGTGTTTGTACATAATAAAGCTGCTTGAATGGAACCTATGAATGCTGTCTGTTTTAACCTGACTGAACGAGCGACAGATCCCTTCACTTTTTGGCCTCTTTTTGAGTGGAGTTTGGCATTTTTTTAAATATCACATACACGTGGATTCAAACCAGTATCATCTGTGCTCAAAAAGAAATGTTAATACATGTACACGTGCTATCACAGAATCAGTTGAGCAGCAGCTGTGTTTCATAGATTGAATACTAACTGGGCTCACATTTGCACACCGCTTAACAATGCACTAACACAGATCTCTAGCAATGTGGCTTGCATTTACGTACTGCTTAACTATGCTTGTCTGCCATTGAATCCTCCTTTCACTTCTCGTTTTGAGGTCAAACAGTTTCTTAAAGATGTTCTGCATCTTAAGTCTCCAAGGAAACCTATTCCTCCTCCTTGGGACCTTAATTTTGCTGTAAAAACTGACTTGGGCTTCTTTTGAACCTGCAGATTTTGCTTCTTTGCAACATTGTACCTGGAAGACTGTTTTGCTGCTGGCTCTTCTGCTCAGAGGGTTTCTGAACTCCAGGCCCTTATGGCCATTCCTCCTTTTTTGTTTTTTCACAGGGACAGGGTGTCCCTCCAGACTAATCCTTCTTTTATGCCCAGGTAGTAAATGAGTTGTCCTTGAATCAGTCAATATAATGCCCTTTTTACCTTCTCCTCAGTCTGCTAGTGAGATGTTTTTGCGTACTTTGCATTTTCACAGACATCTTGTGGCAGTAGATGTAAGTGTAGGCCTGGAGTGCAGATGGTACTGGGGTGTAGTAAAGGGTGTGCAACCTTTGTTTTGGAAGTGGGAGGTTGGCATAATGGGTAAGGTGTTTACCCTACAGACACAAGGTGCAAGGTTTAATTTTCACATAGGGTAATTGGCTAGGCTTAAAATGGTCCACAATGGCAGTTAGCCTAGTATGAATCTATAAACCTATAAATGTGTATCTTGCACATGCAAACACTTTGCAAACCACAGAGCAAATTTGCTGTGCTATGAACAACTAAATATTATGTATTAGTGCTGTTTACTGTCCATTTCCTGTTTATGACTTGAAACTACATGTAGAAACATAACAAAGTGAAGGCCCTAACAATGTCACCTGTTTACAATACAGCCATTTGTTGCTTCCCCCCAAGCACTACAACCCTGGTGTCTCAGTACTTTTTTCACACATATCAACTACACTACATAGATTAATATGTTGTATGATATGCAATGCACATCAATCTAGTAACATGCAGAACTAGAACTATTGATCCATAAGCATAAACAGCATTATTTGCAAGGATATGAAGGTGTGAAGATTGGGTGAAGAGAGGTGAAGGCTGCCAACCTAGTCAGATAGACTTTTGGGAGATAATTCTGTCCTCTGTAAATATTCATGTAAACTACAGGCTTGTTGTCTTAAATGGTAAAAATAGTGTTACATGTGGAACTGGAAAAAATGTAACAACAGTGCACTCTACTGACCAAGTAAAGCATGTTGTGACCCTTTGATGTAAACATGGCTCCAGCCAGTCTAGATGAAGGAATTCTTGCTATTGTTTTAAGGCCAGAGTTAATGGCCAGAAGTTTCATGCATAAATGTCCTTTATTGCTGTGGTTTCTGCCCAGAGGTGAAGAATGTAAATGTAGTATCTGTTAGCCTGGAAGCCCAGGAAGTGTGAAGAATGATGTAATGTGTGAACCAGGAATGTGACTTTAAAAGCAGAGAGAATCAGAGAGCATTAAGCATTTTTGTCTTGACTATTCAACTTATCAACACTCTGCCTTTGCTCTATATGTGAGTTCATCTTACATGTGTGTTTTCTCTTATAAATCGCTAGAAACTTGAAAGATTAGACTGTGTTTTTTTCTGTGATGTCAGAACTGTACTACTGAATTATTTTAAGTATTTCTCTGTGATCTCTGAACTCCTGACAAGCACTGTGTAGTAAAAAGTATTGTCTTGTGTTTTTAATTATTTATTAAATATTTTAAACCCTTTTAACTGTGGCTGTTTTGTGTAGAGATACTTTAAGCTCTCTAGAGTACATTGCATGTATATAGTGATCCTGTACCAAGTCACTCTAATAAGCCTTGACTGTTTAGTCACACTTACCAGTTGGATAATAATATTGCGCATTAATAATTGGACACCATTTTAAGGGCCTTTGAGTAGCTGATAAATATTCATGGGTGGTGGCAGCTGATACTACCGTATAGTCTGGGAAAAAGGGGCACAGCTGGAGAACCTGTACCAGCCTTCCCCAGGAGTGTCTTGTGGTTGTATAAGCTCATCTCAAAGTGTGTGTGTGTGTGTGTGTGTGTGTGTGTGTGTGTGTGTGTGTGTGTGTGTGTTTGTGTTTGTGTGTTTGTGTCAGCTATGTGGGCAGGGACACAAAGCACTGGTTGGACAGAGAGGGTGCTGGAGGTTTCAGCTTGCCCACTAGGCTGAGATCTGGACCCTATAGCTGTGCCAGTGGGGGAGTCTTATTGGGGACCTGGAGAGCAAGGGAGCGACCAGCCCCGGACTGACTGTGATCTCTGTGTGCTCTTAAGGGAAATTGCACTTTACTGTGTGTATTTGTTATCCTTTCCTTCTATATGAGATGCCCTTCACTGGTGTTACTGTTGAGGATTGAGGCTCCTTGATTGCTGGGTCAGGGTACGGGTGTCACAAAAAGAATCGTCATGTCCCTTATCTACAGGAACATAGGCGACCTTCCATGCATTCGACCGGACCCATTTTGGTTCTGTCAAGGGTAGATATTGCTTATTAAACCTTGTGTAGTCCTTTGATAATGACCCCAAACACCTGGATGAGTCATAACAGAACATACTGCCTATGTTGATTTGTCCAAGCCCTTTGACACAGTAACCCATTCGGGTATCATAGAGAGAGACTCCCATCTGGGGATTGACTCATACATTACTAGATGGATAGCCAACTGGCTCACTGATGGAACGCACACTCTCAAAGTTGGGCAGTGCACCTCCACCACTAGACCACTTTCCAGTGGAATACCACAAAGATCTGTGCTGGGTCCTCAACTGTTTGGAAACCTTCTCTGAAGTCTGGGCAAAGGTAGATGGCCTGTGGCTTGCCAAGTTTGCAGATGACTGTCAACTGGGCACACTCGTACTGAGTCCCCTAGTGATGGTAACATATTATGATTTGGTGCCAAACTCAGACTGAACCTTAAAGCAATAACATTCTTCATTGTCCCCTTTAGCAATGAAGTACCCCTGCTAATTATGATATACATAGCATCACTGTAAGCTCAGAGTGTTGTGAGACTTTGGTAACACATGCAGTCTACACTTCAGTCACTGTGTGCTGATGGTGATGAGACACACATTGTTCATTGCACACCTCATAACTAAGGGCAACACATCCAAGGCCAGGGATGTCATAGCTCTGCTGTACTTAACCCTTATCAGACTACTAATTGAGTACAATGCTCCCTTCTTCTCTGCACCTCACCAGACACCTGTAACGACTGGAGAAAACAGAGGTTTGTGACCGGGAGAATCCAGGGCCTTCAAAACATGACCTACATGGAAAGACTGAACGACCTGTCACTGCCATCAGTATGCTGCAAGCTGCTGAGAACTGACCTAGCCTGACATACCGAGCAGTCTCAGACCCTGCCCAACTGGACATACTGGACATCTTCAAATCAAATGGGACAAAAATAACTTGCTCCATGGATCTCAGCCTAGCCTATCACATAAACAGAACATGCTAGGGAGACAGATATATATCCCAGCAATTGCTACTCCTGTGTAACAGGCTCCCACTACATATGAAGCAGTGCTCCTCAATGACCCGAATCAACCTCAGCCTTTACAACTTTCTTCATCACTGGATGGGTGATTGTAAATTCACCCCTGAGGTGGCACCTACATCCCTCATGGGCAGGGGCAGTCATCACAAAATCACTCTGATGACCATCTAACTATGCTCAATAAAGGTACTTGTGTTTTACATGGCTAGGCTTGTAAACTTCCTAGGGCCATTAATTTAGTAACCTCCTATGAACCTATGAAACTGAACCTATGCAGACTTCCTGACATCTTCTCTCCAACATGCCTTGCCTATGTCATCTACTATAACTTGTCCTGCAGCCTTGTAAAAGTCAGACTTCTGCTATGGTGTGTGCATAAAGTACTGAGTTCTGTAGTCTGTGTTCTTAGATATGTAGGGGTTCTTTTCTGACTGCAGTCAACTGTTGCACTTGCTTGACATTAGAGAGAGGATTTTATAACAACATATGGGGCATTGCTCCTAACATCTTCCTCTCACCAGACTCTGCTGATTTGCAGTATACAATTCAGGGCAGGGTCAGAGATGGCCTGTAGTCCAGGCACAAGTCGCATCATCGTATCCAATACAGATTTCAGGAACAGGGCTTGACCAAACAGAGCTCCCATAATGAGTTTTAAAAAGATCCATATAAATCAATGCTGCACTCTGGTAAATTAATATAGATAAAAATGTTTATATCTGTATATAATATTGTATTTGTATGATGAATTCTCCTAAAACTGCCTTTTCCTTGGGGACATTCCCATCTAACAAATATAATAAATGTGAACAGAAGAACATAAATTATCTAAACATATGAGAACTGATTTGGTACTGGGTAAAATGACAGTTGTTGAATGTAATAAGTCATAGACTTTATCAGTACATGTTTTGTTTTGAAACCTTTCTTTGCAGAAAATAAAAAAATAGTTTAAACATTTTTTTTCAGATTCCAGAAACATTTGAAGATGTTGCTGTGGACTTCTCGATGGAAGAATGGAATATGCTGACCAAAGAAGACAAACTGCTATACCGGGAGGTGATGGCACAGAACTTTGATCACATGGTATCTGTAGGTAAGAATAGTGGTCCTAGGGATACACAGGGCGGTGATGGCACAGAAAGTTGAGCAAGTGGTGTCAGTAGATAAGGATAATATTCCCAGAGATAAAGAGGAACATAAAGGTGTGAGCATATGGAATTGGTAATCCCAGGAATACCCTGTGGGGGTGATGGTACAGAACTATGAAGACAGGGCAGCAGAAGCTAAGGAAGGGTGGTCCCAGGGATACACTGATTGGGGGGAGGTGATGGTACAGAACTATGAACACATGGCATCAGTAGGTGAATGATACCTTTGCAGGGATATACTGGGGAGGGGGAGATGGTACAGAACTAGTTATACAAGAAATCAGTAGGTGAATGAGACCTTTACAGGAATACACTGTGGGGGTGACTGCACAGAGCTATGAACACAAGGCATCAGTAGGTAAGGAGGCTGGTCCCAGGCATACACTGGGGAAGGATGATGTTACAAAACTATGAACAAATGGCATCAGTAGTTGAAGGGGACCTTTGCAAGGATGTATTGGGGTGATGGTACAGAACTATGAACACATGGTATCAGTAGGTCTCTGTAAGGAGGATAGTTCTAGAGTTAATTGTTGAGGTGATAGGACTTCACGTGTCAGTAGGGGTGGAGATGGGACTTCACGTGTCAGTAGGGGTGGAGATTTCTCCAGGGCTTCACAGGAATATGGTGGCAAAATATGCAAATTGTGTAACTACTGTAATGCTACTTATAAGAGTTTGGTATATCCTCCATAACAACAGGACTAATTTTGCTAGGATTAGGTGCTGTCAACAGATCAAAGTGTCTCTGGCTGCTGAGAACTCTGTTTTCCTACCATGCCTTTCCATATTTTCTACAACAGCTCTGGACAGTATAGCCATAGTGGAAAGAAAGAAGGTGGGGGGCTAATTGAGGGTATATTACAGAGGACTGACCTATGACCTGGGTCTCTGTCATTATAATTGGATAACTTTCAGATGTGATAAGAGGACATCCATCCACTGACACAATAAGGCAGTGTCTCTAGGAAAATGTCCTGGGGATCCATTCCTTTGGGAACATTTCTGGAGTACCAAAGCCCCAAGTTCAGATCTGGACCTGAACATATCATCAGGCTTGCAGTGTCTTGCAACATTATTGAGAAAAGACCAGCTAGTTGCTCCCTAGATATCCTCTGTGGATGCCCACAGAAAGATGGTCATAGAAATTGCTACTGCTGTAGTGGAATAGGCCATAAGTCCTTTGTGATGAGTCTTACCCTGCTGAATGTGACACAAGTGTGTATAGCTAAACAGCCAGCTGTACAGGGAGAGTTTGACAGCCTTCTGAGCTAATCTGTCTTTATAAGACATATTGATACAAGACATGTATTGATAAGGCAGAGGAGATACTATCAGTTTTTGTTTAACTCTTTAGTTATGTCAGTACAGACACCAACATGCTGTCAATATGCATGTACTGGAGTAGGTAATCTAGTTCATCAGTACAAGTTGGGAAGAAAACAGGTAGATTGGTAATCTGATGACACATGGTTTGTGTGTGTGTGTGTGAAAGCTAGGCTCTTTTACTTTGAAAGAACATATAAGTGGTTTATCTGAAAACATGAACTTAGATTGTCCTGGTTGATGTCACCATTACCAGAAAGTATGTCTTCCAGGAGAGGCATTTTAGTCCAACTAAAAAGCATGTCTGAGTAGACGTTTGGGTAAATTTCTTCAGTGTGTAAATACAAGTCGTGAGTTGGAAGTGGATCTGTGTTAGAGGTCTAAGGAGAAATGTACCCTTTTTAAAATGGCCTTGAGTTATACCAAAGAATCAAGCCCTGAATAGTGATTGGCACTAAATGGACTTTGATAGAAATGTAACTGGCAGAAACATGGACAAAAGGGCAGGAAGGGAGTTCACTTGTGTGTATACTTTGTGAACAGAAGGCTTTTGTGAAGAGCATAAGCTTTATATTACTTGTGTGTAAAAAGTGGAGTTACTGGCAGTTAATGGAATCAGAGGTGCCAATCCACAAGTCTGACTAAGTGAATGTCTGTGTGAGGTTTGCTGAAGGGATGTGCTAGAAAGATTTTTCTGGGGCCCAGATGTCAAGGCTTCCTCAGAAAGAAAGTGTGAAGTAGAGAAAATCATGTGTGCTATGTCCAGTAAATGGACTATAAGGAGGACATTGGCCATTTGGAGAGTGTCTGTTTGAGTAAACCATCGAGGAAAACTGTAAAAGAGTTTAGGGGACCATTTGTGAACCAGGACATCCCTGGGTTAGTCTCCCACATGAGGTAGAAGAGGTGAATTTGATGCATTTTGCATTGGTTGGCAGGCAACTGGTTTATGCTGAAGCTTGTACTGTAAACCGAATGCTCTGGGAGTCACAGTTTGGTTGTGAAACCACCCATGGAGCTTTAGTTGACAACAACTATATTTGTTTGCAAGGACGTAGGCCTATTCAGATGATTTGATTAACCTCAATGAAGTTGTGGGAGTGCATGGCCTGTTAGACTGCCATTGTGGCATTTCACCCAATGCTTGTTGAAACCACAGAACTATCATGTTGTCAGAGTATATGGCAGTCATTCTCTGAAGAAGACAGTCCTGAAAGGCAGATCAAGTACAGAGGACCATCTGCATTTTCAGGGCATTGATGAGGAAAGTGGACTTCAGAGATGACTACGCTACCTTGGCCATCTGCTCATTCTAGTTCCTTTCCCTAGGGCAGATACATCCATGCAGACCAAGTCCTGGAAAGTTGATGGGTGGAAGGGCTTTCCACAAGTGTAATTGTCTGTAATACACCACCACTTTGTGCAGGGTTTGGAAATTTTGATTTTATGGGAGATGAGGATCTGACCACTGGGGCCAGTGCACTTGAGCCACTTATTCATTGCAGGACTCTCCTGTGGGTGCTGGAGTGGGAAACCAGCAGTATGACCACTGCCATGAAGCATGATATCTTCATTAACACCCACAGGGAGACAGAATTCAGTTCTAGAATCTTACTGCAACCTGAAAGGCTGGGCCCACTCTTGTTTGGCATCTACTTTTCCGAAGTACAAGCAAACGAGTTAGTGAAAGTTTGAGTGCTGAAATGGGTGCATAGTAAGCACGACAATTCCTCAGAAAGAAAGTGTGAAGTAGAGAAAAGCATGTGTGCTATGTCCAGTAAATGGACTATAAGGAGGACATTGGCCATTTGGAGAGTGTCATTTTGAGTAAACCATCGAGGAAAACTGTAAAAGAGTTTAGGGGACAATTTGTGAACCAGGGCATCCCTGGGTTAGTCTCCTACATGAGGTAGAAGAGGAGAATTTGATGCATTTTGCATTGGTTGGCAGGCAACTGGTTTATGCTGAAGCTTGTACTATAAACCAAATGCTCTGGGAGTCACAGGTTGGTTGTGAAACCACCCATGGAGCTTTAGTTGACAACATCTATATTTGTTTGCAAGGACATAGGCCTGTTCAGAGGATTTGATTGACCTCAATGAAGTTGTGGGACTGCATGGCCTGTTAGACTGACATTGTGGTATTCGTGGTGAGAGTCACCCAATGCTTGTTGAAACCACAGAACTATCATGTTGTCAGAGTATATGGCAGTCATTCTCTGAAGAAGACAGTCTTGAAAGGCAGATCAAGTACAGAGGACCATCTGCATTTTCAGGGCATTGATGAGGAAAGTGGACTTCAGAGATGACTACGCTACCTTGGCCATCTGCTCTTTCTAGTTCCTTTCCCTAGGGCAGATACGTCCATGCAGACCAAGTCCTGGAAAGTTGATGGGTGGAAGGGCTTTCCACAAGTGTAATTGTCTGTAATACACCGCCACTTTGTGCAGGGTTTGGAAATTTTGATTTTATGAGATATGAGGATCTGACCACTGGGGCCAGTGCACTTGAGCCACTTATTCATTGCAGGACTCTCCTGTGGGTGCTGGAGTAGGAAACCAGCAGTATGATATCGTCATTAACACCCACAGGGAGACAGAATTCAGTTCTAGAATCTTACTGCAACCTGAAAGGCTGGATATCCTGCCCTGTATATGATTAGTAAGCCAAAGGATAGTACCTGAGAGGATCTCATCTGGAACGTCACATGATTCAGTTATTCTCAGGTTCATAGCTTCATAGGTTCTTACTAAGTGTATAGCCAAGGAGACCATCGAGAATCTCCGCTATGTCATCCAGTTCTGGTGGGAAACTAACAATTTCCCACATTAAGCAGATTTTCCTCCACATGTCTTGGGTGAAAATGTGCTTTCACCCATCCAGTCATCCAGACAGTTTTAAAAGTTCTAGGGAAGTACTTTGATATGCAAGGTCAGCATGTTCTAGAACTGGGACTAGATTGGATTAAGTACCTGTAGTGCCATCATGTGCTGCTGTTGTGGCACAGTGGTCTCTGCAGCAGGTGTTTGCTTTGCCACCGGTTCTTTTCAGGTGCAGGAGTTGAGGGAATGCTGGATCATGCATAACATGGATGGCTTGCTTATTGTTTATTCACTCATTCTTTGTTGACTGGGGTAAATTACTGATCCATCTGGACTGTTTTCAGGCCAAGCCTGGGAGAGTAGAAAGATCAGATAAAACAAAAAGTTTATAAAAGACTATAGTAAATAAAAGAAACTAAGGTAGGAGATCAATCAAGTTAAACAAAATTATACATTAAGCTTAGGTACCACTGATAAAAACATCTAATAGTAAATGTCGTACAGCCTTAGTAACACTGATGATAAAGACATATTTAAAGCATTTTGGATTTGCAGTATGTACAGAAAGTGTATTTACAAAAGGGGCGGGGGGCATTAGTGAGAAGCAGAAGTTCCATTCCCCTTCGAGATCACCCTCTAGAATTATATATGACACTGAGTAGAGGGAGGGACATTGATTAATCACTGTCTTTAAGGGTACTGATTTTGTTCTTGAAGAAAAGTGAGGACTGTCGAGTTGGCTTAGGTGCTTAGCAAGGTACATGCTAAAGAGGGCATTAATATTCAGTGATAGGCCTAATAATAATAAAGAGGGAATTATAACTTTTTTTTTGGACCTTTAAGAGCTATGACAAAGGATAATTTGCAGAAGGCGAAAGGATTTTCTCGCTACCACAGATGTGTTAGTTATAGGAGAGTCTGCTGACAACCAGTGTCCCAAGGCCCAAAGGAATGGAATAGTTTAAACAGAGGTCATTAGAAAGAAATTAGAGCCTGGACTGATAACAGCAGGGTGGAGTTGTTCATCTAGGTACAGAAACATCTTGTCTGTTTGCTGTCTGTACTGGTTACTGCTAATGCAGACATGCATATGATGAATGCTCTGAGGACTGAAGTGAAATCTAATGGAAGCATCTGAAACTGGTAATGACTGGATACTACCTGGAAGCAGATGTACCTCCTTGACTCCTTGGTAACTTTTATGTGTTGGTAGGCATCTTGGAGGACTAAGGATCATACTGTTTCTTTGTTTTAAGCCGAGAAGAATTGATTACACCATTAACATTTAAAATTATTTGCTTTGGGATATAGGTGTTTAGGCCATAATATATAGTGCTGGCCAGAGGTTCTTTATCTGTTGGAGTACCAAAAGAAATCGAGAAGAGAGTATCCTAATACTTTCTGATTTGTTAGGATCACTTGGGTGGCTCTTCTTTTGACGTGGTAGGATGCAAGGCTAGGTTTATGCGGGTGAGAGGAAATTGTATACCCTCTGGATATGGTTGTTGTTATTAACCTGTCCTTGTAATGGTTGTTGAAACTGACCAGGAGTTTGAGACTCAAAGACTCAAAAGAGCATGAGGGCTACATGAGGACAAGCACTTGGCCAAAAGGGCCACAGCACCCCTCCAAAAAAAAAAAAAAGTATTCTGTACTACTAGGAGTGTAGAGTAATAGTTTCCCTCACCCAGAACGATGTTGGTTTGAAGGCTGATTGAGGCCCAAGAGTCATGAGTATGATGAGATCCCTGACTCTGACTTATGGAGGTGAAGACGGACCCTGGCTGCTTGCAGAGCAGAACAATCCAACAGAGCCTCATGACCACTGCTGTCCACTTTGTGATAGACTGCAGCCTCCTGGACAGCATCAGGGCACTTGTTTGTGGGTCTGTGTCCCCCTGGGAATTATCCTGGTTACTGGTCTTTCTCCCAGCTGTCTCCTGCTCACCCTTAGTATATGTGCTACACTGAAAGAACATGTAGAGTTCACTCCTTTGGGTCCCCAGAAAGATACGCTGAAGGTAGAATTCTATACCTGCAGCTGTCTGGGTTTTACATGGTTCCCGATTGAAACGTCGGCACTCAAAATGCTGAAAAGCAAAAAAAAAAAAAATTTAAATCAAGAGAAGAGCGAATCTTGACATCACTCTTCTCCTTAAAACTTCTTTTTGCAGGGGGAGGCAACCCCACCTGCACCTCCACACCTCCTTCCCAAACTTATATATACCAACTCTGATATCACCATACCTAGGAGAAAAGGGAATATTCCGAGAAGTGGCATCTTGGAATTAGTTTATATGTAAGCCCGTTCTTTTAGCCATTCAGTCTCCGCATTTCAGGACTCTCTGTACCAGGTCCCAACATTTCAATTGGTTATTTTCCATGCTTCTCCACATTTTCTAGATGATCATAAAATTATTTACCAAAGATACGTGGTTCACAAAAGGGTGCATCTAGAAACATCACAGTCATATCCTTGGTGAAATTAATTTCAGCCATGTGTGCTGGGTATTGCAGATCCTGCTTTTGTGTTAGCTGCCTGCGTGGTATTTATAAGGAATGTGTATTGAGACAGTGTTTGTATTAGTGGTGGTCAAGGCTTGGGATAGAAGCTTTTCCCTTAATGGCGCATCTGTCAACTCACAAATATATGGCACATTTCTTAGGTAAGATTTCCTTAAATGCAGAAAGTGCATTACATAGGTTAGTGCTCAAGTGGGTAAAATGTCTGAAACTGGAATGCACTTCCTGAATTTATCCATCTTATGGGACTGTTTATCTTGTGAAAGGACAGATGGGTTTTGGGAAGTGTAAGCCTTCTTTGGGGCACTGCAAAAATCATAGCATCAGGGTTTTAGGGGACATTACTGGAATGTTGTGTATTCTGTGGGAGGCCAGAAGATATGGTCAGCCTATTTGGGGGTATGGGCCATTGTTACACTTTTTTCCCCAAAGAGATCTGATTTATCCTCTGAAAGGCTAGAAACTGTGGTTGGCATTTTGGGGACAGGAACAACTAAAGCAGGGTTTTCCCAGGCAGTTCTGGTAGCCTGTTAAAAGAAGTACAGCAGTGGGGAAAACTACCTAGGGAGATTACTGGGTAGATATGCAGGCCTTTTGGTGCTCCCATTGTAGGGAGGGCACTATGTTAGTGGGTCAGTGTCCCTCTAGCGCAGCATTTCAAGGTACTTCCTTAAATAATGTTGAGAAACAGGTGTTATAACTGTCGAATTTTATTTTTGTGGGATCCAACTTAGTGGTAATTTGGGGGAAACTGTGCTAACAAACCAGCAATGGAGCCTTAAACATAAGGACCAAAGAAGGAGTGGCTAGACAAGAGTGGAGAGGTGCATCTAGGGATGTGTTCATCATTGTCAGTGTGACAAAAGGAGTTCCTGCCAGCACAGCTAGCTGGAATTTTGTAAATAAGCGCATGTCATTTGTGAATATCAGACTAATTTGTATAAGATGCTGGTGTTACAATGCATTAGAACTGTATATCGTATAAGATGCTGGTATTACAAATGCTTTAGGACTGTATGTCATGTGTATATCAAATTGCTTGGTGCAGATGTTTGTGTTGAAAGGGTATTTGTAAAGGGTTGTGTTTGAAATGTAACCACAGTGTGCCTACTTCAGAAAACAGAAATGTACATGCACTATTGTAACTGTTTGTTTAGATGTATCTGTTTTAACAGAGGAGACTGAAGGGTTAACCTCAGTCCAGCAAACGTTAGAAAAATATCTGTTATAGGATAGGCCATAAAGATGCTCTCTCACTTTCAAAGGAGCCAGAGACATAGAGTCTGTACTAGGAAGCTTTCTGTATTGCCTTTGGGGTGAACTAATTACTACTTTGAAAGCATGAAGGAATGCAATTGTTTTATGACTTCCAGCACCTGCCAAAGATCTGAGCAAAAGCCCTTATATGTGTATTTTTACAGGTAGGTGCTAAATACTGCCAGCTTCAGAAATTAGGGTTTTGCCTGGGAACTAGAAGTCAGATGCCTCGAAATGATGTAATTCTGCAAGCTATCGTAGCAGTGATGGTTTAGACATTATTTTGTGAAGTCTGTTAGTGAGACAGAGCATTCTGTATTGTGTCTTGGACCTGATAACAAGAAGAACCATTCATTACATCATCTGCCGTGCTCTATTAGTAAGTTACTAGAGTATAGTAATTCTCATAGATACAGTCAGTAATATAGTAAATCTTAGTTTAGATATAATGTTTCTTTATTTGTTTGAGACTGTCCTCCAATGTTTAAATATTTCCTGTGATTTTGAACTCTGATGTTACTGTGAATATATACTTAGTATTTTCTTGTTCTCTTATTATTAAATATATTTAAATCCTTCATTGTGGCTGATCTTTCTATAGATATTTAAGTACTTGTATATTTATTTGGTGACACTGTATGGGCCACTCCTAAAAGCTTTGCTCTTGGTCAAACTACCACAGGTGTGTGTGTGTGTGTGTGTGTGTGTGTGTGTGTGTGTGTGTGTGTGTAAATCAAACCTCAATGAGTGTGTATGTCAGCTACTTGGGTAGGGACATGAAGCACTGCTTGGACAGAGAGGGTGCTGGAGGTCTTGGCTTGGTCACTCAGCTGAGATCTCAAATCTATAGTTGTGCCAGTGGGGAGTCTTATTGGGGATCTGGGGAAAGAATGAGAAACCAACCCCAGACTGACTGTGGTCTCTTCTGCTCTTAGGGGAAATGTGCACTTGATAGAAAGAGCTGCATCTGGAAATACTGTGTGTGTACTTATCCTCCCAGTGAACATCCCCCCACAGATACCAGTGGTGAGGATTGAGGCTCCTTGATTACTGGCCCACAGGTGGGATATCCACATCATAGTCAGAATGGATGAATGTAAGAATATACCCTTCATCCTCAGGATGAGTGATTCTGGAATGCCCTTCTTCACTCCGGGCTTGGAATGTATCTAGGGAAGTGCTCTTCCTCACTGTCAGAAGAGATGGATATAGGAATATACCCTTCATCATCCTGAGGATGAGTGATTCTAGAATGCCCTCCAAGAAAAGGAAACCAGTCTGGTGGACTCCTGCCATAAACAAGCTATACAATAGAAGGAGGAAACTAGTACAGAAAAGAGTAAAATCCCAAGAAGGGAAGACATCTCTGATCAGTATCAGCAAGAAACTACGATCCCTCATAAAATCATCCAAGGCGAGCTTTGAAAGAAAAATTGCCAAGGACTCCAAAGATAACCACAAGGCATTCTTTAGCTATGTCAAGAATCTAAGTGGCAATGCTCAGATCTGCTCGGAGTTGGTGCAGAATGGCACAAAATACACTGAACCAACCAATATCGCCAACATCCTGGTAGACAGGTTAATTTCAAACTTCACCCCCCTTTCACCCCCAAAAGGGCCCATAACCATACCAGAAGAATGTAGAGTCCTGGAAATCACAGACACTCAGGTTAAAACAGCCCTCTCCAAAGCCAAAAACACAACATCAATGGGACCAGACGGTGTCCCAGGCTGCGTCCTACACAAACTCAAAGATGAACTAACCCCTCACCTAAACACACTGTTCAAACTCAGCCTCTCCACAGGCCATGTACCCATAGAGTGGTGCACAGCAATGGTTATTCTGCTCCACAAAGGTGGAGCCACAAAAGACCCCGGGAACTATCGCCCAATAAGCCTGACTAGCTTGTACTGCAAGGCTATGGAGCGCATCATCATGGAACTCATTAACAGGGACATTGGGAACCTACAAACACTGGAACCTACCCAGTTCGGATTTAAGGGCAGATCATGCCTCCTAAACCTGGTGGACTTCTTTGAGACAAGTTACCAAGTCTATAGATGAGGGAAAGGTGGTACACACAGCCTAGCTAGACCTCGCTAAGGCCTTCAACACCATTCTGGTATTATAGACAAGTTCACCAGCCTGAACATAAACCCCTACATCACAAGATGGGTTGCCAACTGGCTCATGGACAGAACCCACATAGTGAGAGCTGCGGGAGCTAGGTCTGACTAAACCGGTTACAAGTGGCGTTTCATAGGGCTCAGTCCTAGGACACCTCCTGTTCCGCATATACTCGAGGTACAGGCAAGCACAGGAGGACTATGGCTGACCAAGTTTGCAGATGACTGCAAACTAGGGGCTATAATTGACTCTTCGGCTGACACAGATATCCTTCAAAAGGGTCTCACTTAGACTGATACCTGGTGTCAAAATCATGGCCTCAAGATAAATGCCAAAAAGTGCATAGTCATCCCCTTTGGGAAAAACAAAGTACCCACAAACTACCACATAGGTGGTAGTCCCCTAAATACAGAAGACTTAATAAGGGATCTGGGGACCCAAGTAGATAGTAATCTCACCTTTGATAATCACATTGCCAAAGTGGTTAGAAAATCCTTCTATGTGGCCCACCTAATCACAAAAGGGTTTGCATCCAGATCAAGAGATCATTGTGCCCCTCTACTCATTACTCATCAGACCCATCATAGAGTACAACGCCCCATTGGGATGTACCTTACAAGACACCTGCAACAGCTGGAAAGACCACAGAAGTACCTCGCCAAGAGGATCACTGGCCTCAAATAGATGCCCTATGCAGCTCAACTGAAGAAACTCCAGCTGTACTCGGTTGCATACTGCCTACTCAGTGGTGATCTCTGCCTGACATACAAAGCCATGTCCAACCCAGAATTGATGGACATGCTCCACCTAAAGAAAACCTTATCCCTTCGAGTCACACGCTCTAGGGATCTAAACCTCACCACAACAATAAATAGGACGTGCTGGAGGGATAGAGTCCTGTCCCAGAGACTTCCCATGCTTTGGAACAAGATTCCAATCTACATTAGGCAGAGCTCCTTACTAACACTCTTCAAAAGAAACCTTGACGAGTGGATGGGAAACAGAAAGTTTACCCCAGGGATCACTTCAGTGGCTCTGCTGGACAGAAGCACAGGGAACTAATCTAAGGGGGGGGGTGGAAGCCAACACATTCTGGCTAGGCTTATAAATGCCTTCGGGCAGATAGGTTCATAGGTAGGTACTAGGCTATCACTGTGTGCACGGAATGTATCTAGGGAAGTGCTCTTCCTCACTCCCTTCTGTTGGCAATGCAGTGAGGAAACATATTGAAGAGCAAAGTGGCCTGTGTTGGAGATTCACAGCTAGATCAGTACTCAGCAAGGTCTAGAAGAAGGAAGTAGGGCTGGAATATAAAACTGAGTGACTCCACAGGGAGTGAACAGACCAGCAGCATGGTGTCAGGGTTATCAGACTCCGAGATCTTTACTGTTCCATGCCAGATGTGTATTTGCAAGTACTTATTGTTCTTGTTGGGGGTGCTGTGCACCAGCTGGGGTCCCACTGTAAGTCTGAACTGGCTTAGTGTACTTGGCAGAATTGTGAGAATTTAAGATTGATATGGGGCAATATAGACCAAGTTTGAAATCTCTGCATCTCTTCTCTGATATATAGCAGGGTTTGAGGGTGCAAAAGGGCTGGAGCCCCTCCCCCCACAGAAACACTTTTTATATGTAACAAGTTTTACACCTTACAGTTTTCTTAATTCAACTGCCATTAAATCTATGGAGTTTCAGGACTTGATTACAGAGTGTCTAATGTCTAGTAGGACACACACTACTCACATGGGTGTCTGACATTCTAGTTATTAAGGGGTTTGATATACACACCTCATTTCAAGCTTCCAAGCTGATTTGGACTGAGTGAGTAGCCGAATGCTGATATAAAGCTGAACCTTTGAAACAGCTCTACAATGCCATTGACTAAATTGGTCGTTGATTGATTGACATGGTTTCTTTTTAAAGCTGGAACTAACAGGTGTGACATATGAGAGTTATTTAGTTTTGTTTAGAGTTTTAGAACCATAACTGCTTCACATGTACTTAAGCCGGTTTTGCATGCATCCACATCAGCTTAGCCGTAGTCATTTAATCTTACAACCCACATTTACATTAGCTGGTCAGCTGCATACTTTGTTGCAAGAACCCCCACACACACACACACACACACACACACACACACACACACACACACACACACACACACACACACACACACACACTAAGCTGCACGGTGTAGTCAGAGGGGTAGTCTTGCTATCTGTAGCTTTATTTCTTTATTCCATTGCCTGGGTTCGTTAAACGAGGCTTTTATGCAATGGATTTGTAGGAAGTTGGGCTGTTTCCAGTTAACTTTCCCAAGTATTACTATTGCTTGAGTTTGCTAAAAACTAACTTTTTATACTTCTGTGGTAAGGCATTACTGTGTATGCCAGACTGCTTTGCCCAATTAGTTTTCTCCTTTGCCCACTGTTGTAAAACTGTAAGGTGGTGGTGTGAATGAACTGCCATGCCCATTACTGCTTTGGACTGTTTGTGTTGTCTCTGCTGCCTTGGGTTGTTTTGTGGGAACTTGTGTTCTTGTTCAGTTGTGGTAGAGTTCCTTCTTAGCTGTGTCTCAGTTGATTTTAGGGGAAGCATTAATTAAATGAACGTAGTATTTTTGTATGAAATGCATTTTTATTCGCCACGTTCTGCATTTGATACCCAATCCATTTTTGGACATAGCATGTCAAGTATGCTTAACTTTGGACTGACACTGGAATTGGCCCATTAAGGTTAGGGCTTTACCAATGTCCATAAGTTCTTAGGTGTTTAATAGGCTAACAATTACTAGGGCGTTATTAAGCCTAGCTATGCATCCCAAATCTCTGACAAGTTCTGAAACCCTTGATAAATGCACGCAGGGGCTTGGGAGTTGAAACATTTCAAACAGAGACCTGGGAGAGGAACCATTTACAGGCTGCCTTATCCATTAGTGACACAGTTTCCAAACCAGGGATGCATTTCTTGTTCTACATCCAGTTGTCCAATTACACTTGAGTTAGGTTAGGGAGGAACTCTGCTTCACATGGATTGAGAGCTTATTCCAGAAAAAGGAGATATATATATATATATATATATATATATATATATATATATATATATATATATATATATATATATATATATATATATCACAGGCAAGGGTTAAGTCTTTAGAATGGGTAATTCTGATGCTATTTGTTTTGTGGATATGCAGGAGGTCCATCAGACTGAGTCTGACAATGCCTTGTATACCAGGCATAGATCTCCCCTTAACTGCCTGTAGGAGACAGAACACAGGGACAGGGCTATGAGGCAGTCTGCATAGGGTAAGTTACTTCTGGCCCTGTGAAGCACCTCTGTGGACATTCCACTTGTTGGATGAGCCTAGTTAGGTATATACCAAAAGGGGCACTGTAGTCCGTGACGGGTCTGAATAGCATGGAACAATGAACTCCTTGGACCTAGATGCCCTACATTTGTTTATAAATTGCATGCACGTCATAGAATGATGAAGGATAGATTACTGTCTGTGTGTTCCCAAGTCCCTGATCAACTCTTTGGGGTGTGTTGTTAATATGATGGTTACCAGGGGATAGATGACTTCATGAAGGATACTGTTATGCATTTTTTGGTGTTTAGTTTTAGTCCGTGGCTCTGACACGAGTTTTGTCTGTCAACCCTTCCTGGAGAACATTAGTGTTGGTGAGAGATTCAGTGACTGCTCCTAATGTGCAATCATCTACAAATTGTCAGCCAGAGGCCCTTGACATTGGCTTTGATTTTAGAGAAGTAAATAACAAAAAGGAGCAGCTCCAGTACTGATCCTTGAGGACCTCTGCTTGTGACTGGCCTCTATGGAGAGGTGGACTTTACAATTTTAACTTCCTGGGTCCTGTCTGTGAGCTAGCGGGCGATCCACTGAGTGACATAAGGATGTATGCCTAACCTCTTTGAGTTTGTCAGCAATGTCAAAGTGGATTATTGTGTCAAATGCCTTGGCCAGGTCAAGGTAATCAGAGTGAACCATTTTGCCATCATCCATTGCTTTGGAGACCTCAAAAAAATCCACAAGGCTGAGTAGGCATGAACTACCCATGGTGAAACCAAATTGGGTTGGATCCAGTGTTTGGTGGTTTCCTGTGTCATTATTGATCATTTCCATTCTAATTCTTTCCATGGTTTTGCATATGAAGCCAGTGAGACTTAAGGGTCTGTAGAATCCAGGATCTGTAGATGGCCCACCTTTGTGCAAAGGGATGACTGTTGCTGTTCTCCATTCATGTGGCAAGAAACCTGTTTGGAGGCTACAGTTAAAAAGTAATTCCAGAAGGCCTAATAGGTCATGTTCCTGGGATATTGTCTGGGCCCATTCATGCAGTGTTCTTGGCCTTAGAGCATTGAGGACTGATTGTGGGGGAGTTATATTTGATACTATTTTCTGAGAAGAGGTTAGGAAGAGAGAGGGGGGTAAAATTAGAGTTGCATTTGTTGTCCAGTAGGTTTTTTTTTTTTTTTTTTTTTTTGCATCTTCTGCCTATGTATTGGTGGCTCCATTAACAATGAGCTCTACACACAGCTGTGTATTGCCTTTGAGGTTGCAGACATAGCTAAATAATGCCTTGTCATTGTCCTTGGCCTGGGAGGCCAAATTTACCTCAAAATTGGCTTTGGTATACTTTATTTGTTCTGCTTGTTTAGTTTGAGAATGCTTTTGTCCTGCTGGGTGCTACACCTCCTAATTTTTGCCATAATTTTCTTTCTTCTGTTAGACAGCTTTTTGATGATGTGATTCACTGTTCACATGGTTTATGGAGGCTTTACATTTTGTCAGGTTATAGTAGGACGTTAGCCTTAGAGTAGTTCCTGAACATTCTAGGGTTATTTGGGGTTCTGAGCTTCATTTTTACTTCAAAAGAGACAGTTGTGGTCTGACTTTACCAGAGATGATGTTACTCTAGGGAGCGTGCAGCCCTGTCCCATATTAGTGAGGATGAGATCCTGTACATTTGTGCCCCTGGTCAGCTTATTGACAGTCTGGTCCAGGCAGTTTGTGTTTACAAAATGCAGGAGTCTCTGTGCCTGCACATTTGGTGTCATATATGATTCCCAGTTAATATTGTGGTAATTAAAGTTGCCCATGGATATGGTATTGGGTGGGAAATAAATAGTGTGGGAAGAAATAGCCAGGGAATTGTTATGGTTAGGCTTGTATAGGCCCTAGGGCCGATAGCCTAGTACCAACCTATGAACCTATGGTGAGTGTTTCAAATAAGATTAAATACATGTTGTGTGTTTCCTGTGTCATAGAGTGGACCTATAGCTTGCAAGAAAATGGTATGGGATTTTGTCTGTGGTGATTTTAACATGGGGAAGCTCAAGTGCATTTTCCTGTGCGACCATCCTGGAGGTAAATTTATTTTTGATGTAAATTGAGGCACCTCCACCTTTTAGTCCCTGTTAGTATAGTAGCTGATCTAAGTGCGTGGAAGGCATTATAGCATTGCACTGCTGGTGTGCTGTCCATGGGTTTAAATCATGTCTCCGTGACTGCACAGATATTAACATTATCTAGAGTGAGGAGTCCTTGTAGGGAGTGGAGTTTCTTGTTTAGACTCCTAGCATTGAGCAGTAACACATTTAGGTTTTCTTGGTTTTGATTTGCGATGTTGGAAGTACTTTCACTTTGGTGTTGCCTAAAAAAGGCACTATGGGGGAGGACAGTATTTTAGCAAATATTCAAAAGCCTAGAGAGGAGAGGTGAAGACCATCCCTGGCAATGGTCTTCTTCCATGCTGACAAATATTGCACCCCCTTAGAATGACATAGGAAACTAAGCCAGTTATTAAAGTCAATCATCTACCTCACAGCATCATCCCTGGAGAAGACAAAATGCTGCTGAATGCTAGCCGCGTAGCAGTCTGGGACACGCATTCTGAGAGCTCCATGATGTCTCTCTTCATGTAGTCTAGGGAGGTACGCCTGAGGTCATTTATACCCACATGGACTGTGACCGAGTAATACTGGTACATATATGTGTGTGTGTGTGTATGTATATATAACTACATTATTATTTCATTTAATCAACAAGAAGAAACGGTGCTTCATTTACTCTAAAACTGATTTGGTCGACATTATGTTTAATCAACTCTCATTTCATTGACAATTTCATACATGCTAAATATATCTCCAAAAGCTTTCTGCGGGGAGTAATCCCCTACACATCCTGTAATGTGGGGGGCTTCAGCCCTACACACCTCCAATATAAATATACTAACTCCATAGTTGCACAACCATGAAGAAAAAAAAATGCTCCTTACACACTGAATCACTGCTGCTACACAAGCTTAAACTTGTACGTCAGATGATGCATGGGAATAGAGCTGTGTTCAAGCAGTAAACATATATGCAGGGCAAGTGTACATCAGATGATACATGGGAACAAAGCTGTATTCAAGCAGTAAACATATATACAGGACAGGTGTATGCCAGATGAGTGCATGGATCGTGCTATCCCTAACAAAACCAAGATGCTATTCTCCAAAAAAAGGAAGCCAATCTGGTGGTCTTCTGCCATAAACAAACTCTACAACAGAAGAAAGAAACTGTTGCAAAGAAGAGTAAAATCCCACGATTGGAGGAACTCCCTGGTCAGTCTCAGTAAGAAGTGGAGATCCCTCATAAAATCCTTCAAAGCTAGTTATGGAAACAAAATTGCCACTGATTCTAAAGACAACCACAAAGCATTCTATAGCTATGTCAAGAATCTCAATGGCAACACTCAGATGTGCTCTGAGTTACAGCACAATGACACTAAGTATACAGAACCAACTGATACTGCCAACATTTTGGCAGATACGTTCAGTGCTAATTTTACCACCCTTTCATCCCCTAAAGGGCCCATCTTTATACCGCAAGAATGCAAAGTTCCTATAATCACGGCTGCACAGGTAAAAACCTCACTCTCCAAAGCCAAGAACACAGCATCCATGGGACCTGACAACATCCCAGGCTGCCTTCTACATGAATTACAGAATGAACTGGCACCCGATCTAAGTACCATGTTCAATCATAGCCTCACCTCAGGCTTTGTGCCCATTGAATGGTGCACCGCGACAGTTATCCCACTCCACAAAGGGGGGGGGGCACAACAGACCCCGGGAACTACCGCCCCATTAGCCTGACAAGCCTGGGTCTGCAAGGCCATGGAACGTATCATCATGGAACTCATAAACAAAAACATTGGAGCTCTCCAAACTCTGAAACCCACACAGTTTGGGTTTGTAAAAGCAGATCATGTCTCCTAAACCTGATAGACTTCTTTGAAGTAGTCACCAAAGCCATAGATGAGGGTAAGGTGGTTCACACAGCCTGTCTAGATCTTGCCAAGGCATTTGACATCATCCCCCACTCTGGAATTATAGATAAACTCACTAAACTAGGTATAAATCCCTATGTCACAACATGAGTTGCCAACTGGCTTACTAACCGAACCCACACTGTGAAAGTAGCAGACTCCAAATCAGACTTCAGACCAGTGACAAGTGGAGTACCACAGGGTTCAGTCCTGGGTCCTCTCCTATTTGGTATCTACTTCTCTGAAGTACAGGCTAACACAGAAGGTCTTTGGCTAACTAAATTTGCAGATGACTGCAAACTAGGAGCCATAATCGAAACTCCTAACGATGTGGACATCCTACAAAAGGGCCTCACTGAGACAGATGCCTGGTGTCAAAGCCACGGTCTCAAGCTCAATGCCAAAAAGTGCATTGTCATCCCCTTTGGTAAAAACTCTGTACCCATGAACTACCACATAGGTGGTAGTCTACTTAACACCAAAAGTGTGATAAGAGACCTTGGGACACAGGTGGACAGTAGTCTCTCCTTTGATAATCACATCGCCACAGTGGCACACCTCATCACAAAAGGTTTCTCACCCAGAAAAAAAGAGGTCATTGTTCCCCTCTACTCATCACTTATTAGACCCATTATAGAGTACAATGCCCCCTTTGGTATGTACCTCACAAGACATCTACAACAACTGGAAAGGTCGCAAAAATACCTCACAAAGAGAATTACTGGCCTCAAACAGATGCCTTACACAGACCGTCTCAAAAAACTCCAGCTTTACTCCGTCGCATATTGCCTACTCAGAGGCTGCCTCTGCCTAACATACAAAGCTATGTCAAACCCAGAGCTGCTGGACATGCTCCACTTAAAGAAATCCCAATATTTCTGAGCTGCACGCTCTAGGAACCTAAACCTTGTTACCAGAATAAACAGAACATGCTGGAGGAATGTATTCCTGTCCCAGAGACTTCCCATACTCTGGAACAGACTACCTGTCTATGTCAAACAGAGCTCCTCATTAGCACTCTTCAAGAAAAATCTTGATGATTGGATGGGTAATAGGAAATTCACCTCTGGATCACTTCTGTGGTTCTGCTTGACAGAGGCACAGGAAAATAATTTTCTTGGTTGGCGAAAGCCAGGGTACCTTTTTGGCTGGGCTTGTATCCCTAGGGCCAATTGCCTAGTACCTGCCTATGAAGCTATGATGCATGGGAACAGAGCTGTATTCAAGCAGTAAACATATGTACAGGACAGGTGTATGTTGGTACCTGTAGCTATTGTATGAGAACAGAGATGTATACAGAGAGCACACATATATGGGTGACACGTATACACTGGTACCTGTAGATGATATAAGGAAACAGAGACTTACACAGATAGTACATGGTATATGTGTGACATATGTAGATTGATTCCTGTAGATGATGTGTGGGAACAAACATGTATACTAGTAGCAGCATGCATATGGGACAGTTGTACATCAGCAACTGTAGGAGAATAAATATGTTTATAGGTAGTCCATGCATAACGTTCAACCTCTTAGCACAAGAAATGTTGACAAAACCCAAACATTTTCATTGTACAAATTCTGAAAAATTGGAGAACTTTTGAATGCAACTTTGAAAGTTTATAAATAATTATTATTATTTTATTAAATAAAATGTTTTGTGTTTCCATGCATTTTCTGTAGAATATAAAGTTTGAAACTCAAATGTCTGTCATTATTTAGTGAATTCAGTATTCATTGATTTGTCAGAAAACCACAGTTTGTATGAGGAACAAGTCCAAAAATATGAGGCAAAAATTCTGCAAAAATCTGGAGAGGTAAGAAGCATGTATGAACTGTCCACATATGTGTGGAACACTTGGACGTCAGTACCTGGAGATAACAGGAGATGTATACAAGTGGTACCCATGATTGTGGGACAGGTGTACAGCAGTACCTGGAGATGACAGGAGATGTATACAAGTGGTACCCATGATTGTGGGACAGGTGTACAGCAGTACCTGGAGATAAGTGGCACCCATGATTGTGGGACAGGTGTACGTCAGTACCTGGAGATGACAGGAGATGTATACAAGTGGTACCCATGATTGTAGGACAGGT
This sequence comes from Protopterus annectens, assembly GCF_019279795.1. Taxonomy (NCBI): domain Eukaryota; kingdom Metazoa; phylum Chordata; order Ceratodontiformes; family Protopteridae; genus Protopterus; species Protopterus annectens. The sequence continues at coordinate 1,832,713,701 of NC_056732.1, read as the reverse complement.
GTACAGCAGTACCTGGAGATGACAGGAGATGTATACAAGTGGTACCCATGATTGTGGGACAGGTGTACATCAGTACCTGAAGCTGGTGTGTGTGTGTGTGTGTGTATATGTGCTACTGGACAGGCATGGGAAAAGCTGATTTCCAAAAATGAAATTAAAACGGTAAAGATCCAGGAAAAGGGATGTAGCTGTGGTCAGGTAATTCTCCAATCATAAAAAGAGAAAAAAAATGGACTGGAGTGATTATGTTTTGCTCACCGTATTCTAGTGTTAGAAGTAATTACAGCAGTGTGCGATGAGGGGATACAGCATAAGGTGACTGTAGCAGTGTAGATAAATATGCATAGCAGACAATGTATGAATAAATACATTTCACGGAGTACATCAGATGACTTCCTATTGAAATATCAGTACTCGTAATGCCGAGTGCTGAAAATCCGAAAAAAAAATACTGAAAACCTGGAGGAGAGCGAATCTCAAAAATCTCTGTTCTGCTTAGAACTTATATATACCAACTCCGAGATCGCTGTACCTCAGAGGAAAGGGAATACTCTGAGAAATGGCATCTTGGCCTTGGTGTTAAAAAGTCTGATTTTTTGGTCATTCAGTCTCCATATTTGAGTACTCTCTGTTGTGGGTCCTGACATTTAAAACAGTTACCCATCAAACTACAATTCTCTCTGATGCATACAGTGATGGTGGAACTGGATCTTTTCCAGAGAAGAACATCCTGTGAGGGGAAAAAGTAATAGTACATCACACAGGTGGGAGATATACATGAAATAAATATTCACAACACACATATGATACTGACTGGGTTCATTCTACCATACCAGACATGCTCACAACCATGATAAAACAGCACCCCTCAATGGGGGGTGCACCACAATACCCACACCATGAAAGCATTCTAACTAATTTGTTGCACAGACAGAGAAAAAAATGCTTGGTTATGTAATACCTTTCCCGTAGTTGTGGATCCTCTGCGTATATCAGTAGCCACCATTTGAAGGATGTGACCCCCACATCTGTGGACCAGCATCTGTTGTTCCACTGTAAAATCTCTGCAGTAACTTTGTTGTTTCTTTCCCTTTCTTTTATCTGCCCCTTGTAATAAATACAGTTGCAATCTTCGAATAGCTGATGTTCAAGCACAAAATCCAGTTTGCCACTGGCATCAGCAGTTCTGTGTTCAGCAATGTCTTTGTTTAGTGATAGAGTATGGTATGCTTTTATGCTGATAATCTCTGGTCTGCTGCATTATGCAGAATACATATTAATTGACTCTTGTATTAACTCACTGAAGCCTTCAACACCGTTTTGTGTACTTCCAGTTTGCACCCATACATCCTTATAGCATCTAGAACTTTTTTGGTTCTGGGTTCTTTAAGTGACTTACCAGCCAATAATACACAGTATTAGAAAGGGCAAGTCGTTATTAATAAAATTACACTAAGACTGCTTGTTTAGGATGCCCTGCAGTGGAGAAATTAATATTTATGAAGCTTATTAAAAGTGTGATGTGCAGAGCTGTAGTAACTACAGAGGGATAAAACTGATCAGTCACAGCATAAAATTATGGGAAAGGGTAGTGGAAGCTAGGTTAAGAAGGGAGGTGATAATTAGTGATCAGCAGTATGGTTTCATGCCAAGGAAGAGCACTACAGATGCAATGTTTGCTCTGAAAGTGTTGATGGAGAAGTACAGAGAAGGTCAGAAGGAGTTGCATTGTGTCTTTGTGGACTTAGAGAAAGCATATGACAGGGTGCCTAGAGAGGAGTTGTGGTATTGTATGAGGAATTCAGGAGTGGCAGAGAAGTATGTAAGAGTGGTACAGGATATTGGGTAGTGTGACAGCGGTGCGATCTGCAGTGGGAGTGACAGATGCGTTTAAGGTGGAGGTGGGATTACATTAAGGATCAGTTCTGAGCCCTTTCTTATTTGCACTGGTGATGGACAGGTTGACAGACAAGATCAGACAGAGTCCCCGTGGACTATGATGTTTGCAGATGACATTGTGATATGTAGTGAGAGTAGGGAATGGGTTGAGGAGACCTTGGAGAGATGGAGATATGCTCTAGAGAGGAGAGGAATGAAGGTCAGCCGAACTAAGATGGAATATATGTGTGTGAATGAAAGGGAGGATAGAGGAATGGTGAGGATGCAGATAGTAGAGTTGGGAAGGTGTATGAGTTTAAATACTTGAGATCAACAATTCAGAGTAATGGCGAGTGTGGAAGAGAGGTGAAGAAGAGAGTACAGGCAGGGTGGAGTGGGTGGAGAAAAGTGTCAGGAGTGAATTGTGACAGACGAGTACCAGTAAGAGTAAAAGGGAAGGTCTACAAAAGGGTAGTGAGACCAGCTATGTTATATGGGTTGGAGACAGTGGCATTGACAAAAAGGCAGGAGTTAGAGCTGGATGTGGCAGAGTTAAAGATATTAAGATTTGCACTGGGTGTGATGAGGGTGGACAGGATCAGTAATAAGTATATTAGAGGGTCAGCCCAGGTTGGAAGGTTTGGAGACAAAGCCAGAGAGGCAATGTTACGTTGGTTTGGACATGTGCTGAGGAGGGATGCTGAGTATGTTGGGAAAAAGATGCTAAGGATGAAGCTGCCAGTTAACAGGAAAAGAGGAAGGCCTAAGATAAGGTTTATAGATGTGGTGAGAGAGGACATGCAGGTGGTTGGTGTGACAGAGCAAGATGCAGAGGACAGGAAGAAATGGAAACAGGTGATCCGCTGTGGCGACCCCTAACGGGAAAAGCCGAATAAAGAAGAAGATTTAATATTTATGCTCATATTTTCTTAACGGAGACCTATATTTTATTAAGGCATAAGGTGTGAAGCACCAGTGTGGGACACAGGACAAATCATTGAACATGTTGGTTTATATCATACTATCCTGGAAATATTGTTGGCTGTTTTTTAGTAATTATGAAAATAATCAATATTTCTTTATTTACTGATTACTTCAAAAAGCAAGGGACTTACAAACTGTTGTATGACATTAGTGTTGTTGAAGAAAAATATTTAATATTTTCACTGTAAGCTGTACATCTTGTGATATCTAGTACTATTTGTATTGCTAATTGTACAACTGAACATGTTCTCACATTTCTGTAAATATCTCATTAAACGTGAACTTATGGAGGAATTTCTTTTGCCACATGAAAGCTTGTGCCTGGTTAATGAAAATGTTCTGTTATATGTCTAGATTGTATAGTTTAAGATATTAAAATTTGTTTGTGAAAGTTTAGAAAACTTTTGTGGTTTGTGTGCATTATATTACAGTATTTATTTATTTGTTTGTTTTACATTTGTTGACCAGGATAGTCTGACTGGATATATGTCCATTTTCAGCAGAGGTCCAGGGAGAAAAGCTCCAAAGGAAAAACAAATTCAATTTCATATAAGCAGAGATAGGAATACAATTACATAGGAAAACAGTGAAAATCACTTCAATACAATATAAATAGTTACAGTATATCAGAAATCAACAGTTCCTTAGATCCTCAATTGACATCTATGAACATCAAGGACATTGAGAAATGGGGGTAAGTACATTTCAACACAACATGAATTAGTCAGGTTTAGAACATGAGCAAGACCAGTGTAATTTAAAGTGTATAGTTAGATTATGCTTAAATTGGTTTGAGGAGGGTTCTAGGGAAATATTAGCTGATAGGGAGTTCCAGATTTTTCCTACATAGTTGGTGAATAGGGAGTCGCCGGCTGAGTTGTTTGCTTTGATAGTTCGGACAAGTAGTTTTTTTGATGATCTAAGTGTGTTTAAATTGTTATAGGGGTAGATTATTGGTTTCAGTGCAGGGTTTTTTTCCGGTTGGTGTAAGATTTTATGAGCAAGTACCAGCTGGTTGAGTTGGATTAGGGAAGGTAATTCAAGCCACCCAAGCGATATTAGATTAGTGCAGTGATGTGTCTTGTAAGGCAGGGCAGTGGCAAATCTGGCTATGTGATTATAGCAAACCAATAATCTATTAAGTTTAGCTTTACCTAGGTTGGTCAGAACAGGGGAAGCATATAGTAAGGTTGAAAGTAAGTGAGAGCGAGCAATGGCCATACGAGCAGTTGGCGTGAGAAAGGAATTAATCTTGTAAAGTGACCCTAGTTTTTTGTTGACAGTTTTAATTGTATTATTGATATGAATGCTGAATTTAAGATTGCTGTCGATATTAACTCCTAATAGTTTTGTGTGGGTTTCAGGATGAATTGTGGTCCTATTGTTAGAGGAAATAGAAAAAGACAGGGGGTTCGACTTGGATGTGGGGGTAAAAAGTAGACGACAGGCAGAGAGACATTTTTCAACTTTGTTAAAGGTTAGCTGGGTTTCTAAGCACAGATTTGACTGGGAGGAAGCTGAGCAAATTAGTGTGGAATCATCTGCGTACTGTATGCAGTTTGAATATGGTATGACAGTATGGAGATCGTTTTATTGATTTATGGAAAGACTGTGAATGCACTGACTATTATCACTGTAAAGAATACTTCTTACTGACAACATCGCTATTTCTACAGTTTAATACCTTTTATTATTCACAAAATATTTGCATTTCTTCATAGGTTCATAGGTGTATATTAGGCTAATGACCAATAGTGCCCTTAAAACCCTACGGTGCAACCCAAATGTGACCCACAAATTTGATTTGTATAGGGTGTGATTTACTGACAGTCTCTGTTCATCACAGGCACCAGACCGAGTGAAGTTCCGATTACCCATCCATTGGTCCCCAAGTGAGGAAGTCTGCTTCACATGGATGAGAAGTCTGTTCCAGAGAATGGAAATTCTCTGTGAAACTCTGCCTCTCCAACATGTCCTGTTTATGTCAAAAGCAAAATTTAGGTCTTTTAATCTAGTAGTTCTGATGCTGGTTGTTTTGCAGATGTGCAAAAGGCTCATCAAAACAGGGTCCAGGGATGCCTTGCATGCCAGGCAAAGATTGCCTCTCAGACGTCTGTCTGATACTGAGTAAAGAGATAGGGCTTTGAGGTGATCAGAATAGGACATACTTTTTTTTAAGGAAACTTTGTGGATGTTGCATTTGCTGTATATGTCTGGTCAGGTACATACTGAAGGGAGCATTTTACTCTGAGTTTGAGGGATGAGTACAGTGGTATGATGACCTCTCTGGAGCTAGATGCAATGCTTTTTATAAGTTGAGCAACACAGAAGGATTTTCATACTACCTTTGACACATGGTCATAGGCTAGGTTGCTGTCTAGACGAGTTCCAAGATGCCTGACTAAGGTGTTCTATTGATGACATAGTTACCCAGGTGGCAGATTTTCCAAAAGGTACTGTAATGCATTTGTTGGTATTGAGTTTTAATACATGTCTTTGGCACCAGGCATTCCTGAAGGGTGTTCTCATCTTGTGGGGGATTCAGTGGCTGTTCCTAGTTTGCATCTTCTACAAACCTGGTTAGCCAGATGACTTTGTCATTGGCTTTCACATCCAATAAGTAGATGCCAAACACGAGCGGGCCTAGCACACAGCCCTGAGAGACTCCACTGGTGGCTGGCCACTTTGTGGAGGTGACCTCACAGATTCTAATATCCTGGGTCCTATCAGTGAGCCAGCTGTCTATCCAGCATGTTATATAAGGGTTTATACCTAGTTCCAAAATTTGTTGACAATGTCTGAGTCTGTTATTGTATCAAGTGCCTTAGTTAGACCTAGGTGGGCAGTATGCAGCATTTTCCCCTCATCCATTGCCTTAGTGACTTTTTCAAAGAATTCCACCAGATTCAGTAAGCATGACCTTCCTTTACAAAGCCAAACTGAGATGGCTTCAGTGTCTGGAGGTCTCCTACGTCATTGTTGATGGTTTCCATGATTATTCTTTCATTGTTAGAAGGGAAAACTGATGTACCTGAATGAAGCTGGAAGAGTTGCCTGAGCAGGGAAAGAGGATTACTGAGAGAAAGAGACCAAGTATTGTGATGGGTTCAGTCTCTGTGCGGAATTACTGGGTAAGAACACAGAGTGGGGCACTCCACACCAAGCCTGGCCACCCTGTCTCTCATCCCCAAACTGAAACAGTATTATAGAAAATCACCTAACCAGCTCCCACTTATTCTTCAAAACTATACCCACACCTTTTCATCTACCTCACAGTAAAATAGTGAGCTTGGCACACCTCCAAAAATTAAACTTTTGATGATCCTTCATCCCTTCTGACTGCCCACTCTGTACCACTCTATCCCACCCTCTCTACTCCAAATCAAATGTATTATTGTACACTGTCCTAGTTACAACTCTTAGTTTTTTTTTCCTTCCTTTTAACACCTAATCTGTTCTTTTTTTTATTTCAATGTAATTATCTCTAAAGACTGGTTGATGTTTACTGACTAATAATCTCTAATGGCTGGTGCACTGTTCCATTAGCAAATAGAAGTGTCTGCAACCTCACTGCCTTTACTGCAACCTGTAAAACAAGTTTTGTAATTGAAATGCTACTGTATCTAAAATTGTTTCTGCAACTTTTTCTCCTCTGTCTCCACTAAAAAGGGGCATTATACCCTGTCAAACACCCAGTAAACAAATGCAATTAAAAAATTTAATAAATAAAGTTTAACTTGATCATGACTGAAGTTCTTTTTTTACTCAAATGATTTATATTTTGATGAAATACAATAATTTAATACATTCACAACATTCAATAACTATTTACAGTATTTACATTCAGCCTGACAAAAAGGATTCAGATAAAAACATTTGTAGTTAAAAAATAAGTTAATATATAAACTATGATAGTTAGGAAGAGTTTGGTTCCATCTGTAGGGTATCAATCAAATTCAAACCTTTGTATTAACCAATGGCTTAGTGTCAAAGGAAAAAACTTCAAAGACCAATGCACGTAAGGTTCAGGTATGGCACCTTTATTACTTGCAGCAAGGAGACAAAAACCATGCAAATACAGAATTTTGCCTAGTTACTAACAGGCAGTATGCTTTTCTTATACTGTTCTATAAAATGTTACTTTCTATGGCTGACGTCGTTAGACACAGCTTTCTGTATTGTTCTACAGCAAATGTTACTCGGATTTCCTGCTGACATGTTCAGATTTGAAACTCACTATATGTTACATAGAAAATGTTACTTGGATTTCCTGCTGACATGTTCAGATTTGAAACTCACTATATGTTACATAGAAAATGTTACTCAGATTTCCTGCTGACGTGTTCAGATTTGAAACTCACTATATGTTACATAGAAAATGTTACTTGGATTTCCTGCTGACATGACTGGATTTATGAAAAACATTTGAGAAAAACAACCTGACCTTGGGGGCTGTATTTCCTTTAGCCCACTACAAGCTTCACTTGTGCAGCTCTAATACATATGTTACATTTCAAGGTACTTTTCTAGCTTGGGTACAAGTAAATGCTGATTACGGTTCATATTTTCAAACAGCCTTTGTCTTCATTATCAATAGCTTCTGCAGCTCTGGATTTTCTCATAGCATAAGCAGAAAATAAATAACTCTTTGTTTAAATCTCATGACATTAGTAGAAGTGATACATCTATTATTATTTCCCTGACACTAGCAGAAATTGAATGCTTCCCTGTAAATTTCCAGAGCATAAGCAGAGATCATAACTGCGCATATTTCATGACATTACAAGATTGGAATGCTTCTGCAGTTCGTGCAGATTTATGCAGTGTGAAATAGAATAAATGTGTTAACCCTTTTTAAACCTCGAATGCACTAAGCATATTACTAATACATATTTTTCTAACACTTAGAAAAACTTCTTAACTCTTTAGTTCTTTTCTCCATTAGTATGCATTTCTTCAGTGATGATAGGAATTCCTCCATTGTGGGTGCTACATTAGAGTTCCATCTTCTAGTTATACATTTTCTGGCTATTGCTAACATTGTCCACAACAAATACAGGTCATCTTTCTTCATATTATTACTATTAACAACATTTAGTAAAATTAAAGACTTTGTCAAAACAAATATATCAGTATAGATAGCTTGAAGAAATTATTTAATCTCATTCCAATATGGTTTAATATTAGTACAGTCAAAAAATATGAGTCCAGTCAGCATTAGTGGACAGATGACAACTCCAACATAACTTGCTGTTTGAAGGGTTCATTTTTGAGTTTCTCAGGTGTCAAAAAGGATCTGTGTAGAAATTTCCAATGAAAAATCCTCCAGAATTGTGAGTAAAAAGTTAGTTTAATTGAAAATAAAATGTTTGTTTTAGGTATTGCCAGTAAGAATCTTTAGGAGCTGTCTTATAGACAAAGTGTTATATAGATATGATAATTCATTCTTAACATTGATATTATTATATAGAATTCCAAAAATCCAGTTTATAATTTTTGTACGGTTCTGAAGGATGAGTTATGTAATCTACACAGAGTATGCTGTGACACTCTGAAGAATGACTAAAGTTCTTGAGTATTTGCATCTACTTGATCACTGCTATAACAGAATAGCAAAATTTGCTGCTAATATACCCAACAGGACCCATCATTGCCTTGCTTTTCAAAAATTACACTGGCTTGAATTTCTCAATCATCTCACCACTGCCCACTCCATTATCCACAAACCTGAAAACTGCTTTGCAATCTCCAACCTAGTGCAACTAAATACCACCCCAGGACTCTTAGATCGTCCGATAAACTTATACTCAGTTACAAAGTCCCATAATTACTTTGGTGACTCTCTGTTCTCCTTCAAAGTAGCCAAACAGTGGAACCTATTACCCCAGAATATCTTAAAAATCACAGATCGTCATAGCTTCAAAAAACTCCTGAAGGAATACCTTACTCAACAATGGCTATGCTCCTATAATACTCCTGGATAGTTTCTCATGCCTTTGATCAAATGTTTTCTATTCTGCTATCTTCTTGTCTTACTTCTACCAAATAAAAATACCACACTGATTTTAGTTATATATCTGAGTTTCATATTATTGTCTGTATTAAGGCTTAGGAAATTTAATGTTTTCTGTTTTACATTCTCCTTTTTGTAAGTTGTGGTTGTTGGCAACTGACCAACATTTTTGTATATTGTTTGTAAATCTTTTAAAAATATTTGTAATCTTTATGTACTATTGTTATGGAGCTTATCTCCCCCGGTCTCCGCTGAAAACGGGCTACTTGCCCAGCTGGGCATTATCCAGTTAACAAATGTAAAATAAATAATTTCCTGTGAGATAATTAAAAAAATGAACTGTAAGAAAATGTGCTCACTTTTAAGTCCTGGTGGCTTGACTGTGACTAGAACAATGCCTACATGGAATAGTGTCTCTAATGCACTTCTATACCACAATAAAATTTATGTAGTGCATGGTGCGTGCTGATTACCCTTCAATATTTGGAAAAAGACGAACCAGTTAAGCACCAGAGTGGTGCGAGACCTGACCTTAACAAATTTTAAGCACCCCCTGCTTATGTTAAGGTCATGTCTGGCAGTTGGCAGTAAAATCTGCCTGTACTGACCAGCAAATGACAGCAGCAGAAAAAAAGATTTCTGGTAATCTGTCCCCACCTTCACAAACAAACTCAGTTGCTAGAATAACAAGAAGAGGTTGGCCTAATGGTTAAGGTGTTTACCTTGCAGACACAAGGTGCAAGGTTAGATTCTCACATAGGATAGTTGGCTAGGCTTAAAATGGCTCAAAAGGGTAGTTAGCCTAGTACTTAGCAGTATTCATTTCCTGGAGGATATGAACTCTGAAACTCAAATGGTTGTCATTATTTAGTGACTTCAATTTTTGGTGGTTTGTCCAAAAAACACAGATTTGATGAGGAACAGACCAAAAGTATGAAGCAATAATCTGGAATCTAGACAGTTGAGAGGCATTAGAGTTCCATTTATATGTAACGGACCGCTTTACACTACCTGTCTGATAGCACTCACTAAGTGTTCTACAGCTTTGAAAGACAAAACATTTGGCATGCCCCCCCCCCATAACCAGTAGTCTATGGAACAGATAAAGCTCCATGCACTAAGAATGATGATCAGTTCGCTGATCATAACCTTAAATTACCTATTCTCAACACGGATGCTAAGAAGCTATTGAGGTGGATTTCTTGACATCCATGTCTCGAACACATAAGTGGGTTATGATTGGTGAACCAATCATAATCCTCTATGTGGAGCAGGGTCACATTTATCATAACCAATTGTAATCCTCTATGTGGAGCAGGGTCACATTTATCATAACCAATCGTAATCCTCTATGTGGAGCAGGGTCACTTTTATCATAACCAATCGTAATCCTCTATGTGGAGCAGGGTCACATTTATCAATTCATCAATCCATGTAGCAAAAACAGGATTTTCATTGAGTGTCTAGTTCATTGATCAGAGGGTGGGTCAGTTTCAGATCTGAGAACCTGTCTCATGACACCATACTTCTTGCCCTTGTCAGCTAGGTACGCATGTTTTGTTTCACAGGCTTGAATAATCTCATAACCTGAATGCAGACTGAACAATGTGGAGGAGTATTTTTTATATAGCTAAAACACTGATCTGTTTAACTTGTCCTGTATTCCTGGAGTATTTTTGCCATCTTCATTTTTATTCTCACTTGTACTGCTGTTGTATGATCGGAAACAGGTCTTAATCACATGTAGACCGCTTCACAGACCTATCATTCCAGTTTCTTAGTTACATGAATATGTTGTGTACTAAGTTCTGATCTGGTTTTATGTTTTAGCATTATCAGTATTGTTTAACTCAATGTTAAGTGAGACAGCTATAGTAATTCTCTGGAGTATATTTTTAATTACACAATTTGTTTTTCAACTACTCAGGATACAATGTTCCACTAGAACACCTGCTGTTGCGTATTGAAAAACATGGTGAACTTCCATTTAATATGAAGCTAGAAGATTTGACTGTGGTAAAAACAGATCTTCCTAAAGTCACACAAACCAGTAAGTAAAACTTAGCTAAGCAAACAGCTCATATCTGAAAATGTAAGCAGTTGGAATAAGCAATTTGATTTTCAGATATATATATATACCATGGAAGTCATCATTTGTTTATGAATTTACTATGAAATCCTTTAGCAGATCTAGTCGTGGTATCCATGCATTCTAGCAAGGCTTCAACTAGTAACTTTATTCTTTGTGACAAGGTGAGCATAATACTTTACTTATTTGGGGAAGGGTTTGTACTTTGGCTAGCTAACTTGTCCTTCAAATCCTTAAACTGCCAAAGCCACGTACTTGTCTACAACCAAACCCTGCTGGAAAAGATAAGGATCATTGCAGAGTGGATCACAGATAAGGCCTGAGACACAAGATGCTTGAGTTGTGAGATTTCTCAGCTTAGGTTGACAAGCAGTCCAAGAAATATGTCTAATTTAGTAGCTACATGTTGTAGGGCATCACTTCTAGGATCTTTTATCCAGAGATATAAATGAGTGAGGGTCCAATTCCTAACAGGACATATGAAGTTAGAGCTATTTATTGCCCCACTGGATAAGGAACTCTTCTTCAGACCACTTGATAAAGGTATCTTCAAGAGACTGGAAGACAAGGGCAAGAGTTGGGAGGGTGGCCTAATGGTTAAGGTGTTTGCCTTACAAACACAAAGTGGGTTTGAATCTCACAAGGGATAATTGGCTAGGCTTAAAATGGCTCGCAAGGGCAGCCAGTCTAGTACTAATCTATGAACCTATAATCTATAATCTATCTATGAACCTAAGACAATGCAGTGTGTTACTCAGCTTTTTTTTCCCATAGTCACCTAAATTCAGCAGAACTTTTCCTACTAAACCCTGAATTTCCTAAGAAAAGAATAAACATGATAAGAAAAAGGTGGCTAAGTTCAGAAGGGAGTAGCAGTGAAGTCTGTAGAGAAGCCTGCAGACCATCAAGGCTGTGACTTCCAACCAGAACAGCAATGACTCATTTTAGCCCCTCCCCCCCCAACCCAAACCCAGTCCTCCAGATCGCCATACATCCTCCGTCAGAATAGGGAGCATCTGACCTTTGCTTATTAAAAAAAAAAAATCTGAGGAAATATTACACAGAACAAGTGATTATTAAACATTCTACAGTAAGAGATACAGATTCAGACTCGATTTTCTAAGCAGACCGAGGTTTGGTGGCATACCATCAGTTCTACTGGAGCAAATCCCCTAGCTCCTCCTGTTTTGACAGACTTGCTAAAGCAGGAGACCAGAGAGGGAGTCCGAAGATCAGAATATGGATAATGTTATTCCTGAAGAATTTTTCTTATGTACAGGAAAAAGAATGCATGAAAACAGCAATTGTGAATGTCTTGAAGTTAAACTATTGTTTCCCCATGCCAAAATTCAAGATGTTGATCCTGCAAGCCATTCTCTGTCCTCTCATATCTTCACAGGCCTTCTCGGAGACTGAAGTCATTAAAAGCCACAAACCTCCAGAGATCACAAAATAGCTTTTAAGGATCACAGCAAGCTGACAATATTTCCAGTTCACTTCCTTGTCCTTTGACTCGTCTGGAGCATCCATTCTCTTTACCAAATGTTTGGCTTTGGTTTATCACCTATTACAGAACCAAAGGCATCCACATTTAATCTTAGCCAGATAACTGCCTCATTCAGACATAAGCTGTAGAGAAGATTAACCGAACCTTGCACTTCATCCAGAAACTGGGTCATTCAGTCAGTATGATCAAAAACAAATTGAATCTAAGAGGACCATGGTCTTTCTGTGAGCTCTTAAACGCAGAGCTCCAGTTCTTCTTACCTGAAGACAGAACTCTTTCTTTGACCTCGTTCATCAAGGAAATACAACAGAAGGAACTGGTCACACTAAGGGAACTTCTATGAGTCCTAGGTCACATGGCTTCCTACATCCTTAGCAGGCTTACATATGAGGAAGCTACATTGGTATCTGTAGAACACCTGGTACTAGAAGTTACACTGGTATCTGTAGAACAGCTGGTACTAGAAGCTACAAAGGTATCTGTAGAACACCTAGTACTAGAAGCTACAAGGGTATCTCTAGAACACCAGGTACTAGAAGCTACAAGGGTATCTCAATAACCTGGTACTAGAAGCTGCAATTATCCCTCTAGGACACCTGGCATTACCACTTACAGACTCTAGATACTCATATTCCCATTCCTCCCTGTATAACAAAGTAACTCTCATGATGGAAAGAGCTGCCTTCAGTTTGTCACAGGCAACTCAAACCTATACAACACAGTCTACAGACTTAGCTTCTGGAGCCGATGAGGGGACATTGAAAATCTTGGGCACAGACAACCCCAAAAGTGAAGAAGAAATGCATAAATGTGAAAGAAATAGGAAATCACCAAATTCTCACATACAGTACCACAGTCATGTAGTACATCTACAAGCAAAGGGGTGGTCACTCCTATGTCCTTTGCAGGTTAGCAGTGCAGGCCTGGGAAATTGCCTACAAGATGGACATAATACTCTAGGCAGCCTACATCTCTTCACAGGAAAAGGTGTTGGCAGACAGGCTAAGCACATCACAGGTGAAGCACATGTAAAGATGCCAAACGGAAGGTTTTCTAGATTTCACCGACAACTAGGGTGCTCCAGAAGATCTTTTTGCTTCACCATAGAACTTGCAGCTGAGGAAGATTTGGTCCTGAATACCATATCAACTAGCCTGGAAAATGTATTTGTTCATGTCTTAGTCCCACTAGGCTAGTAGCCTCTCTTCAGAGGAGACATGAGGTAGTATTTATACTACTGGGCAACAGGTAACTTCCCCTGCTTATTTTGATCGGTGCCATGGTACCCTTTACATCCAGCTGAACTACCAACAACTCAGACAGATGGGACCCCAGTTTAATATCTCAACTGAAGGACAGCACACTCGAGTGAAGCACCTCCCACTTTTACTGTACTGCGGTGTCAGCAGTCTGCCTACCTGGTGTGGGAATAGAACCCACAGCCTTCTGAACCAAAGGTGGGTATGCTAACTCTTGTGTCACTGATGCAAAATAGGTGCTTTCTCCCTCTGATGCCTTTCTGGAAACCAAGGCTCAGACACTGACAAGACAAGATTTTAGTCCATTCCAGAAATACTCGGGCATACAAAGCATTCAGTAACAGCATCACCGCATCTCACTGTAGTGTATGACATAACATCATGTGTCACCATTTCATCCAAGAGACCGTCATTGTGTATTGTAGTCTTATTTTATGGAGAATCACTGCATGCCATTGTCTCATCTCAAAGAACATAACCACATATTATTGTCTCATCCTAAGGATTATTACTTCATTTCACTATTTTATTTCATGGAACATCTAATGTTCTTATCCCAAACTGCATCACAGCATGTCATTCTGTCATCTTAAACTGCATGACAGCATGTCATTGTCTCATCCTATAGGTTCGTAAGTACTTACTAGGCTAATGATCCATGAGAATCTTTACCAGCCTAGCCATGCATTCTCCAGTACGTTTTCAGCTGTAGTGTTTTTACTATGATTATGAGTACAAATAATCTGGAGGCAAGCGGATATTTACATGTTATCACTGTCCATAAGGGACAAGGATCGAATCCAGGGATGAACTTGTGGTTACCATCCACTTGTCCAGATTATATTTGAATAGAGTAAGAGATGCACTTTGGTTTGCATGATGAGAAAGACCATTCCAGAGAGGTGGTATTATTCTCTGTGCGACACGTGCCTGTCCAGCATGTTCTCCTGAAGTTGCAGAAGACATTGAGATCTCCAGCAGGTATTTTTGCCACTATTGGAGTGCCAAATGTGTAGTAGATCTGAAAGGGTGGGGGTGGTAGAGGCTGTGTAAGCGAAGCAGAGATCACCCTCAGTAGCTTGTATGATATTGAAAAGAGAGACAAGGCTTTAAATGATCAGTGTAACTTTTGTGATTTTCTTAGTGGGAAAACGTTGTAGTCACTTGAGTTTTTTTCAAGTGTTTGGACATGTACATACTGATGGTGCATTATACTCGATCAACTTAATAAGTGCAGAGTATAATGGAATGATGACATCCCTGTACCTGGATGCCATACCCTTGCTAATAATCCTTACAGAAGTGAATATGTGGTGATCGAATGACAGCTCATTGTCCACATGAATTCCCAGGTACCTCACAACTGGGTTAATTATCAGGGTGTGTTGTTGATGGATAGTCGTAAGGAACAACACGTTTGCCGAAGGATACAGTTATACATTTTTGGAGAATTTAGTTTTAGGCCATGGCTTTGACACCAGTTATTTGTTTGGGAAAGACCTACCTGAAGGATCTTGCTATGTTCTAGAAAGTTTATGATGGCACTACATTTATAGTTATATGCACTTGGTCAGCCATAAACCCTTAGTGTTATCTTTAACCTCTAAGAAGTAAATGCCAAAGAGGAATGGCCCAAGGACTGAATCCTGAGATGCACCACTAGTGACAGGTCTCTTGGAGGAGGATGATCCACCTACCTTTACTTTCTGGGTTCTGTTTGTGATCCAGTTTGGTAGACAATGAGTTGCACAGAAATTTACATTTAGCTGGATGAGTTTGTCAACACTACCCGAGTATGAGATGGTGTTAAACATCTTTGTGACATGTAGATGTGAGGTGTGTACAGATTTTCCCTCATCCAATTCTTCAGTAATCTTTTATCAACAAATTTTGTAGGGGTTCATATTAAACAGACCAGATTAATAACATCAGTAAGAGTTTTGTACAGATAGAAGTGGTATTGTACCAAAATCCAAGCAAAGACATTAATATGCAGTGTCATTAATCCAGCGCAATATAACCTCAAGTAAAAAAAATAAATTAATAAACCATGTCTTATAATAAATTATCCATGGCAGGGCTAGCGACTTGGTGTTGTAAACGTTTTATGGGGAAAGGCAAGAAGAAAAGGAAAAGGAAAAGGTTTTTTTTGTGACTAAATTTTTCCCTTTTTCACCTAATGTTAAGAGTCTGGTGGAAAGTTTATGGCCTATTATCTGTTTCAATAATGAAGGGGGCAATTTATTTCCTAAGAAGGTCACTTTTTCCTATGGGAGATGTTATGAGAGCTACTCAATGTTAAAAATAGAAGTTTGTTGAAAGAGCAGAGTATGTCCAGGTGTAGGAAATGTAAAGTTTGTGTGAGGGTTAAAAATATTTTGGGCACTAGGGTTAATGGTGTTAGATATGTGGTGAAACATAGCTTTGACTGTCAAGTCTTGTGAGGCTGTTTGTATTCTGGGATGTGGATGTTCACTCCCCTATGTGGTGTGTTGGTCAGACGAAACAAATGGTTAAAGTTTGTATTTTGGAACATTTGAGGGATATCAGAAAGCCATGTCCAACCCGGAATTAATGGACATGCTGCACCTCAGAAAATCCAAATCCCATCGAGCTACCCGCTCGAGAGACTTGAACCTCAGCACTGAAATAAATAGGACATGCTGGAGGGACAGATTCATAACCCAGAGGCTCCCTTCACTCTGGAATAAAATCCCAGTCCAGGTTAGGCAGAGTCCCACATTGACTCTCTTCGAGAGGAATCTTGATGAGTGGATGAGAGATCGTAGGTTTACCCCGGCTATCACTTCTGTGTCACTGTTAGACAGACGCACAGTATACTAACCTCAAAAAAAGGCGTAGCAAAATTAATTTAAAATGGGTGGCGAAAGCCAAACACACTCTGGCTAGGCTTATAAATGCCCTAGGGCAGATAGCCTAGTATGAACCTATGAGTCTAGATATTCCCATTGCTGACCATTTTCATAGAATACATGGGGGCAGAACGATTCTTTGTTTTTTAGTGTGTTAGCAAAGCCTCTATAGTTTGGTACTGATTTTTAAGAATAAGGGTGATGTGCAGAGCTGTAACTACAGAGGGATTAAATTGATCAGTCACAGCATGGCGTTATGGGAAAGAGCAGTGGAAGCTAGGTTAAGAAGGGAGGTGATTAGTGATCAGCAGTATGATTTCATGCCAGGAAAGAGTACTACAGATGCGATGTTTGCTTTGAGAGTGTTGATGAAGAAGTACAGAGAATGTCAGGAGGAGTTGCATTGTGTCTTTGTGGATTTAGAGAAAGCATATGACAGGGTGCCTAGAGAGGAGTTGTGGTATTGTATGAGGAAGTCAGGAGTGTCAGAGAAGTATGTAAGAGTGGTACAGGATATGTAAGAGGGTAGTGTGACGGCGGTGAGGCCTGTGGTGGGAGTGACGGATGCGTTTAAGGTGGAGGTGGGATTACATCAAGGTTCAGCTCTGAGCCCTTTCTTATTTGTAATGGTGATGGACAGGTTGACAGACAAGATCAGACAGGAGTCCCCGTGGACTATGATGTTTGCAGATGACATTGTGATCTGTAGTGAGAGTAGGGAACAGGTGGAGGAAACCCTGGAAAGGTGGAGATATGCTCTAGAGAGAAGAGGAATGAAGGTCAGCAGGACTAAGACAGAATATATGTGTGTGAATGAGAGGGAGGACAGAGGAATGGTGAGGATGCAGGGAGTAGAGGTGGTGAAGGTGGGTGAGTTTAAATACTTGGGATCAACAGTTCAGAATAATGGTGAGTGTGGAAGAGAGGTGAAGAAGAGAGTACAGGCAGGATGGAGTGGGTGGAGAAGAGTGTCAGGAGTGATTTGTGACAGACGAGTACCTGTAAGAGTGAAAGGGAAGGTCTACAAGAGGGTAGTGAGACCAGCTATGTTACATGGGTTGGAGACAGTGGCACAAAAAGGCAGGAGTCAGAGCTTGACGTGGCAGAGTTGAAGATGTTAAGATTTGCACTGGGTGTGACGAGGATGGACAGGATTAGGAATAAGTATATTAGAGGGTCAGCCCAGGTTGGAAGGTTTGGAGACAAAGCCAGAGAGGCAAGATCACATTGGTTTGGACATGTGCTGAGGAGGGATGCAGAGTATATTGGGGAAAAGATGCTAAGGATGAAGCTGCCAGGTAACAGGAAAAGAGGAAGGCCTAAGATAAGGTTTATGGATGTGGTGAGAGAGGACATGCAGATGGTTGGTGTGACAGAGCAAGATGCAGAGGACAGGAGGAAATGGAAACAGTTGATCTGCTGTGGCGACCCCTAATGGGAGCAGCCAAAATAAGAAGAAAAAGCAAAGCCTCTATACCAAGGGGGAGGTAATGTTGTACAAAAGTTGTTGGAAATGGAAAGCAGATTTATTTTAAATTTTGGTACACATGTTCCTACGGGTTTGACTTTGGAGATTAATTTAAATGTGTGATTCATTCTTATTATATGTACTTCGATGGATGACTTGGTAAACTGTTTCTTTAAAAGATTGCATATTTATTTACTTGATATTTATTCGCTTGATTGAATGTGTTAATTAAGACTTGTACTCAGCACAAGATCCTCGTGGTGGCCAGCAGAGTAATCCAAGCTTCAGAGAGCTAAAAAAGCGACTTTACCTGATATAAGTATTTTTTTGTGGCTTTCCACTTCTATTTATCTTGCAACTGTATTTCGCCTGCTGCTGATACATTGTTATTGTTTATTCTGCATTTATTCTGATATTGCACTTGTTTCTCAGATTGTTACTTTTAAAATC
This sequence comes from Protopterus annectens, assembly GCF_019279795.1. NCBI lineage: Eukaryota > Metazoa > Chordata > Ceratodontiformes > Protopteridae > Protopterus > Protopterus annectens. The sequence goes on along the minus strand of NC_056732.1, from coordinate 1,832,695,180 downwards.
TGTAACTGTTGCAAATTGTTTGTGTAGGCTGTGATAGCCGATTTATAGCATTTATAAGTGTTTACTGTATCTGTTTCTGCTTGTTCTCTTGAGAAAAAAAAAAAATATATCTCTTGTTTTCCCGCCTTACTAAGCTAGATTAGTCCAGTTTCAGAGCTTGCTGATCCCTGGACTTTGTTTGCAGTTCCTGTTACTGATTCTTTACCTAATTTGGAAAGGAGGAAGTTCCCTTGCTTACCAGTGGGAGTGGGAAGCATTGAGCTGCCTGTTGGTCCAGTTTTGTGAGGTTTCAGCCAGCAACTTGTAGTTTATTGGTCGTTTTGGGCCAGTTCCTAGCTTCTTTCAGCCCCCTGATATAAAAAACGCTAAACGCGCGTTTGCGCGATTTAGCGCGGAATTGCCACTGTTGCACACTAGGGCAGCGCCGGTTAAGCAGAATTAAACTATTAGGGCTACCTAAATTCCACTTTTCAAATTTTCCCTTAAAACTACCTTCCTCAAACTATACTACTGATCTAATCAGCGTATCCTATAACTAAAAAGATCATCTCTACTTGACTCCAAGTAGATTATTCTATACCTATTAAACCTAGCACTTGCTCCTACAGTACTTATTACCTTGATACGGCACTCTTGTCATAGATAGTACCCCAAAAAGGCAAACCCCCATTTCTCTGTCTCCCACGTCCCCCGGAATCCTTTTCAAAGTTTTTTTGTCTATTCCTTCTAGCATGTCGAGGGATCAGTTGCTAGTGTCCTCTCCTGCTCAGCTGGTGAACCTGGGAATTTTGAGACAATGTTACAATTGCCTCATGTACACAGACAACCCTCTCCTCCTCCCACAAAACACAAATACATGCGAGAGATGCAACTATACGGCCAAACTGGAGGCTGAGCTCTCTCAACATAGGACTGGCAAGACCAGTCAGGAGGAGAAGGTTACCACACACACTATAGACCCAGTCTCACATAGTACCATCACAACCTCAAATCATACACATAAACACACAAAGACATACTCGGAGGCTCTGATCCTAAATCTACGAAAACAGCAGAGGCCACCAAAGCAGACACCCAAACAACCACCACCTCAGAACACAACACCTGCAACACATAGACCTCACAGTCAGAGTGTCAAACAGTCACAGCCCTTAAGGCCAAACACAATGCCAGACACACTAGTCATTGGTGACTCCATAGTCAGACACACTGACGTCCCGCTCACCAGACTGAGTAAGGAGAAAGTCACAGTAAGCTGCCTGTCGGGCGCTAGAATCCGCCACATAACGCAAGCACTCAGGTCTCTCAACAGCAGGTACAAATACGACTCAGTCATTGTCCATGCTGGTGTAAACGACCTGAGACGTACCTCCTTGGACTACATGAAAAGAGACATTGAGGAGCTCTCTGATTATGTAGCCCAGGCAGGTATGACCCTGACCTTGAGCAGTATCCTACCTTCACCAAGAATGATGCCACAATACAGAGATAAGATGATCAGCTTTAACAATTGGCTTAAACACTGGTGTCATTCAAAGGGGATCCAGTGTCTGTCTGCCTGGGATGACATGCTGGACAAGCCACGCTGCTCAAGGGACGGCTTGCACCTGTCACCCTGGGATTCCGGATATTGGCAAAGGCTCTTGCCACCCCATAGTGCCTTTTTAGGCAAGGCTCAAATTCTAAACCTACCACCCTAGAACACAAAAAGGAAAAAACTAAGGGTAATGCTGCTCAATGCCAGAAGTCTAAATCTCAAAATGCACGCACTCGAGGCCCTTCTCAGTATGGAGAACATCGATGTCTGTGCTCTGACAGAAACCTGGTTCAAGGCTCCTGAGAGCACCCCAGCACTATCAGGTTTTACCTCATATCATGCGTTCCGGCCCCAAAATCCGGACAATACCAAGAAAGGAGGGGGGGGTATCCATATTCATCAAGGACACCCACACCTCAAGACTGGTGGCAACGCACGATGCATCGGAGACCATCCAGGTGCAATTAACCATAGGCAAGACTGCTCTGCATATTGTAGCATGTTACAGGCCACCCTCACAAACTCAGGAACCTCACATGGCCTTCCTGAAAACACTAGAGGAGATAAATGTATCACCAAACACCATCATACTAGGTGACTTCAATTACCCTAATATAGACTGGGAACACTACTCAAGCCCAAACACCCTAGCCCAAAAGTTCCTGGAATTCATAAACTCAAATGCCATGGAACAACTAGTCACCATCCCCACAAGAGGAGATAACATACTTGATCTCATCATCACGAACATGGGAGCACAATGTTCAACACTGGAAGTATACCCCTCACTGGTGAGATCAGATCACAAACTAATCTCGCTGGAGGTCCTCATCCCACCCCCACCTGAAATAAAAAGACCACAGTAAAGAACTTCTCGAAGCCGACTTCACACTTCTAAAGACTAGTGTGGTCTCCTTTAAGGCCCCGAGCATGGAAAACAGTACTCAAGCCGCTGAATCACTTACAAATGCCTTCTACCAGCACCTGCAGGACTGCATGGATAAGGCAATCCCAAGCAAAACAAAGACTCTTTGTACCAAGGCAAGCGTCCAGTCTGTTGGACCCCCGCCATAAACAATCTCTACAACAAAAGGAGGAAGCTACTACAAGATAGAGCAAAATCCTTAAAAGGTAAGTCACCCTTGATCACTATAAGTATAAAACTAAGAGCTCTCATAAAATCATCCAAAGCAAATTTTGAGAGAAAAATAGCTAAAGACTCAAAAGACAATCATAAGGCATTCTTTAGCTATGTTAGAAACCTGGGAGGAAACTCCCAGATATGCTCAGAACTAGGCCAAGATGATGTGAAGATTACTGATCCTACAGACATTGCCAACATACTGGCTGACAGGTGCAGTGGAAACTTCTCCCCTCCCCAAAAGGAGAGATATCTATACCAAACGATTGCAGCCCCCAAACATTTCCAACGCCCAAGTTAGAACTGCTCTCTCCAAAGCAAAAACACAGCATCCATGGGACCCGATGGTGTCCCCGGCTGTGTGCTCCACTTAACTCAATGAGGAATTAAACCCACAGCTAGGACAGCTATTTAATCAAAGTCTTACCTCTGGATACGTACCCAGGAGTGGCGCACTGCAACTGTGGTCCCACTTCACAAAGGCGGTGCCTCCACCGACCCTGGAAATTACCGCCTATTAGCTTGACAAGCCTTATCTGCAAAGCCATGGAGAGGATCATAATGGACCTCATAAATAAAGACATAGGGAATTTGCAGACCTTGGATCCAACCCAGTTTGGCTTTGTCAAAGGCAGATCATGCCTTTTAAACTTGGTTGACTTTTTCGAAACAGTCACCAAAGCCATTGATGAGGGAAAGGCAGTCCATACAGCCTACCTCGATCTGGCGAAGGCCTTCGATACAATACCCCACTCGGGTATCATTGAAAAACTCATCAGCTTAAATGTTAACCCATACATCACAAGATGGGTTGCAAACTGGCTGAGTGACAGAACCCACAGGGTCAGAGTTGCTGGCACTATGTCAGACTCAAAGCCTGTCACAAGTGGTGTCCCACAGGGCTCAGTCCTGGGCCCACTCTTGTTTGGCATCTACTTTTCCGAAGTACAAGCAAACACAGGAGGGTTATGGCTGACAAAGTTTGCAGATGACTGCAAACTGGGCGCCATAGTAGAAAACACATCTGACACAGATATCCTTCAGAAGGGTCTCACAGAAACGGATAACTGGTGCCAGAGCCATGGCCTAAAAGTTAAATGCCAAAAAATGCATAGTCATACCCTTCGGGAAAAACAAGGTTACCCCTAGCTACCAAATAGGTGGCAATCCACTGAGCACAGAAGAAGTTATCAGGGATTTGGGGACCCAGGTTGATTGTAGTCTGTCATTCGACACCCATGTAGCTAAAGTAGTTAGGAAGACCTTCTACATTGCCCACCTTATCATGAAGGGATTCTCATCTAGATCAAGGGAGGTCATGGTCTCCCTTTACTCATCACTCATCAGACCAATGATTGAGTACAATGCCCCATTCGGAATGTATCTGACCCGACACTTGCAGCAGCTGGAGAGGCCACAAAAGTTCCTCACCAAAAGGATAAAGGGTCTCAAAAATCTGTCCTATGCTGCCCGACTGAAAGAACTCCAGCTCTATTCAGTCGCCGCTTGCTCAGAGGTGACCTTTGCCTAACATACAAGGCCATGTCAAACCCAGATTTGATGAATATGCTTCACCTCAAAAATCTAGATCCATCAGAGCCACAAGGCGGAGACTTAAACCTCGACACGGCTATTAATAGGGCGTGCTGGAGGGATAGATTCATCACCCAAAGACTCCCTATGCTGTGGAACAAAATCCCGGTATATGTGAGGCAGAGCACCTCGCTGGCCTTGTTCAAGAGAAATCTTGACCAATGGATGGGAGATCGCAGATATACCCCAGGGATTACCTCAGTGTCACTGCTCGACAGAGGCACAGCAAAATAATGGGTATAGTTCCCCATACTAAAGGGGTGGCGTAAGCCACAAAACGATGGGCTAGGCTTGTAAATGCCCTCGGGCAGATAGCCTAGTATGAACCTATGAACCTATGAACCTATGTATAAACTGAACTGCTGAGTGTTTGTGAAATTATTCCTGTGAAGGCACTTCTAGCAGAGGTACCCAAACACATTAAATTCTAGCAGTTTCCACAGCTCCATTTGGTTTGTTTGTTTTTTTACTTGGTTTATGAATGTTTTTGCGACACATATCTTACACCCGGCTTAAGTGTACTAGTCTTATTAAAGCCCCATTGCACAAGTTTCAAAAGCCCAATTGTAATGGAGCCCCACCTGTGTCAGGAGCTTTAGCTTTTGCCTGTTTGTTGAAATTGTTGGAAATGACTTCAGCCTCCTCACACGTGACTGGATTGAAGAACTATTCCACCTTAACTGAATCCAACATACAGACGTATAACAAATCTAAATAATTCCTTATAATACTAAGAGCCTGTGTTGGGTGGGATTCCCTCGATCCCTAAACAGTACTTTGGTCTCACTACCTGGTCTTTCTGCTATTTGACTTTCTCCTGCTTGCTGCTGGAGTCCCCAAGTAAGATATTTTTTAAGATCTGTGGGTTGTCTCAAAGGGAGATGATTTAAGGGCTCATATTGCAGTGTCTGTTTTGTATTGAAGGTAATGCAACAGCCTTTCCATTGTTATAGTAAGGCCGTAACTACACCCCCCTTCCAGTTTCCATATACATTTCCCCCTGTCCTAAATTACTCTGTATCCTTCTGAGGCTTCTCCTTCACTTCAGGAGTTCTTGTCTTTGAAACTCCTGGGCAAAACCCTTTAAGGAGTTCTTAAGCTTCTCCCACCAAAGAGGGAAATATCCAATTTTTATTTTTAGTCTGCTCCCAAGAGGAAATCAACTGAGATTTCCCAAGTGAAGCCCCCCCCCATACATATTAATACATTAATCCTCCAAAGAGGTGATACAGGACTCATTTGATTCACCCAGGATAACTGCAAGGGATCACCCAAGAACCTGAGGGAAACAATCCTCAAAGCCCCTACCTAATGGGTGTTTTTGGTGGATATAATCTATTCTCGAAAAATAACCAAATCTGGGTGAAAAGTAGGAGAACTTTAATTCATTAAGATGTCTGACAGGGGGCACCGAGTAATAGGCGTCCACAAAACCCATCTACTTTAAATAGTTTCTTACCAGTTTTCGTACATGAGGAATTTTTAATGATCTTTGCTCTGCTCATGTATCTAAATTGGAGAAAAACAAATTTCAGTGCCCCCACAGATAACTGTCGCCTGACAGAAACTGTCTCCTTTAAATGTTGTAAAACTTCACCTGTGGAAGCATCTGGCAGCAGGTAATGATTTGCCAAATTATATAGTTTACCTTCTATATACCCTTTGACTAGGTCAAAACACTGCTATCTATTTATCTTAATATCTGTTACCAAATGGGGTAAATCCTTTTGTATAAGAGTAATCACACCCCTCCTCCTGCCTGTGGGGTAAACTGAGTTTCCCCAGACAATGTATTCAGGTAGAATCTTGGGGTTAGTGTCTTCTGCATTAAAATGCATTTCTTGTAGAAATAAGACATGAAGAGAAAGCTTAGTAAAGTATTTTTTAACCCGTGCATTCTTAATTGGCTTTACAAACCCATTTATATTCCAGGAAATTAAACTATAATGCTTAGCCACCATCCAAATGTAAAACAAAAAATGCCAAATAACCACAATCTATTTTTGCTGTCTGGGTTACTACCCACGCTGTGTAACCACCCCATTCTCATTAAAACGTGTGTTATAACAAACCTCTGTTTAATCATGCAAAGGTTTATCACTTGAATCCCTATTAAAACAAGAAAGGAAAAAAAGCTGTAATTTTTTTTTTAACATTGGTAAAACATGCTTAACAGTAACTATATACAAACATACAAAGGTTTATCACTTGAATCCCTACTGAAAAAGAAAGCAAAAAAATTTTTTTTAACATTGCTAATACATGCTCAACAGCAGCTATATACAAACACAAATCTAACAATCACTTACATGAAGGAGATAGAACATCTGTTTACTCAGATTAGAAGCCAACTAGATAACCATTTGAAATGTCAGGACCCACTAGAATGAGTCCTGGAACACAGAGACTGAATGGCTGAAAGAGCAGACTTCTATATACAAAGTCGGTGATGCTATTACCTTTTCTCCAAGGTATTGTGATCTGAGTTGGTATATATGTTTGGGGTGTGTGGAGGCTTTACCCCCTCCCCCTACATGGGGGGTGCATGGATGCTTGACACTTCCCCTGCAATAAAAGTTTAAAGAGCAGCAATATTCAAGATTCACTCTTCTCTTGTAGCTTGTCTAGTTTTTGGTGTGTCGACCCTCAGCATTTCAAGTGCTGACATTGTAGTAGGGAGCTGCCAAAGCTAACCAAATAATTAACACAACTGTGAGGAGGTACCATTGTTTCCTAAATGCACTCAAAATGCAATGGAACGGCAGGATATGAAAATAACAACATCCTCACCAGTAGTGACATAATTCAGCCATTTGCCAGCTTCCCACATGTGGTTAAATTAATCAGATGACAAAAAATGTTACTATAGAGAATGCATATAGTCACTCAAGAGTCACAAATTTATAGTAAGTAGTCACATTAATTGTATTCCTAAAGTGCAAAGCCCCTGATCCCCCTCTTCATCATGGAAGAGTTTCTGAGGCTGCTCCTCTTGCAAGATTTGTTTTCCTAGCCTCTGTAGCCAACTTCCTTCTGTCCTGTGATTGCTGCTTAAAGAGAAAAAATTACTCAAGGAGAAATTAACATTGTGCCTCAAATAACTTTGCACTCTCAGGTTCAGGAGTCAAAGAAACCACCTCACTCCTGTGTTGAATTTTATCCAGAACTTAAATGGGTACAAAAAAAAGTGCCAGGCACCCTTGTAATGAACTTTCAACACTAAAAGATAACGTGATCTGTACCTAAAAGTGTTTCTCTTTTTTCTAGGGAATACGCACATTGTCAAAGAGCCCTCATTACTAACAGTTACATTTTTTTCCAGATTTCATAGAGCCAATAGAATCAGTTCCTTAACTTCAAAAGATAGCAGTCTAACCAGGCTTGGCTGAGAAAATTATGAGGGAATGCACACCTGCTATCAGCTGGCATACAGTCTCTGTGGGCTCGTTCAATGACTTTGGTGTCCCAAGAGGTATTTGAGCACTCAGCAATTGTTTTGCCTAATGTAAGGTACACTGTCTCTTGCTTCCTCACCCTTGGCAATACCAAGTATCCTTTGGTTCTTGAAGTAGGCACTGCCCTCCATCTTCACTGTATGCACCACTAAGGTGTCAGTTTTAGATCTGGCTGAAGCCAGTCTCTGGTTGGCTTGCTGTTGCCTGTGATTCAGTTCATCCACCTTATTTGAATGCATTGTAATGCTGTCCTCCAGTGCCCATATTTTCCCTTCAGTTTTCTCCATGTAAGCTGCAAGAGTCTAATTTTGAGCAACTCCTTCCTGATCTGGTCATGGGGTGAATCCATTCTGTTAGCAGATCCTTTTGCCATTTCAAGTGGAACCTGTTCCACCACAGGACGAGTTCTCCGTGCCACTGAGGAGGAAATTGTGTCCTGGCATCTCATTATGGAGGTCTACAACTGCAGATGCTTGTTTGTCCTTTTACCCTTTTTAGACATGAAGCCAAACCCAAAATATCACCAACTCAGCAGGGCAGTAGTCAGTTCTCAAAACTGCACAGATTTTTCTGTTTTAAGATTTATCCTGGGGAAGACAACTACAGCGACTATGATTTGGAGGGGAGATCCACTAATTCTTCTGGTTTCAGGTGCACATTCCACTGTCGCTTTGGTAATCTTTTTGAAGATGACCAGATTAAATAGGCAGGGTCTGTCCTTGACAAAATCAAACTGTCTTTAATCAAGCGTTTGTAGGCTTCCTATGTCAATATTTATTAAACCCAAAAATGACCCTTTCCATAGCCTTACAGATGAAGCTGGTCAGGCTTACAAGTATATATTTTCCCAAATCAGCTAACACCCCACCTTTGTGTACAGGAATGACTGCTGCAGTGCTCCACTTATCCAGTGCAAACCCTTATTGGAGGCTGATATTAAAGAGCAACTGTAGGTGGGTTGACAGGTCCTGCTTCAGGCTGACCAGTAGACATTGGTATGTTTTCAAACCCCATAGAAACAAGTATTCTTGGTCTTGGATGTTGTTTTGAGGACTTTTTCCTGGGAGATTGCAGGGGGTGGTATGGGGGGTTTGGAAAGGGGAAGTGGGGGGGGGGTTGGTAGGCAGCATGTGCTAATGCATTGATATGTTTCTTTTTTGGTCCAAATGGTACAGAGTTAGAATACACGCATATGCAGTACTTCTTTACAGAAAAAAAAATGAGCACATCCGTAAGTCAAATGGGACCCGTCACCCGTTCCAGGGATCTAAGTCTAGCCTGCGACATAAGTAGGACCTGCTGGGGAAACAGATACATCTCTCAGAGGTTGCCACTCCTCTGGAATGGGTTTCCAATCCATGCTAGAGCACCTCCATGACCTTGTCTAAGCGCAACCTGGATGACTGGATGGGAAACGATAATTTTTCTGCCAGGGATTGCCCCTGCTTCTTTCCTGGACATGGGTGATCCTTGCTAGAAAAATCTTGGGCATAGACACTGTCGCTCATCTAGTATTATGTTGGGAATGGATCTTACGACTAGGCTTGTAAAGACTCTTGGGTCAATAGCCTAGTAACATCCTATGAACCTATAAATTTGTCCATTAGTAGATTGGCTATGTCCTTAAGATTTGAGTATGTGATAATATTTACTGTTAGAACTGTGCAGTTTTAGCCACTATTTCTGAAGTATCTAACAGAGTTAAGGAAGACTTTGAGATCAGCTTTTGCCTGGGTGGCTGTTTTTACCCAATATCTAGCTCTGACAGATTTGATCAGGGAGTGGAATTCCCTATTAAGGGAGAGCATTTTTTTGGCATTTGGAAGGTTACATTTATTTTTACATGCAATTACCTTGTTCCTTTTATGCTAAGAGCTTGTTTATATTTCAATTCCACCATAGTGGTGTTTTAAATTTTGTTATATTTATTTTAGAAGGGGACAAATGTTTATGTATAGCTATTTACATGTGCAGAGAATGTGGCAGTGAAGAATTTTGCATTCATGTGGGATCATCAGGTCGAAGGGAATGTTGAATTGCCAGGTTGTCACTCAGTTTTCGAAGATTAGCACCTCAGTTTTTTGCCTTGTTATTAGTCTTATTACAGATGCGTTCTCCTGGCAGTTGTGGTTAAAGAATAGTTTTAGCTTTAGCATAATATCTGAATATCAAGGTATTGGAGGACTACTCCAGCTTTAGTCCTATGACTGATTTGTGGTCTGATTTGACTACGGAGGATGTTAAAACAGGTAGGGAACAGAGCTGTCCTGCATTATTGGGAACCAAGTTCAGGATTTTGTCTCCTGAACTAGCAGTATAGACTAGCTGGTCCAGCCAGATGGTATTTACGAAGGCCAGAAATGTAGGCAATCATATTTGGGTATGTGTACATTTCACAGTTGATGGATGAGTAGTTGAAGTCCCCTAAGAGAATGGTGTTTGGTTGAATGCTTCTTTCTTCCAGGTTAGTCAAGTAGAAGATGTGAACCAAGGGGGGTCCTATAGTTAGCTATGATATAATATGGTGTTTTGTTAATAGTCATTATACTGCCTTAACTAGTCTGGAGGTGAAATTTTGTTTTACGAATATAGAGCTCCTGCTGCCTTTAGTGCCTTCATCTAGTATAGAGGGCCTGAAAATTTGGTAGGTAGATGGAGTGCCTTCAATATTCTTAAACCAGGTCTGTGTGACAATGCGTATATCAATGTATTGAAAGGTCAGGAGTGCCTGTAAGGAATGTGTTTTTTGTTAAAGCTGCTAGCATTCAGCAGCAATACCTTAATGTTATTTAAACTTTGTTATGTTGGAAGCTTTTAAGACTGGTTTGTGCATAAAAAGGCATTATGGGGTGGATAAGGTTTTTGCCCATATTTGAAAGACTTGGAGTGCAGGTTCAGGCCATCGCTGGCAAAACAGTTTAGACTGTATTATGTCCTCCATTTGTACCTTCTTTGAATGACACCTTGTTGAATTCTATCATCTTTTGTTCATATTGTGTCATCATCGCAGGTAAAGGTAAAATGCTGCTCAGGGCTAGGTTCATACTTGCCTTGGACACATTATGAGAGCTCCATAATGTCTTTCTTCATATAGTCCAGTCCTGGGAGGTACATTGTAGGGCATTTACTGTCACATGTACTATGACTGTGTCATATGTGTACTTGTGGTGCAAGGACTTGAGTGTATGTATTATGTGGCAAATGCTGGCCCCCCCATAAGCAACTGACCATGATGCTGTCCTTGCTCAGGCGCCAATTTATTTCACAATGGATTCTCCTATGACTAGGATGTTGTGTTGTGTAGACGTTTGCCTTGTGGACTTTCAAACTGAGGCACTGTGAGCAACATAAGTTCATAGGTTGGTACTAGGCTATCGGCCTAGCTATAACAATTCCCTGGTTATTTCTTCCCACAATATTTACTTCCCTGGAGCCCTGTCTAGCAGGGCGACTGACGTGATCCACAGGGTGAATTTTCTATCTCCCATCCAATCGTCAAGGTTCCTTTTGAAGAGGGCCAAGGAGGCACTCTGCTTGACATGTATGGGCAGTCTATTCCAGAGTATGGGGAGTCTCTGGGTCAGGAACCTATCCCTCTAGCATGTTTTGTTCATTGTGATCACAAGGTTTTAGATCCCTGGAGCATGTGGCGCTGAGGGATTGGGATTTCATGTAAGTGGAGCATTTCCAACAGCTCAGGGTTTGACATGGCCTTGTATATTAAGCAGATATCGCTTCTGAGTAGACGATATGCCACAGAGTATAGCTGGAGGTTTTTTAGATGGTCAGCATAGGGCATTTGCTTTAGGCATGTGATTCTTTTAGTGAGGTTTTTCTGCGGCCTTTCCAGCTGTTGCAGATGTCTTGTGAGGTACATACTAAATGGAGCATTGTACTCTATAGTGGGTCTAATGAGGAATGAGTACAGTGGGACAATGACCTCCTTTTTTCTGGATGAAAAGCCCTTAGTGATGAGGTGTGCCACACAGAAGGATTTACTGACTGTTGTGGCAATGTGTCCCCAAGTCTCTCATCACGCTTTCGGTGTTTAGTGTACTGCCACCTATGTGGTAATTCATAGGTTCATACTAGGCTATCTGCCCTAGGGCATTTATAAGCTTAGCCAGAGTGTGTTTGGCTTTCGCCATCCATTTTAAATTAATTTTGCTATGCCCTTTTTCAAGGTTAGTATACTATGCCTCTGTCTAACAGTGACACAGAAGTGATACCCGGGGTAAACCTACGATCTCCCATCCACTCATCAAGATTACTCTTGAAGAGAGTCAATGAGGGACTCTGCCTAACCTGGACTGGGATTTTATTCCAGAGTGAAGGGAGCCTCTGGGTTATGAATCTGTCTCTCCAGCATGTCCTATTTATTTCAGTGCTGAGGTTCAAGTCTCTCGAGCGTAGCTCGATGGGATTTGGATTTTCTGAGGTGCAGCATGTCCATTAATTCCGGGTTGGACATGGCTTTATACGTCAGGCACAGATTGCCTCTGAGCAGGCGGTATGCCACTGAGTAGAGCTGGAGTTTCTTTAACCGGGCAGCTTATGGCATCTGTTTGAGCCCTTTGATCCTCTTGGTGAGGTACTTTTGGGGTCTTTCCAGTTGCTGCAGGTGTCTGGTAAGGTACATCCCAAAAGGGGCATTGTACTAAATTATGGGCCTGATGAGGGATGCGTAAAGAGGCACGATGACCTCTCCTGATCTAGATGTGAATCCCTTCATGATTGGGTGGGCTATATAAAATGTTTTTCTAACCACTTTGGCCACGTGGTTGTCAAATGAGAGATTGCTATCAACTTGGTCCCCAGGTCCCTAATTACTTCTTCTGTACTTAATGGATTACCACCTATGTGGTAATTTGTGGGCACTTTGTTTTTGCCAAAGGGGATGACTATACACTTTTGGCGTTTAGCTTGAGGCCATGGCTCTGGCACCAGTTGTCTGTTTCTATGAGGCCCTTTTGGAGGATGCTTGTGTCGGCTGGAGAGTCGATTATGGTGCCCAGTTTGCAGTCATCTGCGAACTTGGTCAGCCACAGTCCTTCCGTGTTGGCCTGTACCTCCGAGAAATATATACCGAACAAGAGAGGTCCCAGGACTGAGCCTTGTGGGACGGCACTTGTAACTGGTTTGGAGTCTGACATGGCTCCAGCAATTCTAACCATGTGGGTTCTGTCCTTGAGCCAGTTTGCAACCCATCTAGTGACATAGGGGTTTATATTTAAGCTGGTGAGCTTATCTATAATTCCCGAGTGGGGTATTTTATCAAAGGCTTTTGCGAGGTCCAGGTAGGCTGTGTGGACCACCTTCCCCTCGTCAATGGCCTTGGTGACTGTTTCAAAGAAATCAACCAGGTTTAAGAGGCAGGATCTGCACTTAACAAAGTCGAACTGGGTAGGATCCAGTGTCTGTAGGTCCCCAATATCTTTATTTATGAGGTCCATGATGATCCTTTCCATAGCTTTGCAGACCAAGCTAGTCAGGCTTATGGGGCGATAGTTTCCGGGATCCGTTGAGGCACCACCTTTGTGGAGAGGGACCACTGTTGCTGTACGCCACTCTTTGGGTACATATCCTGTAGTAAGGCTGAGATTGAACAGTTGTTTTATGTTTGGGTTTAGCTCTTCTTGGAGTTCATATAGGACGCAGCCTGGGACACCATCTGGTCCCATTGATGCTGTGTTTTTTGCTTTGGAGAGGGCAGCTCTTACCTGAGCATCTGAGATGTCAGGGGGGCATCACTCTGCTGGGATAGATATTTGCCCTTTTTGTGGGGGTGGGGAGTTTGCGCTGAACCTGTCAGCTAGGATGTTGGCAATGTCTGTGGGTTCGGTGTATTTTTTGTCATTTTGGACTAATTCTGAGCATATCTGAGAATTCCCACCCAGGTTCCTAACATAACTAAAGAAAGCCTTGTGATTATCCTTAGTATCCTGTGCAATTTTTCTCTCGAAGCTGGCCTTAGACGATTTTATGAGTGCCCGTAGTTTTTTGCTAATACTGATCAGAGATGCCTCCCCTTTTGGGATTTTGCTCTATCATGTAGTAGCTTCCTCCTTCTATTGTATAGTTTGTTTATGACTGGGGTCCACCAGACAGGACATCTGCCTTTGTAGGATTAGGTCTTGGTTTTATTTGGGATTGTATGATCCATGCATTCCTGAAGGTGTTCATAGAATGCGTTTATAAAGGATTCTGCGGTCTGGGCTGTATTTTCCACAGGCCCGGGGGCTTTGAAGGATTCCACCTTGGTTTTGAGGAGTGTGAAATTTGCTTTAGAGAAGTTTTTCACTGTGGTTTTCAGGGCAGGGGGTGGAGTCGGGATGTGAATATCCAGTGAGATTAGTTTATGGTCTGATCTTACCAGTGAGGGATACACTTCTGGTCTGGAGCATAGAGACCCCATGTTGGTGATGATCAGGTCCAGTATGTTTTCCCCTCTTGTGGGAGTGGTAACAAGTTGTTCCATAGCATTTGAGTTTATAAATTCTAGGAACCTTTGGGCTAGGGTGTTGGCGTTAGATAATGCTCCCAGTCTATGTTTGGGTAGTTGAAGTCGCCCAATATAATGGTGTTTGGAGAGACCTTCATATTTTCCAGTGTTCTCAGGAAGGCCGAGTGGGATTCCTGGGTTTGGGAGGGTGGTCTGTAGCAGGCTATAAACTGGAAGGCAGTTTTACCCACTGTTAGTTGCACATGGATAGTCTCTGATGCTTCGTGCTGTTCCACCAACCTGGAGGTGTGGGTATCTTTGACGAATATTGATACTCCCCCTCGTTTAGTGGTTTGGTCCAAGTTTTGGGGCCAAAAAGCATGGTATGAGATATAACTTGGTAGTGCTGGGGTGCTCTCGGGAGCCTTGAACCAGGTTTCTGTTACTGCACAGATATCAATGTTCTCCATGCTAAGGAGAGTTTCGAGTGCGTGCATCTTGAGGTTTAGACTTCTGGCATTACTCTTAGTTTCTTATCCCTTGTGATACCTATGAAGGTGGGTTTGTCTTTTGAGCCTTGCCTAAAAAAAGGCACTATGGGGGTAGCAAGAGCCTTTGCCAATATCCGAAAGCCCAGGGGTGACAGGTGCAAGCCGTCCCTAGCGAAGCATCGTGGCTTGTCAAGCATGTCATCCCAGGCTGACAGGCATTGGATCCCCTTTGAATGACACCAATACTTAAGCCAGTTGTTGAAATTGATCATCTTGTCTTCATATTGTGGCATCATTCGTGGTGAGGGTAAGATGCTACTCAAGGTCAGGGTCATACCGGCCTGGGCTACATGCTCAGAGAGCTCCTCTATGTCTCTTTTCATGTAGTCCAGGGAGGTACATCTCAGGTCATTCACACCAGTATGGACAATGACTGAGTCATATTTGTACTTGCCTTGGAGTGACCTGAGTGCTTGTGTTATGTGGTGGATCCTAGCGCCCAAAAGGCAGCTCACCGTGACCTTCTCCTTGTTCAGCCTGGTGAGCAGGACGTCAGTGTGCCTGACGATAGAGTCACCTATTACAAGTGTATCAGGTGTGTTGTTTAGCCTTAAGGGCTGTGACTGTTAGGCACGCTGGCTTTGTGAGCTATGTGTTGCACGTGTTTTGTTTTGGGGTAGCGGTTGCTTGGGTGTCTGCTTTGGAGGTCTCTGCTGCTTAGACAGATTTTTATTTAGAGCCTCCGAGTATGTTTTTGTGTGTTTGTGTGTTTATGTGTTTGGTTTGCTGTCGTGGTAGGTCTATGTGAGACTGGAATTGTAGTGAGTGTGGTTTCCTTCTCCTCCTGACTGGTTTCGCCAGTACTGAGTTGAGAGAGCTTTGCCCCCAGTATGGCTATATGGTTGCATCTCTCACATGTGTTGGAATTTGTTGGGAGGAGGAGAGGGTTGTCTGTGTACATGAGGCAGTTGTAACATTGCCTCAAGATTCCCAGATTCACCAGCTGGACCGAAGAGGAGATTGACAACTGACCTTTGGACATGCTAGAATAGTATTGGGAATTCCTTTATAATTGAAAAAAAAGGGCCAATGGGGAACAAGGTACTCAAGGGGAGTTTGTGAGGGTGTAGTGCTTTAATTTTTTAGTGCTGACTTATATAATTGCTTTAGTGAGCAAGTGCCAGGTATCTTAAATGCAATGTGTTACAGGTAACTTAAATGCAAAAATGACAAACAGTAACTTTCTTTCAAGTGAAACAAGGAAATAAGTACAGTAAGCAATGCAGATATCACTAGGGATTCACAGAAGGGCTGAAAAGCGGCATTTTAGGTGGAATTAGCGTTTCAGGGAAATAACAAGCAAACAAACAACAAGCATACAAACAAAGCTAGATTCAGCAGGCCTGGATCTAGGCTATGCTACAGCAAACAAGGTGTACCAATTTCAGTAAGAAACAGTTCAAATATGCAGGCACTATAAGCCTTTAACCAGAAATTCCCAGCTCAGAAGGGCAGAGTCCAGCCTCTCCTCCCACAAGAGTGCAGACCACAAACCCTTTTAATGTAAAATAACTGGCCTGAAGCCCAAGTGCTTAAACCAGAATTAATACACTTTTAGAATAACAGACACTGAGCCTTCAATCAGCAGTTCCCAACTTAGAAGGATGTAAGCTACCTGTTCTGCCACTACAGTGCAGACCACAAACCTTTTTAATGTAAACAACTGGCCTGAAGCCCAAGTGCTTAAACCAGAATTAATATACTTTTAGAATAACAGACACTGAGCCCTCAATCAGCAGTTCCCAACTTAGAAGGATGTAAGCTACCTGTTCTGCCACTACAGTGCAGACCACAAACCTTCTTAATGTAAAACAACTGGTCTGAAGCCCAAGTGCTTAAACTAAAAGGCTTAAAATGAGTTACACCAAGCAGTAATAAATACAATTGAGTACTTTTAAGATGACGCAAAAGCAAAATAAAGTAGGAAGAAACACAAATACAGTAAAAGCAGATACATTTTTTTTGAGTGAGCAAATGAGATGGGCCCAGGAGTTACAGGACAGAAACAAGTGCAAATGCAGGCTTTCAAATCAGAAAGTTGAGAGAGATGGAAGACCGACGAAACGGCCAATAACTACAAATTCTGGGCCAGAACCAGTCCTTATGTGGAAGACAGGTTACCTAGTGCTTACCACTCCCACTGATAAGCTAGAAGGCTTCCCTCCAACACAGAAAGGCTTGGGGGGGCTCAGAAGCTTACAAATAGTCCTGGATACAGCAACTCTGTATCTGGAATACTAATTACAGGAAAGGTAGGAAACAGGCTTACAATTTTTTTTTTTCAGAAAAGTAGCAAAAACAGTAGTAAAAACAATTCACATGCAGTGCAAGCTGGCACACTTGAGTATGTAGCAATATTAGTCCACACACAGTTTGAAAAATGTAATTAAATTAAAAAGGACTAAAAGCAAGTGCAGAAAGGGTTTATTAGGTAGAATGCGGTAAAGAGATGGGACTGGGGGAGTGTCCTAGATCAAATCTACAGTGGGGCGGGCACTGCAAAAGCCACCAAATTTAAACTACAACCAAGAACAGGGAGGGGGATGGGGAAAAGTTTCAACAGAGATGTGAGGAATCAGAGTGCAAATTATAAAACCGAAAAAATATATACTGATCTCTGTGTATTTGCAGAACAATAAGACAACAGATATCTAAGCAACAATTTAGCTCTATAATACAGAATAATACAGAAAAATATATTCAGCTCTATATATTTGCAGATAGTCTTGTAAGGCTGTCTCTCAACACACAGGTTCCACTGTAAATGCAGACTGCTGCTATTATCAGGTCAAATTAAGGGAACCTAACACAAGCTATAGAAACCAAAATGAGGGGGGTGGGGAAGACAGCTTCAACAGAGATGTGAGGAATCCGAGTGCAAATTATAAAACCAAAAAAATATATACTGATCTCTGTATATTTGCAGAACAGTAAGACAACAGATATCTAAGCAACAATTTAGCTCTATAATACAGAATAATACAGAAAAATATACTCAGCTCTATATATTTGCAGATAGTCTTGTAAGGCTGTCTCTCAACACACAGGTTCCACTTTAAATGCAGACGGCTGCTATTAACAGGTCAAATTAAGGGAACCTAACACAAGCTATAGAAACCAAAATGAGGGGGGAGGGGAAAAACAGTTTCAACAGAGATGTGAGGAATCAGAGTGCAAATTATAAAGCCAAAAAAATATATACTGATCTCTGTATATTTGCAGAACAGTAAGACATGGGTACATGTTTTTTCCCAAAGGGGATAACTATACATTTCTTGGCATTAAGCTTTAGCCCATGGCTCTGGCACCAAGCATCTGTTTCTGTAAGGCCCTTTTGTAGAATATCCACATAATTTGGTGATTTAGTAATGGCTCCCAGTTTGCAGTCATCTGTGAACTTTGTTAGCCAGAGTCTCTTAGTGTTGGCCTGTACTTCAGAGAAGTAGATGCCAAACAAGAGCGGTCCCAAGACTGAACCTTGAGGTACTCCACTTGTCACTTGTCTGGAGCTGGATTTGGAGTTTGCTACTTTTACAGTCTGGGTTCTGTGAGTAAGCCAGTTGGCAACCCATCGAGTGATGTAGGGATTTATGCCCAGCTTAGTAAGTTTATCTGTGATTCCAGTGGGGGATGGTGTCGAAGGCCTTGGCGAGATCCAGATAGGCTGTGTGGACCGCCTTACCCTTGTCCACAGCTCTGGAAACTGATTTGAAGAAGTCAGTCAAGTTCAAACTGGGTGGGGTCCAGTGTTTAAAGGTTGCCAATGCCTTTGTTTATAAGTTCCATGATAATGTGTTCCATGTCCTTGCAGATCAGGCTCGCCAGACTGATGGGATGGTAGTTCCTGGGATCCAAGGTGAATCCCCCCTTGTGGAGTGGGATAACTGTAGCTGTGCGCCACTCAGTGGGCCTGAAGCCTGAGGTGAGGCTATGATTAAACATGACACTTAGGTGAATGTAGTACACAGCCTGGGATTTCATCTGGTCCCATGGATGCTATATTCTCAGCTTTGGAGAGCGCGGTTTCTACCTGTGTGGCTGTGATTACTGGAATTTGGCAATCTTTTGGTATTGAGATGGGCCCTTTAGGGGTGAGAGGGAGGTGAAATTGGCACTAAATCGATCTGCCAGGATATTGACAAGATTCTTGGGATCAGTATATTTAATGCCATTCTGTTGCAGATCTGAGCATTGCCATTTAGATTCTTGACATAACTATAGAATGCCTTGTGGTTGTCTTTGGAATCTTTGGCAATTTTATTTTCATAACTAGCTTTGGTGGATTTTATGAGGGATCTCAGCTTCTTACTGAGGCTGGTAAGGGAGTTTTTTGCATCCTGGGATTTTCTTCTTTTCTGCAACAGTTTCTTCCTTCTATTGTATAATTTGTTTATGGCAGGGGACCACCAGATTAGCTTTTTTTTTGGAGGAGAGCATCTTGGATCTATTTGGGATGGCACGATTCATGCACAAGTGGATGTGCTCGTACAGTGCCTTAGTGTAGGATTCAGCAGTCGAACTTTCAGCTCCTGTCTGCATGGGTGCCATGAAGTTTGTCACTTCTGACTTAAGTAGCAAGAAGTTGACTTTGGAGAAGCTTTTTATGGAGGTTTCCTTACTGGGGGGTGGGGTGGGATGTGGATGTCAAGGGTGATTTGCTTATGGTCAGACCTGACCAATAAGGGGGTGACCACTGGTATGGAGCAGCTATCTCCAGGTCTAGGATATTGAAGCCCCTGGTGGGACAATGGATTAGTTGATCCAGGAACCATTGGGAAAAGGTGTTGGTACCCGAGTAGTTTTCCCAGGTAATTAATTAATTAATTTATTTATTTATTATTTATTTATTTTATATTTGTTAATGGCAGAGTAGTTGAAATCACCCAGTATTAGGGTGTTTGGTTGTATCTTAATATTTTCCAGTATGTTTAGAAAGGTATAGTGAGAATCTTAGGGCATGGTGGGGGATCTGTAGCAAGCTACAATTTGGATTGCAGTCTTACCTAGTGTTAGTTGCACCTGGAGATTTTCAGATGCATTGTGTTGGGCAACTAGCCTGGAGCTGTGAATATCCTTGGTGAATATGGACACTCCTCCACCTTTAGTGTTTCGGTCTTGATTTGGTGGCTGAAAAGTGTGGTAAGAGTTGTAGCCTGGTATTGCAGGGGTGCTCTCTGGAGTCTTGAACCAGGTCTTAGTTACTGCACAGATAATCGATGTTCTCCATTTTTAGGAGTGCCTCGAGAGAGTGCATTTTGAGGTTTAGACTTCTAGCATTGAGTAGCATTACCTTCAGATTTTGCATGCTTGTATCTGTTATGGTGGTGGTTTTGTACTTTGAACTTTGCCTAAAAAAAGCACTATAGGGGTGGCAAGAGCTTTAGCCAGTAACCTGAATCCCAGGGGTGACAGGTGCTGACCATCTGTGGCAAAGCATCATGGTTTGTCGATCATGTCATCCCAGGCAGACACATACTGGATCCCCTTTGAATAACACCAGAATCTTAGCTAATTGTTGAAGTCAAGTCATTTGTCCTTATACTGTGGTATCATTCTGGGCGAAGGCAGGATGCTACTTAGGGCTAGGGTCATACCTGCCTGGGCCACATGATCCGAGAGCTCTTCCATGTCTGTTTTCATGTAGTCCAGGGAGGTACGTCTCAAGTCATTCACTCCAACATGGACAATGTCAGAGTCTTATTCGTGCTTGTTGTGGAGTGACTTGATTGCATGCGTTATGTGGTGGATCCTGGCACCCGACAGGCAGCTGACTGTAATTTTCTCCTTGCTCAGCCTGGTGAGTGGGACATCAGTGTGCCTGACTATAGAGTCACCTATGACTGAAGTGTTGGATACGTTTTCTTACCTTAGGGCCTGTTGTTGGTTGGCACACTGGTGTTGTGAGCTATGTGTCACTTTGGTTGTGACTGGTTTGTTTGCATTTCAGCTTCGGAGGTCCTTGTAGCTTGGGCAGGTTAATGTTAAGGGCCTCCGCATATGTAGGTTTAGTCTTGCTATGTGTGGATGTTGATGGTGTGGGTTTTGAAGGGCTATGTGCTGCTTGAGGTGTAGTGCAGGTGTTAACCTTCTCCTCTTGACTGTCTAGCACAATCTTGGCTGGAGAGAGCTTTGCTTCCAGTTTAGCTATGTAAGTGCATCTCTCACAGGTTGTAGTGTTGGGTGGTAGGAGTAGAGGGTTGTCTGTGTACATGAAGCAGTTGCTGTATTGCCCCAGTAAGCCCAGATTCACGAGGTGGACAGGAGAAATCACCGGAAGCTGACCCTTGGACATGCCTATTTAGATGCTTTTTTTGTGAAGTACAAGAGCTGTTTTCCCTTACCTTTGCAAGGTACTTTGCAGTTATAGGCTGTTTAGTGCCTACGATTAGTTTCTCCTTAACAAGGAGAGTTAAGTGCTTGTATCAGTTTAAGGCTTCCTAGTGCTTTCCAGCAGGTTCTAGAGCAAGTGCTAGTCACAGGGGTTCAGATTTTAGTGCTACTACTGAGAAACCAGCTAGTTCTAAGGGAAAATTTGAAGAGCAGACTTTCTGGCACCTGAAATAGTTTAACTGTAGCCCCGCGGTGCTGCACGATGAAAAAAATGTGCAAACACACATGTTTTTAAGCCAGAAAGTTGAAAGGGATAGAAATCAGGCCGAAATGACTAATAAAATTACAATTTCAGACCTGGAAACCACTCCTCTATTGTTAGATAGGCAGTACAAAGCTCACCACTCCCACTGGTAAGCAGTAGGACTTCCCTCTACCACAGCAAGGTCTGGATAGCTCTGAGCACAGAAAATAAAGTCTTGAAACCAGCAAAGCCTGGGATCTGGACTATACTAGCAAGGAAAAATGGGAAACGAGCAAACAAAATAGTTTTGTGGTGGAAGTTGCTTGAGTGTTTGTGAGGTTGCTGAGGATGTTTGCTACGTAGTTGCATCTGGGTGACCTTTTAGGTTTAGGTATTAAGAGCGTCAGCTTGAGCAGTTCTTTGTTTGAACTAACGTGTTTGAGATGGTTTAGTGTGATGACATGTGCTGCTGTCAGCCTTGTTTTTTGTAGTGGTCTTGTGAGAGAGCTTTGCCCCAATAGCATAATATAACTACATCTCTCGCACACTGTGGTAGATTGTTTACGTTGTGGGTGGTTGTTAGTTGCTGCATTGTCTCAGGATGCTCATTTTGACCAAACTAGCTACAGAGACGGCTGGAAAGTGCAGATCCATGGCTACAGTTGCTAACTGCTGTGGACTGGTGGGGGAGTAGTACCTATGAGATTAGGAGTTGCTTAAGTGGAGTGCTGTCTAAGACAAACAATGCAAGTCGACACAAGGAGGAATGAGCCACTTTGCACAACTACCAAGTATTAAACACACACAGTTTCTGGAGTAGATAAGGCAGAGGAGGCTATGGTTTTGAAATGGCTGAGCAGAGAGCAATGCCTTATAACACAGGAGACTTATGATGGAGAAGAACACAAAAATTTAAATGAGTGCACTGGCCAGTAGCACAATTCAAGGTTCTACAAGCAGTTAAGAGGCCTATAAATGGCTTAGTTCTTCCATTTCTCTCAGTAGAGTTAAAACTAAAGCAGTTCTGTTTCAGATCACTCTAGGTAACAGGTGTAAATCCCCTCGTCCAAGCCTGGTTAGACTGCTATCTTATGAAGTTAAGGAACTGATTGTATATTAGAAAAAGGGGGTTGTAATTGACTGCTAATGAAGTGAATTTGTAGGAATGGACTATGTACTACAGCACTAGGATGAGCAGATTTTTAGAAATAAGGAAAAGGGTACCCCCCCCCTTCTAGGTAGTATACCAGACACTATGCCAGAGAGAAGGTAAGAAGAAAAGTACCTTAAACAACACTGTATGTCTGTCTCATGCAGAGAGCATCACTGCACGTCAGTGTCTCATCCAGAGCGCATCACTGCATGTCAGTGTCTCATCCAGAGTGCATCACTGCACGTCAGTGTCTCATCCAAAGCGCATCACTGCATGTCATTGTCTCATCCAGAGCGCATCACTGCACATCAGTGTCTCATCCAGAGAGCATCACTGCATGTCAGTGTCTCATCCAGAGCGCATCACTGCACGTCAGTGTCTCATCCAGAGAGCATCACTGCACGTCAGTGTCTCATCCAGAGCATCACTGCACATCAGTGTCTCATCCAGAGAGCATCACTGCACGTCAGTGTCTCATCCAGAGCGCATCACTGCACGGCAGTGTCTCCTAGAGACTTCAAGTACTAGTACTTCAAACGTCTGTCATCACAGAGAGCTTAATCACATCACCATCTCATCCTAGATAGCGTCACTTCTTTTCTCTGTCACACCAGTGAGCAGTGCTTCTCATTGTCTCATCTCAATAAGCATGTCCATGTGTACTGTCTCATGGTAGAGCACTTACCACATGTCACAGACTCATTTTAGAGAACATCACTGCTTATCATGGTCACATGTGAGAGCATTACTTCATGCCATTGTCATATCTTGTAATAACTTATAAAAACAGGGTGAAGGAGAATCCACAGACAGCAGGCTGAGATTGACCCTTTAATTCACAAAACCGATACATTAACGCACAAATTACACCACACATTTTCATCCATGTATGCAGTACACTTCTTCAGATGAACAGAAATATAATTAAAATAACAATTTAAATATTCCTATTGGATGTAGAACTGCCAATCACAGTCATCCTCCAATTTAAAAGAAAATTCAAAACAATCAAATACATTAACAAAGTTAAATTTTAAAAGTATTTTAAATACCATTGTTGCAAAATCAATTTCAGCCCGTCATTTTGGACTCTCCTTCACCCTGCTTTTATGTTATTAGCTTTTTGGGGTTGGCTTGTTGCGGATTTTATTTTCATATCTTGTAATCCCTGTAAGTCAGTGTCTTGTCCCAGAAACTATCGATGTATATTACTGTTTCATGCAGAGCACACTACTGCATATCACTGTCATCCCAAAGAGTATGACCATCACTATCTCATCATATAGTGTCACTCCATGTCATTATTCCATTCCAGAGACTACGGCATGTTACGGTCATCTTAGAGAATATCACTGCATCTCATGGTCTCACCCCCACAAAATTAACCATAATTTACTGTCTTTCACTGCAACTCATGGTCTCTCCCCACAAAATTAACCATACATTACTGTCTCATTCCAAGGGGCATTACTGATTCCCATCCTAAAGATCATGACTGCATGCCATTGTCTCACCCCAGGTGGGCATTGGTGCAGATCACTGTCTCATGATAGAAAGTATCACTGCATGTTATGGTGTTATTCTGGCCATCTTAACCACAAGCCACTGTCTCAACCCAGAAAACATCATTGCTAACTATGCTATAGTTCATAGGTTCATAGTTTAGTACTAGGCTAACTGCCCCTGCGAGCCATTTTAAGCCTAGCCAGTTATCCCTTGTAAGACTCAAACCCTGCACCTTGTGTTTGCAAGGCAAACACCTTATCCATTAAGCCACCCTCCCAACCCTATAATCCCATAATGTCACAGCCTTTCATGTTCTCACCAAAAGGTAGCCAAAAGGTGTGTCATCTTCTCATTCTAGAGCACATCATTACATGTCACTTCATGTTGTATCCCAGAATCCTACATGTCACTTCATGTTGTATCCCAGAGTCCCAGACAGCATGTCTGCATTACTGCCTCATCTGACAGCATCTGTGTTATGTCACTGCTTCATCCCAGAGATCACCACTGTATGCTGTTGTCTCATTCTAAAGACATTAACCATATGCCCCTGTCTCATGAAAGAGAGCATTGCTAAATGTCACTGTCTCATTTTAGAAAGGCTCTGTCTGTCAACCTACCAAGTTCCCGTCTGGCTCCTGCTTAGGAAATTCAGTTCCTGGAGGCATTAGTAGACAAAACAAAGAGAGCCCCCCCCCCCCCCAGACAGAGTGCTCTCATTTTCCATGTACACCAGGCAATTCTTTTAACAGAACACCATCACTGTAAGAGAATTCTCTAAAGTCCTGTGTACATGGTTTCCTGCAAACTGATGATCCATTTAGCAAGATTGCATATGAGGAAGCTTTAATGGTATCACATGAGCAGATGCCATTAAACCCATTGTCTGGATCATCTAGTTCACCCTTACATTTCATAAGGAAAGAACTCTCATGGGGCAGTTTTTAGGGTAGTCCAAGGGACTTGCAGTCTCACACCAGACTCAACTGACATAACCTGGGGAGAGTGTGTGAGAGACTTGAGTATTCAGGGTTCTTGGGACAGAAATTTTTAGGAAAAGGCACATCATGCCAAAGATTATAGGTTCATAGGTTGACACTAGGCTATCTGCCCTAGGGCATTTATAAGCCTAGCCAAGAGTGTGTTTGGCTTTCGCCACCCTTTTAGATTAGTTGACTGTGCCTCTGTATAGTAGGTCACAGAAGATAGCCCTTTTAAGGTTAGTTTACTGTGCCTCTGTCTAGTAGGGACACAGAAGAGATCCCAGGGGTAAACCTACGATCTCCCATCCACTCGTCAAGATTTCTCTTGAAGAGGGTCATTGAGGGGCTCTGCCTAACATGGATTGGGATTTTGTTCCAGAGTGAGGGGAGCCTCTGGTATATGAATCTGTCCCTCCAGCACGTCCTGTTTATTTCTGTGCTGAGGTTTAAGTCCCTGGAGTGTGTAGCTCTAAGGGATTTAGATTTCCTGAGATGGAGCATGTCCATTAATTCTGGTTTGGACATGGCTTTATACGTCAGGCACAGATCGCCTCTGAGTAGGCGGTAAGCAACTGAGTAGAGCTGGAGTTTCTTTAGCCTAACTGCACAGGGCATCTGTTTGAGTCCCTTGATTCTCTTGCTGAGGTACTTTTGAGGTTTTTTCCAGTTGCTGCAGGTGTCGGGTAAGGTACATCCCAAATGGGGCATTGTATTCAATTATGGGCCTGATGAGTGATGAGTAGAGGGGCACAGTGACCTCTCTTGATCTAGATGTGAACCCTTTCGTGATAAGGTGGGCTACATAGAAGGTCTTTCTAACCACTTTGGCAACCTGATTGTCAAAGGAGAGATTGCTATCTACTTGGGTCCCCAAATCCCTAATTACTTCTTCCGTACTTAATGGATTACCACCTATGTGGTAATTTATGGGCACTTTGTTTTTCCCAAAGGGGATGACTATGCACTTTTTGGCATTTAGCTTTAGGCCATGGCTCTCGCACCAGTTATCCGTCTCTGTGAGACCATTTTGGAGGATGCTTGTGTCAGTCGGCGAGTCGATTATGGCACCCAGTTTGCAGTCATCTGCGAACTTGGTGAGTATTATGGCAGCAATATTAGCCCTCAAGACTGTCAAACTAATTTAGACTCCGTGATCTCTGAACATCCTCGCAGACAATGGTACAGTTGCACGGTACAGCAAAGAGCAAGGAGTACATATTCTTACCTATTGTGCAAGTTAATTTTGCAAGCTTAAGAGATGGTCCAGGAGTCCAGACTGACCCTATGAGTGAATTACATCTTTTCTCAAGGAATCAAATTATCAGATCAGCTTAGCAAGGCACAAGCAGACCCACACAAAGAAATGCGAAACAGAGATGTTTGCCTGGACTTGACACACAGGTTAGGTGTACTAGAAGTAGAATTTCTTCTCCAGGCAACAGGTAACCATTGATGTTTTATGCCAGAACACTAGCCCCAAGAGCCTGGCAAGCAGATGCCTTCTAAGTTTCTTAGGTGACAGTGTTTTCTGTCTTTTTGTACCATATGCACTAATCTCCAGGGAATTAAAGAAAACAAACGAGGATCCAGAAATGCTACTGATGGCTCCCTTTTGGCCTGTGCAACACTGATTCTCCCTCCTGCTGAGCCTAACAATGACAAACCATCCTTTTGTCTGTATATGTAAACCTCTTAACTGAGAACAAAAGGTCCCTGCTGCACCCAGACCTGAGGGCTTTAAGGCTGATGGCTTGGATCATCTCATTCTGGCACATTCTGTTACAGGATTTGACAGATATCATGAAGGAGAGTAGAAAACCTAACACAAGAAGATCCTACTTAGTAAATCAGAAGAAGCTCTTTGTCTAGAATATGTACCCTGGTTATCCCTACCTGTGGGTTATTTACAGAACAGGAATGTCTTCTGCCAGTCTGAAGTTGGATATATCCATTATTCAGCTAGCGAGCCAGTAACACCCACCTCCTCAATGCTAGTTTAAGTAATCCCTCTGAGGGGAACGTCATCTTAGACTACCAAAAAGAGATGTCATCCCACCATGGAACTTCCAGTATGTTTTAGAGAAATGCACATTATCACTTTTTGGATCAGCTGCTTCCTTGCCCCCTGATACTTTTTATGGAAAATCACCCTTTTGGTGCCTGTTACTTCTGCTAAGAGGATTTCAGAATTGCAGGCCATCTTGGAAGCCCTGTGGTGCAAGGGGATAAAGTCCTTACTGGGCCCCAGATGGCCCATGTTTGACTAGTTGCAGAAGCACTAGAAGGGCCACGGTGAATGAAAATGGGAATGAGAAGCCAGTGTCAGCCCACACATCCTGGATGGAAAGAGAAAGCAAAGGTTTACTGCAATAGGATTGTTCCAAAAATTATTGAGCTCCATGCTGCAAGCAGGTATAAAGATTGGTCAGGAGGTTGCGCATGTAGTTTCCAGATGTAGCAGTTGTAGAGCTCACATGGCTGCTGCAGGGTGGTGGGGACCAACAATATGACACTGTGCCAGCTTCATTGATCTCCACACTGGGCCTGTATGTGATTCATGCTGAACCCAGGGGGACACTGAGGTACGGAGCTGCTGCATCCAGGGGGACACTGAGGTGTGAATGAGGTACGGAGCTGCTGGACCCAGGGGGACACTGAGGTGTGAATGAGGTATGGAGCTGCTGGACCCAGGGGGACACTGAGGTGTGAATGACGTACGGAGCTGCTGGCAGATGATGGTCAGTTCTTGGGGGGGGTGCAGGATCTCACGTACACATACAGTTTAGACTTTTCACAAGGGCAGAATTTTTCTACAAAACACTTCAACTTTCATGCCTAAACAGTAATTGATTTGTCCCCAAACCAGACTGTTCTTGTCCACATCATCATGTTAGATCTCTAGAACAAGGGATAAAAGATGTTACATTCATTGGATATAAGTAGACAAGTGATATTTTACTTGTAGAGGACAAAACTGATAAGGATCCCAGACCAGCTATTTATCTCACTTAAAAAGGGTAAGGAAGGAGGGAGGGAAAGCCTCTAAACAATCGGCTATATATACATCGCTAGCTTACTGTATCTGTTTTTCTTTTAAAGCCACAGGAGCTACAATGGCCTTACTCAATGGTGTGAACAGTCAGGCATTTTGAAAGTACAAGATAACAAACTGCTCATACCACCACAGAGGCAATTTAATAAAACACAAGTGTCAAGTGGAATACTAACAATCTTTTGCACAAATGCTTCAAGTGTTACAGCTTCAAAATAAGTGTGGCTGTTTTAAATATATGTAAAAACATGACAAAAAATTCAGAAAAGTTTCAAAAACGTTATTGAAAACCTTCACTTTCTCAATGGTCTTACTTTTAAAATACATTTTATATTAACTGCAACATGTAATCCAGGAGTATAGTCTGCTGTTAGCACACACATACATTTATACTCCATTCTGTTAGTTTCAATTAACATATTTCCTCCCTACAACCATTTAAACTGGCCGCATCCATTAATAAAAACTTAATGTTCTATACCCTCCTCCTGCATATGCTTAACTCATTCCCTCCAATGGAGCTCTGGAACTTTGCACTGTAACTTCCAATGGGTGGAGCTCTTTGATAGAATCAAATTACGTCCTCATGTTATAAACAAATGTTCATGTCTCTGGAGCCATAGGACTTAATAAAGAAGTGTAAATTTCACAATAATCGGTGCAAACTTATTTTTATAATGGTAGTATTCTTTAGGTGCTAGGTCATAAAACTGGATTTTTATAAGTCATAGTAAACACTGTAACTGTTAAGTTTGTAATATTTTGTGAACAACTTACAATATTCTCAGTAACCAGTCAGGTAACCCATATACTGCTGGCAGCATTTTTTTCATCCAGCTGAAAGGTTTCATACAAGGCTAAGCAGTTCTGTCTGTGCTACCTGATTATTGAGATATTTGGAAAAACATGAAATTTAAGATAATAAAAGTAAATACTACAAGTTCCTAGGAGGTTACTAGGCTAATGGCCCTAAGGCCTTTACAAGCCTAGCCATGTCATACCCATGTTCCATAACTGACCTTGGTTAGGTGGTCATTACTTGCAGAGTGAATCTGTGACAGCACCGACTGGCCCTATCCATGAGGGACATGGGTGCCACCACAGGCTGAGTTTACCATCTCCCATCCAGTTGTCTAGGTTGCACTTGTATAGGTTCATTGTGGAGCTCTGCTTCATGTGAATTGAGAATTTATTCCAGAGGAGCAGCAATCTCTAAAAGATACATATGTCTCTCCAGCATGTTCTGATAATGTCAAAGGCTAGATTGAGACCCTGTACCGAGTGACTCTTGTCCCATCTGATTTGCAGATGTGCATAATTTCCATTAGTGCAGGGTCAGAGACTGCTCTGTAGGCCAGGCACAAGTTACCTCTCTGCAGCCTGTAGGATACAGAGTACAGTGACAGGACTTTTCAGTCTTTCCATGTAGGTCATAATGTTCTTCGTGTTTCACTGTTGCAGTCATCACATTTGGTTTATCTTCTTGCAGGTAGCCCTCAGTCGGCCTGATTATCAAAGTCTTGGGTCCTTCGTCGGTTGCTGTCTCATCTTCCATGACGTCAGGTAGTCAGGGGTATAAAGCATGCAGCCGATGCCATTACATCAGTCTTTCTTGCTGTGTGGTGCCCAAAGCAAAAGCAGTTTGCTAGTGCCGGTCAGCCGACTCCTGAAATTTTCGTTTTTGAGTTTAAGATCCGAAATCTTCAACTGAGCTAAATACCCTGTTGGGGAATCTTTTTCTTGCTCTAAACTAATGTCAGTAAAAAAAATACGAAGTTCCACAACCACTGCACCACTATTCACCAAAGCAACGAAGTTCACTTATGAAAACCAATTTATTGTTACAAAAAACAGACTTAGCGCTTTCACCATTAAAATGGCATCCTCAGAGTCATTTGAAACACTGAAAACTTGCACATTATATATCCACACACCCCACTGATTAGTCATGACATCATAATTAGTTAATTAAAATTGGTTAAAATAAAACTCAAAAAGCTTGTTTTTGACAACTAAAAATGCTTGTAAACAATATGCTTGTGGAGATAAAAGTCTGAAGAAGCCTTAGGGTGAAAGCGCTTACTGGAATAAACCTGTTTTTTGATCAATTTTGGATGCTGGATTTCTTCCCTGGAGTTTTATAAGTGAGTTGTATGCCATTTGGAGACCACACTTGAACTTTATGACTTTTTTGTTACCTACTTTTTTATCCTGTGTGGTTTCCGTACTCCGTTTGCTGTGTGTGCTGTTCCTGCTGTTTGTTAAAAAACCAAAAGAGTTGACATCATTTTTGCATCCCCTTAGTCTTTCCAAACAATGCCACGAGTCTCTCAAAATGTGAGAGACTTCTCCCAATGATGATTTAGAATATTCATCAACGTATGCTGCAAGTGGCTCTATTTTGGACCCCCCAGCGGCCACAATTGGTCTAAATTGTAATTTGTCTGTCCCTTTGTGAACCTTGGGGATACCAAAGATATTGGGCATAGTAGGAAACTTTACAGTCAGGTAGTCATATTCGGTTTCACAAATAACACCCTGATATAGTGCATCCAGTAGAAATAAATCAATCTTCTGGTATGCCCTATTGATTTCATTGACAGAAACCCTGGTGTAAGTACTATCATCTTCTAGAAGCTCCATCTTACTTGAAATATAATCAATCGTATTCATAAGAACCATGCCCCCACCTTTGTCAGGTTTCATACATCTAATGTGCCTAGAGGTTTTTAGTTCCTTAAGAACCAACCTTTCATCAGCAGATAAATTGTCAGGAATGGCACTTTTGTTCAAACAAATCCTCCTGAGGTCGTTCTCCATTAACTTCTCCAGAACAACTATCTCTGGGTTGTATGGAGGAATAAAGGTGCTCTTTTTTTTCAACCTAACCAAGCTTCCATTATTGACAGTTTCATTGTATTGCTGGTCAGTAGCAAAGTACAGTTGTAAATTCAACTTCCTCGTATATAACCTCATAGCAATCAAAACCTCTGCAATATCCAACCTAAAATTGGGGACAAATTTAATACCCTTGCTAAACAAATCAAAATGAGTGTCTGTTAAGTCAACATCAGTGTAGTTGTATATAAAAAAAAGCATGTTTCTGTGCTATATCACATTTTGAAACAACTTCATCTATAGTATCACAATGAACCAAGTGATTACTATCAACAGTTTGTACATCAAGAAAATCATGTTTGTCAGCTAAGCTACTGCTGACTGAAATTACAGACTCATTGTTAACAACTGAAGAACCATAGTCATTTCCTACATATGTGTTGACCCAAAATTCCTTGTCACCCATTTCAGTATGTTGGGCACCCATGTCAACATCCAAACAATTGTCAGTTGAATCACCAAGTTCAAGTGACTCCTCACCCAAATAGTCTTTTCCAACATTAATAACACTGTTAAAAACTGCAAAATGGCCTACACATCCCTCAGTTGTGTTTACAGACCATTTCGATACTCCCCCCTCCCCCAATATTCTTGAAAATTGACTGTTTGCACCCTCTGTTTAATAGTCTTTCCGACCTCCGTGAGGTCATTATGACTGTTCCAAAAAGGCTCATGTGCTGAATCAAGTTCTTGGTCATTGATAGGTTTGAAAACATTGTCGTCACTGTCATTAACAACAGGCCCTTCCATATTGAGTCTAGGCTGATGAAAACCCATTTTTCACCCAGGCGGGTAAGCACATTTGTTAGCATAGTCATTTGTGTCCCTAGTCAACTTCTTTTGTTTGACCAACCTACTTTTGTTCACAAAAACCTCAGTATTTTTTAACACTTTGTCAAAATTAACTTGGTGTTGGTAAAATAGCAAGTCAGTAGTAATGCTGGAGTGTAAGTTAGAAATTTCTGAACGCAATACATCCAACTTACTGTTGTTGCTCTTAATAATCACCTCCAGCATCTCCACTTCCACTCCTTACCAACCCCAAATCAGTGGGCAGAGGCTCAAAAGCAGGTTCTCTCTTTTTAAGCATCAGGGCTATTCAACCTGTCCCACAAGAAGAATGGGGGCAAGGTTTTTACTCAAGACTTTTCCTGGTACCCAGGAAAGACAATTCCTGGTGTCCTATCCTGGACCTGTCTATTCTGAACACATTTTTGGTAATCCCAAAATTCAAGATGCTAACTCTTCATCAGCTGCTTCCCATGCTAGGCAAAGATGCCTGGTTGGCAACACTGGATTTAAAGGAAGCCTACCTGCACATTCCAATAAGGGAATCTTGCAAAAGATACCTATGCTTCAGAGCAGGTTCCATGCACTATCAGTTCTCTGCACTGCCCTTTGGTTTATCTACTGTGTCCAGGGTATTCACAACGTGACTAGCTCCAGTCATTGCATTTTGCAGGCAAAGAAATATTCAAATATATCCATACCTGGATGATTGTCTAATTCAGGCTGAAAGCCAGGACATATTATTAAATCATCTGGCATTTGTAAAGAAATTGCTAACTTCTCTGGGGTACACCATAAACGAAAAGAAATCAAATCTTGTACCCTGCCAACAAATTGTATTCCTGGGAGCAAGCTTGAATACAACTTCCCAGATGACATACCTCACGGCAGAGAAACAAGTTCATTTGACAGCCTACTTCAATCTACTGGCCACAAAGACCCAGCTATCTGCAAGGAAAATACTGCAAGCACTGGGGTTCATGGCCTCTTGCATTCTACTAATTCCATATGCAAGACTGCATATGAGGAAACTACAATGGTATCTAAAAAGCTTATGGTGTCAACATTCTCAGGATCTAGAATAATGATTCCTATCATACTTTGTCTACAGATAGAGTTTCTTTGGTGGGCAGAGGCCTGCCACCAAAACAAGGGACTGCCATTCACTCTACCCCTTGCCGCCCAAACCCTAACAACAGAAGCATCAGATTATGCATGGGGGGCTCACTTGGCAGGGCAGGGCAGTGCATTCAGGGCAAATGGAACCCAAGTCAAATGCACCTGCATATCAATCAAAAAGAAATGTTAGCTGTACAGAATGCTTTGACAGCCTTCAAGGACCACATTCTTCCAGGACAATTATTGGTAAAGATGGACAACACCACTGTTATGTGGTATATAAGCAGGGGGGGAACCCACTCATACCCTCCCTGCAGACTAGCCATGGTTCTGTGGAACACTGCCTTGAGCTACCAAGTGCACCTACAGGCTCAATTCCTGCCAGGAAAGCTAAATACACTGGCAGACGACCTAAGCAGAAATCTCTTGGACCCACACAAGTGGAAACTGGAACCAAAGATATTCAACATGTTGAGAAACAAATGGGGGAGCCCAGAGATAGACCTGTTTGCCTCCCCTCAGAACTACCAATTGGACAAATTCTGCTCAAGGACTCATTGCAAACAAGCTTGGAAAGTGGATGCCCTGGCCTTCACCTGGAAAAACCTATCAGTTTATGCCTTTCCTCCTCTGCCTCTCCTCTCCAAAATGCTACTAAAGATCAAACAGGACAAACCAAGGACAATACTGATTGCACCAGACAGACCCCTGCCCTGCTGTCCCAGCAGGAGGGCCAGATTCTGCACCCACAGCTTCAAACCCTGAACATTGCAGCCTGGCTAATTACCTGACCTCTCCGTTACCATCCCTCAGTAAGCAAGTGATGGATGTCATTCTGGAGGCAAGGGGGCCTAGTACTAGAAACGCCTATGCTGAAATATGGAAAAGATTCTGTTCCTGGAGCCAAACTCAGGGGATGGACACAACAGTGCCCAATTTACCTCATATTCTTCTGTACTTAACTGAGATGCTTCACAAGGGCCTTTCCTTTTCTTCCATTAAAATTCATGCCTCAACCATTTCAGCTCATTACAACACAGAACCATCCCTCTTCTCTCATCCACTGCTGAAGCAATTCCTCAGAGGGGCCAAAAACTTAAGACCACCCAGGAGAGCCCCTACTCCAGCCTGGGACCTTAACTTTGTATTGTAAAAGCTCACTCTTCCTCCCTTTGAGCCAGCTGCAAATGCAGAGTTGAAATTCCTTTCTTGGAAAACGGCCTTTCTTCTAGCCATCACTTCAGCAAGAAGGGTGTCTGAATTACAGGCCCTCATGGCAGTGAAGCCTTTCATCATCTTTCATGCAGACAGGCTGTCCCTCAGGACCAATCCCTCCTTTATGCCCAAGGTGGTATCCAGTGTGGCCCTTAATCAGTCCATTCATTTGCCAACCTTCTTTTCTAATCCACAGAACAAAGGGGAATGAATACTGCACTCCTTGGACTTGCACAGACAACTTAGATTTTACTTGGACAGGACTAAGCCTCTCAGGAAATCTGAACAGCTGATGGTGGCATTTGCTGCAGAGGGGAAGGCCATTTCAAAACAAACCATTTCTAAGTGGACCACCAACACCCACATATAGCAACACTAAATCCACATATGCAGAGGCCCTTAACTGTAACCTGCCCAAGCAACAAAGACCTCTGAAGCTGAAACGCAAACAAACACCAATCACAACCAATGTGTCACATAGTTCACAACACCAGTGTGCCACCCAGCAACAGCCCCTAAGGCAAGACAATGTACCTAACACTTTAGTCATAGGTGACTCTATAGTCCGGCACACTGATGTCCCTCTCATCAGGTTGAATAAGGAGAAAATTACAGTCACATGCCTGTCGGGTGCCAGGATCTGCCACATAACGCATGCACTCAAGTCACTCCACAACAAGTACAAATATGACTCTGTCATTGTCCATGTTGGAGTGAATGACTTGAAACGTACCTCCCTGGACTACATGAAAAGAGACATGGAAGAGCTCTCGGATCTTGTGGCCCAGGCAGGTATGACCCTAGCTCTGAGTAGCATCCTGCCTTCGCCCAGAATTATACCACAATATAAGGATAAAATGATTGACTTCAACAATTGGCTAAGCTTATGGTGTCATTCAAAGGGGATCCAGTATCTGTCTGCCTGGGATGACATGATTGACAGACCACGATGCTTTGCCAGAGATGGTCTGCACCTGTCGCCCCTGGGATTCAGGTTACTGGCTAAGGCTCTTGCCACCCCTATAGTGCCTTTTTTAGGCAAACTTCAAAGGACTAAACCACCACCGTAACAGGTACAAGCATGCAAAATCTGAAGGTAATGCTACTCAATGCTAGAAGTCTAAACCTCAAAATGCACTCTCTCGAGGCACTCCTAAAAATGGAGAACATCGATATCTGTGCAGTAACTGAGACCTGATTCAAGGCTCCAGAGAGCACCCCTGCAATACCAGGCTACAACTCTTACCACACTTTTAGGCCACCAAACCAGGACCGAAACACTAAAGGTGGAGGAGTGTCAATATTCACCAAGGATATTCACACCACCAGGATAGTTGGCCAACACAATGTGTCTGAAATTCCCCAAGTGCAACTAACACTAGGTAAGACTGCAATCCAAATTGTAGCTTGCTACAGATCCCCCACCATACCCCAAGATTCTCACTACACCTTTCTAAACATACTGGAAAATATTAAGATAGAACCAAACACCCTAATACTGTGTGATTTTAACTACCCTGCCATTAACTGGGAAAACTACTCATGTCCCAACACCTTTAAGAACGGTTCTTGGAATTCATAAATTCCAACGCCCTGGATCAACTAATCCATAGTCTCACCAGGGGCTCCAATATCCTAGACCTGGTCATTACCAACATGGGAAATCAATGCTCCATACCTATGGTCACCCCCTCGTTAGTCAGGTCTGACCATAAGCTAATCACCCTTAACATCCACATCCCACCCCCACCCCCCAGTAAAGAAACCACCATAAAAAACTTCTCCAAAGCCAACTTCATGCTACTCAAGTCAGAAGTGACAAACTTCATGACACCCATGCAGACGGGAACTGAAAGTTCAACTGCTGAATCCTACACTAAGGCACTGTACGAGCACATCCACTCATGCATAAATCGTGCCATCCCAAATAGCGTATTATCATGGAACTTATAAACAAAGACATTGGCAACCTTCAAACACTGGACCCCACCCAGTTTGGGTTTGTGAAGGGCCGATCCTGTCTCCTGAACCTGATTAACTTCTTTGAATCAGTCTCCAGAGCCATGGACAAGGGTAAGGTGGTCTACACAGCCTATCTAGACCTTGCCAAGGCCTTTGACACCATCCCCCACTCTGGAATCATAGATAAACTTACTAAGTTGGACATTAATCCCTATGTCACCCAATGGGTTGCTAAATGGCTTACTGATAGAACCCACACTGTAAAAGTAGCCAACTCCAAATCCAGCTCTAGACAAGTGACAAGTGGAGTACCTCAGGGTTCAGTCCTGGGGCCGCTCTTGTTTGGCATCTACTTCCCTGAAGTACAGGTCAACACTAAGGGACTCTGGCTAACAAAGTTTGCAGATGACTGCAAACTGGGAGCCATTATTGAATCCCCAAATGATGTGGATACTCTACAAAAGGGCCTTACAGAAACAGATGCTTGGTGCCAGAGCCATGGGCTCAAGCTCAATGCCAAGAAATGTATTGTTATCCCTTTGGGAAAAAAAACATGTATCCATGAATTACCATATAGGTGGCAGTACACTAAACACAGAAAGTATGATAAGAGACTTAGGGACACAGGTGGGCAGTGGTCTCACCTTCATAACCACGTCGCCACAACAGTCAGGAAATCCTTCTATGTGGCACACCACATCATGAAGGGCCTTTCAACCAGCAAAAAGGAGGTCATTGTCCCACTGTACTCATCCCTCATTAGACCCATTATAGAATACAACGCCCCACTTGGTATGTACCTCTCAAGACATCTGCAACAACTGGAAAGGCCTCAGAAATACCTCACTAAAAGAATCACAGGCCTAAAGCAGATGCCCTACGCTGACCGCCTTAAAAAACTCCAGCTATACTCTGTCGCATATCGTCTACTCAGAGGTGATCTCTGCTTAACATACAAGGCCATGTCAAACCCAGAGCTGTTGGACATGCTACACTTAAAGAAATCCCAATCCCTCAGAGCTACACGCTCCAGGGATCTAAACCTTGTCATCACAATAAACAAAACATGCTTTTTTGTTGGAGGTGTAACCTTGTATATAATTGCTTCCCATTATGGGGGCACCTGACATCTGGGGCAAGAAAAACTGATGTAATGGTGTCAGGTGCATGCTTTATACCCCTGACTACTTGACGTCATGGAAGATGAGACAGCAACCGACGCAGGACCCAAGACTTTGATAATCAGACCGACTGAGGGCTAACTGCAAGCAGATAACCCAAATGTGATGACTGCAACAGTGAATACACTCGAGCATCTACATTTATGGTAAGTGTACACAACTGTACTTTTTGGAGGTCGTGAATTTTTTAGTGAGAAACCTCTGCAGTCCCAGCATTGACAGTATGCATTCTGTTGATGAACCAGTAGGCTACCCATCTAGTGACATACGAGTTAATCCCCAGCTAGGAGAGTTTCCCAGTGAATGTGAGTTGTTTCAAAAGCCTTGGCAAAGTCAAGATGGGCAGTATGTAATGTTTTGCCTTCATCCAGGAGTTTGACATTCTCAGAAAAGTCCACCAGGTTCATTAACCATGATCTACCCATAATGAAGCCAAACTGGGTCAGGTCAAGAGTTTGAAGGTCACCTATGTCCTTGTTGACAAGGTCCATGATGATTTCCATGGCCTTGCAGATAAGGCTGGTTAGGCTTATGGGTCTATAACTCTCAGGGTGGTTGCTGGACCTCCTTTGTGCAAGAAGATTACTGTTGCTGTTTTCCACTCTGCTGGAACAAAGCCAGTGCTCAGGATGAGGTTAAAGAGAGTACCAAGTGGTTCCACTATGTCTTGTTTTAGATTTAGTAAGCAGCCTGGGATGTTATTTGGTCCCATAGAGGCCATGTTTTTGGCCTTAGAGAGCACGGATATGACCTCCTGTTTGGAGATACTAGGCAGAGGACTGGTGTCAGGTATACTTTGGGGTATAGCTGGTGGGGGGGGGGGGGGGGGTTGCAACAAATCTGTCATTTAGCAGGTTGGCAGTTTCCTCAGGTTCAGTATGCGAGATACCATCCACTGTAAGTTTGGTATACAGTTGAGCATTCCCTTTTAGATTTTGGCCATAGCAGAAGAATGTCTTATGATGATGCTTAGCTAAGGATGCTAATTTATCTTCATAACTAGCTTTAGAGGACTTTATAAGGTATCTGATTTGCTTGTTCAAGCTGTTGAGGGTATTCTTCTTCTGCTGGGTAACTTCTCTCTTCTTCATAGACAGTTTCTTCCTTTTGTTATATAACCTATTTATACTTGAGGTCCACCGGGGTGGCCTGTTTATTTATTTATTTTTTTTCGGAAGGACTGGTTTTGATCTGGTCAGCTTACAGCCAAGTGTGTACAGTTGTTTAGGTGGTTATACAGGGCATTTGTGTACTCTTCTGCATTGTAGTCATTGTTGGCTGTGTTGGCAGGGGGTTGGAAACTTTTTACACCATCTCCTAGTACGCTGTAGTTTGATTCAGAGAAATTTAAGTTTTTTTTTTGCTCCTGTGGGGTTGTCAGTTCTGATCATTATGTTGAATGAGACAGATTTATGGTCTTACCTTACCAGGGAGGGCAACACACAGAGGTTAGTGCAGTGAGCCCCCATGTTGGTGAGTACTAAGTCTAGGACAGTTGAGCCCCTTGTGGGGGTGCAGAATCACTGTTCCAGAGAATTTGTATTGACAAAATCCAGGAACCTCAGGGTGAGCATGTTTGTGCTCATGTATGTCACCCAGTTGATGGAAGAATAGTTGAATTCTTCTATGACCAAAGTTTTTGGCTGTGTAGTGATTGACTGTAGTAAGTCCAGGTAGGTGGTATGCTTCTCTTGGTTCATGGTGGGGGACCTGTAGCTAGCAATAATGTGGTAGGGTGTTTTACCTATAGTAAGTTGGACCTGGAGTAGCTCAAGAGAGTCATACTGTTTAATCAGTCTCGAGATGTATTTGGCTTTAACGAAGATGGATACACCTCCATCCCTTGTTTTTTCACGGTCATTTTGTGGTTTGAATGTGTGGAAGACATTGTAGACTTGCATGGCGGGGATGCTCTCTGCTGCTTTGAACCGTGTCTCTGACTGCACAGAAATCAGCATCTTCCAAGGTGAGGAATGCTTCCAGGGATTGCAGTTTCTTGTTTAGGCTCCTAGCATTAAGTGGCATAACCTTGAGTTTGTCTCGAGTGGATTTTTTACCTCAGAAATTTTGTTTTGACATAGCCTAAAAAAGGTACTATGGAGGAGGCAAGCACCTTTGCCAGCAATAGAAAGCCTAGAGGAGACAAGTGGTCAGTTAGCCATGTGTTTTTAGAATAACAGATACTGGATCCCCGTGGACTGACACCAGAAGCTAAGCCAATTGTTAGTCAATCATTTTTTGTCTATATTGTGGCATCATCCTGGGTGAAGTTAGAATGTTGCTTAGGTCTAGGGACATACCTGCATGGACACACAATCTGAGAGTTCAGGTGTCTCTCTTCTTGTAGTCTAGAGAGGTACATCTGAAGTTATTCACCTCAACATGTACTGTGGCAGAGTCATAACGGCAGTTGAGTGACTTGAAAGTGTGTGTAGTATGACAGATCCTGGCACCTGACAGGCAGCTGCCCATGACCTTCTTCTTGGTGAGGGGGACATCTGTGTGTCTCACTGTGGAGTTGCCTATGGAAAGTACTTTTGTTTTTGAGGTGCTTGCCTTACGGGCTTATTTGCTAAGACACTAGTCTGTTATGTGTAGTGGATTCTGTTTGCTTTGCAGTGTGTGTAAGTGGTTTGCATTTGGGAGGTCTCTGATCTTTTGGTAGGTAACTACTGAGTACCATGGCATATTTGGGTTTGTGTTGTGACCTTGTTTTCTGTAAGAGGTGATGTTTGTCTGTGTGTGTGTGTTAACCTGTTTGATGTCTGGATTGTTATACGAGAAAATTAATTCCAAATTCATAGTGTAATTGCATCTCTCACATATTGTATTTTTTTGTTTTAGGAGTAAGTGTTTGTCAGTATATATGAGGCAAATACTACATTGCCTCAGGATGCCTATGTCAGACAGGCTGGCCGAAGAAATGGTTTTAAGCGGACTTCCCATTATGGCAGGTTTTTACAGGAACTGCTATTAGGGAGTGGGGTAGTTTGACCAGAGTTTGCTCAAGGATTAACAAAGGGGCTTATTCTATTGAAGGCTAGGGGTGAAAACTTACATTTCTCAGTGTGCAACTGAGGTTTCTACAGTGCATTAGGGAAGGCTGGGAGGGTTCACTAACAGATGTCTAGGAGAAAATTGTCTTTCAAGGCATTTGCATCTGTACAAGGCACTGCTGAGCCCTGCTGCACAGTGTGCAGCTATGCGCAAATGTGAGGCTTAAATACAGGCAAAATCAAACACTTAACCTAAACTACCAATGGGAAGGCACACAATGAGCTTTCCTCCAGTAATCTCCAACTCAGATGAGGCTCAAACTATACACTTCTGCCGCAAAGGTGCAGGCAGGGTCCTTCTAATATAAGATGGATGGAATAGTACTCAAGTGTAACAATAGTCTAGATTCAGCAGATCGGAATCCATTCTATGCTATGTACTAGCTACTTAAAGCAATAGAACATCTTTTTTACAGTGCAATAAAATGAGGCAACAAAATGATAAAATACAGTCAGCAAAGTACAAAGAAAATTCAAAAAGTACTTTTTTTTTTTTTTAGCAGTGGATGCTTTGGATTTCAGCAGAATCTTTTCAGGCTTCTGGCAAAAGTCACCAAACATTGAGCAGCTCAGGTTAGATAACCTGCAGTAGTACTGACCTTTGCACAAACTGGCAACTCTTTGAGCATATGTGAACAGTGGGAGACCATGGAGAGCGTTTCCTTTACAGGATCTTAAACTGGAAAGGTTTGCTTATTTACAAGACACTGGGAACCGAGTTTGTGTGGGGCTTTTATACCAGCAAGTTAAAAGACATTTATACAGTTAATCACTTGGGTCAATCAAATAAAACACAATTTTCCAACTTGGATGGGTTGAATTCAACTCTGCTCCCTCCAGAGTGCATAAAAACCCTCTTAATATAAAGTGAACTGTTTTTTTAGCTCAAGTGCAGTAACAAATGCTTTACAACAGAATTCCCGCAGTATCAGGAATCCTTGGAAATAAGTTCACTAATCCTGCTAAATGTTCAACAAAATACAGAAAAAAGTGTACAACGTCAGAGAATAACCCAGAAAAACTTTGCAAAATGTAGAAATATTCTGGCAAACTCAAAACAGCTTTTTCAGTACTAAAGGAGGTTAGGAAATATTAGAATTCTGTTTAAAAAACCTAAGACCAGTACAGTAACAAACAGATGGTGTTTCTTTCACATGTGAAGGTGGAAAACCAATGATAAATTCAACCAAATCAAATCAATAATTGCAGCACAGAGGTCTTAAATAGCGCTGAGACAGTTAGAACAAGTACAAAAAATACTTACATCAGCTTTGTAAGTCCAGGTGGTTTTGGAAGCAATCCAAGTCTTATAGTCACAGGTGTCCAAGCCAGGCACATGTAAGCTCTGAATAAATGAGTAATATACACAACAATTAATCTCTGTACCTGCACTAGGCAGATGTCAATTATCAATACAGTTGTGTTTGCCACTGTATAAGCTTTAACATGATATCTGATAATACTTTGTACATAGCATGGTTTTGCAATTATCGATGCAAATATGAATAACCGATAAATATACCAACTCCGGGATTGCACCATAGTGGAGGAAATGGCAACATCCAACGACGGCCCACAGATTTTTTTCCCTGGGAAAAAAAAATCGATGTTCTGTGACTTCGCTATTTTCTCCTTTCGACATCATCGTCCAATAATACGATATAGACTCGAATTAAGCAAGGCATTTATTTCATTAACTCTTTTTTATATCAGCTAAATGAAAACAAATTCTCCTTGTTTACTGTTAGTTTTATCTGCATAACGTGATGGACATTTCATACAAGAGGCCATGTATATGACATCAGGTGATTCACAATTCATGTAATGCTTTAACTCATAATGGTTAGCCATAGTAGGATGTCTGAAAAATGTTATACTGTTGATATAGTTTCAGTATATGCATTTTCTACGAGGATATGTGCCATATTTATAATGTAATAGCATTTATTTGCTCCTTATAACATAGATATTTCATATTTCAAGCATTTTTATAGCTAAATAAATGTCTTCCAGGCAGTAAATCATTTGATGTATCCACATTTTAAAATATGCCAGTGTTTAGCAACTACTTTCGTAAATGCACTAGTATATCTGTTGTAAGAGAGAGTCATTCATAAATACGTATCAGTTGGCTTCCTGTCTTCCTTAAAAAGTTCACCTAATGTTTTACCCATGTTCTCTCTGTTATTTAAAATACATGCATAGAAATATTTCAAGCACGGGCATTAATGACCTTCTAACATGCCAATGTACCAAAACACTTGCTCCCATAATAATTGTCCAGGCTGTTAAAAATATCTAAACTAGTACTGTCTTTACTGTAATTTGGTAGTCTGTTCCATGCATCAGCTGCTGTCTCAGAGCCAATTAGTACACTTCTTGTTCCTATAGAATCTTCTACATAGGTTGTCTGATTTTCTC
The DNA here is from genome assembly GCF_019279795.1 of Protopterus annectens. Taxonomy (NCBI): domain Eukaryota; kingdom Metazoa; phylum Chordata; order Ceratodontiformes; family Protopteridae; genus Protopterus; species Protopterus annectens. The sequence continues at coordinate 1,832,652,552 of NC_056732.1, read as the reverse complement.
TACTCTTTTTGATAACCCCAAACATTCTCAGAGGTAGTTGTCTTTAAATGCCCTATATACCTGAATAAGATCTCCTCTTAGATATGTATAAGAGACACTATACGAGTTTGGATATTTTAGTCTTTCGTAATAACTTAAATCTTCACATCCATGGATGCCCTTGGTATATTTCCGCTGTACTCTTTCCAGTTTACTCATGCTTGTTTTCTTCTACGGTTTCTGTATTATTCCATACTCAAGTTTGGGTCTAATGTAACTAACAAACAATGACTTTATAATTTCTGATTTCTTAGACTTTATAAATCTTTTTATACAACTTATAGTGCTATAAGTATCATTAACCAATTGGTTGATATGATTAGAAAAACTCATAGCTGAATCTACCCATATACCCAGGTCCTTAAATGAGTCTCCAGTTTCCATCACTGTGTGCTGTATTAAATATTCACCTTTCAGTTTATGTCTCCCAAATCTCATATGCTTTATTTTTGATGTATTTATAAGCATATTATTCTCCTGTGCCCAAATGGTCAATTTAGTCAAGTTACTTTGCAGACAGGCCTTATCTGTAACACATATAGTCAGTTTACCAATTTCAGGTCATCAGTATATAGACTGTGGAACACCTCAGATAAAAAAGTTACATCTGAAAGATGCAATCTAAACAAGTAGGGGCCTAGGACAGCGCCCTGTGGGACACCTGACTGTAACCAAGAATTTCACTTATTCAGTTACTGTATGATATGTACTGTATCCTATTTGTAAGCCATGCAGCTATCCATCTTATCAACAGTATATTAATACCTAGTTGTTCTAATTTATTGATCAATGTTTTTTGTATGACTCTGTTAAATGTTGAAGTTAAATCTATATACATTATAGCATAATGTTTCATTCATAGATGCTGTTACATTGTTATAGAACATCATGTTACAGTTGGTAATAGATCTATTTTCACCATATACATGCTGGGATCCCGTTCTAATACTCAAAAGGCCGTATCACCAAATTTCATTTTCATGAGATGAAAATCGTGAAAATGAAATACCCAAATGGTGAATTTTCCTCAGGGCAAGTAACCACCTGCTCAACAAATCTTTTTCTAAACTGTAGTGTGATCCCAGATTTGTTATATATAGTTAGGGTGTGTGTGTGTGTGTGTGTGTGTGTGTGGGGGGGGTGTATCCCCCACCTCGGTGGGTTTTATTTACTCTGGTGTGTGTGTTTTGTTGAAGTTTGAGAAGTGTTTACTTGCCTTAGGAAAAATTTGGCATTCGGGTATTTCGTTTTCATGATTTTCATCTTGCGAAAATGAAATTCAATGATATGGCCTTTCAAGCATTAGAAGTAGATCCGCATGCTGATATATGCTTTCAAGTCCCAACCTATCCAATTCTGACAAATAACTTATCCAATATTACCTTCTCCATCATTTTTCCACAATATGAAAGTAGACTTAAGGGTCTATATGACTCTGGGTTTGTCCTACTCCACTTTCCGTTAAAGACAGGTTTAATAAGCACATGTCTCCAATCTTGAGGAATCTTCCCATATTTATATTACCTAGTAAACAATAGATATAATGGTACTGTAAGTTCTTGCTGAATTGTTCTCAGGTCATTAGTACTAATTCTCTGTGTTTTGTTTGGATCCAGTTTGTGCAGTTCTTTTTCAATATAATCTAATTTGATTCCAGTATCTGAGCTTACTTGGATGTCAGTAGGATAACTTATCACCCCTTTTGTGGAGCCAAACTGTTTTGCAAAAGATTTTGTAAATATATAATCTGTTGTGTCTGAGAATAAATTTTAGAAATTACACACAGTTTATCAATTTGTATGTCTTTACTCTTTCCACATCTTATTTATCTATAGTTCATAAGTAGGTACTAGGCTATTGGCCCAAGGTCCTAAGTAAGCCTAGCCAACAAGGTTCCCTGGCTTACGCCACCCAAGAAAGTTAATTTCCTGTGCCCCTGTTGAGCAGAGCCACAGAAGTGATCCTGGGGTGCATTTCCTATTTCTCATCCACTCATAGGTAAATAGGTTCATAGGTAGGTATAGGCTATCTGCCCGAAGGCATTTATAAGCCTAGCCAGAATGTGTTGGCTTTTACCACCCCCTTAGATTAGTTCCCTGTGCTTAGGTGGGCTACATAGTAGGATTTTCTAACCACTTTGGCAATGTGATTATCAAAGGAGAGGTTACTATCTACTTGAGTCCCCAGATCCCTTATTACGTCTTCCGTCTTTAGGGGGCTACCACCTATGTGGTAGTTTGTGGGTACTTTGTTTTTTCCAAAGGGGATGACTGTGCATTTTTTGGCATTTAGCTTGAGGCCATGGTTTTGACACCAGGTATCTGTCTCAGTGAGACCCTTTTGGAGGATGTATGTGTCAGCCGGAGAGTCAGTTATAGCCCCTAGTTTGCAGTAGTCAGCGAACTTGGTCAGCCATAGTCGTCCTGTGCTTGCCTGTACCTCTGAGAAGTATATGCCGAACAGGAGGGGTCCTAGTACTGAGCCCTGGGGAATGCCACTTGTAACTGGTTTAGAGTCAGACCTAGCTCCCGCAACTCTTACTATGTGGGTTCTGTCCGTGAACCAGTTGGCAACCCATCTCGTGGCGTAGGAGTTTATGTTCAGGCTGGTGAGCTTGTCTATAATACCTGAATTGGGGAATGGTGTCGAAGGCGTTTGCGAGGTCTAGGTAGGCTGTGTGGACCACCTTTTCCTCATCTATAGCCCTGGTAACTGTCTCAAAGAAGTCCATCAGGTTTACGAGGCATGATCTGCCCTTAACAAAGCCAAACTGGATAGGGTCCAGTGTTTGGAGGTTCCCAATGTCTCTGTTAATGAGATCCATGATGATGCGCTCTATAGCCTTGCAGACCAAGCTAGTCAGGCTCATAGGGTGATAGAAAAACTCTGTTCTCAACTGACAAAATGTTACGGATTGTGAACTAAAAAAAAAAATTGCTCTTGAGTACACACACACACACACACACACACACACACACACACACACACCATAAAAACTAGCAAAACAAGTCAACTATATTACACATCTGTAGGAAAGGGGAATCCATCCAGCCACATCCCTTTCTTCACATTTTTGCACATGGGGTCAGGGTGTTACCTCAACAGTGAATCATCTGGGAGCCAAGTCCCCTGTTAAAAAAAAATGAAAAGGTTCCATCTACAGAAAAACCTCAATGGCCCACATACTGTGTCAAATTCGCTTCATAATGAAATTGGCTTTATATGCTATTTAGCCGTTTACTTATTAATTGTATTATTCTGCTTACTGGGCAAGACGCATTGAGCACAGTGCATTTGTCTGAGATGACTGAGAACTAAGAGCCTGATGCATACTGTGCAACTGTGAGCAGGTGAGTTCATGAGATAGGCTGTAAAATCAAACCAAGGACAATAGGTTAAGTGTGCATCTCACCTGTCTCAAAAAGACAATGTCCACATACTAGTTATTCAACATCTTTTTTCTTTATATTCCCAACACCAAGCTGGAACAGACTTATGTTACCCAATGTGCAGGGGCACCTCTTCAGTCTGAGAATTACCAGACTTCATGGTGACCTGGAGCGTATATAAAAGTCCTTTCATAGGGACCACTTACACCACAATTGCCTTCATCTCATAATTTGTTAAGTAGGAAAACACGAAGTGGAATACATGAGACAGTAACAGATGACCAAAGACAGCCCTTTTACTACAGCTCCACAACTTTCCATTCTGGCAGACCATGGCATTTCTATAAAAGGTGTCTGCTGAAGTGACCATGGAAGACTATGGGAAGAGGCCAGTACAGAATCACAAAGGAGAAAAAAAATCTGATGGAGGATCTGACTTTTTTTGGTGAGGTCTGTAAGAATAGGGTAAGGGGCCTGACTTGTGCCACAGAATACTGGGGGTAATCACCAAATCTTAAGGAGTGCTGGAGAATGGGGAAGAGGGACAAGTGTTGCTGTCCAGCTGATTACAAAGGACATGGCTCGGTATGACACAAGGCTGGGACTGTCTCTGAAAATGGTACACAGCAACCTTTCTTAGAAGTGCTACCTCATTATGCCAAAGTTAAAGCTAGGGTAAACAAACAAAAATTCAGTGAAATGACCAAAGAGCTGTTGTAGTGGTTAAAGATAACTCACGGGTGAGGTGCAACTGTCTATGGACAAGCTGTTCTTTTTATGGGGGGAGGGGGGACTTGGTTCAAAAAGATAGGTTTAAGTTAATGTCTTCACTGGCAATTATGACTGTTCTCCTAATCACTGACTATAATTCAGGAGGAGAGCTCTGTGCAAAATCCTGCTTAGTGACATTACCATGGAATGTAAACATCCTTGCAGGTAGCCCTTCTCATAATCAGAACTTGTAATATTTTCCTTTGTTCCCAATGCTCTGGTAAATATGCATACTCATTTAAATCTAGATGTGTCTTCTGTAACATTATTTACATTACGCACTTCTTAATCAAGATTTGTTTTGAAGAGTGCTATGAGGAACTTTGCTTGACATAGATGGGTAGCCTGTTCCAGAGTATGTGAAGTCTCTGGGACATGAATCTATCCCTCCAGCATGTCCTGTTTATTGTGGTGACCAGGTTTAGGTCCCTAGAGTGTGTAGCTCGGAGGGATTGGGATTTCTTTAGGTGCAGCATGTCCAACAGCTCTGGGTTTGACAGAGCTTTATATGTTAGGCAGAGATCTCCTCTGAGTAGGCGATATACTAGAGAGTAAAGCTGGAGTTTTTTGAAACGGTCAGTGTAGGGCATCTGTTTGAGGCCAGTAATCCTCTTTGTGAGGTACTTTTGTGGCCCTTCCAGCTGCTGCAGATGTCTTATGAGGTACATTCCAAAAGGGGCGTTGTGCTCTATAATGGGTCTAATGAGTGCCGATTAGAGGGGAACAATGACCTCTCTTTTTTATGGATGAGAACCCTTTTGTGATGACATTGACATTGATAGTAAGGCACTAAGCACACAATCAGTCGTGAGAGACTTGGGCACCCAGGTTGATAGCAAGCTGACTTTTGACCACCATATTGCCTCTGTTGTACGGAAAGCTTTCTACATGTCCCACCTCATTCATAAGGGTATCTCATCCAGTGACAAGGTGGTCATAACATCCCTGTATTCTTCCCAATAAGACAGATTATTGAGTACACTGCCCCTTCTGGCATGTATCTCACAAAGCACATGCAGCAGCTGGAGAGACCACAGAGGTTCCTCACCCAGAGAATCCAGGGCTTCAGACATCTTCCCTACACAGGCTAAAAGCCCTGTCCCCTCTACTCAGTCTCCTATAGACTCCTCAGAGGTGATCTCTGTCTGGCATACAAAGCAATCTCAGACCCTGCCCTGATGGGGCTGCTGCATATTCGCAAGTCAAGCTCCACTCAAGTAACCCACATGCGCTACCTCAGCCTGGTGTGTGACATCAATAGGACTTGTTGATGGGACAGATTTGTGTCCAAGAGACTTCCCCCTTTTGTGGAATAGACTCCCTCTCCATGTAAAGCAGAGTACCTCATTAAACCTTTTTAAGCGCAATGTGGATAACTGGCTGGGGAACAAAAAATACACCCTTGGGATTCCACCTATGTCCCTCCTGGGCAGTGGCATAGGGTGTTAACTTGTTGGAACATGTGCTAAATTCTTGGCTAGGCTTGTAAGGGCCTCAGGGCCAATAGCCTAGTAACTTCCTATGACCCTATAAATAAAAATAACTGGCGGAATATCTTTTTGATAAACCCAGATTAAACTTCGTTTTACCAGTGAAAAGTATAGGTCATTTCTCTCTTCCTGGATATACCTACTTGTTATCATAGGTACTCATTTGTACTCCTCTCCAAGTAGCCTCATGTCTTTTCCCTTGTTTGTCAAGTGGACGATCCATTACTACCTAATCATTTGCTCATACTTTGTAGTTACTAAGCACCAAAAACGTAGCTGTGAAATAAATGCATAAAAAAAGTTATATTAATTAAGTATATTGGATTTCTTTGAACACAACTCATTCAGGCAAAATCTGTACTAATCTGTTAGTGTTCTCCAGTGTTCCAGTGTTCCACAACTGTTGACCACTGAGTAATATCCACATCATAAAGAACAGACCGTAGGAAATGAAGTCTGATTTATGTCTTGGGTAGCATAGATACAACTTATTTCCTCAGGTTATTATATAACCTCTTCTGATAAACATATCATTTTACTTTCCAAGCTGATGCCTGACTAATGTCAGTCATTTATGATTCTGTTCTGTAAAATCCATTTTGGGTCCTAATCAGCTAAAGAGATCATAGAGAGTTTCAAATAGGTGTGTTCCCTGTTGGTAGAATTCTAATAAAATGGTTTTGTGTGTGCTGTAAGATTATTACAACCACTGGTACCTTATTTTTCAAGAGAATGTCACTAAATGTACTTTAAATGCACAAATCAGTCTTTTGAGTCAGTAACATTATAAAATAAGGCTAGGACTACTAACTCCTCTGTTTCCTAGGCGACCTTCTCGGTCGTAGAGGCATACAAATATCAGGCTTGTCACATCTAACTGTTTCTGATGCATTGTATCCAGTTTTATCAAGTTGTCATATTACTTCTTGTCTAAAGGATCTATTAACAATGCTGAAAAAATAACTCTACAATTCTCCTTTTGTTTAAACCTACATGTAACTAAACCTAATCTGTTTCAAAACTATAATAATATGCATGCCAGGTCCCTTAGCAGTACGCTTATTTCCTTATTACCCATTTGTGGCCCAATGTCTCTAATTTTATTTGTTTTTCTTTATTTTTTCTAAATTAACTCTTTGTTCTGAATGTGAATAAGCAGTCTTTATCAATTTCCTCCTTGGGTCAATATAAACTTTTTCTCAGGATATTCTCCCTCAAGAGGATGTGGCAAAGTCAGTATAAAATACATGGATGCAAATCTGTGTAGTGTCCTGTGATTTTATAATAGCTTTTCTTAGAAAAAATCAGATATGTTCATATAATTTACATGTCATTTTCTAGAATTATATGTGTAAACTAGTATAGCTGTAACCACAGTGTGCAAAGTACAAATGATAATACTTAAATTCATTAAAAACATGCCAGAAATTACCAGTGTATATACATTACAAAAATGAAGGTTTCATATAGTCATCCATAAATTTCTGAATGTTTAAATTCATTGTAAAACCGAAGCTAGTACCATACATTTCTTGTGAATTGCCTAATAAACATATTACATTGTCTGTAATTAAATGATTAATTAAACTTTTTGAAATAAAATGCCACTGTTTGAATGTTACCACTTAGTACAAAATGCACAATTTTGTGTATCAGATTAGCAATTGGTAGTTAGCAAGTAGTCAAACCTAGAATCTTCACATTAGCATAAGTGCATAATGTACGCTGTCCATAAGCAGGCGGGTAAATCAGCTTGACATGTACACTGTCCATAACCAGGCAGGCGAAGTTATGCTGAATCACCAAGCAGAATGTTCTATTCCATGCCCGTTAGTCATACTAAAGCAGTTAGAAAAATAATCCTTTTCCTTGGCTGCTACTGTGAACAAAAAAATATTTCTTGATATTTTAATGTCCTACCAACATAATGGCTTTTCTTGTACTTGTTTAGAGCTTAACTTTTGCCCAGAATTACCCTGTGTTTTATATAGTATCATATGGCTTGTCTGATGTAAATCGCAGCTTCAGCTAAGTTTTATATTGTCCCTGAAATGGTTGCAACTTTCTAGCGTTCTTTTGCACCATGTCTCAGACTGACTCTGTCAGCCTTTGTTTTACCCCCTCGTTTTTCCTTTTCACGTTGTTACCTTTTATGTATTTGGAGATATGCATATTTTGTTTTGCTTTTCATATTTTTCTTGTGAAGACATTTGAGAAGCAGTAGTGTTTACCATTGTGCATATATCACAAAAAATGTCTTCCCTCATGTTCTAATTAATTAAATCTACCACTATTACTTATTTACCTATAGCAATCAATCTCAGGATAGTAAAGGAAAAGTCTGGATTTTTTAAAAATAATGTCATGATTGTCTGCCATTTGTTCTCTCTTTTGGCCCTCGAAACCAGACCATTTCTTTTTATTTATTCCCAGGATAGTAAGGGAAAAAATCTGGATTTAAAAATGACATCTTAAATACCTACCAATTTCTCTGTTAGCTTTTGAAACCTGACCTTTGCTTATTATTATTTTCCTTCGATATACAGAGGTTCAAGATCTATTAATACTTTTTCAGCTTCGTCTGAAGGTAATATACATCCTGTGAATGATGCAATTAAAATTCATTCCTGTGGTCCACCCCACCTGCCTAATCTCTCATATCTACCCAGGGATAAACCATTAGTAATTACCAGGCTGTCCAAAATATGCTATAACTGAAATGTGTTTTTCTGTTTCAGTTAATTTTGATTAGACTCTGTCTGAGACACATAAAATAATTCACTGCTTTACTGATCAATGTTCAAAGCAGGACTAGGCAGTAGCCATATTATTTGTAAATAAGCCCTGCAGATCCATTCTTTAACACAGTTATTCTGTTTTACTCATTTCATGGAGACCTCTTAGATTCCTCATCTACTGATGCTTTACTGCATTGTCTTTGCAACTCAGTATTTAAGCCAAGGCATATTTCCAAAGGCTAACTTTACATTGTCGCATTGAAGACTACTAGTTTAACATCCTTGCCTGTCACCATGGTACAAAGAATATACATATTTCCATAGTTAATGTCAGTATCTGTTGCAATTAGTTATAACATGACTGTAACTAATTATATTGCATATGGTACATGTCTAGATGCCTTAATCTTCTGAGTCAGCAGTGTCAGTTTTGCTTTCATTGGACATGCAATAAACGTTTCCATGTACAATGTCTATTCTGCAAACATCTGGGCACTTACATGAATAAAAAATAACATGCTCCTTCCCTTCGTTTTCAGAAAAAATAAAACATTTTCTCAGTACCATATAAATTCATCTTTCAGATGAGATATTAAATCAAGGTCCTATCTGCTTGAGTAGGTGGAAGCTCAGGTGGATGCAAAAAATTCCATGGCACCTATCAAAAAGAGTAGGAGGTCCTTTATTAAAAAAAACACTTTCATAACACTTTATGCAGTGTTTATAATTTACATATTTACAGTTTATGTATATAATTTATACTTTTTCATAAATATTCACAAATATCCTAACATCTTTCTCTGTCTTCCTTATTAGACCACTTACTTCTTCTTCCTTATCTACCATCTGATTTTCCATAATATTTTTACCCACTTCCATTTTCCGTTAAACATAGTTTCGTTTATGCTGTCATTCTAAATAATCCAGGCAACATAAAATAGTCTTTTATGCATCTTACTAATATTTTTCTGCTTTTATGCCTGTAATATCCATACATAATCATATCAGTAGTTCTTTCTTCCACTTGTTATACCTTTCAAAAATGTCTTCACATAACTTTTATTTAATTTCACTATCCAGCTAAAATGAAAAAAAAATGCTCCTTAGTTTCTTCCTTTCCACAATATATACATAGTCTTTCACTTAGATTTTTATATGTTGTGTTTCCTTTTACCGGTAAGCTATTAATCAACAGATGCTATAAACATCTTAACATTCTACTCATTTTGTGCACCATGAATTTCTTACTTAATAGTCCAGAGCAAGAGATTGCTTTTACTTACATAGACCTGGAATTTAGCTCTTCCAACTCTGTTCGCCCTTTGCTATGCTCTGGCTTACTCTGCTCCCCTACCCAACCTCCATTCTCACCCACCTCATGCTCCTTATCTTCATACCTAACTAGCCACTCCCCAAAGCCTCTCTCTCACACCACCCTCATTTCTATATAGACACTCCTCTTCAATCCACATCAGCATTTACCTTCACTCCACATCACCTCACTCACACAGTACCAATGTGGAAGAAAGATACCCAGACAGTTCCAATAGTAGTAGGCGCAACAGGTCTTATAAAAAAAGTCTACAATCATATTTAGATACGTTACCAATCCATGTAATCTCATACAAATTGCAGAAGGAGTCATTACTGGGCACATTGCGGGTCCGAGCACTTTTGGCTGACAAAGATTGAAACAATACTAATTTCATGAACTTTAATCGTACTTTGACTTAGGAATGGGGTCCATTCCTGTCATAGTATTAGAAACCGAAAAGATTTGGAGAAATTAGAAAAAGGCAGATACCTCCTACTTAATCCCCACTCTAACCACAACATACATAAAGTATAGCCACACTTAAATCCCTACTCACTCCTGTAAAGATACACAACAATACAGCAACACTTTGTCTGACCAAAATGTAGCCCCATAACCTTTACATTAATAAGCCTCGCCATCACCTCACACTTACCATCCTACCACTACACTAGCATGTCAGAATTTCATACTAAATCCCCTACCTCTCCTACCTATTCAGAAGATAAACCAGCCTTTTCAGTAATATCTCCTTCTGTCTACAACATCTCAGATCTTGACCTTGCTACATTCAAAGTAACTCCACACCAATTAAACAACCACATTTCCTCAAAATATAACATATCTATAATCAATGCCTAAAAACTATAATCCATATATGATCCCAAATCATACTTAGTGGAGATGTGCATCCAAACCCTGACCCTACAAACACAACAACCCCCCTGCTACAAGACAAATAACATTCTAACCTCCCCCAGCAAATCAACAGATCTCCTTATACTCAACATAAACATAAGGAGCATACTGAACAAAATCCCAGAGCCACATGCTACCCTGGCCCTGTACTACCCCAACATAGTCCTTCTTACAGAGACCTGGCTAAAACCACTAAACAAAAATAATGACTTTGTTCCATCTGGTTACAAAGTTCTTAGACAAGACAGAATATCCAAAAGAGGCGGAGGCATTGCTGTCCTCTTCAAAAATAACCCGACCATTGAATTGTTAGCCACCGAGCAACCCAATTTCAATAATGCAGAAATTATGTTCACCAAGCTGAAAATCAACTAAAAAAAACTTGCATATAATTGGTACCCATGCACCCCCCCCCGGAAATAACATTAACAAAGTAGAATCCATTGTAGACTTTACATCCCCAAAATTTTCCCAAGAAACAAATTATACTACTTGATGTTAATATCGACTGGTCTTCCTGTAACTCACTGCACCCCACTAACCTACACAGTTTCAGTCAACAAATCAAAACCACACACGGGTAGATAAAGCATCAAAAGAGGAGTCCATCCTAGACTGGATCCTTACTAATAGATCATCTCAATCCTACCTCACAGACACCCTCAATGACCACCTTCTCACATTTATAATTAGAAATCAAGTGAATCCATTAAAATCCTCCACCCTCCAACAAATCCAGTATACAAAGATCTTCAAAACCCATGGCTTCGTATCGGCACTTAATGCAACTGGAGACCACGCTTATCTCTCCCCCTAGAAAGTGCCATAGACTACTTCAGAAACACTTTTCTAAACAATCTAAATCATCTTGCCCCTGTCAGAACTGTCAGAACTAAATCCAACTATGCACCCTAGCTGACCAGAGATATCAGTCTTCTAGTAAAACAGAGAGATAAAGCATGGGACACGTAGCATCAAAATAAAACTCAAATTAATAGACAGGCATACCAAGAACTAAGGAACAAAACCAAAAAACAAATTGGGACAGACAAAAGGAACCACTATATAGGCATTCAAACCAAACACAAAAATAACCCACAAAAATTCTGCAGCTGCCATTTAATAAAATCCTACAACCAGGAAAGACTATTACTTCACCCCCAATCATTGACACCACCACCAATAATATTGCCAACCAATTCAATGAACACTTCACCAAATCCAACCTAGTCCTCACCAATAGTAGTTCTCCCGTTTCACATTCAAACCTATCTTCTGTACCAGCAGACCAAAACCGCTTCCCCTTACAGCCTGTCCCAACTAGCACAGTATATAAATACCTAAATAGGCTTAAACCCACAGCCCTGGCCGCTGACAGATTACCTGCAGAATATCTAAAGATTGCAGCCAAAGCCATCTCTTATTCACTCTCCGTACTCATTAACCACTCTATCAGAACAATGCATTCCTTCTCTGTGGAAAATTTTGCATACAATGCCACTGCACAAAGGAGGTAAGTCTGTGGAACTATCTAATTACGATCCATTTGCCATTCTATCCCCTTATCTAAAATCCTTAAAAATGTATACATTCCCAAATAATGCACTATCTCCTCACTAATAAACTGCTAACCAACACCCAGTTGAGATTCTGCCCCAATCACAGTACTACCACAGCCCATATTAGCTTTAACAACACAGAAAACCAACATCAAAACAATGGTAACCTAGTATCCACTGTACTCCTAGATCTCTCCAAGGCCTTCGATACTGTCTCCCATCCCAGACTCCTTTCTTCTCTCTGATTTTTATCTCAGCCACTCCACACTAGCATGGTTTCAAGATTATCTAACCAACCGCCAACTAGCAGTAAAATGGCAAAACCCCAAGGATCCATTCTTTTCAACATATTCACCAACCAGCTCCACAAAGCTACCTGGCATGCCCCTCTAGTCCAGTATGACAATTACTCTAATCTGCTCTTCCCATCACTCCCTCAACCCCAGGAACTAAGACAAGACTCCTTTACCGCTGTTGAAACCTGGTTAGCCATTCACAATATTCTCAGCTAATAACATCTCTGTCACACCTGTTCAACTCACCAAACCTCAAGGGTTATCATAGATGACAACATGAAATTCAATATGCACATTGCACAGACAATAAAGAAAGTCCATAAAAAACTTGGAACCCTATATAGATGCAAAAAGTACTTCAACAATGACGGTAAAGCCACCATCTCAAGAACCCACCTACTATCCACACTCATCTATGCCTCCCCCATACTCATCAACCTAAACAAATCAGACTTTAACAAACTAAACACCTGCTACAATAAAATAGCTAGGTTTGATATGTGACTCACCCTTCAGGACACATCACTACACAGCAATCAAACAAATATCCTGGCTAGAATTACCCAACTTGCTCACATATAACCAGCTTACAATATCCCACCAAATTCTGTGCTATCCTGACAGAGTTTCTGCTCTTCCAAGTCTGCTTAAGATCTACTCTAACAAACGCCTATTAAGATCCACCAATAAATCAGTGGCTGTCATTGGCAAAAGCAATAGCTCTAAGGACTTCTTGCTTTCCATATATGTTGCAAAAGCATGGAATACCATCCCCATAGATATCAGGACCACTGAAAATAAAAATAATTTCAAAACACTCCTACTGCCCCATTTACATAGTTTTTGGTTATATAATTCTTCTGACCTTGGGTAGCTTCATTAATTAAATCATATCATACCTTAACCTTCTATGAAAGCTTGCAACAACTTTCTGTACTCTTAATCAATGTCTGTTTATTATATTAGCCACTGATGAATGTAACCAAATGACTGAACAAAATGTCCTTTCAACTGTATTGTTTATTGTAACACACTGTGATCCTTATAGTTGTTGTATCTTTCGGATTTTCCCGGTTAGGGGTCGCCACAGTGGAACTCCGGTCCGCTAATGATTGGCAGTAGATTTTTACGTGCCGAGTTGCCAGCTCTGACGCACAACATTCAATGAAGGTATGCCCATTCACACATGTCTCCACACAGAAGATGCTGTGAATCGAACAGGACAACGTCTTACTGTGAGGTGACAACGCTACCGCAGCACCAACTGTGATCCTTATAGTACATTTACTTTTTGCTCCTTTCTTGGCCTTGAAACTGTACCTTATTAACTTTTGACTCTCTATTGTACTTTGTTAACATGTGTATTGTATTTGCTATACTAATCTTTGTGGAACTTTTCTCTCCAGGCCGCTGGTGAAAATGGGATCCATGCCCAGACGGACTTTCCCAGTAAACAAATGTAAAATAAATAATAAATATAGCTTTGGTTCATTCATTAATGTTGCTTATTATTTAACATAATGTTATATCATTATATTCTTATACTATACTTTCTCTCATTTTTAATTTCTTCAGCTTTTATTTTCCATAAAACTATCTTATTTGATAATATCTTATTTATTCATTTATACACCCTTTTCGTCTTTTAAGCTTCTTTAGAATGTCTCAACAGCTTTCATATTTGTATTACAATGATTTTACCACTAACTTCTTGTGTTGCTCATTTATCCAGTTTAACACTTTATTTTAATTGTTTAACTTTTGTTTACCGGGAAAGTCCAACTGGGCCAGAAAGTGTCCATTTTCAGTGGAGACTGGGGAGAAGCGTTCTGCAATCAGTATCTTTCAAAAATCAAGTACCTATGTATTTTAAATCACTAAGTATAGTGTTACACTACAAAACATGAGGGAAAAAAATGTAATGAGATAAACATAAGAGCATGTGTTTGATAGAGTACAATAAAAAATAATAACATGAGTTGGAGAAAATATGTGAGGGAAAACTCAGTGGTGTTATTTGTTACACAGATTAGTACGTGATAAATGAGAGCTGAGACAATTCTAATAAGATATATAAAGAGATATCAGAGATCAGATGATTAGAGACAGTGAGGGGAAACCGAGTGATGTCTTAGTATTAGGGATTCTGTTCATATTATGGTTACAGAAGGAAGGAAGGAGATTATAAGAAGAGTGCAGCGTAGGGTGTCTTCAGGTAGCTTAGGTGAGCAGGGAGGAAAGAGGCAGAGGAAGGGTCTGCAGAGATTAAGTGGTAGTGGAAAAACATAAAAAGAGTGGAGTAAGGGGCTGGAGAGGGTTGTGAGGTGTGACGTAGGCTGAAGGGGGTGAGTGAAGTATGGTGAGTAAGTTCAGCCAGGATTGGCACAGGAGCAGCTCCATGATTTTGTAAAGTATTCTTTTAGGAAGCATTTAAAGGTGGGTAGGTTAGAAATCTGGTGGTTAAAGGTAAGGAGATCATTTTTTGCTATGACTTAGTAGTATAGGCTTTGTCCGGGAGATTTATTTGGTTTATTGATAGTGGGAAGTTTTGTCTGTTGATCTCCTAGTTCTTTTTGGAAAATATATGCTGATTAAAGGGGTAAGAAACAAATTTAACGAGGCGGCGTATACAATTGGATTTATTAAACCTAACCCTCTATCTTTCTTATGCATATACAGAACTCCTCTTTTCACCGGATTCAGTCTTGAACACCGTATAACAGAAAAAAATCACTTGTATAGCTTTTTCATGTATTATCGGTAACATATACACAGCTGCCAAATAAGCTATCTTCCTCATTAAAACTAAATGAACCATTTTCCTAAAATGTGGCTAAAGTGCCTTAATTTCATCCTTTTTCCTTTTCTTCTTCTTTTTCTTGTTCTTCACTTATATTTTTATCTCCAAATCATAAGCCTAATACAGAAATCTCATTCGGTGAAAAGTATATCCCCTCTGTCTCTACTGTATCACCCAATTGTTTACTTGTTTCTTTAAAGCCATCCCTATTGCTGTTAAACATTCATTAAAGTAACATAGTATTTCTGTCATCCAAATTTTGTTTCTCGTAATTAGCAATATCTGCATACATCAACATAACTTGTGATTTTTATCTCCTCTTTTGTGATACAATTTGCAGTTTTCATTTTTATTTTACTTCTCTGAGGTATTTATAATCGGTGGCACAGTGGTGCAGCAGTTAGCATTGTTGCCTCACAATAAGAGGTTCTCAGGTGCAGTTCTCATCTGGGATGCCTTCTGTGTGGAGTCTGTGTTTTCCCTGCATTCCTGTGGGTTTCCTCCAGGTACTCCAGTTTCCTCCCCCATTCCAAAGACATGTGTCTGAAGCATTGCTCCTTAGGCATCCGTTGAAAATGGGCTTGGTCCTAGTTGGACTTTCCTGGTAAGCAAATGTTAAATAAATTAATTAAATAATAAATAAATGAAAGCAAATAAACTGTAACTCATTTGACATCCCTGTCTTATGCCACTTTTTTATATCTGTTTCATCACTCAACGATTTGTTTACTAAAAATTCTTACTTTATTTTTGTCACATGCTGAATGACAAACATTCTTATTTTTTGCACTAATATTATATTGCTTCATAATAAGCCATAAACGTTCATATCATGTTGTATCAAAGTTTTTAAGTCTCATGTCATAATTTTAACTTCCTATTTTCTATTCACAGTATCATCCACAATTTCCCCTACTATTTATAATAATGCCTAACATCCTTCATCCTTTACCTTTTAAACTAAGTGTATGTTTTTCATCATTTTTTTTTCCATTTTACGTTGCATCTGCTTCTGAATTAACTTCATCAGTACTTTAAAGTCTGGATTGTTCAGTGCTGTAGTACTCCAGTTTTTAATTTAATTTTTTTCTTCCTTTCTCCATATAAATTTCGCTACATAGCTTTTTGTACATTCAAAATGTTTAAAAACACTTTTTCTGCCATCCTAAATTCTTGTACAGTAAATATTCTAACCCATCAGGTCCTGTCACTGAAGTGTCTTATCTAATTCATATAAAGAGATCTCTGTCTCTAAATGTTTATTATCTTGCTCTGATAATTTTGTAACATCCCATATTTTCTCTTGCTATTGCTTCTTTCTATTTTCTATACGTAATTTACTAAAATATTCATAATCTGCTCCTGGGTTCTTTATTTTTCCTCTCCCATCTTTCATCTCTCTCATTGTACTGTCTTTCTTAACTAACCTCCTTAAGTAAGCTGTTACCCCTTTCCTTTGTCTTATAAAAATGTCTTTGCTTAAATAATAATTATTTAGTTTTCTCCTGATTTTTGTAAATCCTTTGTTCTTTCACAAAATAATAACTATAATTTCTTTCTAAATCATTTAATGCAGCTGTACATAATCTACCATACTTTTCTTTTTGTAAATCTGCCATTTTAAAAAAAATATCCTTGAAACACAGCTACTACTCATCCCAGTTTTTATAAAATACACTCTTAGTAATGTGGTCTTTCCAGGATTATATTGTTATCTTTCCATCTTCATCCCATACTCTTCCATTTATCCCATTTGTCCCTTAGCCATCCTGATGTATTCTTTATTTTTCTCTCTATCCATGTGGCTGAATGATCTGAAAAAAACTGTTGCAGCCATCTGTCCTTCTGCAATACTTAATTCTTCTGATACAATATAGTCATCTATTTCAGTTTTATATGTACCCTGGTTATATGTCCACAAATGTATTGCTCCAGATTTTTAGTTTGCCACACTTTATAACTTATAACATTTTTTTTTCAGATCATTCCCTCTCTTTTTTTTCTATTTCCTCTCAAATTACAATTGCAATCTCCCGTATTATATGACTTGATCTAAAATGTTGTGAAAAAAATTCCCTTTCTTTGTTTGTGACATAGGTATATAATGTTTTTAAATACCTGCTTATTCCATCTTAAGTCCATAATATTTAGCTTACCCATCATTACCAATGTATTCGATATGTTCAGTGTCCAAAAAAAAAATCACTGTTCTGGAACATCTTTCATTTCCAAAGTTCCAAATTGCTTCCCCTCCCCTAAGCTTTTCTGTTTTCAGTCTTTTGTCAGAAATCTCACTTCCTCTAATATTACTATATCCACATCACACCTGCTACACCAACTTACCCCAATTTTTGTTAGTGTATTTTTAATACTATTTACATTTACTGAAAGTACCCTAAAATTGTCACTATTTCTCTGCTTTAATTTCTTAGATATGGAGAGTTTCTTAAAATAGATTCAACATCTGTCTTATCTATTTCTATTGTTTTTCTTTTTTTATACTTATACCTTTAAACTTTCTTTTTCTATCTCGTACTTGGTCCTTTTAAAGTTTTACAGTTTATACCTTCCTTATCACTTGTTTCAGAACCTTCCTCTATAACATCTTTATCCTTTAACTGTATCTTCATCTTTATTTTTATCCTCTTCTTTTTCTACATTTCCTTTATCTTCTCTTTCCACCATTTTGTTTCTTTGTATGTGTTCCTCCCATTTGCTTTCTTTTTTCATCTTTTTGGCCATTTTACAGTCCATCCATAAATATCCAGTTTTTACATTTATAACATTTTGATTCACATCTTCTTGCATCATGGTCAGTTTCTGTACAAAATATAACATTTCCTTTTATAACAATCACTTAACAAATGATCATCCTTCCCACAGGAAAAAAAAACATGTCTCAGGCTATCCCCAATATGCAAGAACATCCTCATTTCTGTCTAGATTTATCACACTAGGAATATGTACATTTTTTTCTTTTTTCATGTTCAGTACAATATGACAATCCCATCCACCAGTCCATAAGCCTCTGTTATCATAATTTTAGTAATGTCTACTGCTTTTTTATACAGTTTTCTTAAATATGTCTTCAGATTCTCTTTTTCAACTTCAATTTGAAATTGAACATATTTTTTCTTTGTTTCCCTGTGAAATGCATTAACTACATATAGGTCCATAGTCTACATCTAATTTATTTTCATATTCTTCCAAACCTTTTCCATAACAAAACCAGTCTCAAATATGTTGTTGTTTGTCTTTTGGCTTTTCCCGGTTAGGGTTCACCACAGAGGAACTCCGGTCCGCTAATGATTGGCAGTAGATTTTCATGAACGCCGAGGTGCCAGCTTGACGTCCAACCTTCAATGAAGGCAAGCCCATTTACGCATGTCTTTCGAACAACACCCAACCACGGGGAGGATGTGCAGACTCCACACAGATGGCACTCCCCGCACTCCAGCCAAGAATCGAACGGGAGAACCTCTTGCTGTGAGGCAACAACGCTAATGCTGCACCACCGCGGCTGTCAAAACCAGTCTCAAATATAATGTCACAAAATGTCTTTTTGAATCAGAATAAGTAATCGTACCTTCTGAGCTTTCACACCTGATGGCACCATCAAGTTGACCCAAATATCATACCCTGTTCATTTCCTTTTCTTTATTTTGTATTTTTACTGCAAATTTCTTTTGCTTACATCATCTTTCTTCTGCTCATCTTTCACAACCTTCCCTACACATTTTCATACAGTATCTGCATACAATTTCATTTCTAGATCTCTTCCTGTAATATAGATACAGATTCTTTAATTTGTATTTAGTGCATATTGCTGCCCCACAAAACGTTAAACCTTTCTGGCTCACTCTCGTACATCATTTCACTCTATCATCCAGCAACCTTCTCAACTGGAGGACTGTAATAATACAGCCATCGTTTTGAGGTCTGTTGAAACAATTTCTCTGTATCTTGCACTGAGTCCTAAACAACACCGGCAGTGATCTCTGTGCTTTCTGCCATCTTGCTCATTCTTGAGCGACATTCTCTGAGCCGCCACTGTGCTAAGAATGGAACGATCACTCCAACAATAAGTAGGTAAAGTTCCCAGATGCTCTGGCTATATTTCCCTTATTAAAATAATTGCCACCTTTGCTTTCTCCAGAGAAGAAGCCACTAACCTAGTGGGACTAACCTTAACAACGAGGAAAAAAAAATCATAGTGCTATAGTTTGCAATTGTACCAGTTTCATTTACGGAGGTAAACCCATTGGGCTCAAGTGTTTCTTCTTCATGGTAACTCGAGAACACTGCATGCTTAAGTGACTTGCTCACAGTCACATAATACACAAACAAACATGGAAGGACTCGAACTATGAACTCTAAAGTACAGGAAACAACTTGTTAATAACCTTGAGCATTAATCAACCACACTAACTACCTGAACATTTCTCCTAATCAAAATCAGAAATGTGGAAAGATTTTTTTCTCTAGAGACCTGGATTTATAACCCAGTAAAAAGTTATAAAAACCTGTCTAGTTCACAGGTACAGTCACATGTCTGACGCATTAATATGGGGCCTGTATTAAATTATCGAACGGAACAAATGTCAAACGGCCGAAATATCGAAAGTGCCGTTCACATTACTTGTTTTTTTGGGGGGCTGCGCCCCCCCCCCCACTAATTATATATACCAACTCCGAGATCACACTACAGTGAGGAAAGGGCAAAATTCCCGATCTGCACTGCACCCTAATCCCACAAACCAGCACTCAATAAACGGCACTTTCGATAATCTGGCCCGTTCGACATTCATTCAGTTTGATAATTTAATATACACCCTTAATATGTACTTGTGTGTTTTCTCAGATGTGTACAAAGCAAGAAAAAATGCCTAAGCTATTCTGTCATTCACACAATGTAATATATGAGAACTGTTGCAGTCCTATAATTTTGTCTCAGCATGGGTGTATCTGTGTGAGTGGGGGAAAGCTGCATTTTACTTTGCAGCAACACTGTAGCATTAAACACTACGTGTGCTTAGTGTTGCTTTCTCCTAAATTCAGACTCAAATCCCCACAGTCATATATGCTGAAACACACATTCCTGTCAGTTTATTTTAATGCATCATGCTGTAACAAAAAACTTAATCAGTGCAGAAGTCATTAGCACATGTTGCATGAATATTTCCTTAAGATGGAGGTGCCACACAAATATATGCATAACTCAGAATAAAACTGCATAAAGAATTATTTTTAACGTTTTAATTTTCCCTGTGAACCAAAGTCTAAAAAGAATGCTTTCATGTTATCTAAGCATTACCTCACATTTCTAAAATATTACAGTTGGCAAACAACTGCATTTTAATGGCTTGCAGACAATATTATATCTTATTCTAAAATTCACATGGATATGTAAGCAAATTTCAATGCTGGTAAAATACCTTACATTTAATAATCATTACTATTGTTTGCCCAAAAGGATTTACCTTTTAATTTCCCATGATAGTTGCCTGTCATAAAAACAAGTTAATTAAAATATGTAACTCACCTGGCAAATAGCCAGTGTAGTATATTACTGTAGAATCAAATTTTCAACTCAGTAGCCTAAACACCTTCCAAAATACTAGACATAATTGCCTGCATGGGAATCTTCTCATAACAAAAATTATGTTTGGATGTATACTTAAATATAAAATAAAAAAAATGGTGTTATTCTTTGCCCAAATGTTTCTGCAAACTTTATAAATACATGTTCAAATATACTTTGTATTACTTATCACATCTGCCATCTTCACACATTTCTTCTTCTGCACTAAGAAAAATAAGAAATAACACATACACAAGACTTATTTTGTCTTTGAACTGATACCACACTGCTTTTTCTCATCTATGGTACGTTGAGTAATGAAAGGCAAATTTCAAAACATGCTTCGGAGACTATCTTTCAGATGGAATGTCTTTAAATATCACAAACTCTCTTGAATCACCATTCTGGTAGTTAACATTGCTTTTTGCTCTCTCCAACACATACTAAAAACATCTGTTTTATGCTACTGCTGTCCCACTATAACGCTTATCTAGGACTTTTTGATCTGTTAATTTTCATTTGTCCCTCAATGATTGTATTCATGTCCAACACTTGGATCCAACTCTGCCACTTTTTTACAGCTTGTGGCTACTGGAAACTGTCAAGCTGCTCCCGTACTCATGACAGTCTAACCCCCTGGCATACATCTCATCTTGTTTGCCACCTTAAGTGAACAGACAGTCACTGTGAGCTCTTGCACTTTGGACAGCAAATGCTTTCATTATCAGAATCTTTTTATCTTACTGATATTTAATTTTTGTATACCTCCCTTATCCTGCATTCTTTTAGTACACTACTTTTTACCGTCGTTTGTATTTTTCTATCTTAAGCCTATTTTACCCTTACAGCTAGCTCTAGTACCATAGTTACCATAGTTGGTAAACTTTTCTCTTTTGTCTTTCTTTCTACAAACAAAGGGATTTCTTCTTTCTCCTTTGCTGACATTGATTTAAAACTTGTTAAAATGGCAGATACGCTTTTGGGCTTTAAAAAATGTAGAGTGTGGACATAAGCTTCCACTTTCTGATGCACACACTCAAGTGCGCTAGCCGCTTAAAAGCATTTATAGCATTTACTGTCTGTTTTTCCTCTGTTTTCTGCAAAAAAGAAAAAAACAAAAAAAAAAAAAAAAATCTTGTTTTCCCGCCTTACTGAACTAGAATAGTCCAGTCTTCAGAGTTTGCTGATCTCTGGGCTTTGTCTTGGTTCCTGTGCTATTCCATATCCTTACTTGGATAAAAGGAAGCATCTTTGTTCACCAGTGGGAGTGGGGAGCACTGAGCAGCCTATTTGTCCCTAGAGGAGTGGTTCCAGACAGAAACTTGTAGTCTATTGGCCATTTTGGGTCAATTCCTAGCTCTTTTCAGCCCCCTGTAATAAAGCCCGCTTTAGAGCGCTTTTTCGCTTGTATTCAACTCAGCACCGCTCTTCGTGGTGTCCTGCAGAGTTCTACAAGCAGCAGAGAGCAAAAGAGTGACTTTTTCCTGATTTAAGTATTTTTTCTGGCTTTTTGATTATTTACTGCTTAGCGACTGCATCTTCGCCTGTTTATACAGCTCTGCATTCTATTTAAACTGTTTTTGTGTTGATTAACTGTTTTGCACTTTTAAAAAGTTATTTGTTGCTTAATTTTACCTGTAGGCTAACACACTCATGTGTGCTAGCCGTTTAAAAGCATTTATAGCATTTACTGTCTGTTTTTCCTCTGTTTTCTGCAAAAAAGAAAAAAAAAAAAAAAAAAAACAAAAAAAAAAAAATCTTGTTTTCCCACCTTACTGAACTAGAATAGTCCAGTCTTCAGAGTTTGCTGATCTCTGGGCTTTGGCTTGGTTTCTGTGCTATTCCATATCCTTATTTGGATAAAGGGAAGCTTCTTTGTTCACCAGTGGGAGTGGGGAGCACTGAGCAGCCTATTTGTCCCTAGAGCAGTGGTTCCAGCCAGAAACTTGTAGTCTATTGGCCATTTTGGGTCAATTCCTAGCTCTTTTCAACCCCCTGCTATAAAGCCCGCTTTAGCGCTTTTGTGATTTAGCTGAGTTGCCCATAGAGCACCATCGGGCAGCCGGTTAAACAAGGTTAAACTATTTCTGGCTCTGTAAAGTCTGCTCTTCAATTTTTCCCTTAGAACTTCTCTACTTGCAATCTAAACAGTCTATTCTCTATCTCAAAAGCTCAGCACTTGCTCCTAAAGCATTTTTATATAGGTAAAGTACTTATATACTAAACAAAGTACTACATTAGCCTAGAATCCCCTTGAATACCCATTTCCCTATAGGTCCCTTCTGACTCAGTTACACAGCAAACTTTTTCACTTTTTCTAGCATGTCGAAGGGTCAGTTGCTAGCGTCCTCTCCTGTTCAGCTGGTGAATCCAGGCATCTTGAGGCAATGTTACAATTGCCTCATGTACACAGACAACCCACTCCTTCTCCCACAAAACACAAATACATGTGAGAGATGCAACTATATAGCCAAACTGGAGGCTGAGCTCTCTCAACTCAGGACTGGCAAGACCAGACAGGAGGAGAAGGAAACCACGCACACCACAAACCCAGTTTCACATGGAACTATCACAACTGCAAAACAAACACATAAACACACAAAGACATACTCGGAGGCACTGATCAAAAATCTACCAAAACTACAGAGGCCTCCAAAGCAGACACCCAAGCAACTGCCACCTCAAGACATAAGACATGCAACACATAGTTTTCAAAGTCAGTGTGCTAAACAGTCACAGCCCTTAAGGCCAAACACAATGCCAGACACACTTGTTATAGGTGACTCCATAGTCAGACACACTGACGTCCCACTCACCAGACTGAACAAGGAAAAGATCACAGTAAGCTGCCTGTCAGGTGCTAGAATCCGCCACATAACACAAGCACTCAGGTCACTCCACAGCAAGTACAAGTATGACTCAGTCATTGTCCATGCCGGTGTGAACGACCTGAGACGTACCTCCCTGGACTACATGAAAAGAGACATAGAGGAGCTCTCAGATTATGTAGCCCAGGCCGGCATGACCCTGACCCTGAGCAGTATCCTAGCCTCACCAAGAATGATGCCACAATACAGAGACAAAATGATCAGCTTTAATAATTGGCTTAATTACTGGTGTCATTCTAAGGGGATCCAATGTCTGTCTGTCTGGGATGACATGCTTGACAAGCCATGCTGCTTCGCAAGGAACGGCTTGCACCTGTCATCCCTGGGCTTCCGGATATTGGCAAAGGCTCTTGCCACCCCCATAGTGCCTTTTTTAGGCAAGGCTCAAATGATAAACCTACCGCCCTAGAAAACAAAAATGGAGAAAAACTAAGGGTAATACTGCTCAATGCCAGAAGTCTAAACCTCAAGATGCACGCCCTCGAAGCCCTCCTCAGTATGGAGAACATCGATGTCTGTGCTGTGACCGAAACCTCGTTCAAGGCTCCTGAGAGCACCCCAGCACTATCAGGTTATACCTCATATCATGCGTTCCGGCCCCAAAATCTGGACCGAACCACAAAAGGAGGGGGAGTATCCATATTCATAAAGGATACCCACACCTCCAGGTTAGTGGCAACGCACGAAGCATCGGAGACCATCCAGGTGCAATTAACCATAGGTAAAACTGCCCTACAGTTTGTAGCATGCTACAGACCACCTTCTCAAACTCAGGAAACCCACACAGCCTTCCTGAAGACACTGGAGAGTATGAATGTCTCTCCAAACACCATCATATTGGGTGACTTCAACTACCCAAACATAGACTGGGAACATTACTCAAGCCCCAACACCCTAGCCCAAAGGTTCCTGGAGTTCATAAACTCAAATGCTATGGAACAACTAGTCACCATTCCCACAAGAGGAGAAAATATACTAGACCTGATCATCACAAACATGGGGACAAAATGCTCCACACCGGAAGTATATCCCTCATTGGTGAGATCAGACCATAAATTAATCTCATTGGAGATCCACATCCCGCCCCCACCCCCAGCAAAAAAGACCACAGTGAAGAACTTCTCAAAAGCAAACTTCACACTTCTTAAGACTGGAGTGGTATCCGTCAAGGCCCCTGAGCCAGTGGAAACCACAACCCACGCTGCTGAAACCCTTACAAATGCCATCTACGAGCACCTCCAGGAATGTATGGATCAAGCAATCCCTAATAAAATCAAGACCCTTTCCACCAAAGGCAGGCACCCAGTCTGGTGGACCCCAGCCATAAACAAACTCTACAACAAGAGGAGAAAGCTACTACATGACAGAGCAAAATCCCTAAAAGGGAAGGCATCTCTGATCAATACTAGCAAAAAACTACGATCACTCATAAAATCATCCAAGGCCAACTTTGAGAGAAAAATCGCTAATGACACAAAAGACAATCATAAGGCCTTCTTTAGCTATGTTAGAAACCTGGGTGGAAACTCCCAGATATGCTCAGAATTAGTCCAAAATGATAAAAAATCACCGAACCCACAGACATTGCCAACATACTGGCAGACAGGTTCAGTGCAAATTTCTCCCCTCCCTCCCCCCCAAAAGGAGAAATATCTATCCCACTAGAGTCTAGCCTCCCAAACATCTCAGATGCCCAGATGAGAGCTGCTCTCTAAAGCAAAAAACACAGCATCAATGGGACCGGACGGTGTCCCCGGCTGTGTGCTACACGAACTCAATGAGGAACTAAACCCACACATAAGGCTGCTGTTTAATCTTAGCCTTACTACAGGATACATACCCAAAGAATGGCGTACGGCAACTGTGGTCCCACTCCACAAAGGCGGTGCTTCTACGGACCCTGGAAATTACTGCCCCATAAGCTTGACGAGCCTTGTCTGCAAAGCTATGGAGAGGATCATAATGGAACTCATAAATAAAGACATTGGGGACCTACAGACACTGGATCCTACCCAATTTGGCTTTGTCAAGGGCAGATCCTGCCTCTTGAACTTGGTCGACTTTTTCAAAACAGTCACTAAGGCCATTGATGAGGGTAAGGCAGTTCACACAGCCTACCTTGACCTAGCAAAAGCGTTCAACACAATACCCCACTCGGGCATCATAGAAAAGCTCACCAGCTTAGATGTAAACCCATATGTCACAAGATGGGTTGCAAACTGGCTCAAGGACAGAACACACAGGGTTAGAGTTGCTGGTGCCATGTCAGACTCTAAGCCAGTCACGAGCGGTGTCCCACAGGGCTCAGTCCTGGGCCCCTCTTGTTCGGCATTTATTTTTCTGAAGTGCAGGCAAACATAGGGGGATTGTGGCTGACAAAATTTGCAGATGACTGCAAACTGGGCACCATAATTGACACTCCATCAGACACAGACATCCTACAGAGAGGTCTCATAGAAATGGATAACTGGTGCCAGAGCCATGGCCTTAAGCTAAATGCCAAAAAATGTATAGTCATACCCTTTGGGAAAAACAAGGTAACTCCTAATTACCACATAGGTGGTAATCCATTAAACACGGAAGAAGTTATCAGGGACCTGGGGACCCAAGTTGACAGTAACCTCTCTTTTGACACTCACATTGCCAAAGTGGTTAGGAAGACCTTCTACATTGCCCACCTGATCATGAAGGGATTCACATCCAGATCAGGAGAGGTCGTTGTACCCCTGTACTCTTCACTTATCAGACCAATGATTGAGTACAATGCCCCATTCGCAATGTACCTTACCCGACACCTGCAGCAGTTGGAAAGACCCCAAAAGTTCCTCACCAAAAGGATAAAGGGGCTCAAACATATGTCATACGATGCCCGACTGAAGAAACTCCAGCTCTATTCAGTCGCATACCGTCTGCTCAGAGGTGATCTGTGCCTGACATACAAGGCCATGTCCACAACGGAATTAATGGACATGCTCCACCTCAAAAAATCCAAATCCACCAAAGCCACGAGAGCAAGAGACTTAAACCTCAACACGGATATAAATAGGACGTGCTGGAGGGACAGATTCATCACCCAGAGACTCCCTACACTATGGAACAGAATCCCAGTCCATGTGAGGCAGAGCCCCTCACTGACTCTGTTCAAGAGAAATCTTGACGAGTGGATGGGAGATCGTAGGTTTACCCCGGGAATCATCTCTGTGTCACTGCTGGACAGAGGCACAGCAAACTAATGGGTATAGTATTCTCATCCTAAGGGGTGGTGAAAGCCACACACACTCTGGCTAGGCTTATAAATGCCCTAGGGCAGATAGCCTAGTATGAACCTATGAACCTATGAACATGATTTGTGCATATATTGCTTTGGCCCTGAATATTTAAAAATGGAATATGAAATCTGCAAAGTCTTCATCCCCAGTGGTTTTGTAGACAACAAAAATAGATTCAAAAAGGTCTTCTGCCTACCTCCTTCTCTGAATCACAGAGGCTCAACTCCCCCCCCAACTTGAAATAAAAAATGATCCCAGGAAAAGGCCGTCGGCCATCATTTGATCTGACCCTGGAGCCAGTTCACAAGGTTTCAGAAAATAGGAGTAAAAAGGTAAATCTTCAGCTCCATTAGCATCATGTTCAAAATCCTGATCCATTCCAGACTTCCATCTCCTTTTTTAGTTTTTTAGAGATACGTATACATTCCATATCCCCTTCTGTGGCATCATCCTCTGATTCTACAAGAAGCCTGACAAACTGATGTGGATAGAATGATGAGGAAGTTTCTATCAGCACAGATTCAGGTGGGAGTTTTCAGATTCGACCCATGGTTTCGGAGCCCTTGGATTCAAGTTTGCAGTGACCATTGGTGTCATATTGAACGTATCTTTGATTCTGATACATTGAGTGCACCAACTCCTAGCATGTGGGAGCCAGATGACTCTCAGAGCTGAAATATCATTGTTAGAGTCGACTCCAAAGTTTTCTGAGCCATTTCTGCCCTTTGGAGCCTCTGCATTGGACAACTTGGCTCCAGTTTCTGCCTCAGGTGAACTGCCTTCAGGTCTGAGGGAGCCAATGGTCCAGAAGAATGTGTCCTTGTCTGTCAGCCTCTTGGTCCCAGGAGTGCTCCACATTTGAGGTGGTGGAGAGAGAGAGAGAGAGTTCTCTTCTCTGGAGGATGGATAGTTCCATCCCCATCAAATTAGCCCTCTGCATCCCATACATCTGTGCCATGAGCCTTATCACTCTGGTCCACAAGGGCAGCCAGCTCAAAGTCTCCAGGCTACCTAGCAGGTTATAGATGTTCTTCGTGTTTCACTGTTACAATCATCACATTTGGGTTATCTGCCTGCATGTAGCCCTCAGCTGGCCTGAATACCAGAGTCTTCAGATTTCTGTGTTGGATGCTGTCGCTTCTTCCATGACCTCAGGTTGACAGGGGTATAAAACATGCAGCCGACACCATTACATCAGTCTTTCTTGCCATGCGGTGCCCGAAGTAGAAGCAGTTTGCAAGTACCAGTCGGCCATCTCCTTAATTTTTCATTTTCGAGTTTCAGACCCGAAGTCTTCAAAAAAGATAAGTACCCTGTTGGGGATCCTTTTTCTTGCTCTAACCGATGTCAGTAAAAGTTAACAATTGTCTTACCTATGGAAAGCAAATACCTCATAGATTTTCATTCTTACTGCATCCCCTGTTTAGGCCCAGACCACGACGTCCCTCGCTGTCGGTTTTGTGCCTTGTTCAACGCCCGAAATGTTCGTCGGTCTATTTTTGCAGCCAGTTACTTTTGTACTCAATCTCTGTGCTCCGAAATGGCTTCAGTAAGCCATCTGACTACTGATCTTCTGAAAAAACATAAGGATAAAGACAGAGACAGACCGCATAAGTCCAAAATTGCAGACGACGCTTCCTTTAAGCTAGTCGCCAGTCCGCCGGTACTCAGTGAGTCGCTTTTGCAGCCCCTGATACCCACTACTTCAGATTCGCAAGCCTCTACTGAGACCCATTCGGAGTCCGGTATGCCGTGAGATGCTTCTTCGACTATGGAACCTACGGATGTCTCTACCTTGGATGGGTCCGGAGCCGCTGTGCAGGCACCAGCTTCTGAGGGTGTATTCAGGCCTACAGAAATTCATACTAAACAGACGCCTTCATTTACATCCAGAAGTTCTGAATTCCTCAGGCCAAAAACTCACAATACACCTAGAAAACCAACAACCAAACCACAGACTCAGGCCCATATGCCTCAAAAACAAATGCTTAGAATGGCTGAAGACCTTATTACCTTAATTAGGGGAAGCCAGCATTCCCCCTCTAAGAGACCTAGAACTGATTTTCTTTCTGATTCTTCTGATCAGGAATCTGATAATGTTCATCATGTTTCACTGTTGCAGTCATTACATTTGGGTAATCTGCTGGCAGGTTGCTCTCAGTTGGCCTGATTAACAAAGTCTTGGGTCCTGCATCGGTTGCTGTCCCTTCTTCCATGACATGAAGTCGTCAGGGGTATAAAACATGCAGCCGATGCCATTACATCAGTCTTTCTGGCAGTGCGGTGCCCGAAGCAAAAGCAGTTCGCAAGTGCCGGTCGGCTGACTCCTGAAATTTTCATTTTCAAGTTTCAGAACTGAAGTCTTCAACTTAAAGCTAAGTACCCGTTGGGGAAACTTTTTCTTGCTCCTTACCGATGTCAGTAAAAGTTAATAATTGTATTACTTGTGGGAAGCAAATACCTAATAGGGATTTTCATTTGTACTGTATTCCTTGCCTAGGCCCTGACCAAGACATACCTTGCTGTTGAAAATGGTTTGAAACAGCTAAACAAGAAACTTCCCAAACACTGTCTTCCAAGACCACGTGAAAAATCCACTACGAAACCTGCGTTTGAAATATTTATTTAAGCTTCTCTTTAAACATGCACTTTTCGTCAGATTTAAGTATCCAACTTCATCAGAAACAAAACTTTAAGTTAATAATCTACTAGAGCATTTTATAGCACCCAAATCTCATTGAAATCACATTGAAGTCACGCAGCACTACACATGTACTACACAGAGAGCTCACCCTACTGGTGAGACTTGCAACTACTAGTTAATTCTTTATTTTTTATTGTTTGTTTTTTATATATTGTTTAATTTCTACCTATATAAAATCTCATATGCATGCAGGTCGCAACTCAGAAAATACAATGCTATAATGAACAATGATAAAAAATATAAAAATATAAAAATAATATACTAGTAAATGTATACATAAAAATATATAAAAAGTCTCCAAGTAAAGAATTATGTTAAGCTTTATATAACTAACAATGCTAAAATAGTTAAAAATAGATAAAAATAGAGTTTTGACTTGTAGTTTCGATCTCAAAGAACTGCACATGTATTTGCTCATAAAAGCAGCAAAGTCTCAAATCTAAAAATACAAACGAGAATTCACCTTAACAGATTTTTCAAGCGTGGGACACACATAATCGAATTACACTCATTCAGGCCAGGAAACTGGCAGGCATTCAGCCTCAATTGCCAACAAAGCTCTAACCTTTCCAATCTAAGTGACTCCGGACCACCTCTTCCGTCATTGTATAGTTGTTGTATGACGCTGAATTTGAAATTATGTGTGGGCTGTTCTAAAATGTGTCTTGCCAATGCATTTGTGGATTTACTATTGTTAATACTGTATATGTGTTCATATATCCTGTCCCTTAGTCTTCTGTCGGTTTTGCCGACATAGAACGCGGGACAGTGGGTGCAGCTTGCCAAATACATTACTTGCTTACTGTTGCAATCATATTTGTCCTTGGCTTTGATCTTAATATCCCTAATACAACAACTGTTACCCTCATGGATATATTTGCATTGGTTACACATGTAACATTTAAATGTACCCAGTTTCTTTTTCATCACAGTGGCTCTGTTTTCTAAGATTTGTTTCAAATTGGCACCACGCCTAAAAACTGTTTTCGGGCATTCGGGGAAAGTTGTGCGTGTCTCATTATGGTTCAGCAGTAACCCCCAATTCTTACAAATGATGTTAACTATTTCAAAGGATTCCATGGCAAAAGTGGAAATAAAGCAATAAGGGCTGAACAACTCGTCAGACCCCTGTTTATCGCTACAAACCAAAGTCATATTTTTATTACACAAAATTGGTGGGAACACTCCTCCATGTCTCTTAGCTTTCACTTCCTCAAGGAGGGTCATGAACAAATCGAGAGGGTAACCTCTCTGTAAGAAAAAGTTCTTTAGTGTATCGCATTCGGCTATAAAGTCCTCATCTTTTGTGGACATCCTAGCTGCCCTAACTAACTGCCCCTTAATCACAGATTTCTTCTGTGAAAAAGGGTGGCAGCTGGAAAAATGAAGGAAGGAATTTGAGTAAGTACTCTTACGGAAAATTTTTGCTAAATAAACTGATTCTCTATAATCTTTCCTTAATTCAATGTCAAGATATGAAATCTTGTCCTTGTGTACAGAATAAGTGAATTCCAAAAACTCCGTGCTGTTATTAAACATGTCTATCATTCTCAGTGCCTCTGACTCCTGGCCGACAAACATCACAAAAATGTCGTCCAAGAATCACGTGTAAAATTTTATGTGTTGTTGGCACCAATGATTTTGTAAGACATGTTGTCTCTCCCAGTGTGCCATGACCGTATTAGCCACACTGGCCCCACATGGGGACCCCATCGCAACTCCCACTCTTTGATGGTAAAATTTACCATTAAAGGTGACATAGTTATAAGACAGTACTATGTCTATTAATTCTGTCACCAAGTTCACTTCATCTCTAGGGGCATTATGGGTTTGCATAAAAAGTGCTGACCTTTCAATGGCTTCCTGGTGGGGAATCGAAGAATACAAATCCTTGACATCTATTGTCAGAAATAAGGCTTTTTCAAAAAATGGAATTTGATTAATATGTTGCAAAAAGGACCAGGAATCTTTTGAAATTTGGGTCTCTTGGGCAACATATTTTTTAAGGATGTTGTCAACAGCTTTAGCGCAAGCATATGTCATACTTCCCCTTGCATCTACTAATGGCCTCATTGGTGGGTCTGCTACACTTTTATGAATTTTTGGAATTCCGAAAATAATAGGTAGTCTAGGTGCTGGCATCTTCAAGAATTCAAACACATTCTTGTCAATACGCCCTTCAATATATAAATCATACAACAAGGAATTCACTCTATTCATAGCTGTATTTAACTCATTTCTTGACACTTCACTGTATGTCTCAGTGTTTAAGATCGATAACATTCTTTGGTTATAGTCTGCTACATTCATAATCGCCAGACCCCCTCCCTTATCTGGTTTCATAAGTCTCACATAAGAGGAACTCAAAAAGTTAAGTATGTCCCTTTCCTCTCTTGAGACATTGTGTTGTTGGAAATGACCATGCCTACTACTAAACAGTGTGTTCCTAATATCAATTTTGCACATCTGTTCGAAGGACAAAATCAAGTGGGTAGGAGGGTTATAAACACTTGGAATATAGTAGTCATTCTGGGTTGGTAAATGATCACCCTTTAGCAAATTCAAATTCATTTTACGAACAAAAAGTTTTAAATATATTAAAATATCAGCTATTTGGGTGTGTGCAGTTGGAACAAAGGTATGTCCCTTTGATAAAAAGTCAACCATCTCGGACGATATATTAATCTCCGAGTAATTGTAAATTTTGAAGTCTCTTGAAGTATTCAAAACTATACTGCAAGTGTTTAAAGCTTCTAAGCAATCTTCCCTTTCTTCAGTGTTCACCACTTGTTCTTCCTCCTGGTTCTGGTATTGTTCCTTCTCCCCTTCGGGTAATGGCTGCCGGAGGCTTGGTTCTGAAAATTTATATGGTCACTAGGACCCTGTTTGTAGCCCATGTGGTTTTTCGTCGCTAGTCTATCACTGCGACGAACCGAGGCTGGGTCTGGAGCCTGGTCTCCCATGTCACTATCAATAGCGGCAGGGAACTTCACTCTCTTGAATCAAACCTTCCGGTTGCTCGTTGTCACCTTGGGGTGGGTTACTACTCTGAGAAGGTGGGGTCTAGGATATGCTAGCCCTTTTTCATAGTCCTTCAAATCCCTTTGAATTTTCTTAATTTTGGTTGCATTGACCTTCAATAAATGTTGGTCAATGCTGTGGAATATTCTCTCATAGTCAAACTGGTATCTTTGAAAGTCTAAGTCCTTCTTAATGTTCTCGTCTAACAGAGTCACTTCAGTAATTAAAGCATCCGCTCTCTCTTGGTAGTGGAGACACAATGTTTCCAACAGTTCTTTCCCATGCTTCTCAAAAAGGGATATTAAATCTTTATGAAATTTTGAGCCTTCAGTCAGGCCAGTGGGGTACTGCCATGACCTCAACCCCTTAGGCACTATTTTTAAACGGAAGCATTCATGGAAATAAGCTATTTCCAATTGAGTCTTTTTAAGTTTAATCAACTTAGTATCGAAATCTTGAAGTTTGTGAGCCAGTGTCACTTCGTTTTCCTGCATGCCTATAGGTGTAGTCCCAACAAGGTTACTCCCAAAATTAAATTCCTTACTCAACCATACATTAAAGTTAGGGGGAGTTTTCATATTCAAATCTTCTGTATTCAAGTTAGTTCCCCTGACTACTTGGGTGCTAGTTCCACCAGTTTCTCCAGAGCATGCCCCTCCATGCCCAGGTAGAACCAATCCACCCCTCTGTAACACAGAAGCTGAGACATTAAGGTTAGGACTTGAATTACTAACCTGATTTATGATGGGGTCATTGCCCAATGTTAGCCTGGGTGCAGGCTCATCTAGTCTCCTGTTTAAGTCATCGAACCGTTGGGTTAAAAGTTCAATAAGAACAGTAAGGTTTAGCTGTGAGTCCGCCTGGCTCGCTGATGGTGAAACTGGAAGAACTGGTTCGGGATCCATCACACAAACAACACAAGCCTTGAAAATGTTTTGAAACAGGTAAACAAGAAACTTCCCAAACGCCGTCTTCCAAGACCACATGAAAAATCCACTACAAAACCTGCGTTTGAAATATTTATTTAAGCTTCTCTTTAAACATTTTTATAAACTACATATTTTTGTTCAAAACTCTATTTTTATCTATTTTTAACTATTTTAGCATTGTTAGTTATATAAAGCTTAACATAATTCTTTACTTGGAGACTTTTTATATATTTTTATATTTACATTTACTAGTATATTATTTTTATATTTTTATATTTTTTATCATTGTTCATTATAGCATTGTATTTTCTGAGTTGCGACCTGCATGTATATGAGATTTTATATAGGTAGAAATTAAACAACATATAAAAAACAAACAATAAAAAATAAAGAATTAACTAGTAGTTGCAAGTCTCACCAGTAGGGTGAGCTCTCTGTGTAGTACATGTGTAGTGCTGCGTGACTTCAATGTGATTTCAATGAGATTTGGGTGCTATAAAATGCTCTAGTAGATTATTAACTTAAAGTTTTGTTTCTGACGAAGTTGGATACTTAAATCTGACGAAAAGTGCATGTTTAAAGAGAAGCTTAAATAAATATTTCAAACGCAGGTTTCGTAGTGGATTTTTCACGTGGTCTTGGAAGACAGTGTTTGGGAAGTTTCTTGTATACCTTGCTATTGGTTTTGTGCTTTACTTAATCAGCGCACTATCCGTCGGTACATTTTTGCATCAAAATATTTCTGTTCTCGGTTTAATTATTCAGCAATGGCGTTGGTCAGCCATCTGACTACCAGAATATCGAAAAAGTGCAAAGAAAAAGACAGAGACAGGCTGTTGAGGTCCAAAACTGCTGACGACGCTTCTCCTAAACCACTCGCCAGTTCACCGGTACTCAGTGAGGTGCTTTCGCAGCCCCTGATACCCGCTACTTATAGTTTCATAGCTTAGTACTAGGCTATCTGTCCTGGGGCATTTGCAAGCCTAGCCATAGTGATGTGGCTTTCGCTACCCCATGAAATGGTACAAAAATGCACAGAATAGATTTAGAATACTGTGCCTCTGTCTAATTGTGACACAGATGTGACCCCTGGGGTAAATTTACGATCTCCCATCCACTCATCAAGATTTATCTTTTAGAGAGTTAGTGAGGGGCTCTGCCTAACATGAACTGGGATTCTGTTCCAGAGCATGGGAAGCCTCTGGGTTATGAATCTATCCCTCCAGCATGTCCTATTCATACTTGCGCCGAGGTTTAAGTCTTTAGCTCTCGTGGTTCTGATGGATTTGGATTTTTTGAGGTGGAGCATGTCCATCAGTTCCTGATTGGACATGGCCTTGTACGTCAGGCACAGATCACCTCTGAGCAGGAGCTATGCTACTGAATAGAGCTGGAGTTTCTTTAGTCTGGCAGAATAAGACATATGTTGGAGACCCTTGATCCTCTTGGTGAGGTACATTTGTGGTCTCTCCAGCTGTTGCAAATGCCGGGTGAGGTACATACCAAATGGGGCATTGTACTCAATCATGGGTCTGATGAGGGAGGAGTATAGGGGTACAATGACATCCTTGGATCTGGATGTGAATCCCTTCATGATAAGGTGTGCAAGATAGAATGTCTTTCTAACCACTCTGGCAATGTGGGTGTCAAATGAGAGGTCGCTGTCGACTTGGGTCCCTTGGTCTTGGATTACTTTTTCTGTACTCAGTGGGCTGCTGTCTATGTGATAATTTGTGGGTACTTTGTTTTTCCCAAAGGGAATGAATATACATTTTTTTGGCATTTAGTTTAAGGCCATGACTCCGGCACCAGTTGTCCGTTTCTGTGAGGCCTTTTTGTAGGATGTATGTGTCCGCTGGTGTATCGACTATGGCGCCTAGTTTATAGTCATCTGCTAACTTTGTCAGCCACAACCCTCCCATGTTTGCTGTAACATCTGAGAAATAAATGCCGAACAAGAGGGGTCCCAGGACAGATCCCTGTGGGACACCACTTGTGACTGGCTTTGAGTCTGACAATGCTCCAGCGATTTTAACTTTATGGGTTCTGTCCTTTAGCCAGTTTGCAACCCATCTAGTGACATAAGGGTTTATATTTAAGCTGTTGAGCTTATCTATGATGCCTGAGTGGGGTATTGTGTCGAAGGCCTTAGCCAAGTCCGGGTAGGCTGTATGGACAGCTTTGCCCTCATCAATGGCTCTAGTGACTGTTTCGAAAAAGTCAACCAGGTTCAAAAGGCAGGATCTGCCCTTTATAAAGCTGAACTGGGTGGGATCAAGTGTCTGTAGGTCCCCAATGTCTCTGTTTATGAGTTCCATAATGATTCTTTCCATAGCTTTGCAGACCAGGCTGGTTAAGCTTATGGGGCGGTAGTTCCCAGGGTCTGTAGAGGTACCCCCTTTGTGGAGTGGGACCACTGTTGCTGTACGCCAGTGTTCAGGTACATATCCTGTAGTAAGGCTAAGGTTAAATAGCATTTTTATGTGCGGGTTTAGCTCCTCTTGGAGTTCACGTAGCACTCAACCCGGGATACTGTCAGGTCCCATTGATGCTGTGTTTTTTGCTTTGCTGAGGGCGGCTCTCACCTGGACATCTGAGATGACAGGGAGATTACATTCA
This sequence comes from Protopterus annectens, assembly GCF_019279795.1. Taxonomy (NCBI): domain Eukaryota; kingdom Metazoa; phylum Chordata; order Ceratodontiformes; family Protopteridae; genus Protopterus; species Protopterus annectens. The sequence goes on along the minus strand of NC_056732.1, from coordinate 1,832,616,226 downwards.
GCTGGGATAAGTATTTCTTCTTTTGGGGGTGAGGGAGGGGAGAAATTTGTACTGAACCTGTCAGCCAGAATGTTGGCAATATCTGTGGGTTCAGTGTATTTTTTGTTGTTGTGAACCAACTCTGAGCATATCTGTTTCCGCCCAGGTTTCTAACATAGCTGAAGAAGGCTTTGTGTTTATCTTTAGTGTCCTTTGCGATTTTTCTCTCAAAATTGGCCTTGGAAGTTTTTATGAGAGAACGTAGTTTTCTGCTAGTGTTGATCAGAGATGTCTTCCCCTTATGGGATTTTGCTCTGTCGTGCAGTAGCTTCCTTCTTTTGTTATACAATTTGTTAATGGCTGAGGTTCACCAGACAGAACGCTTGCCTTTGGTGGAGAGGGACTTGGATTTATTTGGGATTGCATGATCCATGCATTCTTGGAGATGTCCATAGAAAGCATTTGTGAAGGATTCAGCATTGTGGGATGTGGTATCCACTGGCCCAGTGGGTTTAAAGGATACCATCTCAATCTTAAGAAGAGCGAAGTCTGCTTTTGAGAAGTTTTTCACTGTGGTCCTTTGTGCTGGGGTGGAGGTGGGATATGAATATCCAGGGTGATTAGTTTGTGGTCAGATCTCACTAGTGAGGGGTATACCTCCGGTGTGGAGGGTAAAGGATACCATCTCAATCTTAAGAAGAGTGAAGTCTGCTTTTGAGAAGTTTTTCACTGTGGTCCTATGTGCTGGGGGTGGAGGTGGGATATGTATATCCAGGGTGATTAGTCTGTGGTCAGATCTCACTAGTGAGGGGTATACCTCCAGTGTGGAGCATTTTGCCCCCATGTTTGTGATGATCAGGTCTAGTATATTATCTCCCCTAGTGGGAGAGGTGACTAGTTGTTCCAGTGCATTTGAATTTATGAATTCCAGGAACCTTTGGGCTAGGGTGTTAGGGCTAGAATGATGTACCCAATCTATGTTAGGGTAGTTGAAGTCTCCCAGTATGATGGTATTTTGTGATGCATTCATATCCTCCAATGTCTTCAGGAAGGCTGAGTGGGGTTCCTGAGATTGGAAGGGTGGTCTGTAACATGCTACCAGTTGTATAGCAGTTTTGCCTATGGTTAGTTGCACCTGTATGGTCTCCGATGCTTCATGTGTTGTTACTAACCTGGAGGTGTGGGTGTCCTTGATGAATATGGACACTTCCCCTCCCTTTGTGGTTCGGCCCGGGTTTTGGGGCCGAAAAGCATGATACAAGGTATAGCCTGGTAGCGTTAGGGTGCTCTCAGGAGCCTTGAACCAGGTTTCAGTTACTGCACAGACGTCGATGTTCTCCATACTGAGGAGTGCACCGAGTGCCTGCATCTTGAGATTTAGACTTCTGGCGTTGAGCAGCATTACCCTTAGTTTTTTTTCCATTTTTGTTTTCTAAGGAGGTGGGTTTGTCTTTTGAGCCTTGCCTAAAAAAGGCACTATGGGGCTGGCAAGAGCCTTAGCCAATATCCGGAAGCCCAGTGGTGACAGGTGCAAGCCGTCCCTTGCGAAGCAGCGTGGCTTGTCCAACATGTCATCCCAAGCAGACAGACATTGGATCCCCTTAGAATGACACCAGTACTTGAGCCAATTATTAAAGCTGATCATCTTGTCTTTGTATTGTGGCATCATTCTTGGTGAGGTCAAGATGCTGCTCAGGGTCAGGGTCATACCAGCCTGGGCTACATAATTAGAGAGCTCTTCTATGTCTCTTTTCATGTAGTCCAGGGAGGTACATCTCAGGTCATTCACACCAGCATGGGCAATGACGGAGTCATATTTGTACTTGCTTTGGAGTGACCTGAGTGCGTGTGTTATGTGGCGGATTCTAGCTCCCGATAGGCAGCTCACAGTCACCCTCTCCTTGTTCAGCCTGGTAAGCGGGACATCAGTGTGTCTGACTATAGAGTCACCTATTACTAGTGTATCAGGCGTGGTGTTTGGCCTTAAGGGCTGTGATTGATTGACACACTGATTTATTGAAGTATGTGTTGCATGTGTTTTGTTGTGAGGTGGTGGATTTTTGGATATCTGCTTTGGGAGCCTCTGTTGTTTTGGTAAGTTTTTTATTAGAGCCTCCGAGTATGTCTTTGTGTTTTTATGTGTTTGGTTTGCAGTTGTGGTAGGTCTATGTGGGACTGGGTTTGTTGTGTGTGTGGTTACCATCTCCTCCTGTCTGATCCTGCCAACCCTAAGTTGAGAGAGTTCAGCCTGCAGTTTGGCTATATAGTTGCATCTCTCACATGTATTTGTGTTTGTTGGGAGGAGGAGAGGGTTGTTTGTGTACATGAGACAATTGTAGCATTGTCTCAAGATATCCAGATTAACAAGCTGAACTGGAGAGGACGCCGGTAATCTACCACTCAACATGCTAGAACAGTATAAGGGAGTGCTGTGCCTTTAAGGGAAGTGGATATTTACAGGGGTGGTATGTGGATGTAGTGCTTACTTAGTATGAGAGTGCTTACTTAGTAGAGAAGTTTTGAGAACAAGTGCTAGGCTTATAATATTACGAGTAGTCTGATTATACTAAGAGTAGAGCTACCTTAAGGGAAAATTTGAAGAGCAGACTTGGAGGAGCCAGAAGAAGTTTAACCAGCGCTGTGCTATGCGAACAACCATGCAAAAACGCCCAGAGGCGGATTTTAAACAGGGAACTTCAAAAGAGCTAGAAATTGTCCAAAACAACCAGTTACTACAGCTCTTGTGCTGAGGTCACTTCCTACAGGGACAGGTAGGCTGTTCAAGGCTCCTCACTCCCACTGGTGAGCAAAGAAACTTCCCTCTATCCAAGTAAGGTAATGGACAACACAGGAACTACACCACAGCCCAGAATACAGCAATGCCTGTAAACTGGTCTAAACTAGTCGAGGAGAGGCGGGAAAACAAGGATTATTTTTTTGTTTTTTTGTTTTTTAGATAGAAACACACAGAAAATGCAGAAACAGTAATAAATCAGTTACACAGGCTAGCACACTTTAGTGGGCAGCCTCAACAGTTAAATTAAACAAACAAACTTTCGATCAAATTCGACTAAAATGTAACTTTAAGTGCAGATATTAAATAATGCAGCAAACAGCTAAAAAAACAGTTTAAGCTTGTTTAGGGTAAGCTATAGAATGTATTTCAAGTAAAAAAACAGCAAAGATACTTAAATCCAGAAAGTAGTCACTTTTCTGAGTTCTCTGTAGCTAGGACCACTCTGCAGGACCACAAGGAGCTTGTCTGAGTAGTATAGCTAGAAAAAAATGCCCTAAGGCGGATTTTAAACAGGGAACTTCAAAAGAGCTAGAAATGGTCCAAAACAACCAATTACTACAGCTCTTGTGCTGAGGTCACTTCCTACAGGGACAGGTAGGCTGCTCAAGGCTCCCCACTCCCACTGGTGAGCAAAGAAACTTCCTTCTATCCAAGTAAGGTCATGGACAACACAGGAACTACACCAAAGCCCAGAATACCACAATGCCTGTAAACTGGTCTAAACTAGTCGGGGAGAGGCGGGAAAACAAGGATTATTTTTTTGTTTTTTTTATGATTCACAGGCCTCTACTGAGACCCATTCGGAGTCTGGTATGCTGCGTGATGCTTGACATTTGGAACCCGCGGATGTCTCTACCTTGGATGGGTCCGGAGCCGCTGATGAGGCACCAGCTTCTGAGGGTGTATTCCGACCTACAGACTTGCATATTAAACCGACACCAACTTCAGTGCTAAGGCCTAAATCTCGATCTATGTCTAAAAAACCAATGCCCAGGCCACATGTGCAGGCCCCTATGCCTAAAAAGCAAATGATCAAAATGGCTGAAGATTTAATTACTCTAATCAGAGGTAGTCAACCCCCTCCCTACAAGAGGCTTAGGATTGAATTTGACTGTGAATCTTTTGAACAGGACTCTGTTTCTTCTGACCCTTCTAATGATCTGGATTTGTCCATACCTACTTATGAGGACTCTGATGCAGAGGAATCCATTCCCTCTGCTTCTCCGCCTGCGGATTTCACTTTTGGGGAAACTTTACATACCTTAAGGGAGCATTTCCACTGGGAAAGTCAGGATTTATCTGAATCCAAAAAGAGGCTTAGGGATTTCCTTTTTCTGCCTCAGCATAGGCCTTTGGCTATGCCACCTATACTAGATATTGTTGATGATGTGTTTTCGTAATCCAGCATGGCCCCTGATTCCTTGCCTCCAGCCCCTAGCAAACCAGACAGGTACTACAGGGTTCCTGAGTCCCGCAAATTCCTTTTCAAAAACCCTATTGCAGACCCTGAAACCATTTCTCAGGGGCCCAAGGGCATTAAGGCTTCTACTGCTAAAAATCCTACCCCTTCTGATAGAGACTTCAGGGAGCTGGATAGATGGGGTAAAAAGGTTTATACTTCTGCAACCTTAGCAATCAGGGCATTAAATTGTCAATTCCATATGCTAAAATATCAACAGCATATCATGGGACTACTTAAACAGAAAATTATGTTGATTTCTGACTGTGTGGAGAATAAAGATTTGCAGGACTTATTGCATTCAGCTGAACGAAACCGCGGTAGTGGTGCTGCGGTAGCTTTGTCGCCTCACAATAAGATGCTGTCCAGTTCGATTCTCAGCTAGAGCGTCTTCTGCGTGAAGACATGCATGAATGGGTGTACTATCATTGAAGGTTGTGCGTCAGGGCTGGTAACTCGGCACGTAAAAATCAACTACCAATCATTAGCGGACCGGAGTTCCGCTGTGGTGACCCCTAACCGGGAAAAGCCGAAAGACACAAACAAACAAATTGCATTCAGCTGAACAAGTTGGCAAACATACTTTGCAATGCGGTTTTGATTCTTTAGACGCCTCTTGTAGGGCTGCTGTTACAGGGTCTGTGCTTAGAAGGCATGCTTGGCTTAAGGAGCAATCTCTGCCTGATCATGTTAAAGCAAAACATTTGGATGCTCCTTTACAGCAGGACCACCTTTTTGGCAATAAGGCTGAAGAAGATCTAAAAAAGATGGAAGATAAAGTTAAATCTATGCAAACTGTGAAAGATTTCTTACAAGTGCAACCTCCTAGATTTAGTAGGCATTGGCCTACTAAGAACTGGTCCTTTTCAGCTCTTTCCAGAGCCACTACGGCCAAACCCAGACATTCCAAAAACACCAGGTTTCAGTCCCAAGGGACTTTCAGATCTAAGCAATGGGGTGCTTCCACTTCCAAATCTGGAAACAACAAGACACCTCCCTATGGTAAGCAGTCTCAATGACTTTCCTTTGAAATTACCAAGCACTTAGCTCTTAGCCGCCCCTTTTGGGGGAAAACTGGCTCTTCATTCAAGAAACTGGCAACTTATAACCCAGGGCAAATTGATTTTAAATATAGTGTCCCAGGGATACGGATTTAATTTCCACATGCTGCCAACTCCAAACGTGTGGCCAGACCTGCCCCCAAATCAGTGGGC